>NC_087475.1:36601668-37211476 GCF_036417665.1 Passer domesticus | reverse complement strand
ATCATGTACCTTGTAAGGGAAATAGTTACTGTGGAAAAACTAATGAATGTAGACATCATTCAAACCAGTTTCACACATACATGAAGTGTCAATGTGAATAGAATTTCAGACAAAAACATCTAAGCAATTATGCAAGGAGGAAAGAATTATATTTGCAAGATACAAAGGCAGCTTTGTTGCCTCTGACTTCATAGAAATAAGCGTACTTCTGTTTGTGTGTGTATGTAAAGTATGCCTTACAGTAGTAGTAAGGCTTCACCACTTGAACAAGCCAGGCAAGAAAACTGACACATTTTCCAGAGCTGATGTCAAGAGTTGCAGGCCAAGGTCAGGCTGAACACAATACCTTCTCCCTGTACGAGGCAATTTTTTTGATTGTTGCCTCTCTTCATTTTCCTTTTTTTTTTTTTTTTTTTTTTTAACTTAGAGGTAGCACACTCAAGTGGAAAAGGGCAAAAGTAGCTCTATTTGCCAGAACCTTTCCTGGCTGCAGTCTCCCTCTTGATAAGAAAACAAAAAAACCAATCTAACCTTGTAGCTGGATTATTCTTAAAACAGATACAGAAAGGACAGCCAGTTTATTTCATTTTTGCTTTGTGTGTTCTATAGTATTAAAAATCAATATTAACAAGAATTCTGGATACAGAAAATTAACGAGGTTCTATGTCTAATATTGCATCAAAATAAATTAAACATCAAATGACTGATATTTTCCAAGTGGACAGTGATTTTCCAAAGTATGTGATTTGCTGATCTTATAGTATTTTATTAATGATCTTACAGGTTTTTAGCAGAAATGATATGGGTTTTTTTTAAGGTTATCAAAACATTTGGAGAAAGGTTAGAATAAAATAGAAATAGAAATTGGAAATGAATAGAATAGAATAGAATAGAATAGAATAGAATAGAATAGAATAGAATAGAAATAATAGACTCTTTCAGTTGAAAGGAACCTAAAATGATAATCTAGTCCAACTGCCCATTAATTCAGAGCTGCTCAAAAATTAAAACTTGCTGTTAAGGTCATTTTCCAAATACCTCATAAAGACAGATGGCCTTATGGCATTGACCACCTCTCTAGGAAGCTGTTCCAGTGTTTAACCACCATCTTAGTGCAATAACATGTTACTTCCTTGTGTGGGGAAAACGAGGGACAGGCACTGATCTCTTCTCTGTGGTGACCACTGACTGAGCCTGAGGGAATGGCCTGGAGTTGTGTCAGGGGAGTTTTAGATTGGAATACCAGAAAAGGTTCTTCACCCACAGGGTAGTTGGGCAGTGGAGCAGGCTCCCCAGGGAAGTGGTCACAGCACCAGACTGACAGAGCTCAAGTGTTTGGACAATGCTCTCAGGCACAGGGTGTGACAGCTGGGGCTGTCCTGGGCAGGGCCAGGAGTTGGATTTCTATTATCTTTGTGGGAACCTTCCAACTCAGAATATTCTGTTATTCTGTGATGGATTTGAGTTTTTTTTCTCCTTAGGCTATAAAAACTTTCCACATTCTTTCTTCATTTACTTTTTTTTCTACAATTCTTATTATCCTAGTTGCTCTCATCTGGTCAGCTTCTACAGGACCATGTTAACATGGACTGGGACTTTCACAGGCTGTAATCTGAATGTATTTATATATTTCCATTTTGCAGATGAGGAATGTACAGACAGAAAATTCAAGGTTCAAATTTACAGACAGACAAAGTTGTGACGTGATTCAGAATCACTGTGTGTTTCTTGTCCTCTGCTTTAGTTATGGTTTTTTAAAAACGGAATTTACAGCCACTTAAATTCCTACTGTGAGATGGATCTATGTTAAGCACTAACTTTTTACTTTTAACTTTTATATTTGCCTACTTATGTGAGACTTTCACAGGAGTCATTATCCAATCAAGAATCTAATTTACACAAATAAATGAGTCTGATTCACAACCCATTACTTCCAAAATAAAGTATGTAAGGCATATAATATACTCCACTTTAAAGTGCTAGAAGCAAAAGTGATCAACAAAATAATTGCAAGATGTCTGATGCGTACTTGCAATAAAAACCTTTAAGTTACTGATCTATAATTGATAAGAAGAAAAAGCAGAATTAGTGAATGATAAGTCTGAAACTGTTCAAATTAAATAAAAAGTACTGGAAGAAAAAAGAAAAAACCACAACACTGTAAATTTAAGATAGAAGTAGACATATAAAAGTTTGAAGTTATTTTTGGAGCTATGGTTGAATTAACTTACTATATACTTTTAAGGCAGAAATCCAGATCATAAGGTAACTTCAATATTCAGATGACAATGCTTTTTTTCAGTATTGAGAAAGTTATGAGGAGCTTCAGAAGTTGAGGTAATGCCTGGTAGCTGGTAATGACAACAAGTTCAAATCTCTGTAGAGAAATGTAAGCTAATGTAGAATTGAAGGAACAATTTTAACTTCCACAAACTGGTGGAATTTAAATTAACCGTAGCCATCCTAGAAAAAGTAAAATAACAAATAAGGATAATTTTGATAAACCTCAGGGAAAACATCTGTTGAATACCCACTGGCTCTCAGTAAAAGAAAGCAAGTGGTAAAGCAAAATTAATAAATTAAAATACTAAAAATATTGTGTCAAAGTATCTGTTTGATATAAGACAAGTATAAAACTCAGGGAAAGAAGAAAAAACTTCAGAGTTATTTTGGTATATTACTGTAAGGAGATATTAAATAGAACTCTGAAACCAGATGAACAGCTGATTAAAATCTCTGTAGTGCCTTTGATTTTGTTAGTACTGTTCAGTTTACAGCAGCTGAAAAGTTGGCTACTAAGTTTAAAGAAGAGATGAATACCAGATGACTGACTGAGTAGTGTAAAATAACAAACAGTTTAAAAGCAATTATATGTTCTTGTTTTCCCCTTTCCTTTCAAGAATAAGGGACCAAAACCTTCAATAAAAAAAAAGAAAAAAGCAGTTATAGTGAAAACCAAAACAAAACTAAAAAATCCACATATGGCGTAGGAGTGGAATTAAAAACATTTTATTAGAAATAGGTACTGCAAAGCAGTGAGGTATGCATTTTATTCTCTGACACCCTATATATTGTTTTGAGTTCAGATTCTGTGATGATTTTTTCCTTCTCTTTTGATTTGAAATCTCTTTTCATTCTCATTTTTTCCTCACATCCTTCTTAGTATGGCCTATCCTAAAATATGTTTTTGCATCCATATTAAAATAGATTGCTACTGAAATAAACATGTTGGAAGAAGAAAATTCCTACTTAGTCCTAAACAAGCAGAAGACCGAAATAGAATGCAGACAGCAGTAAGACAAGTGGAACTACCTAACTAAAGTAATAGAAAATGTCACCTGGGCTAGAACCCTGAAAATACCTCAGGAATATGTGATTTTGTGTGGCACTATGTTTATATCAATTATTTCCTCTGTTCTTAATTTAAAAGTAAAATTAACAACACTTTTTTCATCTAAAAAAATTGTGAGGTGCATTTCTAATATGAAGCTATCTCATCTTTTGTTTTCTTTAAAAAGAGAAAATTATTGTCTGGTGAAATTATTTAAATGGACCTAGTTTTTCATTATTTGGTGAAACTGCCTTCATAATATAAGTGCCAAGTCAGTCAGAGACAGGTCAATTAGGAATTCCATTCAGTACTAGAGATCTAAATTCTGCTAGATAGCATATTCCTCTGGAGGTCTGCAACATTACCTGCTTCTCTCTGTTCACTAGAGAGGCTCACTTATAGGATGTTAACTTCAATGAATATCCAAACAGCACATGAAAACATATTTGGGTGAACAGGGTATAAATCTACTGAAAATAAATTACCACTTGTTTTTAAAACAAATCTTTCTTTATAACATTATTTTGTACCTTTCTAATTTTTTTTTCATTATTTTGATTATTTATTAAAAAAATAATAGAAAAAATCTGATTGTTACAGAATGTCAAATTTTTCTCCTCTAACACTTAATAAAAGAAAAATCACATTAGATTATATTCCTGCATTATGAATATACCAATCAATTCTAATGATTACACAGCAGGAATTTTTCCAATGTTACTGGATTTAAAAATGCAAGCGGATCCAGGTGAGGTTTACAGTGTAATCAATATCAGCGCCTCAGGTCCATTTCTGTGTCTGAAATGTTGGAAATTATTTAATTGCACCAAGAATATTTGGAAATACATGGTCCAAATATATTTAGGACTGGGCTTGAGGTTTTGGGGTTGTTTTTTTGGGTTTTTTTTTGTTTTTGTTTTGGTGTTGGTTTTTTTTGGTTGGTTGGTTGGTTGGTTGGTTTGGTTTTGGGGTTTTTTTTTTAATTATATTTGGGAACATACTTCATTTGGGAACTACTACAAAACAGTAGAATACCTTAAGTTTTGTTCATGGTCAAATTAATCTTACTCTGTAAGGTACAGAAATCACCACTCTATGTAGCAATCTTGAAATCTTTGTTAAGAGAGTTCTTTTTTATCAGATATAAGATGCTGAAGTTAAAATTCTGTATTATTTCTTTTTACTAAATAACAAAGGATTGATGGAGCTGAGGTCAGACATTGGTAAATTCTTCCTGTGTGAAATATTTTCTAACAGATAGTCTCAAAATATGTAGTTTGCAGGAAATAAATATCCTAGTAGCCATTTTTATAATAAAAGTTTAGTAAAAAAACCAAAAATAGTCACATTGTAATTATGGCCCTTAGCTGTCTGACTAGTTAGAATAGAAAATACTTTGAATGTAAGCAGAACAAAGGAGAGAAATTTAATGATCTATATCTATGTAAATGGCATGACATGAATGAATTGTGTATTTTGCAATTAGTCCCTTTCAACTACCACCTTTTTTTTGCTATTTGATACAAATGAAATAACTGCACAGCTAAACAATACTAAAATGTCTTCTATTTAAGATCCCATTTTTCTTTTTTTTTAATTCATTTTTTTCAAGGGTCTTCCCTCCATTACATAAAAACACTATCCATTTGTTAACATAGTTTAAAAAAAGTTGTCGAACTTGTAGTCTCATCATTTTCAGCTGACTTAAATATTTAATAAGTGTTTTGTTTCCATTTTGAAGAAAAGGGGTGAGGTCCAAAGCTTTGAAGAAGAGATCACATAACCTGTAATGAGTTTTCTCAGTGTTCCAGAAAGAGGGAGGATAAAGACGCCTTCAACATTCCTGTGGTTTGGAGTAGTTTCACTCTTGGCATCACGTTTCTGGACATTTACAAATATTTGTTTACTCTCTGCAGAGTGGAACTGTTTATGTATCAGCCATTCCACTGTGGTAGAAATAGCTGCATTTCTTTAGTAGCTCACCTAAAACCAACTGTTTAAACTTCAGGCTTCAATTTTAATCAAGATACCTGGGTTCTGTCTCCAGTCAATGAGGGCAAAAGGAGAAGCCTCTAAATGTAGGTATATAGCACACTGGGAAAGACTCAAATTCTTAACCCATCTTCCCCTCTCAATCTCTCCCTCTCCTTCATCCCACTCCATGACCTCAGAGATAGCTTAATTAGAGTCCAGATTCCTGCTGTTAACAGCTCTTGTCTTCTCCTATCCAAAATATCTTTCTTCAATGCTTGGAATGCTCAAAATATCTGTTTTCTTCTTAGAGCAGAGTCAGTTTTGTATTATGACTTCTTTATGTGCTCTTTAGAAGACTTAATGAGTGCAGTTGATCTCCTAGACCTAATAGCATGTTGTATGTGGTAATTCCAATCACCTCTTTACCTACTGCATTTTACCTACTGATGTACCATATTTGATTCAATGATAAATTGTGAGAAGCTGTCTGTTATGGAGATCTTGAGATGCTTCTGTAGTTTAGGCTTCCTTTGATACAGGATTGCTAAACAGTTGTATAAACTAGTAAGACAATATATTGGTAAGAAAGACTAACCAAAAATCAGAACACAAGTCTGAATTTCAAAATTTTATTATAATTGTTGAAAAATAAACCCATCTTGCAGCATTTCTACTATACAACTTGGTCAAGATATCTGAAGTATTCTAAAGCAATAATAAGGAACATAATATACAAGGAATCCTCCTGCTTTTGTCTGAATTAAGGCACAACAATATCTTCCACTTAAAGCTATAGAGAAAATGCACTTATTTAGAAGAAACCATTTGTAGATTTTATTTGCATGCTGGAGACATTTAATGATCGCAGTGTAAAAGTAGAAGTCAGTGACTAAGGAAGTCAGTTGTGAAGAGTATGCAGGGTGGCATAGGAGGATATTTCCCAATATAAAAAACAATAACTAAAACACAGAAGAAATTTCTATGAGCAACAATGAATGTCTTGACAAGGAAGCATTGTCTTGAGAACATGCTTTGTTAAGTTTTGGAATTTTTCTGTTATCCCATTTTGCTAAAAATTAAATTAATTTTAATTTTACACATACAAAAACAAAAGAAAAAAATTCCCAACCAACTACTACTGCAAAGAAAAATAAAACAAACAAAAACAAAAACAAAGAAACAAACAAAAAATAGGAACAAGAAACTCACCTTTCATACTTTAATAGAACAAAAGCAGAAATCTGCTCAGAATAAACTATGTGAGGAAGATTAAAACTAAGGTCTGAAAATTTATCACTCTTGAAATGTTTTATGGCTTCCAGAGTTGTAACAAGCTCTGCCTAATTCTGTCTCCATCTGTAGGAAAACTTTATTTCTCTCACTTAAGATGACTTGTTGTCTACCTTCTACTTGCTGTTTTCAAGAATCAGTTCTCTAGTTTAGCTGCAGTCTGTCACTGTGTGTGCTGAGGCTTCTGCCCCATCCCATGCCTTGATGCTGCACCAAAGAATCATACACGTGTGTGATATGAGAATATGCCATTCATCTCTCAATTCATAAAGTTACAGCAAATGTGTTTGTAATAGCCAGGAAAATACAAGTATTCAAGTTTCCTCTTACTTTTTAAGCCATTCCACCTAAAAAAAGCATTTGGTAATATGCTTTAAATAGTAAATAAACACAATAAATATCAAAGAAGTTGATATGTTACCTGATGTTGAGGAATTGCTATTTTATTTTGTAGACCATACTTGTCCTATTCTGACCCTTAATCTTTCTGTTGGTCAGAATACTCCTTGGAGATCACTACACCTCAACACCATGATGTAAACACGTCTGAGGACTGTGCAAAGAAATCTTTAGCCCATTACTTCTTTAGCAGCAATAACCATAAAGTGCACCTTGCAAGTATCAGACTGCAGAAATGATATCTGGAATTGGAAAGTGTGCTGTAAATCTCACAAACTTTTACCTATTACCATCACAAAAAGCGCAAATAATGTGTACTGTCAATTATTTTATAAGAGCAGCAAACAGTGACAGTCCCAAATTTAAAATAAGTAATTGTTTATTTCCTTTTATATATGTATATTTGATTCATTTGTGCAAACTATGTGAATATGCCCCTTTAGGACAAATAAAGACTAAATTGTAGTCTGAATAATAAAATCTAGTAGCTGACATTTTTGGAAAAATTTTATTTAAATCTCCCAACAGACAGCAAATGCAATGAAATTTGCTTTTGCCAGTTTTCAAAGCATAAATTTAAAAGCGTTTTCTGTATTTTAATTTTTTTATTATTATATTCTTCTCACTGCCAAGATGTAATTTGCATTGTTAGTTTACTGTTTAAAATGCCAGTGATGTGGGAATTCAAGATGTATATATGCAATATAGAACTGTTGTCTTCTCAAAAGCAACTTAAATAGAAAGACAAAACTCCCTTGGTGAAATAATAAATATATGTAGATAGTCATCCATTATTTGGATGAAGTATTTTCCAGAACTGCTTTCTTAAGACAGTTAGAGCCTAGTCTACTTCACCTAGACATCTACTTTTTTTTCTGATTTCATGTGCCTAGTGCACTGGTCCCCCTAAGTAAAGTTCTACAGTAAGTAGAAAGTGGCTTTTAGAGACAGACAGAATAAAATTGTTTCAATCTAACATGGGCACCTTTTCTATTGATGAGGAAGTCTTTATCAAATGTCAGAACTTTCTGTAGGTGATGGATCCCATTGTCAACAGTAGAATGTTCCACGTTTTCCAAACAATCTGTGCGTTAAAACAAATAATGCACCACTGAAGTTCTATTGTCTGCATTCAAAGATCCAATAGACATGGTCACTGAAACCATGGTCTTGGGGAGACAAATGAGTGAATGACCCCTCTGACCCCTGGCTTGGAATTATCATCATAAATAAATAATAGCATTTTGATATAGAATGATTGACCAAACCAATTCTGACCAGCCCCAGAATCCAGGGTTTTGTGGGGGATTTTATGGCACAGGATAAAAGTTATGATCATCATCATGTCTTCTTGTGGACTGCTTCCTAAACAAACATATTAGGAAAAAATAGTACACATTGTTGTACTTCTGCTAAGTGCTGTGCAAACACACCAGGTGTAGGTCTTAAATATCAAGCTCTAGCTTAAAGTGAAAAGAGCCCACAACATATCCAAAGCAAGAATGATAGGATTACTGTCCAAGAGACCATTTCAAATATGATGCTGTGAAAGATGTAGACAAGTTTGAAATAAGTAATTAAAACAAAGCTCAAAAGAACACATATTTGTTTAACATTATTCTCTTAATTGAAGGTCGGGAATCTTCTCTTATAAATGTGTGATAAATCCCAAGTGGCAGCTGCTGAAAATTATTCTATTCCCTTATGTCTTTCTGGTATCTCTAAAATAAGAGTTATTATCATGTTGCTATTGTTACTTCAGAAAAGACTGGTAATTTTGGTAACAGTGAGTAGATTATAACAGCCTTTCTGGCTTTCCTGCACAGAAAGGGGTCCAAAGGAAACTGAAGCCAGCAATGAAGCTTTATGCTATCCTGCCATACTGAGTCACTAATTTTTCAAGTTTTACTTTAGCTGTTACCAGTGTGTTTTTAAAAAACCTATCATTTATTTGTCTCTTCCTGGAAAATGTTTTAAGAATAATATTCACTATGCATGACTGAGTTATCTGGCTTTGCATGGATTTTTAGATAATCACATCCTTTGGGCTACACAGTATGGAGGGGCTCATTCACAGCACTCAGGAATAAGCTCTCATGCATAAGACTTTTTGCATCCAGGCTATAAACCATGCGGGCTGCAGCTGCTCTGACTCTTCTATAGTATCCCTGAATCATCACTGTTATTTGGTGCAGGTTTTTTTCAGCTCAAGGAATGTAACATAGAGTGGAGGCTGTATTACAGATCATCGTTTCATAATGGATGAAACAAGGGTCTGGCATCAGTATATAAGGAGGATTCTGGAGTGCACAGATTGGTGGGATAAGTGTTGGTGGACTTGGGAAAAAACCCACTTGCTTTTATCCCAGTGTGAACAGATCTGAAGTGAACCCATCAATGCCCAGATATTTTGTTGGAGAGCATGCTGTTAGCAATCCAAATCAGTCATGGAGCAAAGGAACAACTAACTGGTATGAGGAAAGGATTTCAGGCTTGTGGTTACTCTCTTTTAACTTGGCTCTTTTAAATTTATTTTTTTATTTATTGCAGTAATATCCAGACTCCTTTACTATGCTAACATAATTCACAACAGAAAAGCTTTAGAAAATAATTCTGTATTTCAATAAATCCAGATACTGAAGGTATTCTTTGCTTATTTTTATGAAGTAATGTGTCACAATGATCATTATGTTTGTAAGAAAAAGAAACTGAAGACTTACACCGAAAGTGAAAAATACCAATAAAAGCTCATGGAGTGGTATTTTACATTTATGTTTGTTGGATTTTTAAGGGTTTTTTTGTACTTTTTTATCTACAGATAATAAAGTACATTAATTTCCAATTATAAAAACTGTCCATAAATATCATCATCATGTAATTATTCATCTTTGTTCTTCCTTGCAAATATCGCTATAAACATTGAGTGCAACCATGCTTGCTTTATTCTTGGGAAAGGCACTTTTCATAAAGTGTTCCCATATATTAGTTTCTGAAAACCATATGATAGCAAAGTTTCTATGTGTCTGAATTTTATGCAGTGAGTTCCTAACTTTGTCTATGCCTTGAAACTCAGCATTAAATTCTAGAGTTACCTTACTCTACTTTAAAACCGATGCCCATATATTATGAATTTCATACTAGAAGGTGTTAATCATACCTGAGGCAGTATATAATGAAATTTTCATTGTCTATCACTGGTATATCTCCGTTAACCCTGGACACAGATGGAAAGACGGGGGAGAAGCCTATATTTTTGTGCTGGTTGTTTTACCAGCAGGGTTTGTCAATGATATTGAAGAGATAAGCTGCTGAATATTAAACAACAGTAAACAGTTTTGATTTTGATGTACCCAGAAATTTATTTTAAAATACAGAAATATTTTTGCATTAAACAATTTAAGACTGGAATAATGTACTAAAATACAGCTAGCTCACAGTTATAACCTGAAGGTTTATTTTTGACTGTTGACATTATTATTCAGGCTTGACCTGAAAGGATATGTCACATGCATTGTTTCAGGGACTACAGGAAGCAATTAAAACAGCAAAGCTCCTAGTCATTCCTTATGTTAAAAAGAAAATTCCTGAGAAATAGGTAGTGATGATGATGTTTCTTAAAGACACACAGCACTGGAAAAATCTTATCGCTTATTGCATCTTAAGAGAATGGGAATTTTATGATTCTATAAATATGATCTTCATATGAGGTATTGAAAGACAACATACCCTTCCCTCAGACTATGGGGTCTTATGGAATAATTGAAAAGCTACAAAGATATTCTGTCATCTGTCATGTTTATTTGGTGCAATGGGCTAGGCTAGGACTATGAAGTAATGATGATGTGGAGAGTCCTTTCTTTAGCAAAAGCGTAGGCCCTCTGTTTTTTAAAACATTCTGACTTCTTTTTGCTTTATTTTTTTCCCTTGCAGAAAATGTGTCATTACAGGTGTTTATCAGAATATCTACAGCAAAGATTTTGATTAGTAAACAAAATTTCCCATTCTGTTAGTAGTGCCCAGCTGCAGTTCTGCTACAGAATCTGCCAATAGTTGTGCCTATCTGTGCTAAAAGACAGAGAAAAGAGACCAGCACTGAATATATCATTCCTTTTCATCTTGTCCCTTTGGTAATACACATGGAAAAGGGGTTAATATTTGGTCACTATTGCTAGCACACAGGCCCACATCCTGTTGTTTGGTGTGCTTAATGACTTTCATTTTGGAATTTCATGTAAGGAATGTCTCCAAAATATTTAAAGGAAGATGTAAAAAATTTAGGTTAGTGAACTGAACATAACAAAATGTTTTTAGTAAATAGTGTTAAATACATGTTCCCGCAGAACTATTGATGAAAAGTAGCTCATAGTTTGAAGAGTACTTTCTGTTTAATCTCAGACAGCTATGCCTGTCATGTCACTTTGTTTTATTTTAGAGATCATTAATGAACTACAACTTAATTTTAATCAGTATTACAGATGCCCCAGGCCATCCACAATGTGAGATAATTTATGATTCTAATGTTATCAATAGGATAAATTGATGTGCAGATATTGCTTATGATTGCACACTAGAATAACTATTCAAAATCACATTGAACCTATCTGTTTATTGCAAACAGAAATTCCACAGATTTCTTCTTCTACTTTATTTTCAGCACCTTAGGGAATAGCAAAACTAATGGCAACTTACCATAGCTTTAGAAGGAGGGAAGTTACTCTTCTTTTCCCAAAAGTTTTCCATTTATTCACCTCTTTCTAAATGTGCCTAGCAAATAACTGTTTCCACATGTTTAAAATACTGACAGTGGTTATCACTGCTAACAGTTGTCCTGGGTTTCAGAGCTAGGGATTTTGCAGCTTAGTGTACACTATCAGATTCTAGGACATGTTTTATTCCTGCTGGGCCTAGAATCACTTTCTGCTAGGTCATTCTTCTTTTCATTACCTGCAAAGCTAGTTTGAGCAAGTCTTTGAAGAACATTAATGCATGGATCCCTAAAAAACCCTTTAATAACTCTATGTTTGTTACTGGGTTGAGTGGGTTCTTGTTGTCTTTATTGCCAGAAACTGCCAAAGAAAATAGTCTTGCATGGTGAAAAGAAGATTAAAGACAGCTCAGCACTGTAAATTGAACTAAATGCCAAAGCATTTTAGCGATAGCACATATATAACAGCCTAGAATTAAAACATAGAAAAATCCTAAATATAACTTGGGTAGTAAAAATTTGAATACTCACAATTCTTCTTCTTAAAAAGAATAAATATTGCTGTGGCAAAGCCTAATGCATTTTTTCCCTACTTCCTTCCCTACAGCAAGAATATAGCTGCCATGTATATTCCTGCTGATGGAATAAATCTCCACATTTGATCCAAATGCACAGTCCATTTTATTGCATACTTAAACTTCTTCAGTACTAATATAGGAGAAAATGCAAAAATAATAGATGAATCTTTACAGATCCAAATGAAGTTCTTACTAATTAAAATGACAACTGTCCATTAAATGTGATGTCAGGCTTTTCTTTTGGAAACTTTCAACAGTATAAAACTTACACCCTTACTCTTACAAAAATTCAGTTGTGTTTGAGTCTACTAAACTACTTGACTTTAAGGCCTTGATGTGACATGATGTTCTATTGATACATTGAGTTACTAGCCTTTTACATTTACAGGTCTTTGTTAATTTCTCATTAAATTTCTGAAGTGTTGACAGACAGGAAAATAGGATGTATTGTTCCACCTTCTCTGTAATATGTTGATATTACGAGCAAATTGTCAGAAAATAACAGCAAGTGCTTCTTACTCTTCTCTGAACACCCAAACAGATATGATAAGTGTTAAATAACTAATGTTGTGAGTGGATTCACATCAGTGGACTGCATCTAGTAACTTTATACCACTCTGGATAACTATTGACAGTTTTCATCACTTCTTGGAGCTGCATTGAGGGCACTCCAAAAAAAGCCTGAAGGTGCATGCAATGAATTTACACCATCGCTGGATGCTGCACTGGTATCATCTCCTAATCAAGTCACTCAGGTTTCTAGGTTCATGTGGCTGAGTGTGGGCTGGTGTCAGAGTTCTGCAAAGTGTGGAGCAAAACTATGGCTGGATTCAGCCCTTTGAACTCCTGTAATCCTAGCAGAAATCACCATGTGAGGTGGCCTAAAGGAAGCCTGTAAAGGACAGCAAAAAAAAACTTGCACTAATTCCTGTCAAAAGCCACTCAAAATTACAGCTCATTTCAGCAGACCTAGAAAGAGAAAAAATGTTTTATTTCTTCGTGACTTTTTCATCAGCAGCACTTTTGCATGATTTAATGATATTTTCTAAAACCACCATAGAACAACTATTGCTTGTGTCTCTCAGACACAGCCAGGACTAGAAACATATTTCTGATTTTAATAGTCTCCTAATAGCCTACTGCTCTTATACACAGAAAAGAAATGATAATTACTGTTTTTAATTACTTGTAAATCCTTTTTAATATGTTTTTCTCTGTCTCTTCAAGCTAAGCATCTTTCTAAATCCAGACAAAAAATTTAATCAGATTTGCATTTTTTAGTTTCCCTATTTTCATTTTTATGGGTTTTTCTGCTTTAGTTTTGATAGGAGTGTATCAGACTTAGTCAAACCCTTTGA
Source organism: Passer domesticus (assembly GCF_036417665.1). NCBI lineage: Eukaryota > Metazoa > Chordata > Aves > Passeriformes > Passeridae > Passer > Passer domesticus. The sequence goes on along the minus strand of NC_087475.1, from coordinate 37,197,841 downwards.
AGTCCATATGAGACAAGTTTTGCTTACAAAGCAGGTTGATGAAGTTTTAATGCACAAAATGTGCTCCCACTATCACCTTACTGTTTTTCACAATGTTGTGTCTTCTCACTGAAATACCTGAATCTACAAGTATACCTGATACCATGATAGCTACAAATACAATTCCCTCAACTGCTTATCTTGCCTAAAATCTCAGAATAACCCGGCTTCATTCTGAAGCATGGTCCCTTTGTGCAGTATGGATAGTTACCTTTCATCCATCACATTTCCCTCTGAGATAGTTAAGTGTTTTTCCTTGTTTGCATTCTTTTCCTCCCTGTTCTTCTTGTCTAATCCTGGAATGCTGTGGGCTGAGCAAACTGATACTGTTTCCATCATGTGATCCCAATGAGCTTGTGGCTAGGGGAGCTGAGAAATTTTGCTCCTACAGGATATTAGTAATGTGTAATCACAGTCCTCTATAAAATTCCCCAATATTCTTCTCATGGGATGCACTTCTTCTCAAACTGCTCCAGTATGGATCCTTTTGACAGGGTGCAATCCTTCAGGAAGGACTGCTCTTGTGTGGGCCTTCTGGAGGGTCACAAGTCCTGCCAGCAAACCTGCTCTAATGTGGACTTCTTTCTCCATAGTCCATAGGTCCTGCCAGGAGCCTGCACCAGTATGGGTTTCCCATGGCTCACAGCCTCCATTGGGCTCCATCATGGTGTCCTTCATGGGCTGCTCCATCTGCATGATGTGAAGGTATGATGTGCCTTCATGGGCTGCAGGGGAACAGCCTGACTCATCACAGCCCTCACCCCAGCTGCAGCGGAATCTGCTCTGGGACTTAAAGCACCTCCTCCTCCACTGACCTTATTCTACAACACTGTTTCACATATCCTGACTCCACTCCCTGGCTGCCATTGCACATGTGTTTTACCCCCTTGTTAAATCTGTTGTCTCAAAGGCAGTACCAGCATCATTGATGGGCTTAGTTTTGGGCAGCAGCAGGCCTTGGAGCCGGCTGGCATTGGCTCCATCAGACATGGAGGAAGCCTCTAGCAGCTTCTCATGGAAGTCACCCCATAGCCCCCTGAAACCTAAGGCTTGCCATGCAATCCCAATATATTTTTATATATATACATATTATGTCAGGTTTTAAGTCAATAGTTGTAGAATACCTTACAAAATTATTCAGTGAATAATAGTTGACATACCGACCAGAAAAGACTAAAATTGGCCGAAGTAGGAGCTGTGACTGCAATGCCTTTGGGTCAGTTTGAATATATAAAGTCCTGAAATAAAAGGAATTTCATTTCTCAGACAAAAACTGGAGATCTAGCTTTGCTCAAGTTAAGAGATATACTTTGTGTTGTGATGCAAAAGTGGTAGGACATAGGTTCAGTGAACATGGTGTGTGTACCTTGTTAAATATTTTTCTTAGAAACATTTAGACTAATTGCTTTTATTTAGAGTTTTCTGATTTAAATGTTCTCCAAGAAACAAAGTCGAAGGCTAATCCCATCAATGATCATCTTTCTTAAAACTTTCTAGAGCTTCTGAGAAAGCGCTAATAACTGGCAGTAGATTTACTGTGCCCATCCATGTGATGTGAGAGAGACAGAGGTTTGCCTTTCAACTGATTCCCTTGTTTCCTTGCACACTCTAGGAAGTCTGCAAAGAAAATATATTCAGAAGCTTAGTGTCAAGCTTTTGAGCAGATGTTCTTTTGCCTATACACCTCTCAGCAGATATCTCTGACTTTTTCTCCCAAGTCATCAACTAAAAGATATGCAATATCTATACTTCTTTTCCTGCCAGCTATTAAGTTTAAGCCCCATCCTACTCCTTCTCTCCACGGGGAGATGAGCAAAGACTTACAAGAGTAGCCAAAGGCTATAAATTCCTAGAAGGGGACTGAAGTGTCAATACCAAAACAGAATGGGAAAAAGGAAAAGAGCCCAAGGATAAAGGTATAGAGTAAGAGATACTGAAGATGGACAGGACTGAAGAGGCAATGGAGAAAGATAATATTTTAAGTGCTGGAGTGTAAAATAGACAGAGTTTAACTAAAAAGCATTTAGAAGCTAGTGAAACCAATACATAGAGCACAATTATGGCCTCAAAAGAAACCTGGATTTTGGCCAATTTCATAAAGCTGGAAGTATGGTAGTTGAATGCAATTACATTTATTTTGGAAATGTTTGTTTGCAGGAAGTGTCATTTCTGATCCTGAATCTTTTCAGCCATAAATCACAGCTTTGCAAAAGGAATTTTTCCCTCTCAAATACAGCTGTACCACCTAATTGTTGGGGTCAGTCTCTGGCAGTGAAGTTTACTTTGCTTAGACAGTTTCTGATTCATTGGAAAGGGCAAGAATCAGGCTTCTGACTCTGGATTCAGAACATCTACTAAAAAGGGAGACTGAGTGGAAAAAGGACTGTATGCAGGGGGTTGGGTACTCATCTCAGGCAAAAACATGAATCTCTTTAAATGTGGGATGCAGAGCTACTTAGATTAATTCCATCCAGAATTATGGTGTACTTAGAGAAGGAGGTGCTGGCAAATGAGGATTCAAGGAAGGAGGACTGCCTAGAAAGTAGAAGTGTATTCTAAATCATAATTTTTCCAAAGATCTGAGGGTTTGTTTAGATGCTATTTCAGTTTTAAGATGGAGACTTCCTGTAAAGCTAGACATTTATGAGAAACAAAGTGTACTGGGGAAGTGATGAAAGAGAGTATATAGGGAGGGATGTAAGTGGTGTGAAAAGTGTTCTTACCAAAAAAGTGGGAGGCCAGTGTTCAGTTCTCTCCTGAGCCTGAGGAGATTCAAACTCACATCTGCAGGAGCTTAAGGTAATTCCTTAATCACTAGGCTGGAGAATAATTAGATGACATGTGCATTTACATTATACAGTGAAAGACTGAGGCAGCTTACCACCATCTATCTAAGTGCTTGGTGCCAAAAAGTAACAAGTTCAGGATTTTTCGTTGTGTTCTCTCTGACCATCTGCTTTGTATGAAGAAAAATAATATCTGATTGAAATGGATTTAAAGTTATCATTCTCTTACTGATGTGTAAGTTACTCAAACAACTATAAAAATGTGTCTTTGCACTTTCATGAATTTAATTGAATCCCACTGATGTCAAGGGGATTTATCATGCACTGGACTGAGGTTTAGCAAATAATACTTATCTCTACAGTTTCCAACCAATGGTAAGGAGATTCTGCCCTCAGTTGCAAATGGATTAAGGCGAAATGCTTTCAGACATTTGATACTGATTCCTTTTGTGGCAAGCTAATGAGCTCAGCCCTCACAAAGTGGTCTCAGGACATTATTTCTGAGTTAGCAACTCAGCGGTGTCTGAGCATTATATGGACAGCTGTTGTAAAGGGGTCACAAAGCCCTGTCAAAACAGCAGTCTTCATCTTCTTTTTTCGAAATCATAAATTAAACAGAACTCACTTCCAAAAAAACCGCAGGCAAGGCCTTCACAGACTGTGTCAATTAAATAACAGTATATTTGGTGATAGAGTCACGCAACCAATTTCTTGTTTGTCCTCACTGTTTAAAGTTCTCTTGCTCCACTCTATTTCTTGCAAAGTGACTTGACCTGTGATGAACTGCACTTTTGCTTATATTCCTTGCCTCCTGTGCCCACCCCTACCCTCTAATTATTATTCAAATATCAGGATTTAAGGAATTGTAGGAAGTTATTGGAATAGTTCTACCATCAACAGCTTTGCTTTTCTTGTACAGTGTCAGTGTGGTAAACATAACCTGCTGGAAGGCTAACAAAATATGATCTATTTGAGAGGAAATTAAAATGTGAGAGTTAGCATTACAAACCATTTACCAATTAAATATGAGACAGTTTTAGTTAGTCAAAAACATGAATGAAATCACACAAAAGTGATTTTCAAAAATGTTTAAGAAGATCTGAGGAGAAATTATTAAAAACCTCTCTGGAAATTTGGATTAATTACCAGAAGACTTCTAAATTTGTTTTTAGTCTCTGTGTCCTCTTCTGGTATTCCAAGTTTTTACCTTTAATCTGTTTCTCTCCTGTTGTTTACCACTTAGTTTCATGCCAATTTTCTGTCACACTCCTCCCTTTTATTTTTTTTTTTTTTTGTGTTGCCCTGGTTCTCAATTCAGTCTATCAACTTACTGTATGTTTTTCTGTTCCTGTATAATCTAAGAAGTCTTGCTTTTTGTGCATGTCTACATGGCTCTTCTTTCCTCCTTTCCACAAATTTTTTCTTATTTTGCAATTTTTTCTATTCCCATTGTTGCCTCACACTTACACATAACTTTTAATTTCTTCTGTTTCTACCTTTGCTGCTCCCAAGCTGCAAATTTTCTTAACACTTTGGAGGCTATAACCTCACTGGAAACTACCTAAAAGAGGACTTAGAGCTATAAGTTTATGAACATATAGCTGAAATGCCAGATAATTTGAAACATACTGGCAGCAGACTGATGGTTATGGCAGTGCAAGAGCAAAATATATTGAAATTCTATGCAAAATATAGGTCCTCCTGTGAGATTTTTACATTCAGCTTGCACCTTTATGACAGCAAAATTAACCTCCACCACAGCATATCTTCCAATGGCAAAACACTGTGTGAATGACCTACTAATCACTCTTTTATACGAACCTTTCAAAAGTTTCTACTATTATTTTTGTTTAATTTTTAAATGCACATAGAGAGATTTCTGAGCTTAACCATCATATAGTTGTAGACATTATATTTTATATCAGGACCCTGAGCTATTGCTCAATAACTCACATAATACAGAGCTAGACTGGATACTGGAAATAATACAGAGTGTTAGAACAAGAAGTGTTCTTCCTCAAACCAGCTCACAGACACTGATGTAATTAAGAATTTTCATTGCCACTCAGAGGCTATTTCACCACTTTTGGTGGTGTTAGTGGGGGGTCAAAACCAATTCATCTTTATGAACTTTCAATAAATTTGTAACTTAGAAGATTATTTCCCCACAATCTGCCAAGCTATTTTTGGAATTTTCTTACACATTTTCAGATGAATAGTGTAATAAATTAAGAAGATATAATGTAAATTAATATAATAATAAATTAAATATAATGTAAATAAATAAATTGGATATAATATAGATTAAATAATGTAATATTTTAAGAAGAGACAACTCTAACCCTGACACTGTACAGGGTCTCCCCTCAAGAAGCTCTCCAGCTTCTAAGAATCAAGTGTTTTCTGATTGTTTCATGTTTGCACCCAGAAATGCTGAAAACATTAAGAAAAAAAAAAAAAAACTTTGTCTTTTAAGAACAGGAAAGCTATGACTATTCATTTTGTTTATACATTTAAACTCAAAATTATCCACATCTTCAGTTTTAAATATACACAGAGACACATAACATAAAAGTATTCCAGTGAATAGCCTGAAAAGTGCAAGATCAAACAAATAAATAAGTCTTTAGAATAATTATTTTTAGTAGCAACATAAATAAATTAAATAAATAAGTAGGCATTAAAATTCTCAGAGACTGCCTGCAATCTGTCAGCTAAGGTGAAAGTCACAAAAATCTTACAATGCCCACTAATAAAATAGAAAAATGATAGTCTTAATGTTATAAACCATTTTCCTAGTCATTTAAGGGCTGTAAACAAGACAGGATGCATTCATTTGTGGACTTCAGCACGTATTTTGTCTCGGGAAGTTAAAAAATCTATCACAATACTAGAAGTAGAAAGGCATGTAGCTGAATAAATCCCTTGCTCTCTTACTGCAGGTCAGAAAGAAATCAGTGTTTGCATTTATGAACAAAATTTCTCTAAAGGTTGTATTTTCATCAAACATATTTCAAGACTGCATTGAAACACAATACAGTCCATTTGTGCCAGAAAACATGAGGTAGAATCATGGAATTGTTAAGGTTGGAAATACCTCCAAGATCATCGAGTCCAGCCTCTGACTGATCACCACATTCAATCATTTCTTGCGCAATTCCAGGGATAGTAACTTCACCACCTCCTAGCGCAGCACGTTCCAATGCCTAACCACCCTTCCCATGAAAAAGCTTTCCTGATGTCCATCTGGAACCTCACCTTGAGGCCATTTCCTTTTGTCCTGTTGCTGACTGCCTGGGAGAAGAGGCTGACCCCTGCCTGGCTATAGCCTCCTTTCAGGTGGTCCCAGAGAGTGATAAGGTCCCTCCTGAGCCTCCTTTTCTCCAGGCTGAACAACCCCTACTCCCTCAGCTGCTCCTCATAGGGCCTACAGAGGACATTTCCAAACAAGCAACAGGTATAGATCATAGAGTTTCAGATACAGAATCTGTTTTCTTCATTGTTTGCACAAAACCCCTCTTCCATTTGCACTATCATTTTTAAACAGCCTCTAAATACTATTTTCCCTTTTTTGTTCACTTATGGGACCTTTGTGTAGCAGGAGGTGAAAGTTCATGTTTTGTGAGTCTGTGTCCAAAGTGGTAATCACATTTAAGATCTGTTTTTTTGTTAGTCCTAATTTCCTTGTGAGAAAACACTGCATTTCTGAAGTAGTTTGTTGGCATATTTTATTTATTTTTCAGTGAATTGTATGGAAATACTTGAGAATTCACCCAGTCAAGGAAGATTTTCTTTTTTTGTGTCAATAAAAAAAACAAAGCAAAACAACCCTCCCCCCCACAAAAAACCAAACTGAAAAAAAAATCAGCAATATAAATCAAAATAACTGGGAGTCCTAGATTGCCTATGGCAGAAGTTTGTTCCTGGTCACACAAAGTTACTTGGTTTTTTTTCAGAATGAATCTTGAGTCCATTTTAAGAGTTTGAAGAACAGAGTGAAAAAAATCATAATTGAAACATCTCTCACAAAAACCAGCTGCTATTATCAATGTAAATTCTTAAACCATTGGAAGTTGAAAAATGATAAATGAAGTTCTAGGCATTATCTTTATGCAAGGCAGATTTGGCAGACAGTCTCTGTTTACTTGAAGAGTGATGTATAATTTCATTGTGACGCTGATTCTTCTTACAACAAAAATAAAGTACAATCTGAATAATTGCCTGTTAATTGAGCTGTCATATATCCAATAGAAGACATTTGTTTGCTTATATTTAAGTGCATGCATCTCTGCAAGCACAAATTTGGGTACTTGCCTGCTGTGGAAACTATGGGAAAATACAAGTATTCTTGCAATTGAAATACAATTCACTTCCTATGATATCTGTAGTACAGGGAAGGCAATCATAGAAGCTGAACCAGCTAGTAACCTGGCAAAAATTATAATGAAGATAAAACAGTTTCAGAGTGAGGAAATATAGACAAAATATGGATAAAATACAGGAAAAAATATGAAAAAAAAATTAAAAGAGGACCTGAAAGAGAAGTCCAAATAGAAAGTGGCATACTGTGACACAAAAGAAAGAGGATACGTTTATTCTATGCATAAAAGTATGAAGAGTACAGAAAAATATGAACAGGTTGATAAGGGTGGAAGCCAAAGAAAAATTATGAAAACAATATCTAAAAATAATAGGAAGAAAAGCAAGCTTGTCTGCCAAACCATATTTTATACAGAGACCTGAATCTTAGAATCATAAGATATGCTGAGTTGAAAAGGACCCACACGGATCAAGTCCGGCTCTTGGCCCTGCATGGGACCATTCCCAAGAGTGTCACCATGTGCCTGAGGGTGTTGTTCAAATACTTCTTGAACTCTGCCAGGCTTGTTGATGTGATCACTTTCCTGGGGAGCCTGTTCCAGAGCTCAGCCACCATCTGGGTGAAAAACTTTTCCAGATTTCCAACCTAAACCTTCCCCAACTCAGCTTCATGCCATGATCAAAAATGGTTCAGCTGAATGGCAACTTGGTGTTACAATCTCTAGGCAAATTTGCTTTTAGCTTAAACAGTACCTTGCTTTCATCCTCCTTGAAACACACATTTAATTGGCACACAGTGTTATTAATGAAAGGCTGTGTTTTCTGTTTTCTGATTATACATGTATATAAACCTGTGCAAGGATTTTTGTTGTGACCTGTGTTACTGATCCAAAAATTTAATCCATTCCAAAAGCTCTTTAATACTCCAAGATCCAGCAAAGAGTTCAACAAATTATTTCCTAAAGATTTCTTTTCATTATACAGTTCTGCCTAAAGTGTACATTACTTGGCAGGTTTTCATTATAGTTGCTCTCCAGATCATGCTCCTGACATGACTTTCTGTAAAAGATGGTGTAGGTCCTGTCTTTATATGCATGATTAGCTTTGCACATTCTTCCCCATGAGACATTATTAATAAATAGCAGTATTATCTTCCTGTTGAATTGAAAACAAATGAAAAAACAAAATAAATTCTATCACAGCATAATATCATTAAATGTATTAGTGTCTTCATTTTCCTCAAGGAAATTTTCAGTGGATGTGTCCTGATTTTGGCTGGGATAGAGTTAATTTTCTTCCTAGGAGCTGGTACAGTGTTGTGTTTTGGATTTAGTATGAGAATAATGTTGAAAACACAAGGATGTTGCTCAGCAGTGCTTATCTTCGGTCAAGGACTGCTCAGTTTCCCATGCTCAGACAGTGAACAGGTGCACAAAATGCCAGGAAGGAACATATACAGGACAGATGACCTGGGCTGACCAAGGGCCTATTCCATACAGAATATCATGCCCAGTATATAAACTTGGAGGAGCTGTTTGCTGCTCAGGGATGGGCTGGAAAGTCTTGCAGGTTATAATGGAAATGTAATTTCCCTTGGTGGTTTGTTTTTTTTTTTTTTTTTTTTTTTTTTTTTTTTTTTTTTTTTTTTTTTTAGTTTTAGCATATTTTTGTGATAATTTTATATTTAAAAGTTTCCCAGTCTCAAATTAGAAAAAATGTTATTTTCCCCCTTCCTCCTTGTATACAAACAGCTTTCTCTTAAGTTCACTCACTAGCCTCTCCCTTACCCATCTGAAAACTTGAATATTAATCTTTCAGATTGTATAATTTTTTTATGAAACAATATCTACAGCAGTTCACCAAATTTTTTTTTTTTTCTCATCATATATCCCCCACCTGTGAGAAGCTTTTTTTTCAAAAGGAAGAGGAGACAGGAACTAATTATTGCAGTCAGTTAAAAGAAAAAAAAAACAACCTTCATTGTTATCTTTAGGATACTGATTCTGAGGGGAATCAAAGGTTCAGCATATCCTGGTGTAAGTGTTTGGATACAAATGTGACTACAACAATGCTTGTGAAATGAAAACTTAGAGTAGTGTTGACACCAATTGAAATACAATCAGAGGAAGTGTCACAAATAAACTTTTGTCTCCCTTAGGTCATGAAACTTATGTTTCCAAGATCATGAATTCAGAACAAGCGTGTATATGAATAGAAATGCACAAAATTGTTAAGGAAATAATCAGAATTTCTGAGGTTTGTTATTTTTAGATGCTTTTTCACTAGACAAACTGAATAAGTTACTATAAATAAAAGGACTATTCAGGAAGAAAAAGAAAGTGGTTCACCACAAGCAGTAATCAAAGCTAGTTATATCTTTTATTTGACTGAAATTTGCAGATTTTAAAATGCATTTCCATCAACACAGGTTTGCACCTGTGGATGGGTTGCATTTGTAACTGATCTCAACCCCTTTAATGGAAATGTGATAAAGACATGAAATGAAAATAATGAATATTTACATAAAAAATCTCTGAAGCATTTTTTTGAAAATGTCTTTGAAACCTAGTTCCTCCAAAGCTACTAAGATAAACAAGCCTGTTACAGACAGTATAACTGTGATAGAATGTGAGAGGAACCTTTACCTGATTATGTGGTCCTTCATTTAGGATTTTCAGCCAGGAATCCAAACTGCAGTGTAAGTCAGAGTGGAATTAAATACATAGATGTTAAGTAAATAAATGGAATATCAGGTGCTTGTGTGAATACTAAATTGTTGTTTTATTTTTTTAAGTATCTGCATGTCTGGCACCAAACATGTCTTTTTAGGGTTACTGTTGACCTGTTCATTCACTAGTCTGAGCATATGCTATCCTCACACCAGGGGTACTATTGAGGGTAAAGAATATTCCTTACTTATAAGATACCTTTATTTTTTTTATTATTTAACATTTGTTACTGCAGGTTATATTTTTCTACTTTTAGTGTATCTTTCTAGGCTATCAGCATGCATGTTGTCATGAACAAGATCAAACAATGTGTAGTATGTGTGGAAAGCCATGTAATTCCAAGAGGGAAAGCAGTGTACAGCAAAATTCCATATCACAGTGTATCAGTCAAAAATCTATTAAGCTATACTTATGAAGACCTCCATAGTGCCATATTTTGCTGCATTGAGATTTACTCTTTTAGCATGAACTCACTCATGGGCTGTAGAAAATTGAAGGAATTTGTTCAAATGGAATTTTTAATAGGAACACAAACTATCAGATGAAATAGCAGTGCTTAATTCTGTGCTTTTCTGATGATATATTTATTTGAGAAAAATGAATACACCTTTATGTATGAATATATAGTAAATATTCTAAAGATACACATCTATTTGATTTTACAGTACAACACATTAAACTTGTTTATTTAACTTCTATTCTAAGTAGAGCAAATCAGCAATCAGTCCATGAGTTTTATAGAAAGTGATAGGGGAAAAACAAAATCAAAACAGTGTTTGATGTTACAAACTGCAAGACACAAAATAGCCAGCTCTGTCTGTCATATTGCCTTGGTTTACTCTTTAACTTGCTTACCTCCTCATTTTCTTCACATGGTGAGCCTTTATGACTTAGCCTTTGCTGAGTTTTCAACAGAAAACAAAGAGGAAAGAAGAAAAACACCATTTTTTTAAGGGATTTACTTGCACTCCTCTCCAGGAGGCAACACTCCTAGGCTGAAAAATAGTTCTTTAAAGAACTGGGAATTCAGTATTCTTAATCCACCAGATTTTACAATGACCAACTCTCCAAGGAGCCCCCTTGTTTCCATTACAACTTTTCTTTTATTGTGTGAAATATTTGAGAGTGTGTATGTGTGTATGTGTATGTGGTTGTGCTCCTAAAGAACAAAACAGACAACGTAAGCTCAAAGTCTGTCACAGGAGGAGTTTCAGCTATGTGTGTGGTTCACGTAGATAAATAACTTCCTTTCAGAATATTCATTAAAATAACTATAAGTATTCTCTTTGGGCTGATGTATTAAAGTGAGCTGAAGAATGCAGAAAAAAAAGTGGGATTTTTTTTATTATAATGATAATTAATATACAATTAAATTAAAGAGAAAACGAAAATAAAAATTATTTCAATTAAAGCTGCAAATAATTGGTTCAATTTAGCAACCTCACATAATTCTCCAAATCTGTTATTGTTGGTAAAGACCTGTCATTCAGAAACTGTGAATCGAACAATTTTTCAAAATTGGTTTTAAGTCCATGACAGCAGACGGCAAGTGTAATTACACCCAGGGCAGGGCACATACAAGATATTAGACTGAATTTCACAGGAAGTATATTTGCAAAAGAGCATGTAGTTTTTTTGTTTGGTTTTTTTTTTTTTTTTTTTTTAATAATCTAACCATTTAGTTCTTCAAACGTCATGGTACCAGAGCATTCTCACCTCCCGCTGCACTGACATCAATGGACATGGAAGGTGGAGTTCATAATCCACCACCACATCCATCATTTGGCATCTGTTATCCCATCTTTGGGATATGTGTCATGCTATACTAGAAGAAATCCAGAATTTATGGGGGTTACAAAAAGTAGTAAGCATGAAGGAGCCTGACTATATACTGTCATGATGGAAGCTCTGATTTCCAGTTCTTCTTCAAAACAAAGTCTCTGTGTTTTACACCATCACAGTTTAACACTGGGATACATGACATTCACTTGTGGAAACAGGCACCCGACTGCTCCCTCTCTTTTACCCATGAATCTTACTCAATTTTTTATACTGGTAGAACTGGTTCTTCTCCTAGGTTACTGCAACTTTGCCTAATTTATTCCCCCTCTGATATCCGTGTGATGACATCAGTTTCATCCCACTCAGCCCAAAGTGGTGTTTTGTTACATATAGCTGGAAACATTAGCTTTGAAAATAATTAATAAGTTGAAGTCTTACCCAAAATAATTTCTTGATTTGTAGCTGTGACCCTAGGTAGACAGGTAGTTTCAGAGAATCATTTCACACAAAATTGCAATTTGCAGTAAATCACAGGAAAAGAAATGTGATTTTAAAAATGTCGTTTTATTTTGTGCTTTTGTTAATTTAATGTAGCCTGCCCACATGTTGTTATTGTACTTCTGACCAATATTTGCATGCATCAGAATCTGAAATCTGAATTCCCAGTTAAACACAAAAATGCCTTTGTTTCCTTGTCTTAAGTGAGTTAGCCAAGTTGTCAAAATTTGGAACCTTTGGATTGCTCCTCCTCTAGCTGTTTGCAGCACAGAATAAACGTACATACTATAAATATTGAAGTATACATAATTTATGTTACATTAAAAAAAAAAATAACCACTTTGGAGAATTAGGTGTGAAAAACTCACCCTTATTGTTTTTACTTCATTACATACATATCAGTCTTCCCCAAGGAAACACAAACAGCTTCATTTTGAATCTGAACACAAAATTCAGTTTATTATAATGACCTAATATCCACAAGTACAGAATACACAAAAATAAGATTTAATTTCTTCCTTTTTCTTCTATGATTGCTGCAAAATGTTAAAATCATGACACTAATAATTTTTTATTGTCAAGAGAGTCATGGCATTTGACTGACAGGAGCATAAGTCCAGAGTCATAGTCACATTACTGTATTTTAACAACTGTGTACCATCTGAGTCTCATTGATCTCCTGTGTGCTTGCATCAGTATTTGAATTTTGATTAATTCACCTTCACTGTGGTCTGGATCATGATGAATCCTTTCACAATTGCTGCACATTTGTGATTACCCAACCACAGATCAGAGTTTAAATATGACTGCTGTCTGTATTCTACCCATTCAGCCTCTGTGACTCTTTCAGCTCACCTTACTGTGCTAATAAATTTGGCTGCACATAAGGAAGACTAGGTGAATGTGAAAGCATGTAGCATAGCAGCAGAAGTAGGATTATGTGAACTTTTATAACTCTTTAGATAATATTCTTTACTCCACTGAACAACTTTATGTCCCTGATTGTTTCAAAGGTAGCAGCCGCTGTAGTTTGAATCACACTCAAGCATGACTTTCCAAGAGACGTAAGAGAGGAATTCTGGGAGAGAACAAAGCAGGGCTTGCCCAAGACATGCTTTGGTTTGTCTTGTAACTATGAAGTGTACAGAAAGTTTTTATACACTTTCATCTAATTTTTGACATGTCAGTTAATGGTAAGTTGAATTTTTCCCTTAGGACACCCATCCCTTTGGGGCAAGGTCTTCTGGATTTGAAGTCATGACAAATGTGAACCACAGAAAAGGAAAGTGTGGCATAATAGAAACAAGCTTATATAGGGACTCAACTGAGAAGAAAAAACTCATTACTCATAACTTATTTATTCCATGAGAAGCAAAATGTATAAACAAACCTAATAGATTCACATTTCTCCCAAAAATTCCTACTTAATTTCTTGTTAAGGATTACTGTCTTTATAATATGAAGGGTATTAAATGGTTGATGTTTTAAACGAGTAATCTCTAATTGTATTATTGACATCATTATACAAATATGAAAGGCAGCAAAGCAGAGGAAAAATGTGAAAATGCTACTACAAAACTCTTTTCTTACTGCAGTTTTCTGTTTTAGTACCTTTACTGTGAACAAGTTTATAAATAGTTTATTAGCAAGGCACAAATTTAATGTTCAGTACAAAGAAATTTACAGCTTCATCAAAACTCTTAAAAGTATGTTTATAGGTATCTGCAAATTAGATTGGTAAAAATAAGGCGTATATGTCTTGTTCTGAATGAATGCATACGTCTTGAGTTATTTTAACAAACTATTTTCAATTATGTCTTTTCCCATTCCCCTTTCTAAAATTTAGTTTCAAAGCCATGAAGGTAAAAATGGATTAAAATCCTAAGAATATCGTCTCTTAGATAAAACAAGAAAAAAATCTCAGCGCTGCAAGAGCCCTTTTGTATGTAAGACACAGGTTGAAGAAACTAACAGAGTATCACCAAGGCATACTTAATTTTCTTAAAGAATGTGATAGAAAAATGTACTGCAACACTGTCTTATAAGAAAATGAATGGATGGTACACCACAGGGCTTTTTTTTATTTTAGGAAGCAGTGTACAACCTTCAGTACACTCTATCAAGAGTGGTAACAGTTCATATTAATGTCAGCTCAGATGAATCCTTTAAGTTTACAAAACTTCTATCTGTGAATTTCAGAATTAAGTCTGTAAGATGCCTCATGCATAAAATGTCACCTTTAAAATATCGCTTTGAAATAAAATATTTGTTCACAAATAAACTCAATAGCAAAAAACAGGAACATATTTTCATTAAACATCTTATTTAAAGATGTTTTAGATTATATTTATCTTTAGTAACTTTTTGATCAAGTCAAGCATGTAACAGACTCTAGCAACTTATATTTCAAAAATGCAGGAAAATATATTAGTATTTCAAATATTTATAATATATGGATGCAGTAAAAGTATTCACATTAATACTAATATTTCTGATTATGGTAGAAAATGAAAAGAGCTATTAGAAGTCACAGTATAAAATTATATTATATAATATAATTTTTCCTTAATTGTTCATGTTTGTTTACATGCTTTATGAACATTTTAAAGGATAGTAGCTTGCTTCAGCAAGAATAAAAATACTGATTAGATCAAATGAAAACAGAAGTAGTATTATCCAAAGAAATTGTCACCAGGGTTCCCATTCTTTGATCTTAATTTCTTGGTTTAAAGCTGTGGGAATTCCCACAGCTGTTGCAAAATTTGAACCCAAGAAGCAATAGTAAAACATAAAATTTTGAATTGTAATATTTCAGTTATTTACATCTTGAAAATCATCAAAAATAAAAATAGTTCCTTATTTGTTGCTTTTCTTGCATTCATCTAGCTGCTACAAAAGAGAAGCTTCATTCAGCAAAAAGCAAATCTCTCTAGAGAAGCTGAATTTTTTGCAGTCTATAAATAAAATAAGCATTTTTAAGTAGCATTTTTTTTTTCAGATTTTGGACTTCTGCTTCAATGTTACATGAACTGTGGCTTGAAAATGTGTGCTTCTTTCAGGTGTCTGAAAAAGAAGTCTAAGTTGTCCAGATATTTATGAGGCAAAATTAATCTGACACAGACTTCTTTAATTTGAAATCGATATATCAGATAATGAAAAATATCAGATTTTTTCTCTCTCTCTCTTTAGGAAGAATGGTGTATTTTACCTGTCAATTCAGTTCTGGTTTATTTTCTTCTACTCTCACTAGTGCACTGTGTGTTACTCCTTTCCCACATCTCCCCAGTATTTCACTTCATTTTGTTGTTCTTTTTCCTAATATTTGATAGGTGACTTCCACTCAGCCCCAGGGTAGAAGGTGGAGAATTTAGAAGAAAATGGTTTATACTGATAAAGAACCAGAATGCCTGCATTGATTTGCCATATTCTATTATCTTGTGTTGGAACCTACAATATATATTTATAGACACATCATAGAAAACTTGTGATCTATCTCACAAAAAATATTTTTGTAGATGTGAGGTGTAATACATATCCAGGTACTTATTCAGCTTAAGTAATAGCTGAGCAGCAGGAAAAAGACTGAAGTAAAAAATTAGTTGAAATATGTTTAGTTTTTCCTAAGTTTAAGCACTGAAATACTTTATCTCATACTGTCTAAACAAAAGGAACCACTTTATTCATTTTGGCTGAGATAGTTTCCTTCCCAGTACCTGTTATTAGGGCTGTGTTTTGGATTTTTCCTGGAAATAGTGTTGAAAATGTAGAGGGTTTTATTATTCCTGAGCAGGGCTTATAAAGAGCCTTTTTGCTTGTTGTACTGACACGCTGAAAAGGAGGCTGAAGGGACACAGGCTGAGGGGACACAGGAGGATGGAGGAGACACGGTCAGGACAGGTGGCCCCGACTGACCAAAGGGATTTTCTAGACCATGTAGCATCGTGCTCAGCATATAAACTGGGGGGAAGAAGGAGAAAGGGGGCCACAACTGGAGTGATGGCATTTGTCTTCCAAAATCGTGATTCCATAGGATGGGGTCCTTCTCTCCTGGAGATGGCTGAACACCAGCCTGTCCTTGGGAAGCAGTCATTTAATTCCTTGTTTTTCTTTGCTTGCCTGTGTAGCTTTTGCTTTCCCTTTTAAACTGTTTTTATCCCAGCCTACAAGTTCTCTTGTTTTTTCCCTTTCCAGTTTTCTCCCTGATCCTGCTGCTGGGGGACTGGGTGAGTGGCTGTGTGGTGCTTGGTTGCTGGCTTATGTTGCTGCATTACATCTTCCTATCACCCACTGCTGAAATAGATGAATATTTAATTATGAACATATGCACTCAAGGAAATCACAGATAGGGAAAGAACCCTTCCAACTAATAATTCACTCTGTTTCCGTGACATTGAAATATTACTTCCTACAATGTCTCTTGTCCAGATGAGCTTTAAGTGTCTTATATTATTTGGCTGCCACACTTTCCTTAGCCATCATTTTAACAAAGTAATCACAGTTCATTGCCAGAAAATGTATACAGATGTTCAAACAAAACATCCTTTCTTAACTTTAATTCTTATGATCTTATATCACCGATCATTTGAAATAATACTTGTTCTATTGTTGGTGTACGCAGCTGCACATGGCAATATCCCATATTTTACAAGCTGAAAAGCTAATTATATGTATAATACTCAAGTAAATGAATCACTTCTTAATTCCTAAACTTACTTTTTCTTGGAACTGTGGCCCAGAGTCTGCACAGGAATGTCTGCATTAACAGGTGGAGTGAAACAAGAGGCATTAATACATACAGCAATACTGATGTTGAGGATCTGATGCTCACACTGGATTTGCTCTAAAGCAAAACTCCAGAATTACTATTATGGAGACCCAAATCTCTCGAGACTGCATCTGTCTTTCCATGCAAAGAAAGCAACCCCCTTTTTTGTTCTGATATTGCTCTACTATGCAAATTAGACAGTGGGAATAAGACAAATATTACTTCCAAAGTATACTCCTGTCTAATCTAAAACTGCCATGTAGATGTGGTTAGTTCCAAAGTGACTACATCTTCATTTAGTGATTGCCACAAAACTACACATCACAAATGAGATCATATGTTTGGTCTATGATTCATCTCTGCAGCTCAAAATTCTTGTAATGAAGTATTGTGGCCAGTGGAAACGCCAAATTCCAATTGAAGTTACAATTCAATATCCCAAAGGCTTTTTCATATTGTGTTTTGCAAGTCTTTTTTCTATTTTATATCCTTGCTGTAGGTTATATATTCTTAACCTTATCCAGTTGCAACATCTCTGTTCTGAACATCACATAAGGTGCAATTATTTTTAGTACTGGTAAAGATAATTAACCATTGAAACAATGTAGGGTCATGTTGAATTCTCTAAAATGTAAAGTTTTAAAATTGAGAACAGATTCATTTCTCAAATGCAGAACCTTACTCATACTGAAGTTATATAGACATCACTTGTTAAAATTCTGTAGTCTGTGTTATGCAGGAGGTCAGACTAGATGATCATTATAGTTCCTGCTGATCTTAAAATTTATGGAACTGTGAAACATTTTGGTATTTTATGTGCATATTACTAATCTCTTCCCTTGGAGGTTTTCATAACACCTCCCAAATGAATTTAGTATTATCTCTGAATTTCATTTACATGCTGTAAATTCAGCTGAATATATTGCCGTTTATCAGTGCACTGTTTGCAGTCCTTCAGCAAGTTTTCATTCTGGGTGACAGTGTTCATATCCATGCCAATTTGGATTAATTTTGTGAGCAGGATTTCGTTTGACACTATATCAAATGCTTTAATAAAAGCTAGATATATCACATCTACTTCATTCCCCTCATCAACTGGTTTCATCGCTTTATCAAAACAAAGTATTAATGTTTGTCTGGAATGATTTGTACCTTGCTGATCTATTTCTAATTTTGATCATGGGTCACCAAATGAGATGTGCTAAAGGGTGTTATAGATGCTTTCTTTACAAACTAAAGCCTTTAAAATCATACAAGAGGATGAACCTTGCACGAATTTGTGATTTTGGAATACATTCATATTTCCTGTCTACTCACCTCCCACAGCTGAAAAACATGCATATTCCTCTAAGTTTTGAAGACACTCAGAAATAGTCATTGTCAATAAATGTGGTCAGAGATTTATCTCAATTTGGTTCGTTTGACAAAACAATATAAGTAATATATACTTTTTTTTATTTTTACATTGTGAACAAATAGTTATATGGTTAGGGTTGAATATGGCTGCCTTATGAAAATATTTTTAGTCACAAATTCCATCTTTCACATCCCTGAATATACAATAAACCCGATTACGGGGCTCTCCAATATTCGCTGCATATCTCCCAGGCTCTGAAACTGACTGTAAAAGCTTTTACTAATAATGTATAAATAGAAAAAAGATAAACATCTCTCACACATCTTAATTTGGAAGACCAAAATAAAATAAGAAAAAAAAAGGGAAAATTAGGGTACACCTCTGCTAATAGTCAAACATGTAAATCTGGACTCTTCAACCCTTCACAGTCCTGCAGGGTGAAATCTGAGAATTAAGTTAGTTCAGGATGAGTCTTTGTTGAAGGTTGTTTTGCTGCATTCTGAGTGAAAAAAAGAAAAAAAACCCACCACCACTAAATATGGGGCTCTTTGATAATCTGTATTCCATGCCAGTATACAGGTACATAAATGTTCTGTCTTTAAAAACTTATGTCCCTGAAAGGACCATATTGACAAAAATCTATGCTGAAGAATTCATCAAAATGCCTTTTAGTTTTGTTTTCTTCTGGAATTTCAGAATATTTAAAAAATAATAAGGGCCCCAAAACTGACTTATCAGCTGGACATATTAATAAAATGTACAGATCTGTAAATAATAATTTTATTCTAATTTTTCATGAAAATATTTATAAAAGCAATGGCTTCTGGCAGCTTTGATGGGGTGCCAATTTTCTGAAATAGGCTGTTGTACAAAGGCACTTCCAAAAATTCCTTGAGTCTGTAAATGAAAATTAATTAATTGGAAGAAAATTAATCTTGGGATAAAAATAGCTATTAAGTCATGACCTTCTGTATTTGTCTGAAAGTACTGTATTCTTTTTAGAACCAAACCAAGATATTTGTTCTTATCTCCACTCCCTTGCAGAGATGTACATTATTGTTATGATATCAAGCTCTTACTTCTTTACAAGTTTTGAGAGGAAGCTCAATATAATATGACAGAATTTACTTTCTTATTTAGTTCATTATCATCTAGTAAAGGATACTGTCTCATACTGAAATATGGGATTTTATAAGTTATCTCATAAATCATGAGTTGTCATAGACCATAAGTGCCACAAGTAAGATTTTTCAGCAATTCAAACATAAGTGACCCTGCATTTCCTGCTTTGGTTTAGGTGGTTGTTGTCTATTATATTTAGCAAAATAATTGAATTTCTTAAATAGTTTCTTAAGTGAAATAATTAATGCTTTCCAAAATTTTCATGCTGTTTTTCACCAAATAGCTATATAAGAACATTTTCACGTTCTAAAAATAACTTTCAGTCATTTTGCTTTTATTAGAGATTCTCTCATTAAGTCACTCTGATTCCCAACATAATCTTTTAGCTTCCTTGGCCTTTTTCATATCTGCTTCATTTGCTTCATTCCCTTGGCTGCTTCTACAAGATCTGTAGGTCATGTATCTACTCTCCTCCATGGCCCGTCCATACTTCAGGGTGTTCAGCATCACACAGAGAGAAACATCCAAGTAAACCAGTGAACTGAATTTTCATTTTCTGTTTCTATTTACAGAATAGCAACCAAAATAAGAATCTGCTTAGTGCTGGATTCTTAAGTCTTCAATATTCCAGGAAAAATATAGGAAATTAATTTTCTGAAGTAATTTTTTTCTGCCCAGTTTGCACCTATTTCAGGGAGG
The DNA here is from genome assembly GCF_036417665.1 of Passer domesticus. NCBI lineage: Eukaryota > Metazoa > Chordata > Aves > Passeriformes > Passeridae > Passer > Passer domesticus. The sequence continues at coordinate 37,177,744 of NC_087475.1, read as the reverse complement.
CTATTACTGTATGTAAGCACACTTCCTTAAATAGGATAATGTGATATTTTGCACATTATAAGTTCCTACTTATAAGTTCCTACTGGGTTCAGATCGGTAAATATCTAGATGCATATTCCCTTTGGTTTGATATAGATTTTTGTAATAGTAATGGAACAATTCTATTGTTTTCAGGAATTCAAGAACAGACCTTTTGTATGATTAAATTGAACAGGAAAACATTCTTTATTTAAAAAATTGTTTGGTACACTCTTCACAAAAGGAGCTGTAAGATGTAACTCGTCAATGCTGATGTGCCCCAGTATATTTTTGTCCAACATATCTCTGTCCTGTGTTTTTATCCCATGCTTTTTCAAAATTAAAAGGAGCTGAGGGGGTTTGGTTACTGCAATTAGTCTAAACTTCCTTGGAATTCACAGGTTTAATATTTAAAATTATAAATACTTTGTTAGTAATCTTGTGTGCTTGAGGGGTGTGTGTGTCTATACAAAAATATGTACACCCCTGTGACAAATTAGCCATCTGTTTTAGCATTTATTTGTGACATGAGACAAAACTTCACATCTCAAAATAGACAAAACTGATTCTTCTCCCACTATCTTCTACATTTTACCAGAAAAGTTCAGGGGAAATATTTTCAAAGCAAAATAAATACATTAACATAACCACTCTTGCAAATTCTGGTCTATTTGCAATCATATGCAAACCATAGAGAGAAAGGATAAATAGTTCCAGAATTAACTGCATGATCTGAATGTATACCATGCTCTGCAGATCTCCTCACACTGTCATTTTTGTTCACATATTTGGCACTAGAACTTGCAAGAAGTTTCTGAGTAACAACAGAGTGGGTCATTTTTGCAATGTCATACTGCCTCAGAGAAAAAAGAGAAGTCCAGAGGAATAGTAACTCTGTAAGGAGTGACAAAGATGATAATATATGCAGTGCTCCTAATATCATAGATTCAGTGTAGGAAGAAGGGGAAAGCAGATGATAGTATGTGCTGAAAAGGTTTATACCCGGCTGTACAATTTCTTGAAATATATTATTAACAGGTTGTTAATAATTATTTTAAAGATATTGTATTATTTTAAAGATATTGGCTAGCATGCTATTCAATGAAACTACACTGTTAAATATAAATTGCACTGAAGAAAATTCATCAACATCTGCAGGTTTCATGAGGAGGCAATTAACTATCAGTTTTCTATGAAACAGTGGTTGCCAACATTTGTAGACATCTGCAGCATATGAAAACGGCCATCTCTACCCTGCACAGTATCATTAAACTTGAAGATCAGTGTGTGCTGTAGAAGGAATAGGCTCTATGTGTTGCTTTACATAAATTGAATCCATCTTAACTAGCATAACTTCAAGGGAGAAATACAAAAATAGGGAGATGCCATGTGTATCCAAAAATGATCATGCAGGTTAAAGTTTGTGAGTAAGAACACAGCTTGCAGTTTTCTTGATTGCATTTGGCTGTAGAATCTTCTTTTTCAGTTTCTTGGCAGCGTGGGGGGTGGGGGATGGATATTAAATTGTTTGATTTTCAGTTTGAGATAAAAACTGAGCAGAGAGAATGTCTGGTAATTTTTATACTCTTTCCCCCCCACCCCCGATTTGGCTCAGTATCTATATCTTGTTTTTTTACTAGACTTTCTTTCCAAACACAATTTCTTTTTAAATAGAGACTTGTGTTTGTCAGCTAGCTCTCCAGGGTCTTTTCCTATTACCTCCGTAAAGAACTCCTTAGACGTTACAGAACCACTTCTGGGAAGGCTTTCTCAGCAGAGTTTTCCTTGAGGTGAGATTTGTTGACTTCCATTTTAGAATCCTCCCTGAAAAAACTCTTTCTTTTCCCTATGCCTCCCCTCTTAGTAGATGACTGGTACCTGTGAGCTGCTGCATTCTCAGAACACAAACTCTTCCTCTCACTCTGCACTATGAAAATGTAATATGACCAGCGTCTTAAAACCATTTAATCCCATTTTGGTAGCTGCTTTACAATCTCCTTTTTGCATGCACTTCCAGGATCCCTGTTAAAATTACATTATTAGGACTCCTCTGCGTAACAATCCTAAACTGCTGTAGCTGAGAATGGCTGGAATCCTCTGCACTATGTGTGTTCAAGTTTATTCTTTTGTGGAATGATATGTTACTACCAAAATGTACGTGAAGGAAGGGATAACCTATCAGCTGGTCTAGAAAGATATCTCATGTACTTGAGCTGAATTGATTCCTTGGTGTAAGGAATAGGTTTTTCAGCACATTATAAGGTAGCATGAAGAGAGAAAATTACACAGAAAACCTGAGGTAGTGTCCTGCTTGTCCTGCCTGCTAGACATTAATTTCCAAAGTGGATTTCTTCAGAACTGTTTCAGCATGGCACTCAGCTCTATTAAGAGGTGCTTTCCTTCCAACCTCTTCCAATTTCCCTGTTGTATTAGTAGCATTCTCACTACAGTCAGAAGTGAGAATGCTAATAATCCCCTGACACAGAAGCCAGGAGTGGTAAGATCAAGTCTAGGTCATTCACATCTTAGGTGGGGGAGCAAAACAAATGGTAGAATGAAGAGAGTAATGAGAAGTTAAATTATCCACCCTTTTCTGCTCCTTTGCCAAGACAAGGAGAAAAGGGGCAAAAAATGGAAAGCTGTGAAAGATTAGTCACCCTCTACTGTCTGCTCCTGGGACAGAGCTGCTGTGTGCTGCCTCTCCTCCCCTCTTCCAACCCCCCAGTTCTGTCTGGCCCCAGGATTAGGAGCAAGCCCCTCACAACCAGAGCTTCTATTGGAAACAGAAGTTCCATCTGCTGAGGGTTTATGGGACTGGACCCATAATTTGCTCAATTACTAGTGTAAAGAAAACCATAGGGAACCTGAGTAACAGCAACTCCTAACCAAGCACATTTGCACTTCATCTGAAACTCTGTATGATTTATCAGGATCACACCCCCTCCTTCTCCAGGATCTAAAGCAATTTGTGAAGCTTAAATCAACTATTAAATATATAACTAGGAGATAAAATCACAAACCCAGATCTAATTGGTATAGCTTAAATTAAGTTTTACATTTATTGCTGGGAGATAAAATTTGGATAGAATAACTATTACAACAGAATTAGGTAAAAGAAAATAGGTATGGTGTGGGACCTATGGCAACTTTTATTTAAAACACATGTTTGGTGGAGGCAGCAGTCTGCAGAAAACATCTGATACTACTACACTGTAGTGGCCATTTGTTAGACCAACACCCTTTTGAGCAGTGAGGCAAAAAAAAATTAAGTCTTAAACACAATGTTGGTTTTGGAAAATATATAAGAACAGCGAAAGTTCAGTCAATAAGGCAGGCAGGTTATGTGTACAGGCTGCTGCAATAATCAATGTCCCAAGGAATATTTTTTAGGAGCAAATTTCTTATGAAGGTTTAAAAGTACATTCTAACACAAACTAAACAACTGGGACAGATTAACTTGTGAAGATAATTTCAGAATATTATTATCCAAGGGGACAGAGAGTAGAAAGAAAATAAATTATGAAATTAAAATTTAAACAGTGTAGTTTGTTTTTATTTCCAGTATAACAGACCTTGTCTTAGGTTTTTCATGTTTTCATTCTCAGTATGCCCTTTCATTTCCTTTTGTAATTTTATAATAGGAAATATTGAATCATATTTGTGTATCAGTTATTCATATTGAAAAGTTCAACAGTCCTCTTCAACAGATGCAATTTGTTAGTTTCTGAAGTAGAGAATAATCTGGGTTGCTAGGGCCCTCTGGACATCACTGGTGTAGTGTTGGCTGAAAGGAAGGCATATTTTAGAGTTTAGTGATGTTACTCAGGGTCTTGTCTGGGAAACATATTCAATTTCCTCAAAGAGACAGCCTTTCTCATCAAGCTGTACTCAACTTATTCCATTGCTTAACCAGAGTCACTGTAGATTTTTTCCCACACATCTAAAAGGAAATTCTTTTGCTGCAGCTTGTGTCCTGTGTCTTTCCTCCTTCCAGTGTGCACTTAAAGGAGTCAAGAGGAGTCAAGGCCAGACTCTTCTATGACCACTAATTAGGTAGTTGAAGACCTTGATTAGATGATTTCTCCTAATCTTCTTTTTCTAAATTTTAGTACAAATTTCATTAAATCTTAAATGTAAGAATTTTTTGGTCACTCAAAATTTGCAGAAGCCTGAAGGAGAGCATACCTATAAGAAGGAAGTAGACAATGATAGTCAAAGTAACAATTTGCACCTAGTAATTTTTCCTTTTTTTGTAATAAGAATTAAAAAGAAATTAAATTTATATTTATGTTGTGCCAGACCGTTCCAAGCAAACCTGCCAGAAATTTCCTTTTTTAGACCTCTGAAGCAAGGTGAAATAGTGTGAACAGAAGTGTTCTAAGGAGAAAGGCACAGGAGACAGGCTCATGCATAAAAACACTCAAAATTTCTCAATTCTTCACACAAATGAGAACAACTCTTAAGTGAGCACTTTCTGGGAAACATCACTCTTACCTGCACAGGAGAGTTCATGCTCAAAAGATCACATAAAGAACTCTGCTTTAAAATCTCCAGCTTGAGTTGCCCTGTTTAATAAAGATGATGACTGTTCAGTGACCTCTGTCACTGAGTGTTTCTTATCCCCATATTGCCCAACAGACTTGTAAGTGTTTGCACTTGTGCAAATACTTTCTGATTCCTGACAGATCCCACTGAAAGTTTGGCATAGTTAATATTTTTAAGCTCTTTTTTTGTTGTTTTTAATCAACTTTTGCTTTTTCTACTGGTTCAGGTATTCTTCATTCTTACATTTCAGCATAATTAAGTCCAGAAGCTCAAAGGGATTTCCAGAAGACAATTTTAATTATACCTTTCCCTCTTTTCATAGGGACTGGTTCAGATAACCAGAATATCCTCCATATGGAAGAGATGGAGATATACCACAAACAGGTAAAGTGAGCTGAGCTTAAACCTAGTTTTAGGATTAGCCTTTGCCACCCTTATTTCCATTAAGAGGCTTCCAAAAGAGGTTTGTAGTAGAGGAAGATGTTAATCTCCTGAGCTGAAGCAAATAACTGCAGCAGTTCTTGTGAATGACAGCCACTTCCAGACACTTGCTCTATGGCATCTGGAGCAGGTTATCACCAGAGACAAAGAAATAAAATGTGGGTGTTCTGCATTTCAAAGCCACATGCCTAGGCAAAATCTAATTTTTAATGCCCTTTTCATCTCCCTTTAATGGCTCTACTTGACAAACCTTCACTTCTCTGTAATGGATATTCTGTGCCCATATCATTACTTATCTGCTCTGTGTACCTGTGGACAGGTACATTAAATCAGTCAGTTCATTTGGTTTAGCCTCTACAGCTGGTTTTTTTCTTAGAAGACTTAAGTTGTTATTTAGCCCCAGCCAGCAACCAAGCCCTACAAAGGTGCTTGCCCTCCCACCAGCAGGATCGGGGAGACAATCAGAAGAGTAAAAGATGGAAAACCCTTGGGATGAGACAGTTTAATGGGGAAAGCAAAAACTGCACATGCAAGAGAAACAAAACAAGAAATTAATTCTCTGTTTCCTTTGGACAGGCAGGAGTTCAGCCATCTCCAGGAAAGCTGGACCCCCTCACATGTGATGGTGACTTGGGAAGACAAATGCCATTGCTCCAAACATGACCCCCACTCATCCTTCTTCTCCCCACTTCTTTATACACCAAGCACGATGCCACATGGTCTGAAATATCCCTTTGGTCAGTTGGGGTCACCTGTCCTGGCTGTGTCTCCTCCCAACCTCCCCTGCACCCCCAACTTCCTGGCCAGCACAGCAGTAGGAAAAGCAGAAAAAAGCCTTGTCTCTGTTTAAACCCTGCTCAGCAATAACAAAAACATCTCTTTATTATCAACCCTGTGTTTAGCACAAAACAAAAACACAGCCCCACACCAGCCACTGTGAAGAAAATTATCTTTACCCCAGCCCAAACTAGCACCACATTGGACAACAGAGAGTCAAGGGTACGCACTGAAAATCATCTTTAAAATAAAACATTATGTATGCACTCAAAATTATATCCTGTAAAAGAGGGTATTATAAAGATATATACTGACATACACAGCAGTGTATATAAATTCCATTGAAGTCAGATTGTTTTATCTCAGAATTGGATGGATTTGAAACAATAATCCATATGTTAAAATTAAATAGATAGATGAATAAATAAGAACATCCACCCCCCCAAAAAATCCCTCCTCAAAAAAAAAAAATAAAAGAAAAAAAAGCAACCTCTTCATTGTGTCTTTGACAACCTTCACTGACCATTCATTTCTTTCTAGGTCTAGAATATTTATCCACATGATAGCAAATAGAGGGGCTGAAAGGAACAAGTAATGCCCCAGTCCCTCTACAAATTCACTTTTGAAGCTAAATACTTATGCTTTTAGAACAAGAAACTCACAAATCAAACGGGTCTACTCTAAAGTATAAAGCTTGTGGCAATGGAAGAAATTGGATTCTGATCAGCTGATGCAACTAAGTACATTTCTGTAGAATCCCACAGAGGTGTATGCATTACCATTAACGACAGGAATATTGCTAAAATTGCTTTTTTATTTCCCTTGTTATCCACAGAAAAAAATACATACTACTTGACTAAGGTACTTCATGAGCTCCCTTTTTAATTTTTCTTCTTTCATGAATTCTTATTAGCTTATAAAGCCTTTGACTCAGACTCTTAACTCTTCTCAAGTACTACATTAAATTGGGATATCACAATATACAGCAAGTAATATTCAGTCTTTCCCCTCATTTGACCAAGGAATGAGTCAAGTTTAGCTTAGACACAGTTCTAGAAAATAATGCTATTTCAGATGTGCAAGTTCAAAAACTTAGAAAAAAAGCCCATAAAAATGAAACTAATCCTCCTCAGAAACATTTGCATTTATAGCCAAATGCTATTTTGCCACCTGTATGATCTTCATTTTGGGTCAACAATTTTCAATAATTATTTAATAGGCTCTTTTGAATATTGGGGGCTCGGGGTGTTATTTGTGTTATTACTTCTCTATAAGAGTCACCTCTTACTCTTTCAATCTATTTTCATGAGGAGGACTTATAAGCAAGATACAATTTTAGAATTTTACTAGGAAACCACCTTTATATAATTTTTATATAATTTTATTTCTTATTTTCTTGAACAATTTTTCCTCCTCATTTTATTATTAAGTTACAAAACAATTTAAAGTAAATTGTTCCCTTACCTTTCCTAACACTAAAACTAAACAAGTAACAAGAACTTTCTGTACTATCTTACATCATGCTCAAGATAAAATATTTCTTTTAAATTGTTTTTTTTTCCTTTATGATTACAGTGGGGAGTTATTGCAACAGGAAATTTAAGAAAACCCTGATAATATGACAAACTAAGAAGACTAATTGAAGCAGGCTTTAAAAGTCTTTGGACTTTTATCCTTTGGAGAGGATAAAAGAGGAAAAACTATCTGAAATATTTATACCAGTAGACAATTAGGATAAAAATTCTGTATATTATAGGGATAATTCTGTGGATGGGGTTGGATACATGTAGCAGCCTTAATTAATCTAAATATTTTCTTCATTCCATTCCATTTTTTAAAATAATATGCATAATGAAAATTATGTTTCTCTCAGGACTAAGAAATTTTTTTAAAAAATCAGACACATAAGCATATATCTAGACATTTTTACTTATCTAAGTGCAAAAGAACTGAGTAGACCAAGTAGTACTTAATAAATAGTAAGTAGGTTAACTGTAGCTGTTGAAAGATGACATTGGAAGGGTTGTCTACAAGAACTGATGTAGAAAGACTACTTCAGGAAAAAAATTTCAGTGGAGTTAAAGTGTAAGGAGTTAAAACAACATGGGGAAAAATATGGAGTATGGGATTTTTCAGGATTTTTCTTTTTCTTTTAGTTGGTTTTCTTGGCTTGAGTTTTTTTGGTTTAACAGGGGGATAACTTTTCAAGGTAAAATTTCTTCACTGGGGGGAAGAAAAATTAAGTTAAATAAATTCCAGGAATGCAATACCAAACTCTAAAGAGTAAATTTTTCCTTTAATTTTATGCAATATCAGAGGAAAGGAAGGAGGAAGGTATTTATTATTATAAAATAATGGAATTGAAATTAAGAGGAAGAATCAATCTTGATGGACAAATAATAAATTGAAATGAAATAAGCAAGGATGACTTCTGCAGAACTAATGGAAATAGTCTGACATATTGAGAGGAGAAGAAGCAGATAAGCCTCACAGAATGAGATGTATATGGATTCTATTACAGAGTTAAACACATTTTATAACAGCATATTTACAAAACGCATTTTGCCTGAATTTTCACTAAATTGTTTCTCAATCCTGATGTGTCTCAAAGAAATTAAATTAATTTTATTCTATCCACACTGTTCACAGAATATGGAAACAACTTGTCCATGTAGAATGATTCACTGATTTGAATCAAATATTCTTAATTTATCATTCATAATTCAGCCAGCAATAATTCAAACTTGCTTGGAACAGAAATTGATTGAACGATGGTAAACAAGAGCAGAATATATTGCAAAATAGAAGTTTGAGAGAAAGCCTTCAGTGCTGTGTTTCTAAGATTTGTGCTGTCTTATTCCAATACGGTTCCAGTGAGTGAAAGACACTTTCCACTGAGACTCACTGAAAGGGGAGGATCAAGGCTCATCTGGAGTCTCACAACCCAGCTTTGTCTGGGGTCCAAAGTAGTGTGGTGAGCAAATGTGCTCTCATATTTTTTATTCCTACCATGTGAGCCTAAAAATTTCTTCAGTGGTCAATTCTGTCTTTTACCAAGAGGATTAATATGGATTTTTCAAAGTCTGTGTGTAAGGCCAGCTCTTCAGCTGCCATAAGACAATTATTCCTTTTGATTTTGCCTCTTCTCTGCCCATTTTTGCTAATGGTGTGTCCAGATTCTGCATAAACTTCAGGGATGCTGTACCATAGCGATACTGCACTCATTCTGAATTCACAACATTACAAAACTTTGTTTTGTGGTGGCTCAGAAGGGCAGTGTGAAGAAATAGAAACTGTATAAACCATGGACTACCTGATCAGAAATGTAAAGTACACCGATGTGCTAAATTGAATCCTACCACTAGCAAAAGGGACAAAATGGCAAAACACAGGACAAGTGCTCTTGGGCATTTTAGAAGAAGGGTGAAGTTTGTTTAACTCTGCTGCTGTCAGAAATTCTTCAAGAGTCCAGGCTTGCAGATGAGCATGTCTGGCCATGATCTAGTATTTGGACTTTTCTGTGGAGGGCAAGAACTGAAAGGAGCTTTCTGTTTGTTTTGATCTTATAGTATTGCTGAAGCAAGATAGATGGCGGGACTATTTCATAACTACTGTATCACCCAGAACCCAGCAGCTTCTGTTTTCTATGTTTCTCTGGAAGGGAAAGTGTTTGATTCATAATTTCTCCCTCAAATATCCACATGAACATGATTAAGTGTTCTGTTCCTCTGCTGTGTCTAACTTGAGAGGTGGTTTTATTTTGAAGTTTTATTTGAAGTTTTATACTAAGTTATCTACAAAAAATCATCTTTCCCTAAAAACATTTTAGTTATCTATTTCAGAATGCATTTTCCTTATACATAAGTGTGTGCTACAATTTTCAATGCATCCAAGGTTGCATTTATTACTCATTTTTCACATTCATTGTCCTGCAATGCTGTTTTGGAGGATGAATTCTAATCATACGCTTTATAAAAAATTATCGCTACTATGTGAAAGAAGGTTAGTCACAAGTCTGAAGTAAATAGCAGTGGGTTGATATTTATGTCCTGACAGAAACCTATGACCAACCAGAACAAGTATATTTAGGCTTGTTTTTGAAGGTCTGGCATTGTGACTTTTATTAGATCCTAAGTAGGAAGCTTGTAACTCATGTTCTCCTATGACAGTGACTAAAAGTCAGATATTGCACTGTGTTATCTTGCAGTGTCTAAACACCTTACTTAATCTAGCATTTATATTCCTCCTCTGTCTCTTTCAGATGTGCTTTTGAATTATTCTCCCATTTGACAAGAGAAACTTAAACTTGTGAGGAGGCTTTCTTTTGCAACCAATCATTTTTTAGTGGCACAGCTCAAGAGGGCTGCTGGGTACAGAAGGGGAAATTTTATTTCATTTATCCATCTATGTACGATCTCTTGTTTTAGACAGAATTTTGGGAAAACTCTTCTTTCTCATTCTGCTCAGTATAAAGTAAGTGGCAAAACCAAGAAAAATTCCTAGCAATTATACACCAATTCTTTTGCAGCTTTCATTATTTTAATCTTGTCTTTTCAGCATTTCATGTTTAAAGTATTATTTATCACCAGCTCAGCTGCTGAGTGAATGTGCTGTCTAATTCTGAAGAGATAAACAATGCTTGCAGACATTTCTGCAGGATATCTGGATATATTTTCAGGTTAGTAACAGCAAGCTTCTGAATGTCCTGGACTAATAGCTATTTTGAATGTACATACTGACAGCAAAGTATGCTGAGCAGCTAGTCTGGTGTGTGCTGGAACTGAATTTGCTATGCTCATGTTGCATGGAAATACAGCTCTGCTCAGCAAGTCTTGGGAATAAATCTGGAAGAACCACCTTAATTTCAAATTTTGGAATGCATTTTTCAGACTGCATTTTGTTCCTTCTCTAGGAAAAAGCCCAGGTCTGGCCTAAGTAGTGGGCCCCGAAAGTGATAACCAAAGGCTCTAGAACATGATGGATAGCATTGCAGAGTTACCTTACTTCACAAATAAAGGCAGCAGATTAATCCCAGAATTAATGATGTTTCTGATATTTAAACTTTCTTTAGCTCTTTGTTAGTCTCTGTGGTGGGACAGATGTATTCTGCATATGGTAAGCTGCAGAAACACAATTTAAGTTTGAAGAGTTTTGTAACATTATTAATCCACTGAGAGAAGGAAAATGCAGAAACAGATTACTGTTGCACTTGTATTCTTTTCCCCTGCAGTTCTGTCTAGACATATATGAGTACACACATTGGAAAATTTCAAATTAGATAGGAAATATTTAAAAACCAAAGTCCAAAATAAAATATAAATCATTAAAAATAAAAGTAGTCACAAGCTTCCTTATTTCAACACCAATTTTGGATTAAATTCCCTACTTTCTTGTCCTTTCCTGCAAATATTTCTAGAATCAACTGTAATTTTCTTAAGGCACTGCCATAATTTGAATATATCATCCAATAACTTGTCCAATTCAGTCAAATATTTGATTTGATTCTATGAAATTTAGATGAGAGCTCAAAAAATCCCCCAACTAAACCTGCATTTTGGTGAGATTTTTACCTTAAGATGAAAATATTTATGTGCAAAACTTTTTTTGGATAGTACTTTTGAAATATAATTTTCCATTATACAAGAAATTCAGATGAAATAATCTCTATTAATTTCCCATATAACATGCTGATTTTAGACAACTGTATTATGTTGTCCCTTTTAATTCTTTATACCACTTCATACTGTGAGTTTTAATGGGTTTTCAGAGAATTCCTTTTTCTTTCCCTGCTAAGCAGAATTTGTATTTACTGAAAGGTTTGTTTATGGGTTCCTCCTTCAGTATTTCCAGCTGTGTTGTAGTTTAGCAAATTATAGCAAAGGTCATTAATATTTTTTGCTTGTTTGTTATCTGCTGTAAGTCTACAGACATTTAGTTTTAATACTTGGTTTTGAAAGCCTGTTTTCCCTTCTTTATTTCCTGCTGTGTATGTGAGCAACTGAATAATATTTCAAACTAAAGCTGTTGATATAATGGAGGGAGTTTCTTCTACATTTAAGCGATCAGTCTGAAAGTAGTCTGTAACTCTGGAAAGGTTCTGAGAACTTGAATATTCCCTAATATATACTACTAAATTTTCTAGTGTTGCCAGGTTTTCCTCATTTTTCTGCCCTAATAATCTTCAAATAATACTGTGTCCTGTGTACAGGGAATTTGCTGGTGTAAGGAAGGATTAGAAGAGAAAATAAGGGAGTAGAAATTTATTTCTGGTATGGATAATTTTGGGATAAATTTGAATTTAATATAGTAAACACTTCATCATTTCTGGGACATGAAACTGGAGAAAACATTTTCTTCTTTTGAAAAGGAACTAATGTGGAGAAGCTGCATGATCTTTCTGGTCCTTTTTTGGCCTGTGTTTTAATTGAGGGGAACACCCAGATATTCTCTGGTATTTAAAAATTAATTTTTAAAAAAACCCTTAAAATTATGGTTTCTCAAAGATCTCCATTAAAAGATTGCTTTAGTTGATGAATTATTTCCTTTTCTCTGAAACAAAATTGAATATGAAGCAATTACTTAACTTTCTGTGTCACTCAGCAGGTTGTCTAAAAAAATAAATCTGATCATCAGATAAGATGAAAGGTGTATAACAGAGAGATTCTTATTATCTTGGCATCTGATAAGAGTGAGGGTTTCATCTTTAAGAGATCCACCACAACCTCTCCTGAAATATATTACATTTTGTGAATCCATATTCTGCCCTCAAAGCATGGTAAAAATTAGAATGCAATCCTTGTCCTAAAACTCTGATGTCAGTGTAAGTTTTCCCACTAAATTCCAAAAGTCCAGATCAGGAAAAAACCCAGCAGTTCTTACACGGCAATAATGTCTGTTTCCTATTGACCTGAAGAGAAATAACTCTTGTGATGAGAGGCCTTGTGATGTAATTCATTATTAATATGCTGAATCATTCAATCAATTTTAAATATTTGATTGCTTGCTTCTCATTTAATATGCATTATACATTCTTATATAAAGTTATCAATATTCTAGGTGCCCATAAACATTACAGGGTTTTTTATTAATAACCTGCCAGTAATTTTTTCATTATTTAGCAATGAAATTTAGTTCAATTTTTAGCAAAGTCTTAGATAACTTCAGCCTACAATCAACATAAAAGCAGAATGAAAAGTATCAACACTGTAAATATGCCACGGGAAACCCCCTTAAAGATGACTAAAGTGATCTTTAGATGAAGAGGTCTTAAAAAAAATATTTTTAAAAAATAAAAGTGATTTTTTGTATTCAATTTTTTAATGGAAAACAAATTTAAGAAAGAAATTAAGTTGTTTTCCAGCTCTGTTTGCAGCTGTATTTCTAAGAAAGCAAAAAGTGGTGTTTACAACAGCTCATCTACAGATTAGCAGATCGAGATTCAAGAATGTAAGCCATTAAAGCTTCTTATTAGCTCAACTTATAGACTGAAAAATTAGTCAATCCTTAAATTAAGTCAGAATAACACAACGTATTTACTCCCGGCTTGCAATATCCAGTCCAGGTGTTCTTTTACTGCTGTATTTTGGAGAGTACTATGTTTTTCTACTGAAGTAAGAAAAAGAAAGCAGATTTAGGCTGTCTTCTCTTAAGACCTTAACTTCTCAGATATGCTATCAGAACGTCCACCAAACTGGACTGCTTTTAGCAGGAGAATGTTAATTTTTGGCGTCCCTGTGAGAACACATGTTAACCATTAGAGAGCTCTGCCATTGGAAGACTGTGAATGCTCTAAACTGTCTCAGACAAACATGGGCATTTAGAGCTGGATATAAAGTATGACACAATTTTTGACATTTCCAGATTTAAAGAGGTGATGGAAAAAATTTTCATGGTGGGGTATTAAAAATAAATTTCAGTGATAGCCTACATTGCAGTGACAATCCAAAAATTTCATGCTATGCTAAATCTGTTATTTATTGTTATCTCTAAGAGACTGAGACATGTATCAGTCATTCCTTAGCCTGCTTTTCAGATTTTGTGAAGTCAAGTAAATCTGCTTAAAACTTAGAAAATTTCTAACTTAAATCACACAAATTCTAATTTTTCATCCTTTCTAAAGATATTATATAAATATATGTTTATATTAGAATTCAGAATAGGTTTATAATTCTTTATTTATTTTTTATGCTATGTTTAAGTGTTATGTTATGTTTAAGTAGAACTGATATATAGATTTTGTTCAAGGAGATTTTGTTTAATTCTGGATTTTGTTTAAGTCAAACCCTATTAATTGGAAAATAATGCCCAATATTGGACATTATTCATACCCCAATATTGGGTATGAATATATCTCATATATTTACATGTACAGTGCAAAAGATCTTTTATTTAAATTATTCTTATTTTTCTTGCAGTTGTGCCTTTTCCTGACACAGTAATATAGCTCTGCAGAGAGATCCTGAAGAGCATTGGCTCAAACCATTCAAACACAATGCAATCAGGTTGATTATATGATGGTCTCTTTTAAATTTTTTAATCATATATCTAAATGCATCAGTGATATCCAGTATTATGTTTCTTAAACAAAGCTTCTAATTTTTACAAGCTACATTAAACAATTTAATGTGAAGGGAGTGGGAAATAAGAGTACATGGTTTGTTTGGAAAAAAACAGACCAGTTTACCTTCTGTCTATGGAAAACCACTACTAGATGACTTTTGAGTTGTGGATCTCTTAGTTCTAATATGTCTTTTTGTACATTTAGGTATTTTTTCTTTCTGGAAAGGGAAATATGCAAAAAGAAAAATTTTGTGGGGAAGCATGGAGCTAAATCTAATGTAAAAATGAGAAAAATAGGATACCACACTGAAATTATAGTTCATGTGTTTCTGTAATTCATCTAGGGAAAACCAAAAAGAAAATCCTTCTTACAACTGAGAAAAGTTATTACATAAACATGTAGTTCCCATCACTGCTAGTAGCCCATGTTTCTGAGTCCTGTTGGCTTGGCCTCACTTCTGCAGAAAATTCCAATCTAGAGACTTTTCTCATTGAACTATATTTGGTTCTACAGGGATGTAATGGGATTTTACTCCAAGTGAAGCAAGCAATACACACAGTTTCACACATCCTTGTAGTATCACACTATGTCTTAATTAAAATTAAAAATATAATAAAAAAGACAAATTCAGCTTACTAGGAAAATTTATTTATTTTCTTGATGAGTAACTGTCATAATCATACAATGGAACCCAAGCAGACGACTAAGAAATAAAATATTACACTATGTCTTAAACTTCTATTTAAAGCCTTACACTTAAGTGCTGTGCTTGTCTCCCTGTTTAAAAACAGAAGGCATTGCACATTGATGAATTATGTAAAAAGATGCTCATAACTCTTAGCAACATCATTTTGAAATTCCTCTCATTTGCTGTGCAAATACATCATACAAATGCATAATACACTCCTATTTTTATACTTCTTTTATTATTGTGATAATTTTTGTGCATCAGACTATAATTATGCTCTTATTTAGATGCATGTTTTAAATCTACCGTTGTGACAAATGCTTAAATCCTTGTCTCAATTTGAATTGCATAGCCTCTAGTTCATTTATATTTTTGGAAAAATTTAGTTTGTAAGAGTCTAGAGTAAGCTAATATTGTATGCATGGAAAATGAATTTGTTCATTCAACTAGAATTTTCTGCTGAGTTGAGCCTTTTATTTTTCACTGAGTTAACCTTCCATTAAAATAAAACATCTGAAAACCAGCCAGTAATTTTGTAAGGCCAACATCAAATTTATTTAGAGAGCTCATTGCCAGAAAACCCCAATCAAAACAAGACAAAAACTATGATTCTGAATTATTTCTTGTTACCTGTCTAGTTTTCAAACAGTGTGACTGATACTGAATCTCTTTTAGGAGAAGTCTAAACTTTTCACCACATGCTTTAAAGATGACAGATATAAAATAACAAGTGCTGTGTGCAAGGAAAAAAACATAACACATATAGTAAAAACTGGCTTTTAATGTGTATAGAAGTATTTGCATTTTTTAATTAAAAGAAAAACAAACAAAAATATGAAAATAAGATTAATTTATGAATGAGTAACACAAGAGTAGAAAAAGGCAGATTTTGCTTTTAAAGATTGTTTTCAGAAGCTCTGCTTACTCTTACCTAGTTTATGCACATATCATTAGGGTGTCACTTCTGAGTTGAGCCACCCCAGAAATTTTGTCCTGTGAGTACCTTCACCACACAGATATACATCACCCTGTGGAAGTACCTGTCTCCCTATATTTATGGTTTTTATTGAAAATACAATAAAAACTTTAGGCATGCTTTATAACAAAGATTAGGAGCATGAATGCAGCTGTAAGGGAAATTTCTGTGATAATCATTACCTGTCTACCAGTATGCATCGCATGCAAATGGTAGCCATAAAGGAGTAATTACTTGCCAATATCAGTTTATTGGTCTTAACGTTCACAGCCTCGGAAGAACTGTAAAGAGAAAGCAGTGCCCAATGAAATAGCTTTTCAGGAAACTGTCTTCTTTTCTTCTCCCTCCTCTTGGATATTAAAGGGAAAAAAAAAATTGTCACAACAATAAGTGCCTAGAACAAAAAATAAGCTTTCAGAGTTCTCAACACCTACTGAACTCTTCAACGACTGTGAATAAGGAAGAGGAAACAGGTTTCAGTTCCAGCTGTACAGGGGCTAGAAGACACTTTTAGAACTGTTTATGAGAACCAAGGACATTGATTCTATGAGAAGTTACAATACAGATACTACTTCACTTTTTTAGATCTAAATACTGTGGCTTCATGTCTAGTACTCATGGCATTCCAATAAAATGTATGTTCCAATAAAATTACACAACATTCAAATAACCAAAATGAACTTATTTTTGTTTTGTTTTTCTTCTTCACCTGGGGAAAGAGGCTTTGGGGTTGTGGGAGTGCATGTATGTGTGCTTTTTATGTTCCAGTAGGATATTAAATGTCTTTACATGCCTCTGAAAGTTCTTAATGAACTATCCTTATTTTGAAATCTGATCTTTAGAAAGGCATAGACTAATGTTCTGAAGAGTGTCACTTCATTCATGGAAACTCCCAAAAGACATGTACATGGAATTTGTTTGTGAAGATCCAATTTCAGAATCCAGGGCTAAATTTGCATCCTCAAAAGATTCAGATGGTGTTTGGTATTGATACTATATATATACATATGAATTATAACATTTCTATGGCTCATCCACTAGTTCCATTTTAAAAATATTGAGTTTTCTTTTCTGTTATTTCAGTTGCAGCCTATATGATTAGATAAAGTGTGATCTGTCACAGAATCATGGAATGTGCTGGTTTGGCAGTGACCTACAAGGATCATTGAGTCCAATGCCTGGCTTTGTACAGCACCACTAAAAGTCACACCATGTACCTGAGAGCATTGTTCAAATGTTTCTTGAACCCTGTCATTCCGGTGATGTGACCACTGCCCTGGGGAGCCTGTTCCAGTGCCCAACCATCCTCTCTCTGGATAAAGAACCTTTTTCTAATATCCAAACTAAACCTCCCCTGACTCAGCTTCAGGCCATTTCTGTGGGTCCTGTCACGGTTCACCACAGAGAAGAGAACAGTGCCTACCCCTCCTCTTAGTCTCAAAAGGAGATTATAGACTGCAGTGAGGTCTCCCCTCAGTCTCCTCTTCTCCAGGCTAAACCGACCAAGTGACCTCAGCCCCTTCTCATACAGCATCTCCTCAAAGCCCTTCACCATATCCATAACCCTTCTTTGGGCACTCTATCATGGTTTTATATCTTTATGATGTTGTGGCACCCAAAACTATCCCCAGTATTCAAGATGAGGCTGCCCCAGTACAGAGCAGAGCGGGACAATCCTTTCCCTTGCCTGGCTGGTGCTGCTGTGCGTAATGTCCCCCAGGACATGCTTGTCTCTCTTGACTGCCAAGGCATTGCTGACTCAGATTGACTCAGATTCATCTTTCTGTCAACCAGGATCTCCAGCATGGCACTGCTTTCCAGCCTCTCATTCCCTACTCTGTCTATATATCCAGGGTTGCTCCATCCCAGGGGCAGAATCCAGCACTTTCCCTTGTTGAACTTTATTGTGTTGATGATTGCCCAGGCCTGTAATTTATCAAGGTCTCTCTGCAGGTTCTTCCAGCCTTTAAGGAACATCAACAGTTCCTCCGAGTTTTGTATCATCTGGTAACTTGCTCAGTATCCCTTCCAGTCCTGTGTCCAAGTCATTAATGAAGATGTTGAAGAGCACAGGGCTGAGGATGGAGCCCTGTGGAACCCCCCAAGTCACCGGTCCCCAGTCTGATGTCACCCCATTCACTGTAACCCTTTGTGCCTGACCCCTGAACCAGTTGTTTATGATGTGTTTATCCAGCTGTGAGCTGCATATTTTGTCTAGAAGGATACAAGCAATAAAATCTGCCAGCTGTCTTAGCCTGTTTCCAGGCCCTGTATTAATGCAAATAACAAATAATAATATGGAAAAGCAGCAAAGCTTATTTAGGCTGAAGAGTTTTAAAATTAATGTGTCTGGCTTTGTGACATTGCGAAGATAAGAAGGTGTACACTGCTGATCACTGGTAAATGGCTCAGAATCACTGTAGGATCTCTTAAGGCAAAGATAGGAGAGTAAAATACAGTGACATCACCTAAAACAGATCAGAAATTATAAGTACAGGCAAAGTACAAAAACTGTGTTCAGCCACTTATTTATTAATGAAGTGCAACTGCAAGTTAGAATTTTAGAACTGGCATGAGGTTACTAAAATGAAACAAAATTAAATATTTTTTATTGATTCCAAATTAAATCATTACCACAGGTAATTCAAATAGCTACTCTATGTGACAGAGGAAGTGACTTCCAGTTACTTCTGGAACACAGTCCTGTGTAGGTATCTTGTCAGATTATCTACAGAGTAAAACTACATTTCACTGATTTTCCTTGTGATTTTGAGTCCTTTGAGGAAATATGGTCAGCATTGCAAGTTCTATTGACTTCACTTGAACCTACAAATACTGCAAATAATTCAAATTAAGTTCAAAGATATCAATGAAGAAAGGGGGAAATGATCAAAAATTGATGCCAGTTCCAATTTAAAGTATATTGTAAATGTTACAAAAAAGTTAGAACATCAGAATATTTCTAATAAGCTGTCCTTTCTGCAAAATTCTGAAAGTGCATGTTCTCCTTTGTCAGTTTTATTTTGGACTACTGTATGAAACTTAGAAAAACTTAAATTGAAAGATCCACAAGAATTTGTGTCATTTCAGAGATAATACAATTTAAACATAATTTATGATACTAAAACTTTTGTCCTAAATTATAATTTAGATTTTTTTGTTGTTGTTGTATTCCATGTATTTCTATCTGTTTTCCTGTTTTCAATGAGCCTTCTTCAGAAAAAGAAAGAAAAAAATTGTCCATGCAAAGGAATTTCAAAAAATGTACTATTCAGAAAATAAATAGCATAGGAAGTTTCATGTCCAGGAAGTTTACTGTAAGGCTTTTGTTCCTAAGTTAAACTCTTGTTTATGGCTCTTGAACCATGTATTTTTATATATACATATATATCTACTATCCTTCTTGACCACTTTAGTTATCATGATTTATATGAAGTATGATTGTTTCTTAGCATTTGAAAACGAAAAGATGATTTTTGTATTTACTCAGTAACTTACTTTATTGCAGCAGTAAGTGTACCAGCCATTCAGTATTTCCAGATACTGCAGTGTTGAAGCCAGGAAATGTGTTTTTACTATAATGGAAAAAATTTTTAAATACTCCTAGATGTAATAAGTGAAAAGTGGCATTCAGGTTTCAATATGTCCAAAAAAGGGTTTGAAATGACTGCTAATATTATCAAAAAAAACTGCCTGAAGATACGACACAACACTGTCAGGCCTTGAGGCTTTTGAATAATCTCTGCTCTATAGTGAGCAAAAGTCCCAGAAAAAACAGGCAAGCAAACCAACTAAGCCAATAGAAAAAATTTTTAAAAATTTAAAAAAAAAGCACCAACCAATAGAAACAAATATTAAAAAACCTAACCAAAAAAAACCCACTACCAGAACAAAACAAAAAACACCCAAACAAACAAGATAAAATATGAAAATAGACTTATCCAGAAAAAAAAAAAAAAGGCATATAAATATGAACATGTCTTTTTTTTTTAATATTATTGTTTGTAGTCTTTTCAGGTCTTTCTTTTCTCACAGGAGTTAAATTTATTTTGCTTTATCTGAAATCAGGCATTTATATTGAATATCTTCATAACAGGGACTAATTAATTAGATCCTGATTTAGAGGTTAGAGTTTTTGAAAATAAGGCTAGGATGGCTTCTATTGTATATTTGTTACAACAGAGATTTTGCCATTTTTTTAACTAATGAAAAACAATTAATCTGAATTTTTCCTTTTTTCCTCTTCAAAACTACCTTTTGGGCTTTCACCTTCTTCTGAAATCCCATAATAACAAATTAAATACATTAATTGAATAATGTAGTGCAGATTTCTCCCTTAGAAATAAGGTAAAAGATTGTTTAGGTATTTTAGGGATAGAAATATTAAAATCAATTTTAACCAATTTCACCCTCCTCTTTGAAGTCCAAGTATGTAATCAGCTAATATAACTGCTTTTTGGTACAATATAGACTTCAAAATATGCTTATACATTGATCAAAAAGGATACATACACAATTTATTTTTTTAAATGCAAGTATGTGCATTGTTTATACAGATTCCAAGGTATATCAAAGAAAAATTACATGCATAAACAATAAGCTGCCCAGATGGTCCATCAACAGTTAATTAAGTGGCAAACACAGAAGTATATCTGATGCTGCCAAAAAACTGCCTGCAGATTCTGCCATGGGCTCAAATATAGATTGCTGGAGGAAAATTTTCTGCAGATTGGCATCAGTCTCTTGTGATGCTCATCTGAAAAAGAGAGTAAATTTCACAAGCTACATTTGAAAATGAAAACAAGCGTAAGGGAAGCCCTGTCTGAACATTTTGCTAATAATGTGGCATGAGATTGTCATGCTCATGCTGCCAAGGTAAATTCAGACCAGAGCAGTAGAGACCAAAGAGGACCAGCAGCTGTCACCTGCTCTTCATGTGAAGCGATGTGGCAGCCTCTGAGTCCCCATCCACTTCTGGTACTCAGATAAAAGAGGGTGGTATTTTTTCCATCCCACAGCAGAGCTGAATGAACATGTGAATTCTGCTACACAGCCATTGCCTGGGACAGCCTCATCAGGACAGTCTCAGGAGTAGAAAAGGGCTGCATGGTTACACTTTGAAGATTTTACCTTTACATTACTTGAGAGTCCTTCACTGTTAAACCTTCTAGAATAGTGTTCTAATACCTGTTATTAAAAGGCATCAAAGCAAGTTTCTGGTGAGTAGAAGCAAGCTTAGAAAATATGTTTCAGATAAACATTAACTCTTTGCAATATTTTTTCTCTTAAAATATGCCTCTTTTTCCAAGCCATGTAATTTCAGAGTCAATAAGAAAGCTGGAAAAAAATAGTTTGCCATGCTCCCAAATGTAAATCTACCCAATAGTTGTTACTTCAGTGCAATTATCAGATTTGCACTTCGACTCAGATTAATGGATAAAACCACTAAAAATTGCTTAGACAAGTGAGAAGACATGTGAATTGGTTAATAAATGAATTAGGGATCCTTCCTTTGAAATTTGTTTCACATAAAAGAGCAGCAGTCATGAATATTTTAAAAGCAAAAACTCTTTAGTCTTCTTTAAATATTAATGTAGTAAAGAGAAAACATTAAATATCAGTTAGGAGCATATAGTGTTTCGAGTATTAGGTTGTGAAACTAGAAAACTAAACCAAAATGATTGATATTAAATAACTTGTAACTTGTCATCTTTTGTCCCTTAATTTTTTTGCATATTCAATCAGATGTTAATTATTTTGGTCTATTTTTTCCTAAAAAACCATTTATTTCTCTAGGGTTGTTTCTGTTATGTAATCTTACAGAAATTAGTTGGAAACACCAAAAAAAGACAGAAGGCTGAAAGTCTGAGACCAAATCACCCTTACAATCAAGTTTTTATGGAGTCACTGGGGAAAAAAAGTATGAAACAACATCTTTCAAAAACAGAAGTAAAACTGTTTAAAGCACTTAATTTTGGTCATTAATTGGAATGAGAGAATCAATTCAAAATTCTGATCTTGTAAAATATAAAACCATCAATGATTATGATTCCCAAAAGCTTTCAAGACGTGTAAAATCAGCTGGTGTCCTGATGCAGTGGAGTTGTTCTCAGCAAGAGTTCAAATGGTTACTGTTGTTCTTCATTTAGATAAATATGCTTCTGCTCTCTTTACTGCTGCTGTGTCCAAGGGAACTCGAGTTAGCAATGCACATCTTGTCAAAAAAACACAGTAATGGCTACAATACTAAAGGAAACAGATTTGGCCCAAAACAGCATCAAAAAATAATCTCCCATTCAAAGTGCAGTTGCACATGTAGTTTCAACTGTTCCAAAAATGAAATCTTTCATATATGGCACTTTTTCAGCTTCAGCTTGGATAATCCAAGGAAAGCTATTTGCTCTACTTGCAATAAAAAATTTGTATACTCACAAACCTGGAGTCTATGTTGGCACATCTGTGCTTAGTTTCCATCTGCAAGTATTGTAGCCAATATATTCCAGTAATTGCAGCCAAAATAAAACAAATAAAAAGAAAATCTAACAGTGAAGTGACTGAAACTATTAGACATTGCACATGATTCTGCATTACCTTTTATTATTCTTTTACTGTGGAACAAAAGGTAGTCTAAAGCCAATAACAGCTATGAAACTTGTGTACAGATCTACAGTTTGCATTTATTTTCTCCAAAGCCAAACTGCACAGCTATCACATTTGCAAAAATAAAGGTGAACTCTTTTTCAGATAAAATACATTTTTTTTTCAGATAAAACCTAATTCAAGTAGAATATGGATTGATAGAAGAAAAACTACTAACACAGGGATTGACACAACCAATATTGAGGCTCAAATTAATGACTGATGCAGATTTTAAAAAAATTATGCAAGCTATCATCTTTCTCTGAGAATCCCATGTGTCCAAGCCCAAAGTACAAGTCATTAAAAAATCCCTAATATTAAATTTAATTCAATAATAATATATTATATTATTTTTACTGGATTTGTATTGGGTTTCATTTATTCATTTATTAAAATAAACCCAAACCAACATTAGAAATAATTTGGTTTGATTATCTATTATACTTAAGTCCCTTTTCTGGGAATGTCGAATTCTAAGGACTGCAGCAAATCCTCCAGCAAATAAACAGAAAGAATCACTAACCCAGAAGTGAAAATATTTATTTGTAGACATTTTTTTTCAAAAGAGCAGAAATGTGTACATTGATGAGGCACAACCTGAGAAAGAAGTATCTCTAACTTTTGAGTTTTTTTCACTGGGTTGTCATTCTAGATGGATGAAATATACTTGTATTTTTGTTTGTTCACTTGTTTACTTTTGTGTTTATGCATCTTTAAGTTAAACAGAACATTTTTTTCTAAACAGACATTTTTTTCATTACGTGAGAGGTTTGGTCCTTCTACATAATTGCTAGTGCTCTTACACAACCATTCAATTCTTAGGAGAGTATTCATCTCTACAATTAATTTTAGAAATTCCTTGAAATCCCCCAGCAGCAATTGAAAATCTCTGAGGCATATGGATGCATAACAGATTGATTGCTTTCACGTGTTTTGTCTTTTCATTTTTTTGTCATGTGCTGAATTTGCACCTCAAAATCATCAGTGGTCAACACAGAGCAGAACAGGAAGCAAGAAATTGCTCTTCACTCAGAACAAGAATTTTAAACAGGAAGGGAACCCAAATGTTTGCAATATTGGTCCTGTTTATATAGTAATTCAGTATTTTTATATTGTCCAGTTTGCTAAACTCACATAAGATATTGACCCATCAATAACTCATGTATCATGAATTCATTGTTTCCTGAGATGTTGGAAAAGACTGTTGTTGAACTAAGGAATAACTCTTATTTCTTTTCAAAAAAACACCCAAAAATGCCAACTAAATAAAAAGTTCACCCCAAAGAAAACCAAAACAAAAATGTCTAGTAAAAAAACCCCAAACATACAAAACCATACAAAGCTGATAAGATATGAGTAATGTATGCTGATTGGTGGCATGATGTGCAAAGACTAATAAACCCTTGGCTTCTGGGCTGCACATCATATGGCAAATTAAGCCGTTTCTTTGGCTCACTGCACTTCAGGACATCCATAGAGCAATTTGCTTGGTTTGGGCTTGTGCTGGTTGAGAGGGCAGTAGCTACTTATAGCTGTTGAATCTTCCATTCCACAACCTTGGCAGAAAGCCTCAAAGGGACTTGTCTGACAAAACTCTACAGCATAGAAATATAATATGGAGGATACATAAGAGGAAAATGGAAGAAGAGTGAAGTTATTGCAGTAAAAAAGGAGAAAGGTAGGAACCTCCTGAGGCTGATATTAAAAAACAATCAAAGTTTTAGAAGTTCAGCCACTCCTTTGAATTGCTCCCCCATGTGTCAACTGATGGAAGGCTGCCAATATACTGTAATGCTACACAGTTCCCACTCCTTGTTCTGCATTCTAATGCTATCAGTAGGCTAAGAGCATGCTTGGAAGGTGTGTGAGAAGAGTGTTGGGCTCCCTTAACTCCTTTACTCACCCCACACATACTGTTACCTTACTCTATGATCTAGACACTCTTGCTGAAACAAATTCTCTGTGGCTGTTAAAATCACTTTATATATCAGCAACTCTGTGGAGCTAAACAAGGGTGTTCTAAGAAGATTTATTTTTCTCCTCGTCAAGTTAAATTTATGGTTGAAGAGAAAATTGTGATTGTGTCAGACTGAGGATATAGGGATGTGAGGGTTAGGAATCACTGGCATTCTTACCTTAATCAAGCTTTCATTCCCAAATTGGATTCTTAGATGTGTTCTCCCTCATTTTTGTAGAGCTAATGTGTTTTGCTTTTTGTTGTTTTTCTTTTCATTTATTTTTTTTTTCTCCCCTCAGCAGTCACTTTCTTTTATTGGTGTGCTACTTAATGGAAATACATCAAATTCTTAGCAGATGCAGTCACTGAATAAAACAAAGGTCTAAATGCTAATATGAATAATGAAATTTCCATGGTGGCACACACGGGAAAAAGTAGAAATTGCTAAGGCATAATGAAATAAATTATATTTTATTAAAGTCTCCCTACTGAACAGATACTGCGTGCAAATATATTTTCTAAAATGAATCATTGTATATTTTCATTCATGAACAAAAAGCTTAAAATGCCAGTGTTTTATTCATGTGTATATAAAAAGTGTATCTGGAAGCACTCTTTATTATACAAAGCC
This sequence comes from Passer domesticus, assembly GCF_036417665.1. NCBI lineage: Eukaryota > Metazoa > Chordata > Aves > Passeriformes > Passeridae > Passer > Passer domesticus. Next base: position 37,152,512 of record NC_087475.1, on the reverse strand, counting down.
ATTTAGTTGCAAAGGAGAATAAAAATATTGTCCAGGAAATGAACAAGCACATAAAGAATTTCTTTACTTTCAAAGTCAACTGCAAAACTATACTAGCCTTATGTTAATGTCCAATATACCTTCACTGCTTCCTGTTCATTTCTGACATACAAATGCAAGCATGTAATTCTCCTCCTAAATGAAATTAAAAATTTAATATAAAAATAAAAAAGTAAAAGCACTTTGCAATGCGAGCATATGAACTTGCAGATCATTCACTTATCTTGGAAGTACATTTGGGGCATTTAAAATGGTGCTCTGTGGATTTAGCTGAAAGATATGTAAGCTGGAGAAAACAGAATTCAGACTACTCTTCATGTCATTTTTATTAATATTCAAAATTTTATTTATAGATTATGCTCTTAGACATTTCCTATCTTGCAATTACAGTTCCTCTTGTTGTGAGTGGGAAGGAGATTGAGAACTGGAATTCAGAGAAGAAAATTAAAACCTTTCTTGCATTTGTTAACTCAACCTTCAATTCTTTGCTCTTTCCCAGGGTATTAGGAAGGGAAAGATGTCTGACTTGAGTACAGTGGGAAGAGAGCCAGACTGGAATGGGAGAAGAAACAGAGATAAGGATAAGGAATCAGGGTGGAAGCAGAGATGGTGCCTGGGAATGAGGGAGGGGGAGTCTGGGAATTCAAACCTAGGAGGGAAATGGTGAAGAAAATGGTGAGGTAGTTAGAGAGGGAAGAGAGCCTGCCTTTGGATAAGGACTTTGGGGAGACTGCCAAGATTAGAATGGTGCAACTGGGAGTTATGTGCAGAAAGTCTTGAAATAAGTGAATCTGACAATGTGATAGTTTGCATGATGATAAATGAGACTCTCTCAGCAAAGACAAGGATGCAGACACACTGCTTGAGTTTAAGCTGAATGAGTTACAAGCCAGCAGCCAAGATGAATTAATTATCTGTATGTTTGATCATCATTAGTATTTTTTCAGGTAAAAATAGCAAGTTCATTGAGAAAGACAGCACTTTTCAATCCGAATTTGATAGTTTTGTAGATGTGCATTTCATCTTTAAAAATCACTTTCACAAAAGTATTCTACAAAAGTTGATTAAGATTATATCAGAAAAAAAAAATTCTACTCTTTGACAGTTTTACATGTATTTCTAAATTTCAAGAGGTGAAAACCACATGGCAAGGTGAGGGATATATTATATGTGCTGCTTCCAATCTGCTTGCTCAAACTTGTTCTAAATGTTGTCCACTTCTGCATAAAATGTCAAAGTAATTGAATAAAAATCAGTCAGTTTTGCAGTGAGTACCTGTATATCTTTCTAACAAAACTCAAAACTCTTTTATCCTTTTGTGGCCCTTTTTAATTTTAGTTCCAAGTTTTCATACAAGCTTTACTACATGTCAACAAGAGCTTTATAAAGCTGCTCCTCTACTTTTGCAGACTTTGCTCTCAGAAATGTCTCATTTTAAATAACCTGTAAGAACCTGACTGATCATGAGTTCAGCAAACAACAGCTAGTTAAGAGTCCTATTGAATTCTATTATAATGGTGATCTTGAAGTTAAAGCTCATACTTAAGTAACTGGCAAAGTAGTTTCATAATCTCTAGATTTTGCTAAATAAAGATCATAATTACTTAAGCATTAATTTTATTGAGGTAACTCAGACGCAAATTGAAGAAATAATATTCTGTGAGAGTGTTTTGCCACTGTTTTTTCACTAGATTCTGGATTTTATTTCATGATCAAAAGATATCATTGGATTTTCGCCCAGTCATGTTTGTATAACAGATAGAATGCATATCTTTCTAGACTCTGCCTGAATTGCTAAGAACAGAACCTTCAACTTGGGGCCTCTTTAATTAGTTTTACTGAATGGTCATTGCAATATCTAAGTGATATGGACTTTTGTTGGTGCCATCAGCAGATTATTCTCCTAGACATATTTCTTTGGTTTTAAATAATGATATTTTATACCTATTTTTACTGTTTTGTTAATATTACTTCTTGTGTTTACTTTGTTTTGGTATTTAGTTTCATAAAAGAAGGGATTATCCAGCCAATACAGAGGAGTCAGTGATTAGTCTGATCCTTGAGGATTTTTCAATGCTTTACACAGTGTATACAGTTAGATGTTATCCAGGAGAATGGGAGAACATTCTAACAGTAAGGGAAGTGCCTTGTGAATTAGATGTGCAGTGGAAGATGTGTCAGATCTTTAAATCTGAGAATTGGTTCTGGAGTAATTCTTGAATTCTAGGGTGATGGAGACTGATCTTCAGATGTTACAGAAAATGAACCTTCATCAGAAAATGAAACCAATATAATGAAAACTTATAAAGACTACTTTCCATTTGCAGTCTGATGCTGCACATCTCAAATATAATTTTAAAAAAAATTCCAGTTAGCTGAGATCCTCAGGTTCCCAATTGCAATGCAATTATAATCTAAAATAATTATTTTGTAGCATGATTCTGTGCTAGTACATATCTTTGATTTTAAGTTGAAATGAGATAAAAAGTGACCAGTACAACAACTCATACCTTTTGCACCTTATTTTGTTTAAAATGAAATACATCAGGGTTTTTTTGTTTTTGTGTTTTTTTTTTTTTTTTTTTTTTGCTCTTTTGTATTCAGAACACATATAGAAAATGACACATTTGAACAATGAAGCCTGCTCCAGGAATGACTCATTTTTTTGCATTGAACTTCTCCCAGGTAAATTACCTTTAACAACACTAAATATGAGAAGAGCTGGTTTGACAAGTTGTGAGCATGTAAGCTTGCAAGTATATTAAGAATAAGATCTACCTACCCCTCCTAAAGCAAATAGACATTGCTTCCCATTACTTCAAATGGCATACACCTCAGAAACTATACTTAAGGGAAATACACTGTAATCACATAAAATGCCTTTAGGTCAATCCTGAACTAGGGGCTTAAAAAGAATATCCATTCACAGGCAACATTCAAGGTAGAATGTCAAACTAGGGCTCAGGCTTTATCTCGGTGTACAGCCTGGGGGTGCAGGAGGAGCTGGGAGGGGACGCAGCCAGGATAGCTGACTCCAACTGGCCACAGGGTAAAAAAGAGGAGGAATGGGATATTCAGAGTGATGCCACTTGTCTTTTCAAGTTACCGTTAGTCTGGATGGAGCCCAGCTTTTCTGGAGATGGCTGAACATCTGCCTGGCCATGAAAAGGGACAAACTGACTCCTTGTTTTCCTTTGCTCTCATTCATGGCTTTAGCTTTCCCTCTTAAATTGTCTTTATCTCAACCCACAAGTTTTCTCACTTTTACTCTCCTGATTCTCTCCCGTCACACTTGGGAGGAATGAGTGAGAGGCTTTGTGAGGCTGTTGCCACCTGGGGTCAGATCATGGCAGAATTAGAACCTGAAGAGATCCATTTTCTGGGAGTCTCGTAAGACTGGTTCCCAGTGAAAGGCATGTGCTGCAAAAAGATTTCTTCCCTGAGTATTTTTTTTTTTTTTAATCTGGGCAATGTCCGGATGTCCAGCAATTGAGAACAAATCTTAAGTTTTGTTAAGTGTAAGGCTGGGAGAGAACTAAATATTACTCCCCACTTGGTGTGTGGCTTTCTAGAGCCTCCTGAAGGATTCTTTCCCTTGTTAGAGTAGGCATTGTGAGAAATGTTTCACATTACTGTCATGAAATGCTAAGTAGCTAAGAAAGGCTGACATCTGAAAAGGTGTTGACATCAATCTCCCATCATCACCAAGCAATTCTGACCAACACAGATGATACACAGCATACTGTTCTATGAGGGGCAATGTTATAAAGAAACCTAGATATAAATGGCATTTGTACCACATTTGTATCTGTACCAATTTTCTCTTAACTTCCTACAAGGATCAACCTACCCTTGGTTCTTTCATGTTAACAGTAGTTATTTTTTTTTGCTAGTGAGGAAATGTCAAGATAAACAGAAGTCATTTGCAAGTGTTGAAAGTATGAAGGAATTTTGATCAACAAAATCTGAATATATTTTAATGCAATTAGCAATTAATAAATGTCTTTGAGTTAGTGATAGGATAAGCAGATTATGAAAAGATTTTGTTAGTCAGTTATTTGTAGTTAAATAGCTAATAAAAGTGCTGGAGTAGGCATGAGCTTTTAAAACCCTAAACAAAGGGTAAACTTCTCTCCATGAGAAACTATAAATTGGCTGAGAAAATAGCTTTAGGCATTAAAATATATTGAATACTGTGAAGAGTGGGGGGGCTGTCCAAGCACTGGCAGTACCATTCATCAAGAAGATCTTGTAGGGAGTTAATCTTACCTGCTCAAAACATATGGAAACATCTGTATCTTTGGGGAGCCAGGACTGTATTCATGACATCAGTATCAGTCCTAGGAAAGATCTCTACATCTCCTAACATTGACAACATCACATGTGTCCAGAGTCATCATAGGTCCCATAGTATCTGAAAAAAAAAATCTTTCTTAGAGGTGTTCAAGATGTAAAAAAGTATCTTGAGCCTGACTCTGTTATAGCAACCATTGACATGGAATGGATATTATTTCTAAGGGATGGGCTTTTTAATTAAAAATGCTTGCCAAGAGTGAATTGTATTTGCTTCAGGAATCAGAGCAAGTCCAGGCTCTGACAAAAGTGAGTGGATTAATTCAAAGTGAGACAAAAGACAACTATGTCCTGAGATTCAAAAATACCCTCACAGATTGTGAAGTCAGAATCACAGTTCATCACATAGCAATAACAAATGATAGCACTTTCCTGATCCTAAATGTGTAAACCAGATATCGTTTGAAGTTCATGGTTTTTTTCCAGTGGCTGACTTTAAAACATCCTTCAGTGTCAGGTAAATTACTAAGCTCAAAGTTTCCGAAACTTTTATAGCTACTCGCTGTCAGAGGAACACTTGTTGGGGGACAGGAAGGAGTAATGCACAAATATAGAAGTTACTATGAAATCCCAGGTTTTTCTTGCCAAAGTAAAGTTAAGAGTATCATACTGATATAAATTATATCATTAAGAAAAATATTTCTTTCCTCATAGCAGGAGATTCCACCTGTTATGAATGACAAATTCTCCAGCAGTTATGGTTTCCACTGTAAAAAACTTGAAGTATTTTTAAAGTTGACTTTTTACTTTTTTTAAGCATTTTTTTAATTAAAAATCCTATTTCAAATTTTTAAATGTTGACAAATACTATTTGTATAACAAGCTGTAATATCAAAGCATTTACACCTTCATAAGAAAATGCTATGGTAACCTTCACATTAGCCAGACACATAAAAAAGCTAGGAAAGGAAGGCCTTTTTTCCTATACTTCCATATTGGATAAGTGTCCATACAAAGTCAGTGGGAATAACTTTTTTCATTGATGAACAGTGGTTTTCCACCCATAAACAGTATGTATGAATAAAATCCCAATGTAACTTTTTTTTTTAATACTAATTATTTCTTTTCTCTCTAATAATTTTTTTCTCACCAATCACCTAAATATCTCCAAAAGTTAGGTTATATAATTTCATTTAATAATACCAAGATCACATATATATACAGTTATTTAGTTATCATAATTGAATGTTTCAGGTAGTTCTCAAATGTGGCTCATATATAATATATACCCTGATGCTGCAAATTATTTATCTTAAGTCAAAAAGATTTGATTTCACAAAATTATGAGAGCATATGATTGGAAAAGATCTTAAAGGGTTCACTCAAGTCTCTGTAGTATGACATGTGACGTAATTCCTCTCATATATATGTCATACTTAAACAAGATCAGAGAAGCTGTGAAAATATCAATTATGAATGAAAAGGTCGAATTACCAGTCTATAAATTGATAAATGTATCTCCATGGTGCAATTAATTTTATACAATGTTTAAAGATTATCCAAGATTGTCTCTAGGATAAAGTAAATAAATAGTCCACAGATATTTTGTTTAGTATAATTCTTGATCTTCAGCTCTTGATCTTGATATTTTGGTTCAAGATGTAGTTAACACCCCGGAAATCTATATCTCTGATCACAATATACACTAAGTCAGTGTTTTCCCAGCAAAAAAACCCTCCCCCCAAGCAATATTAAAGACCAACCAACCCAAACCATAACAAAAAAAAAAAAAAAAAAAAAAAAAAACAACAAAGCAAAACTAAACAAATGACCAAAATCCTAAAATCCTATGTCTGATGTCTGTCCTCACAGAAGAGATGCTCTAGTTTCTTCATGCTGCTAATCAAAGGAATTCTGGAAGAAGAAAAAGTCACTGTGGCTGAAAGTCAACTTAAACAGATGAACAAGTGATCTTGACACACATTGAAATCTTCAAGTGGAAGAGGTGAACAAATTAAGAAAATTAAGAGTACATAAAACATGACAAGTTACATGTAACTGTAAATTAATATGATACAATAAATTTGTAGGGAATAAAACCTACTTAAAAATTGTAACTCATCAGGAAGAGAAATTTACTACAAAAGTAAGTTAAAAAGTTATTTTTTAAGCATGCATGATTTTCGAAAACCTTTTTCACATAGAGAATCACAAGTGCCTGAGATGCCCACAAGACTTAGAAATAAAAAGATAGAGAACAAGCAGTAGAAGAATACAAGATATTTCCACCATAGACAGAGGATAGCAGAAAGCTTTCCATAACCTTCCCCTAGGTTCTGTTTGGCTAGAGATATCCACATATATCCTCTGAAAAATATAGTGATGGAAAGTGATGCTGGAAAATCTTTAGATGATATCAGTCATTCTAGATAACCAAATCTACAGCTGTCTGCAACCTCTTATACTCCTATAGACAGACAGTTGTGAACTGAGGTCTGTCTCTCCCATGATGCATAAGCTTTGCAGATTAATGTTTGATGGGCAGTCTGTCATCTAAATTACATTGGGGTTTTTTGGGGTTTTTTTGGTTTTGTTTTTTTTTTAAAGCTGCAGCTACAGCTTATCTCTTGTAGACAGAACTTGGTTTTGGGTGTTTTTTTGATAAGATGCTAGAGCAACAATCATCTTATTTTTCTGCACAGTAACTTTCCATCAAAACTGAAACAAAACAGACTTTTTCTGTTGGCCAATAAACAAAATGCTTTTAAAATAATTTTTCAAAATATGACATTGACTTCAATCTTGAGCTGCATATTAAACCTTATAAATACTATTGAAATTTTAAAAAACTGTAATATTTTACCGTGGCATTAAGTGATGCTAGTGAAATTGATCTTTTAGGCTACAGTGAGTTCTGACTGCCCTTATAGAGCTCCAACTGGAATTAGGTTTTAAAATATAAATACATCTTTTGGTAAGTGGGAAGTGTTTCTCTATGTAAATTAGAATCTTCTGTAGTCTCTTAAAAGAACTAAAAGGATTTGTCACTATGCATTCTCACATTTCCTTCTGGTAACAGAAGTGTCTTGTTAAAACCCAATTTTATTAAGTTCTTCTTTGAAGAATTAGTTTTCAATCATAGATAACACAATGCACAAGTTGCATGAGCTATAAGGCAAATTATCTACCATTATCTGAATATCCAGATTATCTGATGCTGATGCATGTCTACCCCGATTTCTCTGGAACTCCTCTTTTCCTGAAGGTAACTCACAACTGCAATATTCACTTTCAATCAGATTTGAAGAAGCAACTTTTCAAGGGTATCCGAGTCCAGCAAATTTTACATTTTTATAAGTAGTTAAAAGAAGATAAATTGATGAAAGAGAGCACTTATCAGCATTCCAGTAAGAAATTCATTTACTCAAACATCAACTGAGTGATACCACCTAGAAAGCCAATAAGCAATAAGCATGGGTAAAAATATAGCTGCAGAAGAATCACAACATTTGATACCTCTATTTTGACTTCCAGGCACAACAGCACCTATGAAAGATTTGGAAAAAGCTGAGAGTGTGATGATGCAAGAGCATGAGGAACATCATGGAAAACCTGGAAGGGCAGAAAGCATGGTAATGAACTGATATTGCAGGGAGTAGTCTTTGGAAATCAGAAAAACGTGGACATGAGATGCCTGTAGAGTCTTGGAAGAACTAAGCACTGGGATTGGATTGGTGAGAGAAGTGTGTATATTGTAAATGGGAGTGATAGGGGAGGAACAACTGGAGGTCACAAAACAAATTCATGAAGAAGTGGTTACTGTTGATAGAAATTTATCTCAAGCATTTTACCTTACTGTTTTAAACAAATTAAAATTTTAAATTTTAAAATGTTAAAATTTGAATGTTAAAATTTTACTGTTGATAGAATTTATCTTAAACATTTTAATTTGATTTTAACACTTTTTTCAGTTTGTTGTGGTAGCACAAAAATGTTTCTTCTTTAAGGAACATGTCTGTCTTCAAGGTGCTGCGACACTTCTGAAATGCCTCACAAAGTTTATAATTCAAAAAGCAATGTAGTTTAAGTGGTCACAAAGTTTTGAAGGAATGGAATCTGTAAGCATTGCGTGAGGTTTCTTCCATTATTTATATTACAAATATTGCATTATATTAATATTAGAAGTAAAAGGCCATGTTTTTGGAAAATAAAATACTAGATATTTTATGGAAGTATTTTTCAAATATGGAAATTATACAGTCCTTATGCATCTTTACTAGGAAATTTTATACTTAATATCTGGTGTTTAAATTAATATTAACATAGAGTCAATTTTTAAATTTTTATTTAATTTAAAACAGCCTTGTTCTGTTAATTAATTAACAATTACATTGGTTCTTATAAATAGTGGGCCGACAACTTAATGTGATAGATCATGTCTACACTTTGGAGAAAAACACAGACATGTTTTTTGCTGGTATTCAGGTGGATATAAATTAATGACATGAAAAGAAACAATCTAAAAATGCCAGATACTAACAGAAACATGAAAAATTACTGGCAGTTTAATAAAATTTTTTTTAATCCTTTCTGAAAATCCTTTTGAAAAAGTGAGAAGAAATTAGGCATTTCAATGAAAGACAATGGGCTTGCTTTTGATGCAATATCACATTTTAACCTGCATAACTTCCATTGGCTCATTTCTCAGTTTGAAGTAAAAGGTACACAACTATTTAACACTTGGGATCAAATGTATCCTTACTGTAAATAAATTAGGAGGAACTTGGCCCATTGTAAATATATTTTTAAGACTAATATAAATACAAGGCTTATTATATATAGTAAGGTGACTATTTATAGTACTGCTTAAGTAATTTTTTAATGAGAAATGTTCCTTTTTTAATCCAAAAATATATGGTTTGAAATATTTCTTCTTGGTTCTTTTTATTCCTTAGAAAAGTTATCCATTCAATATGACAGACCTGTTAAACCTCAAGTTAAATATTTGGTCCAGAATTATCCCAAAAGCTTTAGAGATGTATTATGAAGAGTGAAGGGCTTTTACATCTGGTTATTCCAGTCAACTAAGGTCTTAATTGCTCTCAGGAGGCAACTTTCTTTCCATTAACTTTAACACAAGCCTAGAATGATTAGGATCTTAACATAGGATCCTCAGTTAAGTGCCTACACTTATCTGGGATGAATCCATAATTTTAGCTTTTTAATTCTCTCTACTTGAGTTAAAAAAGGGAAGGGAGAATGAATTATGCATTTATTGAAAAGAAAAATTGTCAGATCCACCTTCAGTATCCACTGTAGCCAGGATATTCACCTTGGACATAATTTCCCTAGTCAAACAGGAAAGATGAGAACTCAAATCTGCCACCCCATACCCATGTTCTAGTCAGAGCTGCAGTGACTCTTGCTGGCGTCTGTCATTCACCTTTCTCACTGCTCCTTAAAGTGGCTCAGTGATTCCTCTAGGTAATGCAGTGGACAAAGAGCATTTGTTCTGGGTCGCAGTGGTAACTATGGCAATGGGACTTGGATGCTTTTGTTGACAGTGGAAATACCACTCTTGTTCCAATTATTCAATGTGCTGGCTCTTAACTAAACTGTATGGTATCTGGGATAGAGTTATATCAATCTTTCCTTATAATGTTCAAATTTTCCCCTATATAATTAAACATCTGCTAAAGCACTAGCAGGAGCTGTTATCCTATTTCAGAATTGCTTTAACTTACAGTGGGAAGGACGTTCTGCCAAGTGTATTCCTGATGTATCTAAATCAACATATGTCATCTCCCAGGTGCATGTGCTTAAAGATCTTTTATTTTTTTAAATTTCAGAGTACTAATTAAGACATATGCCTAGCAAGACAACCCTAGGATTAGGCAAGGTGACTTCAAATGTTTAAAAAAATAATAAAAAAAGACCTCACTACAGGAAAACTATGAAGGTTCAACATTTTTTTAAAAATACTTTAGAAAAGTAAAGGATGTGTTCTCATTAAAACTGTCAAAAAGAAATAGGAAACTGAACTCTCAAATTCAACTTAAGTTGTAGCTATGTAAGCCAGACTATTTTATGGCATGTTATGACTATTATTCAATGGCAGGGCATTCAGAAGTCCACAGAAAATGTAATAAAATAGAGAACTACACTACCAGATGGATCAAAGTTTTCCCATGCTTTGGAATTACCTCCTTTTTACAAAAACTTGCATACTTTTGTTAATCAACATTTAGAGCACTGGACCTGCAGTCAAAAGAAAATTTGGAATTGAGTATGAATAGCATGGTTGGGCTCCTTATTAGTTTTATGAAATCAACTCACAGTAAGTCAGTTTGATTAGCAGTGGAGAACTGGAAATGAAGACTGAATTGGATTATTTAACCTTGTGTTGTGAATCCCTGAAAATAAAGACACCATTTAAACTTTTGTCATCTCTTATTGCTTAGAACAGTATATTTTGGAAAGCATATTACAATAGAATAACAGAGAAATAAACAAAACCAGTAATTTTTCAGATTTGTTTTCCTTGACTGTCATCAAATTTAGTAATGTGAAGTGAAATAAATAAAAACCAACTATTAAAATTTTGAATAAAACTGATCTGAGAATTGTGTTTCAACTCTGAGCTAATGGTCAACTCCATGAGGCCAAGTGACATGTTCACTTTAAACATCTCCATGACATTATAACAGAAAAAGAAAAACACAAGGAAATTAAATTATAGAGGATTATTAATTCTTACTGAATAAAAATGAAAATTTCAAAAAATTTTATCAAGGACTAGAGAGAAGAAATCTAAGAACAACAGTTGTTATAGAAGTTATAATCAAATCCTTTTTTCTGTCATACTTCTATAAAAAAAAAAAAACAAGAAGAAGAAGTAGCAATATCTAACAATTACATATTATCTACTTTACATGTAATTGCTTTCTCATGCAGAGATGTTGCTTTTGAAGTGGATACCACAGTGTTATTAATGGAACTTCATAACAATCGATTAGAAAATAAGTAATGGCAAATGTTGCCATATAGCTTCCTTCACAAAAATTTAATTGAGGCGAGGACAGAGCAAATACAACTGATGAATAAAAGTTTGAAAGCTATAATATTTCTTCCATGCTTATATTTTTTTTAATTGCCTTTATATGTATAATTAAAGTAAAATAATCACAGTGGTGACAGTGCTGGGTCTAAAAAAGGATAAAAGTTCAAGAAGAATCATATATGATAGCAAATAAAAGCCTTAGAAAGAATTTTTTAGTTATTTTTAAGATGAACTTCACTCTCTATGTCTACAATGTGGTGACCAAAATAACTTGTTATTTTTCTATTTTTAGTGCAAACAGTTTTTAGGAATTAAAATGATGAGATAAAATAGAACTCATACAAGTTATGTTCATTATTATGAGAACATTCATAAAGAATCTTTTTAATTCACTCAAATTAATTGAAAAATTTTCATTCTGCTTTGTTATTTTAATGGGTTTTTTTAAAAAACAGAGTTTTAATTTTAATTAAACTACAGCAATCTCTCAAATATCTGCCATTAATTAGCCAGGAAAAGTGTTACATAGAAAAATTTCAAAGTTCAATTAGTATTTTTCAAAAAAGTTTGTTTTATCTGAGGGTAAAATTAATCAGAAACACCTCCTTATGTGCTATTGTTGGTAACAAAGGAATAAGTTCAAAATATTTCCTCAAATACTGCTAATTTTATACTATTTTTCTGTTAATTTTTCTTTCAATTTTTTCTATATACTCATTCAATTTCATTTTCCTCTTCATTAGCTGTCTTTAAAAAATACTATGGATGTGCAGATGAGTTAGACTGATCAAGTCTAATCAACATAGGACTCTTTTCTATAAGGAAAAGTTGAAAAAATACTAATTATGCTGATTGACGAGAACCTGATCAAGAAACTGCAATGTTGTACCTGACATGAGCAATAGGCACAAGACACTTCTTGTCTTGGTTTAATGAAAGCTTTTAATGGGCTGCAGGCACCAAAATGTTCTGTTTGGTTGAAACTGAAGAACTTGTCGAAGAATAGAACTTCAGGCACCAGAAGACCTTCGAGGTCAATAAAACTCCAAAGTCACTCTGTATGTGCACATAATTTTTACAGTTTGCAGGATGGAGGCCTTAATGATATTTAATGAATAAGCAATAATATAACAACACAGGAATATTAAAAGCCAAATTTTAATTGACACTTTGCTATGTAGTTTCCCTTTATAAGCCATTATACACTAAATTCAAAACTTTCTTTGTATAATTAAATCAGATCTTAAAGTTAATGACTCTTTGCACTTTCACGTTACCGAGTTTTGCCAACAAACAGGAAAAACCTTCTAATTTTTTCTCTTTATCCTTTTGACTTTTGATATGAAGTGATATCTGACATATCTTGGTGACACAAATCTAAAAATCTCAACCACTCTGCTATTTCTTTACCTGTTAAATATTTTAAGAATTAACACATTTACAGAATTATACAGGAAAATGTATCATATCTTACTGGAATAATAATAGTTGTGACATATAGAATGGAAACAGGCGATACAGAGATTTTCTTTAAAATGCATGTTACAATTTTCTTCAGAAATCTGTCTTGCCTCAAGAGCTGTTAAAATGAGATGGAATTTACCCTAATTTTACAGAATAAAGTCCATGACTGAAAGAAGAGGCATTTATTCCAGGTTTTATTTCTGAAACACAAAGGACAATTTTTTAAATGTTATTTTCATATATGTACAAATTCAGTCTAAGTTAGAAAATATTCACGTTGATCTCATTTTTAAATTCAGACCAAAGAGTTTTATATCCACTTACTGCAGGGATGATTCTGGAATCCTTTCAGCATGTTGCCTAGCTTTTGCCATTATCACAAGTAGACAATATAGTGATATTGATGCTACAGTCTCTATGGTATTGATTAATAGGACATTCGTGCATATAAAGTTACTCCTGTTATCATTTCAGCTGTTTGTCAGAGTTATTTGTGTTTGGACAGCTGATACTCACACTAATTTCCAAGCTCTAATGGCACTTTTGTTTGGTGTTTTCCTTCTAATGACCAATTGGCTCACTCATCACAAGATACTCTGAATTTGTTTGTTCTTTCAATGCTAAAAATTATCTCCCTAAGTACATGTGTATATAAATAAGGCATTCTAATACTTCAGTCTGTAAATTTGGTTTGGGCAACATTCACATAACATGTAGTAGATAGCCAAGTTGATATAGCATGCAATATTTCCAGTGAAACCCCCAATAGATGCATGGCAGTGTCCCTGGAGCTACTGCCTTTCTCTACAATCTGTTACTACAGTACCATAAAAACATTTTTTTTACATTACAGCTGTCAGTCTTCAGTCTATCTGCCACACCTTCCAATGCACTTCTAGCTCAAAATTTTACAGGAATGTTGTAGATAACATACTAATGTACACTTAATTGATTTTAGTGATTTTTTTAGACAAGATGCCAAATTCAATATATATCTTAAAGGATTATGTTTCTTGATATTTAATATTAAGGGGGAAAAAAGTACTGGAAAAAAGAGATTTAAAGCATAGAATTCAATCTAAATTGCTGCACCTGCTCCATTCTCCATTTAGTAGTGTTCTGGGGAGAGTCGAAAATTAAAAATTTGGGAGGAAAAACAAGTAGCAGAACTAATGAAGTTTGGGTCTCTGTAGAGGTGTTTTCTGGATGATTGACCTGGGTGCCAGATAAAATGTGAGACCTGAGTGGAGCTTTTAAAGTCTGGGAATATCTGTAGGTTTTCATTTTGTAAAATGTGAGTGCCATGACTGGGGAGGTAAGAAGGTTCATGTTTTGGTTGCTTGTGGATAGCACGGACAGCTGACTTCAGTTCTGGTTCTTAGCATCTCAGTCCAACTCAGCAGAGATGCCCAACTCAGCATAAGCAGCAGTTCTTATCCCAAAGCAGCTGGTAAAGACAGGTTCACCACCTCTTTTCTCAAAGCCAATCTCATGCACTGATCTCATGCACACTGTACTCATCCAATTCTCCAGACTATATGTGATGTCTTGGTGGCCCAAATCATCATCATTATAGCTGATACTTCTTTTCAATTGTGCTAAAATTAAATCCCCATTCAGACAGTCTGAAAAAATATGGGTCTCTGCCACAGTCCACTGAATTCTTTTTCTGTGAGTATTGTGCTGCAGGTATGAGCGACATTTCGAAGTCTTGAGACACTGTCAATAAGATCAGAGGTTTTCCTTTAAAAAAGGACAATCCACAGACCTAAATTCTACTAGAGAAGCTGTTTGCACTACTAAGAATACTCTTGACCTCTTTTCAGTGGGATATAGCACAAGTCTGAATAACACGATACAATAAATAATGAGATCTGTGACAAAGAAGAAAGAACTATTATTGACACACACAATATGCTAGAATCAGCTAGGTTATATGTCTCTTATTTTGTACACAGTAGAGATATAAAGAGAATAAGATTCTTCTCCAAAGAATACAAGGCTAGAATAGCTGGGCAGAACATACAAGTAAATGGAAGAAGCTGGACAGAATAGATAAGATTGTGAACAAACCCAGCAAAAACAATAGCATAGCAGTCAGCTCTGGGAAAAACCAATACCAGTAACGGATTTATCTGATTGAATGATTGAGTTCCTGTTTTTCAATTGACAACCTTTGGAATAAAAACACTCAACACTTGGTTCTACCTGATATATATAAATGAAATAAAATGAAAAATATTTCTTTTCCATTTTTAATTTTAACTTATATTTTAAATATAATAATTTAAATATTATAATTTAAAAATAAAATAACAACTTTAAAATAAAAAATATTTCAAGGAAAGATTGAAAATTATTCTTGCCCTCTTGAAAATGCTTCACTTTGACCTGAATATGTGAACCTTTACAGTTAGTGCAACATTCGGGTTTTTTAAAGTAAGTAATATATATTTGCGAAGAGGTGGGAGGAGAAGCATCAAGAAATGCACTTGCCTAACTGGGATCAAATTACCAGCACTTTTTAAAGCAGGACTGGAAAGCATAAAGGTGATGACTTTATTGAATATTTTGTTGTTGTAGTTTTCCTCAGATTAAATGTTAAACTTGAAAATGAAAACATTTGTGGAGTTGAAAAGAAAGTAGGAAAATTAATCTGACATAATTTGCAAATAGAACACTAAACATGAAATGAACACTAAACATGAAAAACATAGAACGTTTTGAGGATGATTATAATGATCACTTTGTGTTTGCCACAGCAAAACTGTCAGAATGGGTACAGATATTTATTTAAGATAATGATATAAGAACATTTGAGTTTGAGTGGCTTAGTGAAATCAATTAATCTATTTATAGCTATCAAGAGACAAATACTTCCTAGGTGATACAATCAGAGGACCCAAGGAAGCATTCAATAAATCCAGATATTGGAATAAATCCAGAGATTAAAATAAAGGAGAAGTTGTATTGTTCAGCTTCTCCAGTGATTTATTGACACTGTTAATTTTACAGCAGTAATTACATGATTTTTCACTCTTTTGTTAGCACTCTTAGTGAAAAAAATTGTTCTAAGAAATCTAGGAAGACTAAATTCTTTATATTCTCCTGTTGCTAACAAATAGCAATGATCATCGTAAGCCTTTAAATGATGTCATTAGAAAGGTTACACAAATTGATATACAAATACTGAGAATTTTTAATTTCAAGCATTGCTTAAATAAAACATGACTAGTACTTGGATACAATTTCATGTTGTTTAAGTCATTGTGATTTATATTTGTATCTGTATACATTTTTCTTTTTTCCCAGTAAAGAATAAGTAGAAACAAAGAATTATACTGAAATAAATTCAGCTGTAAGTTGTAGGTCATCATGGCTTCTCATGTCATTTGGTCCTCAATACACCAATATTGCTAAGAGTGACCTTATCACAGGTCACACAGGAGTACAAAATGTTTCTTCTGCAGAGCCAGTATTTTATTAAAAAAATAAAAAGGAGTGAGATCTGTTACTCTAGTTCAACTTGTTCTGTGTGGTGTGCAGGAAAGTGCCTATCAGCCTAGGAGGCATTAGGGTGAAACTTGGGTTTAGGTAGAGCCACAAGGGGTCAAAGCAAATGCTTGAAGCAGTACATGCTCTAGAAAACAGATGGGAAATGTAACACCTGTGAAATAAGAGCAGAGAATAATCCCACATTTTCAGAAACTGCTTCTAATGCTTCAATTTGTTTAGAGGTAACAGGAAGGCAATATTTAGGATGTATTAAGAATACCCAAGATGGAAATGTGTATGGGCCAAAGTTACCCAGGACTACAAGATAACAAATTTAAGGTGTATAGTTTACATTGGCTAAAGGGTGAAACTTTCCGACAGTAAAATAAGACTGAAAAGTTAAAAATTGACAGTAAATTGCAGTTCCATGGAGAAGGCTTGGATGGAGGCAGCTGGATGACATATTTAATCTCATCAGGTTATACCCACAGGGTATCCTAAAGAATCAGCACATAGGTACAAAACTTCTAAAAATAAAAAGTAACAGGGAAATACACTAATCTTTTCTTAAATGTCAGTTCAAATCTGTAGTGATTTTTTGCACGCATTCCTTTTTCATCTGGCTTGCTTTGTTCTTCTGAGGTGTGTCTTAATTATCCTACAATTGTGAGGTGAAGGAGGAGCAACTGTTTTATTTTCAGTAGTAGAGAAGTAAAGGAAGTTTATAGACAGATTATTTTAAAAATAAAATAAATGTTTTGCCCTCTGTGCAAAACACAGCCAGAATCCAAACCAGAAATGTAATACATGTTACAATATTCACTCTGTGGAAAAGCCTGAAATCCCAGGTCCCTTAATCACTTATCAAATATTTGCCTTGTGAATGAAAGAATATTAATAATTTTAATGCCATTATATGTGACAAAGGGTCAAAAGATGAACAAAACCAAAGAAAGTTGAAATGGTCCTTGCTAAAATGCAAATTATATTAAAATATTTGATCAAATATATGTCTCAGTCTGCCCTCAAATACTTACTGTAGAGATTAGGATTTAATGGTCACCTTCTTACTTCAGAAATAAGTGACAAAAATAAGATGATGGAACGAATCAAAGGTAGAACTTTATAATGAAAATTGATATCAGCTAAATAACTAGATCTAATAATAAAAACACAAAGAAGTAATTTAGCTGAAGAGGGGAAGCATAGATAGAGAAAAGCACAATAAACCAAAAGGAATGAGTTACAGACAAATAACCATCAGCATCTAAATAAAGAAATGGCATTTTAAGAAAATGGAAATTTTTTATATTCTTAACCTTTGGGTAGAGGGCAAGAACTAAAGGAAAGAAAAATATTAATAACTCAGCAAGGAAAAACTTTGTGATCTCTTCAGAACATTAACTCCTCCTCAAAACATGACTACCTGTGTGGCTGAACCACATTAAAATACATGTAATTACACTTATCTCCTTGAGGAGTGTAAACAAATATAATTACACTTGTGTTTTGTATGACATTAAGAAGATAACCAAACAAAAGGGAATATGTATAAAAGATGGTATAAAATGAGGGAGGCTGTAGGACTTTAAAATATTATAACAAACTTTCCCCTAACCATGTGGCTATTTCAAATATTTGGTTAATTACTACATTTCAAAATAGGATTATATTTGCCTAGTTATTATGTACTTAAATTTGAAAAGTAGCATTGACTTCTACCCCTCTCTGTGGTTGTGACAACAGATTTCAGTAAAGATCAGAAAAATTATTTGAAGTGATTTTTTTAAATCTCTAAAGAAAGAAAAAAATATAAAACCTAATAAAAGTGTTTAATACTCTTTTTTTATGCTAACCATGTTATTAAAGAGTATTGGATTTTTTTTGCCATTTGACTTTTAATTTTTATTTTTTTTTGGTAAGGATTTACATGAATTTTATTTTAATTTTCTTGTAAAATATCATAGAATCATTAAACCAATTATGTAAAGTAATAATGTAAAATCATTAACTAGAATAAAGCTTTCAGCTGCAAACTAACAAAATTGTCTTTGAGACTGCTGCCATTAGGAAAAAAAGTATTTAAACATAAAAAACAGCAAAGTATACATGAATGGATCTTAAGTCCCCTTATGTCACATACTTCTGTAGTTTCCTTAATGATGCAAGCCCCTTTTTATAAATGACATGTTACAAAGTCAGCAAAAGAACTTGCACGTAGGGACACAGCAAAGCAGGATTACTTGTTCTCTCACTAGCACTATATAGCTGCAAATTATCTGATAATTTCATTCTCAGACAAAGAGTGATGAAAATGACATTAAGGAATGGTGGCAAGGGGAGGAAAAAGGTATAGTTATAGTTTACCTGAATTTACTCACTATAGTACTTTCAAAAAAAATGGCTGAGTTGCAAATTAGTTAGGAGAATTCATTATTTTCTATTTTTGAGTAAAGAAGAAAAATTGGAAGTCTAAAATATGAAAAAAAGTTAGAAAACTAGATATCTTTCTTTCTGGAGAAAATTCTACTTATATCTTCTTTTGAAGAATGAGTGTAAGTTTTAAAAGACAAAACATGGTGGGGGAATGCTCATAAACTGTTATATTGCAAATAACGGAGATGAATAGTGCCCTTTTTATTTCCATGAAAGAATATTGAACCCATAATTTTCCTCATGATGTTATACCCACCATAACACTTACTATAAAATTAACCTTCATCACGAGTTGCCAATAATGTTATCTTATTTTGAATTAAATAAAAAGTGTAGTAAAACATTACATTAATATATAACTATATATAACTATATATATATGTGTATAAATATAAAAATAGGTTTAAAATTAAAGTTTTTCCTTATTGAAGTGAAACACTTCTGTGTTGTCAATTATAAAAGAAATAATGAAAAATTTTGGATGAATGAGTGTTTCACTTAACACTCTGGTTGCAACTGTATCCAAACTATTTAGTTATACTGTATGATATAGGACAATTACACCTGAGCCTAAAACATAATCTTGGTCTTAAAGGATAGTTTAGCTCTTAAACTTATATTGAACATTGGGGTAAAAATTACACAGAAGGAAATGCAGTCAGACCCAGACACACTTTGGATCTGCAAAATAATGGCTAGGAAAAGGCATAATGCTATGTTTTCCACTGCTGCAGTAGCCCCTGTCATCATCAATTTTTTTTTTCCCTACTGTTCTATTTCATTTGTTTTAAAACAATTCTGACCTTTTACACTGGACAATAAATTCTAAGTCACCTAAATAGCTTTTAACTGTATATGTATAATTCCAACGCTTCTTTTTAAATATGTGCTTAAAGGGTAACCATCTCCAGCTCTGAACATATTTTTCTGCATAGAGTGCTACTTAACAGAACTCTTTGTGTGGAAAAGTGAAGCAAACTGGAGGATTCTTCCAGGCAATAGTAAATTTAGCAGAAGGTTATAGCTAATGCTCACCACTCACTTATTTGTACTTCCTAAATTAGACAAGACTACACTGGGTCAACATAAAAACTTTTACCAATACTGAGTAGGTATCAAAAGTGGCAGGAGGCAGCAGGTGGCATTCTGAACACCAGTCTAATAATAATGGGAGTACATATTTTAAACATCATAAAAATAATCCAAGACCCATGAAGTTTGGAGGTTTTTATTGTTCTGGTTTTGGTTTGAGGTTTTTTTATGAGAGATGAAAGAGAACACCTACACACCTGTGATCATCAAGAACATAATGGCACATTCTCTTGTACTGAAAATTTACAATTATATTATAAATATATGTCTACTGCAGTTTTGTTTAGACAAGTTTCTTCATTTAATTACACTTTTCTTTTTGATTGCTAAGCAATGGAAACAAATGAAATTTGAGCTGTTTACCTTTTCTTGCTAGTTTTCAACAGTAATTTATGCAGCATTTCTTATCTATTCATTATGATTAGAAAGGGTATTTTTACAATAAACAGTAGTTTATAAGCAGACTATTTTCTACTTTTAAGGAAGGACTAGTTTACTGGAACCTTTCAGTATCTTTAATTTCTGAAGTTTAAAATGTGGCTGTTGGTGGCAACCATGACTTTTATATGCTGAATAAAACATCCAGTTACTGGATGACACTTCTGCATTACACAATCACACCTCAGAGTTACACAACCCCACTTCAGAAGTAGTCACATAAGAAGGCAAACACAAAACTGAATAACTGACCTGCAAACAAGTATCTGTATCCATACTTAGCCTTAGCAAATAGTACTAATAATTCGTTTTCAAGAACTCTAAGCTCATGTAATTACTACAAATGTTATTCTGAATTTTCAAAATGGATGTATGACTTAGTACACCTTAGCTTTAATCGGTCAGTCTGAAACACTGTTGGCTCTAAAATAAGATTCCTACCAACCCCAAAGTCAACTCCAGTTCAACCTGCATATGTATGCCCTTTATCTCTTCCTTTTATTTTCCTTTGCAGTGTGAAACATGAATCACAGGTGTTGTCTTTTTCCCAACCTGGAAATGAAACCTGAGATACTTTTAGTAAGGAGGTAATATAAAAGAGAATCCTTATCTGAAGGCCTTCAGGGGCAGTCATGGAAAGATGCCCACAAAAGCCAACCCCCTCCAGGGGTTTTTTATAGGTTTTAGGAACATAAACATAACATAACATAATTCATAAAAAGAACTAATTAGGAGGACAAGTACACAATTCCTCCCCCAGGTCTAGCCCCTTCTCTGGAGCCCTCTCCCTTGGTATTATCTATACTTTGTATCTCAAAGAGTTGTTCTCAGTCTTGGTTCCCTGGATGAGCTAAGTAAGCACAGGGGTCCTGCACATCCTGGGGCTTGGAGGTCTGGAATTTTCTTTGTCTTTCTGCCTAAAGAAAGGCCATGGAAGAGTACTGGGAAAATTAGCCACTAACATAATAGGCTACAGAACTACAAATAGATGTGTGAAGAATACAGAGAACATAGAAAAGAAAAAAAAGCAAAACCCAAAAGGCATCACAGGTACTTATTGCAGTGCACTTTGGCATGAAAAGCTCTTTCTGTACTCACAAAATAATTATGTAAAATCCTAAGTTTCAAGGCAAAAATAATGCATGGAAATTGTTCATAGAACTATGTTACTGGATTTAATGTCACACTCCACAGATTCCCGTAATACTACAAACATAACTGGATATTTTAGAAACAAACTTGTAACATGGGGTAGCTAACTTTGTTAGTTTTATAAAATCAAAATAGCATCAAATTTGTATGTGGATATGATTTTAAGAAAATCAATACATGTAGTTCCACTGATTTCAAAGGCACAATGTGAGTTTACTCCAGAAGAGGATTTTTTTCTTATTATTTCAGTGAGTCACAAAATAAATTCCCATAAAAAGCAGTTATACTGAATTTATTCTTAGAAATAAAACATATTCATTTATATATTTTAAAGTTCTATCGATATTGTCCTCAATTTTCTCATTGTTTCAGTGTGGCAAATAATCATTTCTTGAATGTTGGATTTTCAGAGATTTTCCATTTTCCTTCTTTTTTTATATGATCAAGTCAGTATTTCTTACCATCTCACTAACTCCTGAACAGTGCAGGCTACTTGGTTTCAAGAGCCATTGAAGACACAAAGATACTTTCTGTTCCTTTCAAACCTGGAAAGAGATAGGTGAAAACAAGATAAACTATAGAGAAAGTCATATCCATTCTAGGCATTAGATGACTACATACAAAGATAGTCCTAATATGACCAAAAATATTATAATTATTTTATTATAATATGTTCTTATTTTCCCATTAACCAGGAAAAATGCAAAGAGAGAAAGAAAATTATCGTCTTAGACTTTGGAATGTAAATTTACCTTGTCTTGTCTCCAATTAAGACAACCCAAAACTACAAACAAAGCCTTACTGGAATAAAGAATTTGAAAAATTCTGAAGATAATTCTTCACAATGATCAGAGTAGTTGTCAAGAGCTGATGTGGGTTACATAATCTGTTTTGCCAGTTTTCATGACATAGATTTGAAGCAGTGGATGTGTAAAATTTCTGCCAAGATCTACATTTGATATGGTTTGAATTTGATGTGCCCTGGAACAATGGACTGAGCATTAGCACTGGAAGTGTATTACATACATTTTTGGAGCATATCTTCCAAATCTGTTTCTTAGAAGAAAAATCTCTCGTACTCCAAGAACACTTTTCAATTTTGAGCCAAACCAGTTCAAGTCAGAAAATCTGGCAGAGAGACTACAAAAATGTATCTCTGATGTGTTGCAAAATGCTGATACAGACATGCTCAAATTCAAGTGACTTGAGTAATATCAAAATAGAAATGCTGGGCAATTATTTTCTGAATTGCATATACACTGAAAATGCAATAATTGGAGGAAAGGAGATAACCCTTCCATAGACTGATTCCACTTTATGCCTGAATTGCCCTTTGAAGATGCAACAGTGACTATAAACTATCGAGAGACACAGAAACTCCCCTGAGCACCTGTACTGCACATCTGAATCTATATGCTACTCCCAGCACCAGCAATATGCAAGGCATATATCTTGCATATATCTGCCAGATAGTATATCAGGCAGATAATGTAAAAGTTGTGCGGGAAGACATTCAATGCATACACATTTATTTCTGTGAAAAAAAGTCTGTGATCAGCTGTGGGAGAAAATAGATTATTTGGGTTTTTTTTTAAATTACCTTTATTCCACCATCACTAAGCCCCTATATTTTTTCTCAGCCTGCTTGAATATAACCCGTATTGAGTTTCAAAGTGACTCGGAAATAGATGTCACCAGCATGTTCATTCCTCTGTTTTCCATGGATATAATTTTTTCACAAATATAGTTATTCATGATAAAAACATGAGATTCACAAAAATATCACCCAAACTTGATATAGAGCACAGAATTTCCCTGAATTACTTCAGTTATAATAATCTAATAATAAAGATATTGTTATATAGATTAGTGACTAAGACAAAAGCCCAAGGCCATTAAAATGATTGCTGTCAAAATTGTATACTGAAGCAGTGGCACATTCTCTTGCCATAGCATATTTAATAATGCTCAGCTTTCAAAGGATTATTGTAACTCCACCATTTTAGATTTAGTTTTTAAAATATACTTTAAAATCTCTAAGTATTGGGTCCATTCCTTTAGGGTAACTAACATTGACATTTTCCTTTAATGGATTAGCAAAATTACCAGACATCTGTCTTCTCCTGATTAGAATGAATTGCTCATCCTTTTCCTGCACACATTTTGAGCAGAGCACTGTGATACAGTCTTGTTCCCAGTGTATCATACAAATAAACTGTCTAGGGGAAATCGCTGCCGTTATGTGCTTGGAGATACTGTCTCTGATCTCTAACATGTCACCACAAGCAAAAAAGTTAACAAAGACCAAAGATAACAAACTTGAACCATTAAATAAGGACTACCTTGAGAGGGATGTATGGAGAGGTAGTGGCAGACCTGATTGCTTAGAAGTTAGATCTTTATTCCCTTGTGTCAGAAAGGGAATAAACAAGAGCCAGGAGCTGTAACAATGCACTTTGGTTTTCAGGAAAACCACCTTAGAAGTTAAAGATAAAAATCTGATCTATTTTGGCTGAGGAAAGCAAACTAACCTAGCAAGTTGAATCTTTGGATGCTACTAGGCAGTCAGAGGCTCCTAGTATATGGTGGCTATTATTTTTGTGAAGATTTTTACTTGAAGATAGATTGTAGATGTTTTATCTCTTCAGTATCTTATGCCCTTTTCAGACCAATTTAGTGAAAACATTTTTAAATCATTCTAGCATCCACCCCTGAAAAATTTTATCCAAATATTTTAGTTCTTTTTCCAATTGTTCACCTACATTCTGTGAATTGATTGATGGGTGTGTATTGATTTGTGAACTTTTACAGGTATTACAGTCTTAGCACACTACCTCTTTGTGCTGATCTTTATATTCTAGTATTTTTTTTATAAGTCTCAATTGCTAGAGGGCATATTTAAATGGAATTGAGCAAATATTTCCTCAACTGGTTTCACAAAGAAAGAAGTTGTCTGGTATAGTTTTTACTTCAAATTTATATAAAAACTCATGTACTCACAGTTTTTTCAATTTTGTGTACTTTCACAGAATATTGGATGAAAAGCTCGAGAGTCTTTTATTGTCTTCACAGAGAGCATAAAAAACAGACAGCAACAGGCACGATTTCCAAATGCTTTTAACACACCTCAAGCCTGACCTTGAAGGAAACACCTCTAAGATAAGAGTCAATATCTCAGAAGCTTGTTTTGTGGCCTGGACATGTTCAGAGAAGAAATTTATAGGATTGCTTTTTATTTGTGTGTTCCTGTATGAGCTTTAATTTTGCTGGTGGCGACAGGAACAATTTTAGTTGTCAGCTGAGATCAGGACTGCAGCTACTCCTGTCAGTAGAGTAATTATGTTGAAAACAGTGATTTTAGTTCATGTGCAGTTACAGAAACTAACTAACAACAGAAATATAGCCACATTAAATACAAAATAAATACATGCATCATTTCCTTTAAATAAACTGAGATTTCTCTTCCAGTAATATGTATTCATATGTATGATAAGAAGCATACAAATAACTATTGAGACTATGTTTACCCCTATCTATCTTGAGAATAAAAACCTTTTTCATGAGATGCAAGTTAATAATTTTGCATTATTAACTTGCATCTCATGAAAAAGAGAATTTAGGATAGGTGAAAAAGAAAAGAATTTTACAGAAGAAAATTTAGGAAAGTAGGAAACTGTGAAAATGAGGTTTTGAAAATGAATGATAACATTGACATTACAGATTCTTATTTGCTGGTATTCTGTTTGGACTACTGCAAGAATGTTTTGGTTTTTTGGTTTTTTTTTTTTTTTTTATTGGGGGGGAGGTGGGTGTTGGCAAGAAGAGTATGGGGCAGTGGTTTTATTTCTCCATTTATTTCTTATGTGAAAGAATAAAAGAAACTTGTTTTATAGGGATTACTACTTTCATTTTCTTTGAATCCTTAGGTTTGCATTCAAAAGTGAGTAACAGTTTCAGATCATTGCATTCTTCAACATTTTGAAATATTATGACAATTTATTGCATTTAAGGATTTCCAAGGTGGATATCAGTACTCACATCTCAGGTATGTGCCCTCTGGGTTATCTCATTTCTTCCTGTTGAGAAGAGGAAAATTGCACATGGAGGCATCAGAATAAGTACACCAAAATTATAATTAAATAAATAAATAAAGCTTTTTACCCTGAAAACATGACCACTAGTAATTTTGTCAGTTTTTCACAATTGATTTTAAGCCTCCAACTCATATAAAAGCATCACATCCCCAAAACTTTAACTTCAACTGAAATAATTGATTTGATCAATGTTAATATATTTTCTCAAAATATGAAAAAAAATGCAAACATGGCCAAAAAAATTGAATGCTAAACTGAAACAAAATGAGAGATATACTTAAGCAGATTTTCAATATTTTTTCTATTTTAAATCTTATAAAAATCTAACATTTTGTGAAAAAACGAACAAATAATATCTTACTAACAAAAATATACTATATTGTGAAATTTTTCAACTACGTCTACTAGTAATGTTCTATATGTCAGACTTGACTATCATTTTTTTAAGTGATACCTTATTATTTATGAGAATTGAAAGCATGTAAAATCACCAAACTGACATAATGTAAATATAAAAAAATGCATAATTAAATGTCAGAGGTTCATCCTTCTACTCTGTAATAGAACAACAAAAAATATTTTTTTTCAGGTCTCTGAAGTGTGTTGGCAGAAATCAGATTTTCGCAAATAAGGCCTTTAGGTCATCCGTTAGATCAGAAAAAACCCCCCAATATTAATATAATTACAATTCAGCAAGAGTGTGAAATTTATGGGCATTTGGTTAAAAAGAAATAAAATTAGTTCTTACCCTTCTTTTCCCCAGTGGCTTTTTCCACTTCATTATTTTTGTAGGCTATTGCCATACCCCAATTACTTCTACTTTTGTATATTATTTCTGGTGTTTCCTAAGCTCTTCTGTTTTTACATATACTTTAGAAGTAGAAGCTATTATTTACCATAAGGATAGGGAAACATGACAATTAAAACCACAATATCCATGGCCTTGGATAAAACAACAAACTTGACCTTTTGTTTAGATGTCCACAGACTTTTTCAGGTTCTCCAGGGAATCTGAGCAGTAATTTCTAGTTCTTAATACAAGCGCTCTCATCCTCTTTGCATGTTATACCTTGCCTCTGTCAAATTAAAGCATTTGTGTGGTGCCAAAATCTTTAGTAGAGAAATAATAACAGAAACATAAAATATTTTGGGAGTTTTTTCTGAAGTGCGTGGTGTTTTTATTTTTTTCCAGGCTCTAATGAATAACAATGCAACAAGGTAACAATAGGATATTTGTCTCACAATTATGAAGGTTTATATCTGAAACATTCATTCTAGACTGTGTAGCCACTACATTCATGAAAAGCAGAATTGTAAAGTCACTTAAATACTAGATTTTAAAGACAAGCACACCTTACCATGCCAATGGCATTTCTATGTTATTGTGCTGGCAGTGTGGGAAGGTGGGAGAGTGGTTTACTTCGACTGGGCTATTTCTAAAGATTCGTTTCTTCCACATTTTTGCTGGCTAGACTATTATAATTAATTTTCTACTACTGGCAAGACTTAGAATTCTTAAGGAAATATTTTTTTCTATGATTATTCCACAAGATATTGACATTACTTCAGCTTACAATATAAGTTTAGCAAGAATGTTGAGAGAAATAAGAGCAAAATACTTGGAAAGATTCTGCTTTATGTACAAAATGCAGTGAAGCCTTCAATGAATATACACTCAGTTTTAATCACATCATGATAAAGGCAGAAAAAAGGCAAACAATATTCTTTGATTTGCTGGGTAATTATATTAGAGCATCAGTCCTGTAGTGATTAACAAGTCAGTATAGTACTTTACATTTATTCTTTCACATTTTATTCAGAGTATATTGTACATTAAAAACTTCCCACATATTCTCTGTGTTTTGTCCAAGATTTTTCCCCTGCAGACTGCTTCAAAAGTTGCTATTTAACATTAGAAGATGTATCAATAGCATTATTATTTGGGGATATCTGAACATCTATCTAGCCATTAGTAATCTTTTCTGCTCTATCCTTGCTAGTACCCTCCATTACATATGGAACAGATAAATTAACTGTAGAAAAAACTTTAAAAATACCCAGAGATGTGGCAACTGAAGGCCACATCCAGGTAATGTTTACAACAAACTACTTGGTACAAAAACAATCCAAACAAAATCTGTGCTTTTGTTGCTTGTTTCTACTTACATCTATAGGCACAACCAGTAACAGTACAGGTGTGGTTATTTGTTCGGTTTTGTGTATTTTTTTTTTGTGTTATTTGTTTGTATGTGTGTATTTTAACGTTTCACAGGTAGTCGGGTAAAGGGTCTCCAAGTAACTTAAGATCTATGCCCACCTTGCAGCAGTTATTCTAACAAACATATCTCACCAGGATTCTAACAAAGGTTTGGACAGACACTGAGCATTTCCCTTATTATGCTGTCTCAGATCCAGATCCTAAAAACATACAGAAATCACATTTAAAGCTTATATCAGAAAGGAAGAGACATAAAATTTAGTTAAACAAAACAGAATTTTCAGAGAAAAGAAGAATCATACAAAAACTACAGCATACAGCAATGATAATATGAAAAAGAAACCCCATGGAATTTTTTACTATTAAAAAATCCTAAAAAAATCATCAGATGAGTTGACAAGCTATTGTAATTACTAAAACAATTGCTAAAAGATAGAGGTTTTAGCCACCTGAATCCACTTGGTCAGGCAAAAAGAGAATAAAATGGCACTGGGCACAGAAAATAGTAAACTATTCCCTGTACCAGTTAAACCCTCCAATATGTGAAAACATGTGCATTCACACGTTAAGACAACTCTGAATTCAGTCCTTTCAAAACCTAATAAAACTGTAAAAATATTCTCATAAATGTTCAAGACAGAAAACTACTAGGGCTTGCCCAAATCTGCTTGACTAGTTTAAACATCAAAGAGCCAAGACTTGGAGATAGGAATTTCTTCTTGTTGCGTGCATGCTTGTATCATCATTCTGTACTCTGTATGTAAAGAGGGACAAATATCTTCTTTTTCTGAAGTGTTAAACCTAATGCATACCTCAGCCATTTCCTTGAGCTAATACTAGGCCTTATCAGAAGCTGTTCGCCTGTATCAAGGAAGCTCAGTGAAATCTTCTTCTGAAGAAAAGTGACATTAAAATGGCAAGTAGGGAAAGAAAGTTTCTTAATCTGAATTACTATAAGTCTCTCAGAAATCCATTTTCCTTCTCATCTTGTGAATCTGTCTTTTGGACTACAGTTCTTCCGGGATTAAAAGGGTATCATCTAAAGCAAGCACATCTCAGTGTTAAACCCAGCCAGAAGGAATAGGTAATACATTCAAATTAAAAATTTCTGTTCCTCATGAATATTTGCTTCTATAAAAACATCCTGTGATCTTATTAGCATACAGTCATGTTTAGTATAGCTTCTGGTAGTGTACAAAAGTAAGGAAAATGTTGCATAACCCTTGATTACTCTTGTTCTGACTCTTACCGTAAGCCCAATATTTTAAATTCCATTATAATAGATAAAAGAAAAAACCTAAAAGGATAAACATGGAAGATTTTTTTACACCCAACCCAATAATTGTAAACACCTTACTATCAGATTGGAACCAAGAAAGAAATCCAACAAAATAAAAGAAATCAGAATGCTAAAGCTGAGCACAGGTCAACTCAGCTCATTGTGGTTTGGTGCTGGTTTTATGCTAATTGCTTTTTTCAAGAAGAAGAAGAAGAGCTCAATGTATAGCAGTACTCAAGTCATTTGAGAGCAGGTTTATTGTCTTATGAGAGGCTGATGTGGCACAGAGAGTCACAACTGCACAACTGTGACAATTGTTCATGGAACCACACTTCAGCTTTCCAGGGGTGTGAAACTATTTCTCCGCTGATGCTTACTTCAGACTGTGTCTCTTTAGAGCAAAGCCTGCCAGTTCACAGACTGTGCCAAACCTGAGTGCAGTTCTTTGAAAATTTTAGCCCTCTAAGAAGTGAAACCAGCTAACTTAGAATGTATTACATCACTTTGATTAGAATAATTGTTGTCGTCCTCACCAAACATTGATTTGTGGCCCTGGAGGTACAAAGTCAGAGACTCAAAGATAATTATACTCAACTCCTATTTGAAGAGTTACATTAAATGAATACAACAAATTAAATTACTGATCTCTTGAAAGAATATTAATATTGTTCAGTGAATATGGGCCAGCTACAACTTCTTATCTAAAATATCCTCTTAAATATGTCTTCTGTGGAATAAAACATCTGTAAAAGCAAGTGCCAGTGTTAACATGTAATCCAAAAGAAGTTAAATAGGAAAAGTACTCATTCCCATTTTTATACTCATTCTGAAAAATTTACTTTTTTTCTGAGAAAAAGCAGAATAATTTCCTAATGATAAACCTTCTTTAAACGTGAACATTTCTTAGATGTCAGTAATCTCTTTTCATTCTCTAGGTAGCCTTTAGGGCAAAGTCTATCCTTCCTGAGAATTGTTGGTTTCTGTGTTTGGGTTTTTTTTTGGTTATTTTTTTTAATCTGAACTGCTAAATGGCACAGCTCAAACCTTAGATTAAGTGTATTTTGGCAGATTTGTTAATCAGATTGTGGTTAATACATATAACCTGGAATATGACTATATGCTTTATTATTCCTGTAGATTTTTGTTTGCTTGTTTGGTTTGGGGTTTTTTTTCCATCACCCCAATGCTAAATTTTTCAAATGACAGCAAAATTTTGGCATGTCTTGCACATGGAATTATTATTATTATTATTATATTACTCCATAGGATCACCAAGAACCAAATTCCTAGAGATACTGAAGCACTGCAAGACTTTCCAGGCAGTACTTAACATTTGGATATCCTGTAGCCTAATAAAACACTTTCTCATTATTTTAGCTTCTTATATAATACAAATTAAGGTGAGGAGCATAGGCTGTGTGGAATAATTTCACAGGGAGCTGCTTAATTTTACGGCAGCCAGCTCTGAGAAGAAGGTGAGACCTGTGCCTCATGACTGAATCAAGAACCCTTTGCTGATATTTTTGTTCAGTGTGATATGGAAAAAAATATTTGAAGTAAAATTTCCTGGGAAATAGTAGTGAAAGAGTAGGGTTTGCAGCTGCCTTTTAAAGCCCAAGTGAATGCTCTTTGACCCTTTTGTCTCCCAGGCATCAGGAGAGAGGGGAAGTGAGGGGAAGTGATAGGGATGAGAATGGGAAGGAAGGGTAGGGAAGGTATTTACTATAACTTTCCTACAGACTTGTTTTAAAAGTAATTTTATATTTCAACTGTTTACTTATATTGACCATCTGCTGTTATAAAAAGTCATTTGTTGTTTTGATTTTTCATTCTATCTTTGAAAGAGAAGCAGTATTGAAAAAAAGGAATTCAGTGGTTAACTGTCTCAAAAATATTCAGAAGTGTTTATATTTTACTTGAAAAGGGTCAGGAAGAAAAATCTCTTCAACTTGTTCAGTTAATACCAAGAATCAGTCTTATTTTTAGAATTATTTTACATTGGTATGGAGAACAGCTCAGTGCACTTTCATAAAGTTCTTTAGTTTCCATGGCAAATGGGGTCATTACTTCCTGTTGAAACTGATGGGGTTTATTTATACTTCAGAAATGCTTTTCATATAATGCCCACAAAACATGTAGAAACAAATGCACCAGAGGTCTATTGTTAATAGCTGTTAGTTCTTAAATCAAAATTTACACAAGGTCAATATAACCTTGAATTAAAGACTATTGAAAACAATGAATGATATATTGCAGCCAAATAACTGACAGTCTTGGCTGCAAATAATAGAAAGGCTTTGATTATCAATAAATTAAAAGAAAGATTGTGGGGGTAGAGGAAAAAGAGCAAAAATTAGGGATTTAACCATGAGAATATACCCAATGTCTCAAAAAATTTTACCTGCACTAAATGAGCAAATGAATAAAGAAAACTGCTAAAGTTTCATTTGATGTCTTGCTCAAATCCTTTACAGTAGGTAAAAATTTCAATGTTCTTTACACAGACCTTGATTGTTCTTTTTTGATTTTCCCTTTGCTAGATTATTCTGTGAGGCATATTCACATCTATCTATCTATCTATCTATCTATCTATCTATCTATCTATCTATCTATCTATCTATCTTCATAGCTATAATATTGCTGGAATAAAGTAATAATTGTAGAAAACACTCAAACATCTGGAGGGTCTAAAATGTGTACATTTCATCCATGTTTAAGGAAAATAAGGAACTAAGCTTGATCCCCCAAAATTATATCCATTTTCTCTGACACTTACCATGGATCTTTTTATGGGACTGTCATAAGGAAACTAAGTTCAATAAAAATTTGGTTTTGCACAGTCTGATCCAAAACATTCAAAATTGAACAGTGCCTTCCTTTCTGTAAGGCCTTAAGTGGTAGTTTCAAAATACTATAAAAAAGTTATCTGCTCTGTTCTAAATTAGACACAATGTTCCTGTGGGTGCCTTGTTAGCATGCCTTCAGCTGGCATAAATCAGCATCTGGTTAGATTAATGGAAATGGAACTGTGACAACTTTTATCAGCTCATTCCTGTGCTCCTCCTCCAAGTGCGCCTTAAAAACTCTATACACTAAAGTGTCTGGTAGTGCTTTGCACTGAGAGAATCAGTGTCAATTGGCATTAACTGAGTCATGCATTTCTTCTGAAGCAAATAGAAAAGCTATCTTTTGTACACTTTCCTCTGCACGCCCTGAGCCCAATATATAGAGCTTTTCAGTGGCAAGTGGGAGGCTTGCTGAATGGAAATGATTCTTTTCTCCACACATCCCACATTTCTATCCTTTCTGATACTATTTAATCTGTATGAAGATTCTTCAACTGCCTCTTGAGAATGCCAGCACTTCAAATGAACAGTATTTGATATCACAAGAGTGCATGGGATTAGAATCCGGCCTATATATGTTTGTATAGAAACTAACATATATAGAAACTGAGTACACTGATTTCTATTTGTGTTTCAGCAGGGAAACTAGGGAATATAATAGTATCACAAATATAATTGCTTAACAAACAAACCCCTACATGAACAGTTTTAGTGGTCAATAAGCCTACAAGGAACAATGCAAATTCTTTGGAGAACAATGTCAGCTCATTTTTCATAGCCACATTCAAATGCTGAAAACAGCAGCTGGATACCGAGCCAAGGAGGTCAAGAGTGGCAGTGCCTCATATCAGTGATAGAGATATTAGTGGGCAAAGACCCATTTCTCCTCTTTGTCCAGTTTTGAGTATCCCATTTATTACACAGTTTTAAAAAGCTGTAGAACACAATGAAATCTATCTCACCAACCTCAGTACACACTGCTTTTCCTGTTAAACAATCAAGGTTTTCCCTGAATAAAACAGGTTTTTTGCATACTACACAGTGCTTGCACAGTGTGTTTACCATACCAAAATACCCCTGTCCAACTGACCTGAATGTCAAACATTACAACACCTGTAAGGAGAGAATTAAATAAGCAAACAGAGCAAATGAAAACAAATGTTATGCATTTTCACATTTACCCCAAATTAGACAATAGTTTGTCTATGTATCCACATTTTAAGTCTTACTGTTATTCTAGCTTCCTACATTGCCATGACAGATCTTGTCTGAAGTGTTACAATGCCACTTGCAATCTCAGAACCTAAAACAAAAAACCCAATATAAAACGAACCCCACAATTCCTTCAAATCAGATTATTACTTAAGTTTTAACTTTTCAAAAAACAAATATGATTAATACTGCTACTAAAAAAAACGCAAGTATAACAGTATAAAGTACATGTTTCTATGAATAGTAGCAAATTTCATGTTTGCAAAGTGGTACTGTAACGAAAACCTCAATTTCATGGTCCAATAGTAATAAAAGAAATGTGAACAGAAACTAGAGAAAGAAAAAGTCATAGAGATGAAAAAATGGTGCCTAAAATGCCAGGTATCTTTCTGAAGCTATCTTAGTCAGTATCTGTCTCTCACTGAGAAGGAATCTAGCTCACTCCTGCACTGGAGGGGTTTTGAGCCAGTTCTCAGTGGTGGCAGGGTGCTGCTCTATAGTTTAATCACCTTGTCAAATCAGTCCTAGGGAAACATCTCTTTTTTTGTTTGTTTGTTTGTTTTGGTTTTTTTGGCTTTTTTGATGGACTGTGTTTCTGTGCGTTCTACTCCTTAACATAAGCTACAAACCAACCACAGTTCCCAGAACTAGAGCAAAGTCAAGAAATGTAAAGTGAGAGAGTGGGACTCCTCTTGTATCAAAAATCCACATATACACCAGATAATTCTTAATCAAAAGCTAATGGTGTTTTTGAGTCTTCCAGACTCAACTTACTTATTTGATTGGCAAGAGTTTTTGGAAAGATATTTCAAATTATGTTTTTCCTCAAAATACATTATATATTTGGTATATTTATCTATTTGTTTAATTATATACATATATATATTTATTTTTTTCCAGTTTAAATACTTATAGAATACTGCATTCCCAGTAGGTAGCAGCATGTCCTGCATTATTTTCACTTGAAAGGCCATGCAGATTTTGTGAACAAGTAAGAAAACTAATATTCCAACCTGCATTACACATATAAGGAACAGCACACACCAATGTAGAATATGACCTTACAAAAACACTACGCTAAATAAAAATGTCTTCTTTCTTAAACCATAACGTTATAAAATCCTTTCCTTTCCTTTCCTTTCCTTTCCTTTCCTTTCCTTTCCTTTCCTTTCCTTTCCTTTCCTTTCCTTTCCTTTCCTTTCCTTTCCTTTCCTTTCCTTTCCTTTCCTTTCCTTTCCTTTCCTTTCCTTTCCTTTCCTTTCCTTTCCTTTCCTTTCCTTTCCTTTCCTTTCCTTTCCTTTCCTTTCCTTTCCTTTCCTTTCCTTTCCTTTCCTTTCCTTTCCTTTTCTCTCCTCTCTTTAGGGACAGTTTTTAACTTTTTACTGTAGGATTACCCCTAAAAGCTGGTATGTTTAGCCAAAATGCTAAAATGTGCCCCATTTCTAAATGAGCATGCTGAATCAAGACATCTGGCCTCATTATCAGTGAGGGTTGCTAATGGCTGGGGAGTGCCAAGACAACTGATTGATTACAGGTACTACCAAAGGCTAGCGTTGCAGAGTCCCATCTGACCTTGGACATGGAACAAGCCTTTGTCAGAGGTTCCAGCTGCATGAATACCACAACTCTGAACAGAAGTCCAGCAGCATTTTGTCCTCATATCTGAGACACAGCCAGAGGCACATACTTGAGATTAAAACTCTTTGCCTATGTTTAGTCTTGAAAGCTCATACCCATGCTCCAGGCACATACTTTCAGTCACTACTGATCCTTCAGTCAAATCCTCCACCTGTCTCCACCCAAAGCTTAAATATAGTCTTTCTAAAATACCACTGAAGGTGTGAGTCTTTTGGTTCACAATTAAAGTCTTTTGAAGCTGCCTGTCTGAGAAGCAGAAAGGAACACATTATAGCTATTTGCATGAAATAAAGCAGATAAAATACAATTAAATATGAAAATAAAATACATTTAAATCTACTTTGTGTGCTCACCTTTTTGTCACTGAGAACTCACCAGACCTTCCTGTTTTCACACAGGAAGAGTGTGCACAGTTTGTCCTTTCTGCTTCGATTAATTCTGCTGTTAGAGTATAATGTCCCTCTTCTCAATGTCTTGGTCTTCCCTCCCTGCACATCTACTCTTACTGCCAGCCATCCTGTGTCATCTATGGCAAGATCCCCTCTTACCCTGAGCACTTCACTCTACATCTCCTCTCTCGTTTCAGAGAAAAGAAAGAAATTTCCTCACCCAGGGTGAGCAAAACCATTGCCTAAGGCAATTCACTTAGATGAGT
Source organism: Passer domesticus (assembly GCF_036417665.1). Classification (NCBI taxonomy): domain Eukaryota; kingdom Metazoa; phylum Chordata; class Aves; order Passeriformes; family Passeridae; genus Passer; species Passer domesticus. Next base: position 37,117,101 of record NC_087475.1, on the reverse strand, counting down.
AAACAAGCACAAATGACTACTGCGATTCCAGCCTCCTGACCTGTGATGAACAGATTAATGAAAAGGCATTTTATAATTCAGCAGTGTGCCAAGCGACAATTTTAAATCGTCAACCAGAATCTGTAAGTTTTGAAAGTAAATGTTTATAAAACTATTACATAATCAAATAAGAAGGCACTTAGGAATTTTTCTAAGAGCAAACAGAGCCTTCACTTCTACTGCCCTTCTCATAATTTAAACAAGCATAAACACACAGTAACATATGTTTTACAGTCAAAGATAACCTTTACCTCAGTCTTTCAGCAGGCATTGCACAGGTATGAAATAAGTGAAAATTGGATAATTAGACTACAGAAATTGAATGGAATGCTGTTACTCATTTTGATTAAACCCTTTCACCATGTCTTTTAAACATGGCAAACTACAGCACAGCTGATAAAACCAAAGTGCTTAATAATTCTGTTTCAGATGAAGGGTCGTATTAACATCAGTTGAGAATTTTGCAGTCATTTTAAGTAGAAGCCTAAAAGGAATGACAAGCAAATTGTAAACTTACTTATGCTACCCCAACTTACACTGCTTACCAATTTAGTCACATCATACTTCATAATCTAAGAAGTCAATTAATATAGATGTCATGAACAAAAAAAATATTTTGCATATATTTAACTTTCAGCTTAATGATAAATTCTATCAATATTTTCTTTTGATAAATCTAATAAAGAGAATGAAAAAAAACCCCTCTTTCGTTCAAGATAATTTTATTTTTCTCTTATCATCTAAAGCAGTCATACTTTGGGTTTCCGCTTTCCAGTTTTCCTAACAGTAGGAGGGAATTTCCTCCAAGGCCTTATCAGCTTGAACCACAAACCCTGCACTGGTTTTTGGTTCACTGACAAATTACACTCCCTTAATCCCCATCCAGGAAATTTTTAATGAAGGTGCATTTAGAAATTCTGCCATAGATGACAATTTCTACAAGTAGCCAATGTGTGAAGCCCCACCCTTCCTAAACAGCCGACTAGACTTTACACTGCAGGTGAAGAGAGAGCTCTCCTTCCAATTTCTGAACTACCTTTCCCTTTACTCTGGCGCATGTGGCTTGCTTCCTCTGCTTACCATTTTATTTACAAACACATGTAGAAAACAAAACTGGTTTTAAAAACTGTTCATTATTCTCAGAGCATTTTCAAAAAGGTCAGAAGGATGATCCGTTGTAAAGACCAAAACAGAATAAGCTAAACTCCTCTCCCTGAACACTGCACTAGTGTGAACTACAGTAGTCATTTCACTAGCAAATTCCAAATTCTTGGCAGGAAAGACAGGTGTCATGACCACTTAGCAGGAGGCTGAGCCTACAGCTGCTTGCACAGGGGCAGGTGACGCTGTGGCTTCTCAGCCCCGCGCTGCCCTGTCCCTGGGACACAGAGCTGCTACCTGGGGTCTGGCTCACAAGGACAGTGAGTGTGCTGGGACCAGACTGAATCTTCTCAGAGGTGTTTGGGGTTTATTTTAAAAAGAAATTTAAGAAATTAATGATGGTTGTGTGAAGCTAGTAGCAAGGACAAGGGGGAGTCATAAAGGTGAGGTTAGATCTGGAGAAACAAGTTCACTCAGCCACTCTCAGAAAACACAGGACTGGGAAGTAGGTTTGGTAACAGTAGTTCCCACAAGAAAAGGCTGCATACCGTTATTCCCGCAGTCCTTACAGAAACAGCTACAACTTCCGTATTTGCAAAACCAGCAGGGAATACACCAAAAGGCACAGCCAGAACCAGTGACCTTTAGGTCCCATACTCCATCAGTAATAGTGTGTACCTGGCACATAACCTCAAAGTGCACCATGGGGTTCTAATAAAATCCAGCAGTAAAAAGATCTGTCCATTTTGAGGAAGAAACTGTCTATCCTAAAATTCTCCTTGTTCTTCTCCTGGAAAAAACGGTTGTGGCTGTGGAGTCCTTAAGGAACATCGATCCTCAGTTTTCCTCTTGCCACTTAGAAAATTATCGTGTTGCTGCCTATCTTAGACTTGGCCTCTCAGCTAGACTGAAGAAAAGAATAAATGTTCCATTATTTGACCCCCAAAACTATTTTGAAACATGACTCTTTTTGTATTTTATAATGGTTCCTTGGATAGCTGGTTGCAATGATTGTAAGTCTATTAATGTCCATTTTCAGGACTTAAATGTCTACCAAATATATCTCAAGAGTCTGCCAGTACATAACTATAGTGTGACATGTTTTGCCAGGATTTGAAAAATGATAGATATCACATTATGTACCTACTCATATGAGGCATATTTTCATTATTTATCCATCTGTGTTTAAAATCTGGGGAAAAAAAAGAAGTCTTGCAGGATCTTCATTTCACAGTGTTTTTGATACCAGTTCCAACTGCACCTTCACTTCCCTCCACCAGATATTTCTCCACTATTTTAAGACTTCCAAAATTTTGTTTTTCATAATTTGCATGGCCTAAGTGTCATCACGATCTCATTGATGTAAAGGAAAGCTGAGTAAGAACATATTTAAAGATGTAGGAAAAATGGGATCCTCTCCTGTTTAGTAAGCTTGTAGAATTAATACAGTGGGACTTCAATTCTCAAAAGTATTTTATATTGTAGTTGACTAAGCTGTACTGAAACTTGAAGTTTTCCTAGGCACTAGTATGACATACTCTTCCACAAGTGAAGAAGATAAGAGTGTCTGGGTCATGCTGAGGTGAATATTCACTGGGTATGTAGATAACTTCCACAACTCAAGCTTTGCTCAACTTCTTTCAAAAAAAGAATAAAAATAATTTTCTGGTTTTATTACATATCATGCTTCATCCATGTTTACCGCACTGCAGGAAAAGTGTTAAAGTGGCAGGGGATTTGTTACTGGCTTAAGGAAACATATCAAGAATAAATAGAAGCATTAAAAAGCACCAAAAAAATTGGTGCTGTCATAATTTCCAACTATTGGACACACAACAACCTCAATAAATACTTGCTTCTGCACATAACATAACAGCTAAATTGCCTAGCAAAACATTAATATATTTCTCAATAGTAAAAATAAATATTAAAATGCTACTTTAGAAAATGCCTATCACCTCAAAGGAAAAATCTTACATCGTTTTTTTGACATTTTTTACATCTTTCCAGGCAGCAGTAATATGAAGTGCTGCATGATCAGGAAATTATTAATTCATATGGTTGCATGATCAGGAAAATATTAATTCATACTGCCAGGTGAAAGCTGTTCAGGAGTCTGTGACCTTTCACAGAATATTCTGTTGATCAGCAAAAGATGATGTAGCCAGTTTTCTTATAATAAATAAGCTTAATTTCTGAAGACATGAGAAATAGCTTGCTAGAAAAATTAAAATTATAAAATGTTTAGCTGAGATTGAAATTCTATTATAAAACATAGCAGGGGTAACAAAATTCTCTTCACAAATAAGTAAATTTTATAATGACAATGTGTCTGTGAATACTTAATTTCTAACAGGAATGGGACATACATATTCTGCTGTCAGTTCTTCTTTTGCATGGTAAGATGGGACACCCACACTGGACATCTTTCTTGTATTTGACAGGTAATAAATCCCTACTTGTTTGAATATTTATCCTAAATAAGAATAGGGAGAACAGCTAGGCTGAAGCTCATGTCATCCTTTTAATCCAGTTAAATCATGAGAGAACCTCCTGCATCTTAAGCAGTAAAATTCAACAAGGAATTAAACTACAATTTAAACTTATGTTTATGACTCAAACCTGAACTTGGCAGAATAGAAGTCGCTGAAGTTGATCTCCTCAAAGGCCTAGTGTTTTGGATTGCAACGTGTATCACCAAATAAACTGGAAAAGGATGTGGGTCTAATCTACAGTTTCAAGTTTAGACAGCTTGAGTGCTCAAGAAATGAATGTGTGAACATCTACAGACTTGCATTTATGGAAAATTGACTAAATGATCTGAACACATGAAAAAAGAGGAAAGATGGCAAAAAGATGCTGAATAATCTAGGGGAAGAGGATGAAATAGAAGAAACTAATCATATACAATCTTATAAGATTACAAAATTTTTAAAAAAGACCAAACAAACAAAAAACCACCAACAAAAAGAAACCTCAAACAAACCAAAGTGTTCTGAATTTAAGAGCTGTATAACTGCAACAGGAAGATTTGTAACAATAAAAGCAAGCAAATCTTACAAAGACTTATCGGAGGCTGCATTTTACCCATCTTTATTTATGCTGGATAGCATGTAAATTTACTGTGGATAAAAAGAGCAGAGCAAGTTAAGAATCTCATTGAGCCATTATTAGGAAAATCAGTCAGATAAAAAAAATAAACTGGGCAAATTTTTTTGTAGCACATGCCAGCTTTTCAAATCTGATGTCCAACTGTTAAGGAACTGAAAACAACAGATTTTTGGGGGCTTTTCATATTCAACACTTCACATTCACTGAAAAATAGCAACTTGAGCTTAAAATTCAAAAATTCAAAAGACAGCTTTGTTTGACATATTACAAATAAAGAAATTCACAGGGAGAGCAGATAAGAACCTTCAACAATGCAGAATATGGTGAGATGTAGAATTACTAAGAGCCTGAAATGCACTGTCTCATTCTTTGCCTTAGCTCTGAAGTCTCCAAGGTAGACAGCCTAAACAAACAACCCACCATTTTTATATGGATGTTAACCAGAAGATCTTTACCAATCTGTGTTCTTTTAAGCATATCATTTCAGCCAGGCTTTTTTGAAGTCAACTCAGTGGTTTATTAATTTGCAGAAAACTGTTATATCCCCTCTTGTTCTTGAGTCTTGTTCCCTATCTTTTTGGAAACATGATGCTCCATATTCCATCCTGTCTAAGGCTCCAGTGTCTTCTCACTTGATTGTCGCACCTTTCAGGTTAGGAGCAGTTCCTCCTTTCAACACACTTGACAACTTCTAAGAGCAGAAATCATCCTACTCCCCTGCCCCAAGATGTCTCCATTTCCTCTCTTCTTAATGGGTCATAATCAAACAGCAGACCAATAAACAAAACTAACTTTCCATCTCAAAAAATCAGATTGTATGATTTGCATGACCTCTTCTCTGTCTGTCTTGTTGTCAGCTATTGCACAAAGCATGTATCTTCAGTTGAAGATTATTAGAGCTGTGAGATGATTCTCTTTACTACCGAGTCAGTGTAACATTTCTCTATGGATATTCCTGCTGAGATACTCGCAGTTCTATCCAATTCAGAGGGTACATCTGCTTCAGTCTTCCAAAATTTTCCAGGGCTGATATATTTCCTCTGAATTATGTATTTTGGATTTTCTGAGAAAACTCTGTAAAATCAATGATAGTTTATTTAGTAGACATACTGAATCAGTTTGTAATTAAAGAGTTATTAATTGATACAAAAATATATTGCTCTTTCTACCTCATGGACAGGGAAGTGATTACAGTGCAGTCTTGGTCCTATGAACCACAAAAACCACAGTAGACCACAGAGCCACGGTAAGACAACAACTCTTACTGAATCCAGTTAGGATTTTGTCACAGAATCACAGAACAAGCTGAGTTGGAAGGCACCTATCAGGATCATCAGGTTCAGCTCCTGACTCTGAACAAAACCTTTCCCAAGAGTCACACCATGTTCTTGAGAACATTGTCCAAATGCTTCTTGAGCTCTGTCAGGCTGGTGCTGTGACCACTTCTCTGGGCAGCCTGTTCCAGTGCCCAGCCACCCTCTGGGTGAAGAACCTTTGCCTGATATCCGGCCTAAATCTCCCCGACACTACTTCAGGGCATTCCCATGGCCCCTATCACTGTCACCACAGAAAGGAGATCAGTGCCTGCCCCTCCTCTTCCCCTCATAAGGAGGTTGTAACTGCAATGAGGTCTCCCTTCAGCCTCCTCTTCCCCATACTGAAGAGACCAAGTGACCTGAGCTGCTCCTCATAGAGATTCCTCTCAAGGCCCTTCACCAACATCGTTGCCCTCCTTTGGACACTCTCATAGTTTAATATCTTTCTTCTATTTCTGTGACCAAAACCACACACAATACTCGAGGTAAGGCTGCAGAAATCATTATCTTCAAAACAGCCATGATGCAGCTCCAAGCCTTGGCATCCCCAGACTTGCTTTCCAGAAACCAAAACCTGATGCCTTCCATCAACAGCTATCAGTTGAATTATGTATGCCCCAATTATGCATGCTGTGATTTATAGCTGGGATTTTATTTTAGAAATAAGTTTCAGGGAATTTTAATTTCTAATATTTTTTCAAGTAATCTGCTTTTTAAAAAATTAATTTTAGTGCTAAGAAAATAATTATATTTATTAAAAGATCATATTTTTAAAAGCTGGCTCTCACAATGTTTCAGGTCCAGCAAGTTAAAGACGTAGTCTCAGACCATTTTAAATCAGGCTTATTTATTTTTTAATCTCAAACGACTTCTAAAGAAGGATTAGCTACACTGAAGTTTGAAATTTTAATACCTAGTTGCTTTTCATATGTAGCAGAAAAGCTAGACAGATTTTTCATCAAAGCTAGACATATAAATTTTGAGATCCTTAATATATAGCTCTAAACTATCTCAATTCATTTTCTTGGAGACAAAATATAAGCATATTTAATTCAAAGAATGATAAAATACAAACATAAAACATTATGAGCTTTTAATGAATCTAGCATTTATTCTTCACACTAAGTACAACAAACACAAATTTATTTTTTTAAATACTTAGTAGATACCATGCTATATTTTATTATAGAATATTTTTAAACCTTTGCAAAGTTACATTTACTTTTGGTAGATGCAACAAGGGTGGATTTTGGTCTGTGACTGAGAATACCATGACAACTAAGCCTAATTCCTGTGTATCTGAATTGAAAATGTCTTTATCCCTGAAATACTGAACTTACTAAGCAATTACACATGTGCTTCTGCACAGCACAGAAGCCAGCTATTGGTTTTGGACTTGGAGTTTTCAGCCTAGTGGACGCTGTATCCTCTGCAGCACTGAGAACCTCTTAGTTTGTGGAAAGGAAACATTTGAATTGCTGGGAGGTTCTTGCCAGTTCAGTCACTGAATGATATTTTTATAGCTGGAGGAAGAGTGATTATTTCTTCTGGCAAACAAAGTCACTCTATATTTATTTGGTTCCCTCTTTCTTTAAAAGTGGACTGTAATGGTTGTTGGCTAAAAAATTAATGATCTCTCTTTTTCTTCTTTCTTTGCTGTTACTCTTGCACATCTGAATAAGCTGAGATTTATAACTAATCCAGTCTCCTTTCAATTTAATGAATTTTTATAAAGTCTAACACTGAAAAATTTGCCTCCTTATTCTCTAAGCTTCACTTATGAACAGATATGGTCTATTTTGATTTTGCTTCCCAAAAAGCAGCTGCTGAAAGATATAGCACATGAATCATTACATTACAAGTAATCACATTGTCCCTATTAGATATCTGTGCACATTCCTGTGGTAATCCATTTGTCTGTGTTGCCAGAGCAGATGTAACATCATTTACCATTTCTGACTGATAGTTGGAATAAAACAAACACAATTAGAGACTGGGGACTTGGTATTGTTTGAGTATCATTTGGCTTGGTATCACTTCACAACTCAGTTTTCATGTGCTGTTATCTTGTGGCAGAGGAACTCAATCATGTGAGCTCACATTGATGTCTTCATAGTCGAAAGCTATGCCTCACACAGCAGCACACTGAAGGAAGAGAAACTCTGTCAATTTAAAGGAAATATTCTAACAACTTTGATACTTACCAAGTGCTTCTTTGAGTCACATGGCATAGTCCTTACCTCACACCTGTACATTAATTTCTTACCTGACATCTTTAGGTTGGCAGCCCAAACTGTCATTTTTATATAACAGAAATAAATATGTCAATATCTTCTTAACTGTCTTCTGACACATCACATCTGCTGTCCCATTTTTAACCTTTTTTTTTAACTTGTTCTTCTTAGATAAGTTTGACTATATTTTGAATTATTTTTAGCGTTGTTGTCTTACAGAAAAAAAAAAGCACTCATTGCTACACCTTATACTACTAATTAACTAAACACTAATGCTTCATCCTCATTTATAATACCACATGGCAACTTCAGCTGAGGAAATATTAAAAAATAAAGCATTTTCTGTTCCCCTGTGTCTTTTAGTTGGAAAAAGAAGTATATGTTTTCTTTGAAGGAAATACTGTATTACCATTCTGTGATCCTAATACAGAAAAATACTTTAAAATAACAATAAAAGAAAACATAAAATAGTCTTAATGCAGAAATTAGAATTAACTATGTGTTTAAAGTCACATGCATACATGTGTACATTTTGGGAGGAGGAGAAGATAGGAAAGTTCTTAAAGTGCTGTTTCTGAAACAATAATTTCTACTGTTTCTGAGGCAAGGTCAATCTTACTTCTTAAGTGGTTTTAACTTTCATCTTTTTTTGCTGAAATATAATGACAGAAAATATAAAAACAAATGTACAGTAAGAAACAAAGAAGCCAGTATCTGCTACAACGCAACAAGTTTACTATGAAAACAATCAAGTGATATTTTTATTTTGCAAGGGTAACAAGTTGTTAATGTCATTCATAACTTCATGCTAGTAGCTTTGCAGAACAAAGAGGCTTAATACAAAAGACCCCCGAGGCTTTCAAGATGTTGGCTCTAAAATTATGGTAATATTGTCTATATTTTGATATTGGTTCACTAGGAAAGTCCCTTATGGATGATGGCTTTGGCAGAACTATGACACAATAATTTGTTGTAAGCTACATATTTGCTATAAGACAAAATAACGCCTGAATAACAGGTAATGAGATTAAGCAAGAACAGAGATTTCCTTAAAATAAAAAATCAAAATGTCACCCTGAAGTGTCAGTGGAAATTCAGGGAGTGCAGATTTACAGTGGATTCCATGTCAAAACCAGCTTTTAAATGCAAATAGCTTAAGGATTAATAAGGTCTGGGACAACAAGTTGTGACTATATCCATGTAGTTTATATACTGCCAGAGTTTTAAGCTGACAGTAATGTCTTTGGGCTAGGGTGGGGATCTCTCAGTAGATACAACTAAATCATACTTGTTAAAAGACTTTATAAATCACACAACCAGCACAACTGAGATGAAGATTTCATTTATGCTTCAGCTTTTTTTGACATTCTGAAGGTGGGGAGAAAATAAAACCAGCCAGTATAACAATGTAGATTTCTGACATTTATACCAAAAGCTCTCAAATTTGCATCTTCTTACATTGTAGCAGTGGAAGACTAAAGCATACATAAATAATTAAAAACATACAGTGTCACCAAAAGAGCAGATCAAGTGACAGTCATATGTATAGACAACTGATAAAGCTCCTGCCATCACTCACTTCCTCACAAATGGACTCAAAGGAGACAAAATATCATTTCATGTGAGGGAATAATGGTTTTACTGTGACAGCACTTAAATCCATCACCTGAATTTAAAATAAAATTACTTCATACATGCTCACTGCTTTTTTATTGATTAACTTTATTACATACTTTAATAATTACTTATCAAAATCATCCTAATTTTAATATCATGTGCATTATCTCTTTTTCTTTTAAAAATGTTTTTTATAAGGAAAATAGTTTTTAACCTTGCAAAGTCAGCTTATTTGTACAAACTAAAAATGTGGCCTGAGTCTCATTTCTTTCTGTATTTGTGATTCTTATGCTTCTTTTTTTTTTTGTGAGTTTTTAGGTAAAATTCCTTCAGACATAAAAAACTGTGTCAGTGAACAATAGCACACATTTAAAATATCAACATGCTTGATGAAATATAGATTTTTGACAGTAAATATCCAAGTAAGAATAGTACAATATTTTAATAATATCACTTTTCAATGCATAATGAATAATAGAAAAATAAATTAAATATTAATTCATCTCTTATTTTATAATTTTTAAAAGTCATTCCCTGTCCTTCTGCATTCCCTAATGGCTCTTTACACACCACGCCACCACAGACCCTTCTAGTCATAAATGCCTTAAGTGAAAACAAAAACTCCAAATATCTATGCTTCAGGTTTGGTGTTTCTTCCTTATGAATGCAATTCTTATAGATAAATACTAGTTTTGGACATAAAAATTGATGCACGCATGTTAAAAAACCCACATAATAAATAATTTCTACTTAAATCTTTGTATGTCAAAAAGCAGAGTATTAAAAAAACTTCATAAAAATTTCACTGATGATTTACATAAATAGGAAACAGCATGGAATTACTGTTTCTTCACAGCAAAAAATAGATTTCAGGAACAGGACCTTCATAGGTAAATACGATGTTATTTCATTGCAGAAAATTACAAACGTTTTTCCATTCAAAAAGTCTCAGCCTGCACTGTGAAAGAACTTGTTAAAGGACTCAATTTATAAAAGAAAGTCAATGAAAAACAAGAACATTTAGTAAAACAAAGCAGGCTGGAAATGTTCCCTTTAAAGTATTAAAACCAGGTGGGGCTACACAAGGACAAAGATGTTACCAAATTATTCTTTTAGATGAGAGGTTTGAAAAAAATCCAGCTAAGTAGAAAGAGATAATATTATGGCCAGACTTTAAAAAGATAATTGAGGCATCTCTTTCCCCATTATGGCCTATAAAACTCCAGCTGTTGTATCAGCTTACTCCTCAGACAGAATAGACAGGAAGAGGACAAAATTCACACCGGATCAAGACTTTCCATAAGGAATTCAACCAAATACAATGCCAACACTGTATCATAAATACAAACAAGCAATTATTTAAACGAGTGAGATATGTGGTTAGGTGATGGAAGACAAACTGCATAAATAATCTCTCAGAAGGATGTTTTTGTGAGGTTCAACTTTGGAACCAACCAGGAAAGATAGAAAGATTACACTGAGCAAGACCTAAGTGCTCCTAATATGAGTGACCAGCAAGGCCTTGGCGAGAGGAGGTAGCAATAAAGTGTGAGAGCAGCCACAGATGTCTGCAATTGATATAGCCATGGAACATGAGAAATAGAAATATGAGGTAATACATAATGCGCTTTTAGATGTTCCGTGGTGTTTGTAGAAGGAATGGCACATACTCAAGGCATATTTTAGGCTATTACAGGTAGCTAGTGTAAAGCTTAATATTTGGACTTGTTTTAAATGCACAGATCACAATAAACCTGATTTCCTGTCTTCCCTGTCTTGTGATGTTTAATATGATTAAAGCACCACCTAAGAGCTTCTGCCAGCTGGGGAATCTCTCACACGTCTTTCCTATGTGAACATTACACAAAAGATAAACTAGCCCAGTAACATTACCCTGTGTTTCTATTCCATTGTTTTCAAAGATCTAACTGGGCTCAGTCCTTGAGACATCTACCAAATTGTGGAATTTCATGATAAACCAAGTTAGACAGTTCAAGTTAACTGAATAACAAGGTATACTGAACATTGGTATTATTTTAAAGAATGTTTGATATGCATGGAAGTGTTGCTTTAAGTACAGAAGGCATGTGTGCTGAGCTGTCAATTCCTTGTGACATGCCATACAATTGTTTAGCTTGATGATTCTACCACAAAAAAAGGCTTTAAAATACTTAAAAATTTAAAATTGATCATATGTATAATTTTGAAAGCATACTTGCTGCATAAATATGCCATCAAATGGAAATTATTCTGTTTTCTTATTTGACTGTCTCAAGTCTTTCTTAAATTCTGCAAGCGAATTTAAGCGAATCAGCTCTTGGGATCAAATGTAGTGTTATCTAAGTCAGTAGGATTCTATAAATTTTTTGTATAATTAGGACTAGTTGAACTGTAAAGCCAGATCATAAGACCTTTTTCTTCTCTCTTAACATAAAACGGATTGCAATCCAGATTACTTTAGTAGGAATAAATACAATTAGTATCACAGCCATTTTTGAACAGCTTGACTTTCTGAGTGTGGGGAAAATATATTGAGTAAGGTCTTTGGGCAGTTTGAGGGGTGTTGGTTTGCTTCTTTAATTTTTTGACTCTTTAAATTTGTTAATATTTTCCATCACTATCATTTGCAGCTATAACTCAGGTGATCCCATAGAGCACCTGGAGCTTTTAAATACCCTTTAACAAACAAATCTATGTACATTTTGTTCTTGAAACAGTTAAGAATAATTATTTCTATGTTCCAGCAATCTACAAATTGCAATTACTACATTTACAGAGAAAATATTTGTTCACATGCTGCTGTCACCAAGGGAAGACATTTCCAGAAAAATTTTCAAATGAACCTTAGACATGGACAAATAGCATCAATTTCCAATGGACATTGAGTGCTCATTAGTCTCTACTGTTAAAGTATCTGAAGCTGTTACACCTCTGCAGTGACCTCAATTTAGAAGGCAATGGAAGAATGTTGTTATACCTTTTACAGGGAAAAACACACTCTGGAAGAGATTGAAAAAAAGTGAGATTATTGGCGAGTGCTATTGACTAATGCTGAGAGTGCTGACTGACACTCCCAAGAAATTATGTCTGATTTTGCACATACTTCTGTCATTTGTTTTTCTTGGCGTGGACCAACAGCAGATAAATTACTTCCTTTTCTAGGTTTAGAAAAGGAGGAGTTGATTTTTAAGTCTCAACCATCAGGCAGTACGTCAATGTATATGTTGGATCTCCCTCAGGACTGTATCAGAGAGACCTTACCCAACTTCTGGTTAAGTTAGCTGTTCAAAAATAGATACTTGCACATAATTACTTTTTGTGCTTTCCATGTGTGCATTTTTCCTTCAGTTTCCTCAGTATCCCTGAAGAAATATTCATCTACACATTTGTGGAGAAAAAAGTTCAAATTCTATTATGTCAGCATTAAAGGAGAATCAAAAATCAACACAGACTCAAGACTCACAGAGGATAGGAGTCTGCCCATTTAAAATATGTATTTTCATCATGGAAAGAAGTTTAGCTCCCAAACATTATATATGTGTGGCAGTTTATTTCCAATATCTTTCACACAATTGTCTCTCTTTTTTATTTGGAGAAGGTCTTGTCTCAGTAATGTGATGCTTCCAAAATATTATTCTATGAATCCCTTTTATCCAATGACAGTGTTCTAAATCTCACAAAGCCTCTGTTTTCTCAGTCAACAGCAATGCATTCCACAACCTAAGTACCAATCAAGAGAATTATACAGATATTTTATTTATTTTTATCAGTTTTGACTTTTCCTGATTTTGCTCAATTGAAATACTCTTGTGAAAATACAACAACTCTGTCCGCATCTCTCTTTTTAAATATTCTTTTATCATTACAGCATGCTTCTCCTTGAAGTGGAATGTCATCCAATATTTAGGTTTTGTAGTATAAATCTCTTCTTACATGATAAACTGGAAAGCTCCATTTTCAATTGATGCTTTATCTCTCTGAATCTTTTCTCTCATTTCCATATGGAAGATTCTTTTCTTAAAGCCACTGAGGGTACGTCTAAATTGGCTTTGCAATTCAGTTTCCAGAATTCAATGTTTTTTCTATAGTTAAAGCCTAGACTTCTTTCCAGTCTCCTGATTCTTGCAACCTATCTGATTCCCTGTATGCAGACACTGACCACTTCTGATCTGACTATCATAATTAGTATAATTATTTTTATTTCTAAGGAACTATTCCAGCTTAGATTATTTAATGTCTCTTTAATTTAATGCATTAGAGAAATGTATGGACTGAGCTGGAATTTGCTTTGCAAGAGTTCTCAATGCAACCATTTTCTGTATTTTTACTCTTAGAGGATGTGTAATACGGGGGATATTCCTTCATATTGGATGCTGGTATTTGGAGCCTATGCACACCCAAGAACTCAAAATTTCACACAGTTCCAAGTCAGATCTGGATATCATGCTATTAGCTTCTTGACCTATATTTGGCAAAAAAGGCAAACACTCAGTGATTTCATTTAAATAAATCCTGAGTATGTGTTTAAGTATTAAGCCAGGCAAATACCACAATATTATAAATTATGTGCTGAATAGATCATGGAGCTTTAACTCTTTGATCATCTTTTTCCACATAATTGTGCCAGTCCAAACTTCAGACTGCGTTCCTGTACTATTTTTCTTTTCAGAAACACCATATCACTATATTTCCACACATTTTTTCACACATTCAGCCAGAAGCTGGAGCTTAATTTATATGCCATAATCAGGGTCTGGTACTACGTGGTCAACAATTTAATATGATAAAGATTCTGTCTATTAGGATTTTTTTAAATTGCAATTTGTCTAAACTTGGCATTGTAATGTGTGTATGTCATGTCATCCCCCAAAAACCTTCACAATTCCAGTCAAGCCAGTTTACTTATCTTTACAATTCTTAACAAGTTCCTACAGTTCACTGCCAGATGTAAATAATAGGTTGTGTTGATTTACAACTCTAAAGAGGTGTCTCCAGCAATGGTCCAATCCACATTGTGATATTGTTGGGTTTTAGGGGGTCAAAGTAAAGACTAACAGGAATAGTTAGGACCTGGCCTTGCTTTTTCTCTTCTTTTCCCTTTTTCTTCTGTTCCTTCCCCTTCTGCTTCCCCTTCCCCTTCCCCTTCTCCTTTTTATACCAGACAAAAAAACAAGAAACCAGCCAACCAACTAACCAACCAGCCAGCCAGACAAAACCTTACTCTAAAGATTTCCATTAGGCAAATGATTCTATTAAATCTCACAATGTTTAGATGCATATCTGGATGCTGGATTGTCCTCTAAAAACTTGTTTCCCTGCTTCTTGAATTCATTTCCTCTTTCTCTTCCCCAGTTCAGGTCTGTAGTCTTCTTAGAAGTAACAAATACCTGAAACATTTTGTTGTTTTGTTTGGCTGATTCTCTGTCCTGTTAAGCTGTAAGTTAAGAAGGAAGATAACAGTGAGTTAAATATCCACTTTAAAAAAGAAAACAAGTTATGGCAAATACAACTAACTAGAATTTACCTAAGGTAATACAATAAAACATCTGAAGCTGGGAATATAACTTGATATGCCTTTAAGCTAATAAATTTCTAGTCTTAGTGAATATGCAATTTTCTTTTTTTAAAAGCTACTTTCATCTATTGACTGTAATTTTTATAATATGACTAAGTACCTCCATTTTGTATATTATATTATCTATATGGGTGTATTTTAATATACTATGCATATTTAGGGACATTATGGGAAAATATTAGGTATTATTGATACTTTGTTCCCGTGGAAAAAAAAGGAAAATACAAATGCTAAAGCAATAATAAGTGTATTTTGCACTAACAAAATGATCTTTAAAATGATTGAACCAGCTCTACTCAGCTTTAAATGAGTTTAAATCAAACATTTGGAACCCATGGTGTGGGAGAATGTATTTTTCTTCTATTTCTGTATACAAATTGGTCTAGCTATGTTCTCAGTTAGCACATGTCATTTTTCATTGAAATGGAAATATATTTTATCCTTTATTATACCATTATTTTTCATACATACCACCACTTTATTGACAAGGAGTATGACATACAAGGAAAATAGTTTTGCTTTAAAATAACATTACTAACAAAAATCAAAGCCATTACATTTATGCAGAAGTTTCTAGTACTTGTGAACATGGAGACTGATCCCAGGAGCTAACTTCAGATGAAGCATTGTTTGAGTTAAACAAGAAGGACTGGAATTTATATCCAAGGGACTATGTCATATTTGTGTTTCTTTGTTGTCAAATTATGTGTGAATTCTGCTTAAAATTAAATCAAAATATGATTTTTTTTTGTCAGTATAATCGTTATGGACGGATATGAGTTATTATTAAATAGCCCCATAATGTACTGTGGCTCATGAATGCTATATACTTGAATTTTAAAACTGCCACAGAATATGAAAGCTGTAGTCCATAATTCAGCTGTTTAGACAGTGAGGTTTGTGTAATTATGGTTCTGAGTTATACATTTTCCTACCTGAATCAAACAATCTTACAGATAAGCAACTTTGCTTCTCTAGGCAACAGTAAACATGTGGATTTTATGTGGAAAAGTGAAGACATTTTGTAGAAAAACTGCATCCCGTTTAACTGCTCAAGCCAATACTTCTGTTGCTTGTATTGCTAAGCTCACATTGGAGTAGGCCAACATTCAAGTAAATTTCTCAAGGAGTGAACTTTTGGTTTTGGAAGTAGCTTCAGAACACTAATACATTATATTCTGTTAAACAAACAAAAAAAAACCAAAAAAAAAGAAAAAAAAAAGAAAAAAAGAAAAACCCAAAACGAACAACAACAAAAGACAACAATTAAAAAACCCCACACAGCCATAATTTTAAAAACCTACAAATCATAAGAAATAAATTACAATCAGTTTTGCTGAAATCTGTGGCTTATTTCCAGGAAAAAGAATAGAAGTCAAACTGAGCGGGAGTCTAGAAAAAATCTCCTACAAGTTGCAAACTCTCCAAAATGCTGAGTTATTGCTATGCTATTTCTCACCTTTCTTTTTTATTTCACATAATTTGTGTAAACATTCTACCAATGTCCACTACAAACATGGAGTAAGAATGATGTTCTATAATAAGTTTCATAATTTTAAAAAATTCAGTTCTGCAATAATTGCATGGATTTCCACAAAAGAACAGACTCTTCCTTATATGAAACCTTTTTATTTAATTCCCATTTATAATTGTTTAAGCATATTTTCTTTTTTCTTTAAGTCTCACTATGTTTCCATTCCCTGAATTTATTAGCAGTCAAAATTTTCTCTAGCATGAATCCTAAATTCACATTTAACTGATATTCCTATGATAATCAGCATTTTTTTCATATTATTTCTGTCTGCATTGATATATGGAAACATGATTGTTCTTACATGCATTGAAGACATTTCCCACTTGTGTCAAACTAGCCCCTTTTTTGACCTCCTCTTATACTGTCTAATCTTCTCTTTCTTTAACCTTGTAGGATATGTTCTCATGTTTTCTTCTGAATTCTGCTCTATGGAGCAGAAACCAACAGCTTTAAAGAGTGATATTAAAATTTCCTTATCAGTCACACCAATATGCTTTTTAATACAGTCCTTGTTCTGCTTTTCATGATATCAGGAACACTATTCACAGGTATCCTGTGATGAATTAATAATGAAGGTCTTGCTCTTACAGTTTTTTAATTTAGCCTAGTTTATACACAGCAGTCTTGTAATTAATGTTTAAGTTCATGACATATTTATTATTATTACATTTCATTCCAGTTATAATTTTCAGTCTCTTCGCACCATCCTATGCGTTACCTACATTGATATTCTATCATGCGGGCAGTACCGTAGCAATCATGTGTCATCAGCACATTTTTGTTCCAAAGTCATTAATGAAATTAAAATATTAAGATTGATCCCAAGAATAATCAATGGATAATTCTCTCTAACCTTTTCAGTACCATTTATAATCTTCTCCACACAGCCAGTTTCTTAGATTGGTTTTTTTTCCTCTTTTCACCTATCTCATTATGAAGCACCAGCAAAGTTCCTTTACAGAACTCCAGGCACAGAACCTTTTTTACCTAGAAACATAGAATCAGAATAAACTGTGTATTTGTCATATTCTAGCCCAGAAAATTACCTCATATTTAGTTTCTGTTCTGTTTTTCTCTTTATCTGAATTGACTAAAGTATGCTCTTCAGTTCTTTCTCGAGTATCTGTTTTCAGCATTTACCTTTTCCTCATGGTCAGGTTGTTTTCTTACACTTGGCAGTCATTTCCTGCCCAGCAATTTTGTGACCATCCTGGTAAGTACTGTTGTTGAGAAAATAACACTGAAATCAGCCTCTTGTCTCTTTGATGACTTTAAATCTGCACTTGAACTTCATAGTTGTTTCCACCATACATTTAATCTTTACCTGCCTGAATTTTCTCAGTGGACATTCCATGCATTTAAAACTAATATTTTTAATCATTTTTGCCTTACCTCTAGTTAAGATACTAAGTTACTACTTAAGCTTAATTAAGATTTTATGCCCTTAGTATCCTTCTGTTTGACTCATCAGTGTTTCATTACTTGATAATCTTTTCTTCCCAGTTCTCAGCTTTGATGAAGCACACAGAATATCCCCCTCCCACTTCAAAACCTTGTACAAATCCTTCTGTATTGTCTTCTCTGGTTGTTTGATTCACAAACCTTTTATCTTCTGTTCCTTTGTGGAACTAAATAGTCCCCTGTTCAGAACATTTATCCATGACCACATGCCTTTTTTCCAAGTGGCCTCTGTGGACACAGAAAAATGCTTACCTTTCTCACATAGTTGTGCCAATACTAAGTATTTCTATTTACTTCCATTTTAAAAAAATGCCACTGACAAAGACTGTTAAGTGGAACATCCCTGTATTCCAATACTTAGCTAGCTTTTTTATCTATTTGAGACAGGCGGGAAACCAACCTAAACTGGATGATTATCAGAACAATTACCAGGTTTTTCACACCAAGTTTATAGGAATTGTATCTCTCTTTTGTGAATGCACATCTAGAAGCAGAAAACATCTTCCGCTGCCAGATATAACAAGCTCTCTCGTCTTGGAAGTCACCATCCTATGCTCACTCAAGGTTATTTTCTGTCCATATGTCCTTCTATGTAATAGCAGGAAGAGAGACCTCTAAAGGGTCTCTGTGAAGATACTGTTCCTCTGCACTTCATCTCAGATGGGACACTGCCTGCTCCTGAACTCAGATTTTCACAATCTGTCACCCTTCTGAGGGGGATGTGTCAGTCTAGCATGTCATCCAAAAGTAAAGGCTACATTAGGTGTTTTCCCCTTAGAATTAAACTTTCATTATGTGAGTCTATTGTCTTATTAATAGGTGAGTCATTTTCCATTCCACAGTTACTGTTTTCTGTGTATCACACTTCCTCTTATTTCCTTATTTTTCAGCTTTTCCATCCTTAACCATTTACATTTTTAAAGGAATGCTGGTAGTCTGTGTGTATGGATCTACTCTGATACCTGATCCAGGTGTTCAGCATGGAATTATACTGTGCTACACTGTACTATGACTACTTTTCCCTAGAATGGCAGTGTCATAAAACATGACCTTAAATCTTATCTTAGACAGCAAATTTGTCTAGGTCATTGGCTCTTATCTGTTTAGGAATACTAAACTACTCATTCCTCTTTCTTTCTCATTTCATACATTACACTTCAGACAGTGTCCATAAACTACTATGAAAACAGGGACAGATAAGCCACAAAAATGGGAGCTAATGGTTCTGTTCTTGAATCAATGGCTGATTTTGAGGATGAATAATTTGACTTCATCATCAATAAGCTGGGAAAAGTACTTATCTTTCAGGAAAATTATGCTCTGAAATGTATTGTGTATCTGAATTATCTAAAACTACTACATCTGCACTCACAAAAAAAAGTCCAAGAAAAACCAAAAACAAGAGGACAAACTCAGGAAGCAGTGATTAATTTCCTTACATTTATAACTGAGGAAATTGCCAACACATCCCCCCCATCCCCCTTCAATTTTTACTGGGGAAAAAAAAAAAAAAAAAGGAAAGCAACAAGGCAACGTTTTATATGGAAAAATGTGGATGTACAGAACCATTTTTATAATCCAAAATATTGAATAGAAGATCACAGACTAGACTAATCAACTAGATTAAAAAAATCTCTGAGATCAGAGTCCAGCCTACGACTGAACACCACCATGTCAATAGACCATAGAACTGAGTGCCACGTCCAGTCATTTCTAAACACCTCCAGGGACCATGACTCCACCACCTCCCTGGGCAACCCATCCCAGTGCCCAATTACCCTTGTTGTGAAGAATTTCTTCCTGATGTCCAGCCTAAATTTCCCTTGATGCAGTTTAAGACTGTGTCCTCATCCTCCTGCTGGGTGTCTGGCAGATGAGACTGACCCTCATATCCTCCTTTCAGATGTTTGTACACAGTGATAATATTTTTCACCGAAGTACAGCCTGGAAGATGTACTAGAAAGCTTTGAGTAGGTAAGAGCTGAAGTCAAAGGATCTTTGTTTGTTATCAATGTTTTTAACCACTGATAACTATTGATAACCCAGTAAGTTTTAGCTGTTGGTGGGCAGCTTGTACAGATTTAAGACCTTTTCTGCCTCTCAAACCACCCCACCATGGAGCAGGCTGGGGATGCACAAGGAGTTCAGAGGGGACACAATTTGGATGGCTGATCAGAGGGACATTTGACACCATATGGTACCATGCTCAACATATAAAAACTTTTGGGAAGAAGAAAGAATGAGGGAATGTTCAGAGTCATAGAGATTGCCTTCCTAAGTTACTATTACACATGACAGAATCCAGCTTTCCTCGGGATGGTTGAATACCTACCTGCACATGGAAAGCAGTAAAGAAATTCTTTATTCTGCTTTGCTTGTGTGCACAGCTTTTGCTTTATCCATGAAATTATCTTTATCTCAAGCCATGAGTTTTCTCAGTTTCACTCTTCTTATTCTCTCCGACATCCCATCCTAGAGGAGTGAGCAAGTGGTTCTAAGAGGCTCAGTTGCCAGCTGGGGTTAAACCATGACATGTGCTTGCTCATTTTCCTGTGCGAATACACAAAAGCATGGTCAAGCCCTCTGAAATTTCTTCTTTCAAATTACAGCTAAGTATGAGGAAAAAGAAGCATTCAGTTTTGAAAGCCCTTGATTCTTTTCTTTAATGCTATCTAGAACAACAAAGTTGTTAGCAGTATAGCATGGTGCTATTTTTGTTTATCTAATTCAAAGATTAATAAAATAAATATAATGAAGATAACAATAAAAAATGTAAATAATGATTAATGATAACAAGGATATTTCAGTGACAGGCAATGTTAACTGGATTTCAGAACAGATGGAATTTCATATATTGGGAAAACTATGATGATCTGTTCATAAAATGCCCAAGCAGTATAAGCTGGTGATATACAGGCAAGAAGAATTTAAAAAAGCTATCCTAAAGGATTAGTTTCTTCCCTCCTCCATGTGTTTTTACTACCTAGCAATTTTTGAAGCTAAGTGCTAGATGTGAAGCAGGAACAATCTGCATAATTTGTGTGAGAAAGCAGCATAACATATTTTTTATGAAACTTTGAGAACCAGAGGGAAAAATAAGGTCCAAAACATACTCAAAACATGGAATAGAAATCACATTTCTTCATGCAATGCTTCAGGCTTTGATATGCCTCATATTTTAATAGAACTATTTATCCCAGTGCAATACTCTGGAAACACATTTAATCATAATTTTCACCTCAGTCCATCATAGTTTGTAAAGAGGGAGTAACAACTGGCCTAGCACTACTCTGCTTCTCAGTGCTAGACAGTATCTAAATTTCTGTATACAATTATATGCCATTTGGAAATTGCAAATGAAAGAATGTAAATTAATTTCTCTTATCCAAACAATCAATCATCCCCGGCTCCAAGAAATTAAAACTGAGCACCATTGGAACAATTTGAAAGTGAGGAAGCCATCTTGATTATTTGCACTCACTGAATCAAGGAGTCTAATAATTTCACCTTGTCAATGCATTGAGTCTATACACAAGTGTGTGCTTACGCAGTTGCCAATTAAAAGAAAATGCTACATACAAAGAATTTCATGCGTTAAACTTTCTACTGGGCCATCGCGACCTGTCAGAACTCCTTGCAGGATATTTCCTTACTGTTACCTGTAATATCCACATATGCAATTACTGACTAAGTTGACAAACAAGTGTTTTTAATTCTCAAAGCCTTTGCATTCCAATTTTATTAAGAATATCTTTGGAACACAAAATGATGACCCAGTTTCTTTGTAACTAAACTTCTATGTAGGACAGCATTGATTTAACTGGGTATGCCCTTTGTGAAAACTGGCATTTTAAACCAAAACTCACCTTACTGTTTTCAATTCCCCAGAAACAGAACACATAAACCCAGATGTAGCAGAGGATTAGTACCATTTGTAAGATACATTGATAACTTCTATATTCCTTGAATTCCTCCTATATTTTTAGCCTTCAATTAAAGCTAAACAAAACATAGGAAGACATAAATACTGGAAATATTAAGAGAGAAAATGCTTTATTTGAAGAAACAAAATCAGTAATGATAAAATATTTATTTTCTACAGCATTTCCTGAGTAGTAAAATCTTTCACATCCTGCACAAAGAATAAAAAGAAAGGGTAATATATCTAATTCCAGAGACTCTATAATCTCTATATTTTTACCTTTTTGAAATATGCTAGAAGAGCTGGAGTCAAAACCTAAATAAAGATAGTTCTCATTCATGTTTGCCCATATGTCCATTTGCTGCTTTTAGCTCTTAGAATCTTGCATATATTACTTGGATTAGATCTGGAAAGGCAATGAAAAAAATAGTATGGGCACAGAAGATCAAAGTTCAGGATATACATGATGGAATCTCCTGTTAAAATGGATTAAACTTTACTTTCAGCTGCTTTCAAAGATTGAAAAGGAGTGCAATTGAAATATCAGTGTATTGCATTGCTTTCACATTGTACAATGTTACCCATGTCCAGAAATATTTTTTAGTCATAAAATATCCTCGGAAATACCTCATTTGAAGGGAACACTGATCTTGTCCTATAATACACATTTGCAGGGAAAATTTTTTAAGGTTTTTCAAACAGTCGATAATTTTAGTAAAGGGAGATTGAGGACAAAAGATGCTTTTGAGAAGAGATTACTATGACAGCTAATTCATAGTGTAGGGAGGAGGTTGGTTTCTTTGCAAAGAAAAGATTTAAGAAGGTGTGATAGGATTTCTTAGAGGAAAAGTGGCTTTTTTAAACTTTCTGGAGAGAGAAGAGGTCTTTAAACCTATAGATTATAAATGAACTGCAGTTCTTTGGTTATCCAGGAAAAGTCAGTGACTAGTCATTATTCATCTTGGGCATGGTACTTGTATTACTTTCCACAAATTGCTTCTTATTCTTTAATTCTCATTTTCATTTGCCTAATAGCTGAAGGATGAGTAACAATATGAGTTTCATGTAAAACTTCTTATGCAAATCTTTAATTTTTGGAACTATTTTATAAAATGTTCATAAATCTAATTCCAGAGAATCTTATATAATCTCCCTAAGTCATATGCAGAAAACACCAGTCAAACAAAAGGAATAAAGTTCATACAACAACAACAAAATTTCGAGCATATATGAAGTATCAACCAAATTAAAAGAAGGAATGTGTAAAGAACATGAAAACAAATGTTTGTCTACAGCAAGACTAACTTTGCCTCATGTCCCAAGAAACCATTTATGTGCAATTTGGCAGTCCCATGAGCCAATGCTGTGACTGTACATGTGCCTGAAAATATTTCTTTAGCAGTTCACATGCTGTTTAAGAAAGTGGCACTCTGTGGAAACATAGTCTGGAAATAACATGAAATAGTTCCTTTTTCCTACCTTTCAAAATTAAATTATTCAGCTAAACAAAGCAAAATCCCAAAAAAAAGACTATAGCCATAAAATAAAAACTGGTACTAAATCCAATACTATTAATCTTTGAACACTACAATTGTGATAGATTCATTAACTGCAGGGTAGCTGGGCAGGGAGAAGCATACTTTTTTATATGTTTTAGCAGTAGATTTACCTTTTTTTTCCAATAATGAAGACTTTTTACTAGACAAATTTTATTATTTTCCCTTGCAGAATCATGAAAGCCTACTGATATAACTTATTCCACCAAAATTTGATTTGATCTATTCAAGAAGTCTGCTATGTATAAATTTAGATGGGATTACAGACTTCAGCCTCAGATGGATATTGTCTAACTATTCAGGTTTTTTTTTCCTTTTACTTTTCTCTTCCTCCTCTACATATTTTTCCAATTTTTTTTTTTCTACATAAATTAAAGAGAAAGAAAGAAATCTTTGACTGGATGAGTTAATGCTTTTTTGCAACCAGTGGTTTAGATCTTAATTGAGTTCTGAAAATAATTTCATGGATATTTCTGATGACACTTGGACAAGTTTAATCCATATTCTCCTTTCTAAAGAATGTTTATTGTCCAAATACTGTGGGGTTGGGGGTTTTTAGGGATTTTTTTAATTTGTTTGTGGGGTTTTGTTTGGTTGGTTTTTGGTTTTTGGGTTTTGACTTTTTTTTTGTTGGTTTGGTTTGATTTAGTTTGGTTTTTCAAGAAATTAGCCCTACTAATTTCTTCAAAAAATACCATAGCTAGGAGCAGGGTGGAGATTTTTTTAATGAACCCCAAAAAAATAATTATGTCCGGTGAGGGCGACAGTGATGGAAATGGCAAATATATATCTAATAATGAACAAATTAAAACTTATAAACAGTATAAAAATAGAAATTGGTATCAAAAAGTAATTATTCCTTAGCAGCTTTTCATAAAACCAGCAGTATTTCAGTGATTCTGTTTCTAATTCAATTTCTCTCCTTAGTGTCAGAGGAGGAGAAGATTTTGCAAAATATAAAATCAGAAAACCTATTTTGTACTTTTTTTCCTGGAGAAACTCTGGAAAAAAATAAATCTATTCTTCTCTTGAGCTTACAATATCAAACTTTCCTCTCTGAAGAATAGATGTTGTTGCTGAGCATCCTGTCCCTTAAAGTCTCATTAATAGATTGTTATTCTTTCTCTTCATGGCTATAAAAAAAACAGCTCTCATGGAGTCCTCCCTCTGTCTTCCAGATCAGAAAGGGCCAATAGCAATAGCATGTGCATTCTCCCTTGTATAATAGGGGAGTGATGTCTTATATGTTTTTCTTAATAAGGTCCATTATTTTCTGTAATGACACTAGCAACAAAATACATAAATGGAGATTTGGAACCTTATGATGTGTTCTCAAATATAAAGAAGAATAATGCAATCCCACACAAAGAATTCAATGTCAGTGTTTGAAGATGAAGATATTTAAAATTCCAAATTGAGGAAATGTACTTAGAAATTTCATTTCAGGTTTTCAGTCATCAAGGCTATCTTTCATAAATTGGGCACTTAATTTAAACATGCAGACAGGACTGAAGTCTCTGGGGCTTATGAGCCACCTAATTAAGATTTTAATGAAAAGTCTAATACTGTGTTAGAATTTAGAATTCATCATAAAGCTGATAAACTACTTCCAGTAGGTGTGGGAACACTTAAGAGCCTTTGCATCCATAGAAAGAGAATGTATCACCATATCATCTTGCTTAAAGATGCACAAACATTCCTGAATGCCAGTGATGTATGTGGCAAGTTATAGGAATCAGAGGTACAAAGAAATTTTTCCAACATAGGAAAAATTAATTGTTTTAAGAACACTATTTCTTTCAGAAGAAGAAATAATTTCTTTCAGAATGGTAATTCATTAATACCATCCCCTGTATCCATAGTAGGACTACCACCATGTACCTGGGTAGCTAGATTAAACATTTTACTGGTAGTGATAACCTCTTTCCTGTGTTTTGAGTTCTGGAAAATTTCTTGCAATGAGGTATCATCAGATAGGCTTCACACTCCAGTGAGTGACTAAAGCACATACAGTTGTGTGTGTGGTGTGTGTGTATATATAAATATATATGCAGATAGATGAGGAGAGGGAATTTTCCTTAAGTATCTGTAACACTATAATGACAAAGCAAATACATTGCATTTTTAAAACAAACTGACTGATATTTTGTTATTTATACAGTCTGTCACTCCAAATTCACCTATTTCTCTCCCTGGAATCATTGTTTTCTTTGGAATACACCTTATACTCTTTTCTCTAAATAGTTTTGCTACTGTTATATAGTTGTTTCCACTATACCATTTAATTACTTGAAAAATCCATTTATTCCTGCATATAGAAATCTTAACTATTAATATTATCCTTTAATTGAAGCCAACAGCATCCAGTGTGTCAGCCAGCATATATAATGCGCCTTAGATTCACCAAAATCAGTAGACTTGAAATTTAAATTTTCAGTACCATCTAAAAATACATTCATGTCCCTGAAATTCACTCTGTTGGTGCCTAAAGTTTTTTCAGGCAAAACTTCCTCTAATGTTGCTAATCCTAGAATCAATCCTTATGTCCAATATGGTGATTACAGTTTAATCTTTCTCTGAGGGAAGAATCCAACTGCCTTCTGTTCTAGAATCAAGGAGGATTCGGAATTGTATGTAGGCGAAAGGAAGGTCACGCTGAACTGTGAAAAGGATCTGATTTTTGTCCTAAATGATAGCACCGAGTCCTTTTTTTGCTTGTCTGTTTGTTTATGGGCTTTTTTAATTGCTTTTTATCTCCTGAAACACCACTCAATAGTTGACCTCATAGGTTAAAAAGCCCCACATCGAAAATTTAACTGAACTGAGCACGTTTCTGCTGAACTGAGCTGCAAAATACCATGGAGTTGGCCTCCCTGCAAGGATTTCAACAGAGCCTGGCTGAGGTGTCCCCATTCTGCTCCATTCTCCATTCCAACCTCCTTAGCAAGTGCTGCAGATTGTGGATCTGGGGAATCATTGTGGAACTGATTTTGAGCTGCCAACTGCATTCTGTCCAGGGAGCAACAACTGTATTTTACCCTATTATTACCTTACCGTTATAATCTCTGCTAGTATGTGAATATAACTCCTCCGTTTCTTCTGATTTTACCCCCAGTCATCTTTCCACCTCCACCATACTGGTTCACAATATTTTGCCTCTGGTAACAGTATTATCAATTTAAAATGCGAGCTATGAAATTATCTAGTTGCTACAGACTGAAGGAGTTGCAACAGGGAACTCCTGAAACTAAAATTCAAGCACCAGTCTTGGGTCAGCTTATTTTCAACTGCAGGAAGTTTATCCCAGACTGCAGCTACATACAGATAAATTGTCAGAACAAGCAGTCAAAACTACAAAATCTTCACAAGGACAGGAGGCATTATAAGTTGGGTTTTTTTTTCCTTTATTCAGTGTTGTATGACAACATCCAGAACAGCTGATTACATAAGTTCCTCTGAAATTTCTTCAGAAATGCACAAGTTGTGGCAAAATGCTCGTCATTTTTCTTCTAAAAATGCTGGCTCTCTATTAACCGTTGGTACAACCCTACATTCTAGAGATACAATTTAAGTCATACTAATTACTATATAATAACTACAATAACTACAAAGGTAATTAGCAGACAATTTTCTACTACTAACACATTACGCATATTATATTGTTTCCACAACATACTGAACACTGATATTCATTTAAAATATGTTTCTCTAGGTATTTAGAATCCATACATATTCTCACAGCAAACTATTAGCAACCGACTCCTACTCACATTCTGATGTTCATTCCATTAGTTTTATTATACATCTAAATCTGATGTGATATTCTCCTTGCTGGAAGAAAATGCTCCTTATATTCATGCTAAAATTAGAGATTTATGTGTGATTTAAGGGTTCAAATCTTGCCTTTGGAGAAATTTATTATTAGACATTTATATTTGCATGTTTCTATTAATATTTGTCCAGGAGATACTAGTAGTCATAAAAAGTATAAGAAGAAAAGATACAGGTTGTGTAAAGTTGGTTATTGTTATTCAAAAGTATAATTCACTATTTTATTGCTTCATCTCAAAGGTCATATTAAGCCTTACTCATAATACAAATAGACAGCTTTTCATGCACTTGGAAGGAACTGTAATTTTTACCATAAAAAAAAATCAATGTTTTATTAGACAGTTATGAGGTTTCACCTAAAAATTACATATATGTTAATATATGTTATATGCAGTATAGTGTAATGAAATAGTTGGTAGATGCTAATGAGACTTTGAAGCATAATTCAAGGTAATAAGCCTGGCATATCAGGCAGAGTCAGGATCTCCATGTTGTTCTGACTAGCCTCTGTGTCCTTTTACCTCTCTTTTTCCTATATGGCATGTTTCTCCAAAATTGAATTACTGCCAGCCTGAAAAGACAACCTTCTAAAGTGATACTTATTGTTATACCATTGAAACTGGAGATTAAGGAAGTGAATTTTCCCATATATGTGCATTCCATTCTTCAGTCTCTGGTTATAAACTGCTTAATATGACTTGGCCAGTGGAAAAGCAGGGGATTATTTTGTTCCTCTGTAACAGATGGGAAATTTTAGCAGTTTTGATTGACTGAGAACTATTGTAATTTATAACTATCCTTATATATTTACTCACATACTTCAGCAATTCAACATTCATTTTTAGCAAATTTCAAATATAAATGAGTAGAGTGTTCTGAAAATATTGGTGTACAAAGGAGTCACCAGACAAAGTAAACTCATAGACTATTTAAACCCCAGTTTTCATCTGAATTATGTACTTCCTCACCCTCAGTGTTAACAATTCCTTCTTTGTGAAATTTCAAGTGGAAGTTCTGATAACACATATTGATTGTAGCCAGAAAGCTGACTTTCATTAAAAACAAACTGCCACACCACACCATACAGTAGCATTTTACTGAGTTTGAAGTATCTGGCTTGTTAACTCTATTTAAGCAGCTGCTATCTCACTTCAGTCTGATCACAGGACCGTTTGAAATGAAAATAAAACCTGCTTTGTTTACAGACTTCTTTTAACTGCTATGGATCAAGAATTGTTTGTTCTTTCTGACAGCTTTTACAGGCTTTTGTTATATTTTATTCTCACTGTGATAGATGCTGGTAATTTTCTACTGGGTTTTTCTAAGTCTTTTTTCTTCCAGCCACACCACAGGGAGCTTATCAGAAAAGACTGATCTTTCCTAATCTACTACCCCATACCATGTGCCCTTTGGAGCAGGTATGCTTTCATATCACAGTGTTCAATATCATATACTGTTTAATAAACAGCTTCTTTTTAGTTTGTGGTTTTTTTCCTTTTTTGTTTTTTCCTTACTTCAAAGTAAAATAAATCTTCATTGCATATGTTTAGACAATTACATTTTCTGTTACTGATGATGCCAGAAATACTGGTATCACCTCAAAGACTAATTTTAACTGGCCAAAGAATCTTTTTTGCATTCTGTGACATTTTCTCAGATTCGATGTCATCTTTTAACATTTCTGGTGTTGAATAAAGAAAATATGAACTATATTGACATTATGCTGAAGATTAATTAGGTTCTATTTCTTAATTTTAGGATTTTTATTTTGTTTTGAGTGACATTTCAGAACAAATTTACTGAAATAACTACCCATGAGAATATATCACTGAATCTAAGATTCAAATAAGGATGCAATGCAAACAAAGCTGTTAAATTCATTACATCTTAATTTTTATTTTAAAATACTGTTTTTTTCTGCTTTATTAAAAACGTAGAAATCAGCTAAATGGTGATTTACTTAAAAAGATGCAATATTAGTCCAACAAAAAATGAGAAGTGTCTGGGAAATACTTCTTCCCTTCAAACAATTTCTTTCATTTCTTTTTCTCACAGACTTCTTCCAGATTCCCACCAGAAGGTAAGATGAGGATTCTGGACCATTTTTTAACTACTAGGTTCATTATTTAACTACAATACTACCATGGCACTAGTAAAATAGCTATTTCAAGTTCTTGTTCTTAAAAGAGTAAATTTCTTACCCCCATCACAGTGCTTGCTTTTTTTTTTTTTTTTGGTCTTTGTCTTGCACCACACTTTATTCCAAAAACTTTGTCTCCACCATGACTGTGTGTGGGCTACTGTAATGTGTTCAGATATTATACCTACATGTACCATAGAAGACTGTGAGATAATCAATAAATCAGTGTTGAGAATAGCTTGAGTAGTGTACAACAGATGAGGCACGGGTCAATAACTGAACTAAGAAAAGAGCATAAGCTGCAGAAGAAAAAGGACTCATGGAAGTGAGAAAGACAATATTGTGCAAGATTGTTGGTTCTTGTTTTTTTTTTTTAAAGGAATGAAATGTATTAAGAAATCAAGCTTAATTCTAGCATTCCCTGATTTTTGATAGCCTAACTTTGTAGCCCTCACCGTGTGCTTCAATACAGCATTTTGAGTGCAGCATATAATGTCTTTTGACATGTATAAACATTCTTATGATTAGTAGTCACAGGGTTTATTTATTGTCCTGAATTGTGTCCAATCCAATTTGGTTTCATATTGTCCAATTTCCAAGTATTTTTCACTGCAAAGAGAATTTTGGAAATCTTTAAATGTTAGGGGCTCAGTCGAAATAGGCTGCCTTGGCAAACTCACTGAAACATATCTGTCAAGCACAGCAAAAGCCTTGTAAAATGCTCCACTGCTGTAGGCCATAGAAAGGAGCTATAATAAACTCTGACCCATAAAAAGTCATGTAAACATTATAACCTGTTTTTACTAGCCTTTTAAGTGCCAGGAGCAATTGATCTTATATGGCTAAGGTCTTTCCAACTTCCCAGTCTCCATGAGCACCTAGGATCCTACATGGGTGTTCAAGTGCCTCTGGCTTTGGAAGCCTAAAATAGGAACAGATACCATGCTATCAGCTATTTAGTTATTCATTCCAGACAGATGTCTGATATTTCCAACAGAAAACATTTTAAAATGAAGCACCTACGGAAATTAACTGTTTCTGTATTGTTAATCAAAATAAATGTCCATGCAATCTCGAGCTGTTTCCCTAGATTGCTGCATCTGTCATACTGGAAAGAATGTCAGGAAGAAAAAAAATTAAAAAGAAGGGAAAAGAGAAAAAAGAAAAATATTTTAAATTTAGAGTAACAGTGTCCTTGCCTTAGGGCTCTCTGATCATGACAGCTTCCCTAAGGTTGAACGTTACTGTTTGTTTTCAGAAAAATGCTGCAAACCTTAGTCCTCAGGGAAAACTGAAGTTCACTTCAATGCACTTCAATGGGATTTTTGCCTGAGTAATAGCTGAAGGATTTAGCTCACTGCTAGCTTCAGGAACAAACAACGTGAATTTTACAGCTTTTGATTTCTGCCAAATTCTTTCTGCATTAAATTGCTGTGGGAAATCAGCCATACAATTAAAACCTATTTTATGCCTTCAATAACGTTAATGAAGCAATTGTGGATTTCAGAATTTTATATATGTGTGTGTGTATATATGTATGCATTTTGTCATCACTGCAGCAGCTGCTGTTGGCCTCAAACATCTCTTAAATACATAGACTTAGCAATGGAGGTGTACGTGACTCTGTTGGCTATTAAACCTCATTAAAAAAGCCTAAAAGCCCTTCTCTATACAGATGGTTGCCATAACATGCAGAAATTTGCTACTTATTAATCTGTGCACTCTATTCCTTCCATTCTGTTTAAAGAGAGTTAAAAATATAGATGTAATGAGGAGCTAGTGTTTGAAATTTGGAGCTGGTTCCCAGGCAGTTTATCTTTCCCGACAGGGTAGTTTTTGAGGCTACCTCTGAAGGTAACATAATTTTGCATGCTAGTGTCTGGACCTTGATAAAAACATAAAAACTCAGACCTATTATTTTTTTCACTGCATTTTTCACTTTTGAATCCTTATAGCAGAAGCCCCCCTGGAACATGAAATTTTCTTACTTCAGTAGCAAGTCTTATGGGGATAGCTAGAAAAAAGGTCTCCTCCAAAATTATGAAATTGCTGCCCTTCTGAAAAATATATGTCATGAAGGATAGCTGTCTTAAATTTTAGTATTGATTCTTCACAGAATGATACAATCAAGATTTTGGACAAATATTTTGATTCTGAGAAGCAACTACAGACAGGTGCAAAATTCAGAATTATGTTCTAGGATGAAATACTCACTTTTCTATGTATTTCCCTTGAAGACCCAAGTATAGAAAGAATGGCCTGAACTTCAGAAGAGGGGAATATGCTTCTCTACCTAGAGCCAGAGTTTCAGTGCTCCCTCAGGGTCACAAGACTCATCTTTGGAGCATTTACACTTTCACTGCTGTACCACTGGAAGGGGATCATAATCCTGATTTGAGTGGCCATGAGGGAGAGTGCAAGGACATTTGAGATGAGAATTTGCAGTAAGTGGCATCCTGAACACAGAACGACATAAGCCAGCAAATAGGAAATACATTAATAAGGAATTACCTAGGGTAGTCTCTCCACAGAAGAAAAATGGGAAATAAAAATTCTTAACAAGATCTTTCAAATTTTCTTCAGTAAAAAAACCCCAAAAAAAAAAAAAAAACAAACAAAAAACCAACCAAACAAAAGAACCCCCCAAAAAACCAAACCAAACCAAAAACAAAACAAAAAAAACCCCAAACAAACAAAAAAAAAAAAAACCAAAACAAAATACGCAAAACCCTGGCATTACTCCTGATCATGTTTAATAAGAGTTAAAATTTGTTCAGAGCCCAAATCCTAAGTCAGTTGCCCCCTCCCCAGGTAATTGATATAGAAGAATCATAATTTAGAGCATTTCAAAAGGCACTGAGCCTTCCAGCACTCCTGGTATTTCAGTGATTATGTGCATGACCTCCTCCAGTAACTTGGACCATAGAAATTTACCACTGGAAATTTAGGAAGGAAGGTGACTGTCAGTGGTATATAAAAATATTTAGAGTAAGAGGAAACATTCATTCATGCAAATCTCACTCTCCAGTATCTAGCCACCAGTTCTAAAACTTTATTTTGCATTTATAAACGCTTGTATTTCTATCAGATATATGTTGACAGGGTTCTCTCATTGCCTTTTTACAGAAGTGCAATTCTGCAATACTGCTTGCATATGGGAAGTATCAACACTGCAAAATAAATTATTATGTCCTTTTTTTCCACCCTTTTAACCAGCTCGTGTAGTATTTGCAGAGTCAGGCAGTCTGGATAATTTTCTTCTCAGAGAGCATGTACAAAGTTGCTGTGTTTTCACTTTGTGGAAATAGTTTCCCTAGTGCAGATACAGAAGTGCTGGTACACTCCTGTTAATATTTAGCTGTTCTCGAAAACAGACCTTGATATTTAAATCCAAACATTATGCTGGCTTCTTGGGCTGGCTGGTGTGAAATTTAATTTGTGCTGTTAAGCCACAGAAGCCTGGGGAAAACATGAGATGAACAATAGCCATTGAACTCCAGTTTTACAATATCTTTCAGAAATGAAAGAGTGACTCCCAGCCCCATGGACTCAATGTCCCTTCAAGGGCCACGGGTGCTATACCTGAATACTGGATTTGACCTTTGGATTTTGTTTCACTGCCCATGGCAGGGGGGTTCGAACTAGATGACATTTAAAGCCCCTTTCAATACAAACCACTCTATGATTTTTAATTGCTGACCCTTCCAATACACAGACACAGTATTTAGAAACAGAACAGAGTAGTAGAAGAGGAATATGGAGACTTCCATACTTATTTTTCTTCCACCAACCCCTTCCTTTTTGTACAAAAAACACCCTTTTTTTTTATATTTCTCAGATTTCTTACCCTACACCTGTATTTATAAAGTTGCCCAAAACAAATAAATACTTTCCCCACAGTGAACATTGTAAAATTATTAATAAATACATACATTCAAGAAAATAGTTCTCAAGAGGCATTCATAATGTCAAACAAGTCTGAACTAATTAAAACAGCTTCTAAACAGAGGCCTAGTCAAGTACCTCTGAAAAAATTAGCACCAGAGGGAAGAATGGCATTCCACCAGTTTTTGCCAACAAATCTCTATGCCAGCACTTCTGAAGGCATCAGTTGTTTGTTCCTTTGTGCTAGCTCAGTGCAGCTCTCCTATGTGCCCTCAGCTTCAGAACATCAGAGAACTTGTAGAGCCAAAATAAACACATTTTTTCTGTCAACACACTTCACGTTTCCCCCCCATAGCAATGTAGTAACTTTTAGCTTAAAGATTCTGAAGTCTTGTGTGGGTGAGCTGAAAAGCAAGTTCATCATATGAAGAAATAAACTCACCATGGAATCTCCTGGGAGTTTTTTTTTTTTTAACTTTCCTTGTTATTCAGTTAACATTAATCACCCCCAGCTGCTTAATTCAAATCAATAGGTCAGGGGCTGGGAAAAGCCTGTCATTTCCTAGCTATTTTAGCTGCATACACATGATATTTTCACATTTGAATAAGAAGTTAACCTGAATGTCCTGAAATTTTTTGACAATAACAACATGATGCTGAACACTGATTTCTGTTCCAAAATCAGTTCACCTGCCAGACAGAAGACTGAATGGTTGTGACAAAACAACAAGGTTACTGGCAGTGTGACTAGACAGTATTGCCAGGAGGTCAAACAGTATCAGCCTGTTCCAGCTGAGAACAACAATTTGGGAATGTGATGTGACAATATAGAGCTTTGTTTCCTACCCACACAGTATCCTATCTTATTTCAACCAGACTATTTCCCCAATAGCTAATCATTGTATTCACAATTTTATTTATTTATTTTAGAAATATCACACTGTTTAGGGCTTTGATTTACAAATTACACTAGTTAGAACCACAGATGTTTATATCTTGTTTGTTATTTGGATTCATCATATTTTTATTATTTCTATGTTTATTCTTTAGTCTTCATACTCCTCTGCAGACTTACACTAGTACAGCAGAATACTCCTCTATCCTTATACTTTATTCTGTGTATAAAATTTAATTTACAGGAATTTCACTTCTGTGAAGTTTCCTGAACTCCTTGGACTTTCAGTGATCAACATTGTGTTCAGAATTCTCCCTTCCCCCAGATTGTCCCCATTTTCTCTTAAAGCAAGTGTCTTTCCTAACAGCTATGTTGAAATTGCTTCTGGAATCCTCCCCCTGTCTTTGAACTAACTTGCTCTTCCATTATACAGATATTGTAAGAAATCATTTACACTAGACTTTTGTAATAATACAAGTTATAATCCCTATAGTTTTTCTTATCACAGATTAGTTTCTATCCGTTTTTAATAATGCTATTACCTTTAATTTTGATTTCTGATTATTATCAGAAGAGCTTAAAGATTTTATTATTATCATATTTAATTTCATTTTTAATACCAATAAAATATCTCTAGTCAGCTTTAGAAAGGTGTTGACAGGGAATTTTTGAAGCAAGTAAAACTTATAAATTTTTAAGGAACAAATCTAACATTTCAGAGAAAGATAAGATTCATTCTAGTAAGTTTAGTACAACCTTCCTAGTCTGACTATGGAGGTGAGTCAGCAGAAATAACATTTCATCTCTGGAAATGGTCCCAGCACTTAGTAACTCCTCACAGATGTGTTAATCAGTGGTTAACTATAACAATCTTATTATTGGCAACACGTATGGAGAGAACTTCTTTTTGGTCATGACTGCAGTTACATTATTTTCCAATATTTTTCAAAGTAATAAAAGCCCTCAGGCAAACCACTTGATTTGGGTCTTGCTAGCTTCCACCTGTCCTTAAGCATGTGAAAATCTGCAATAATTTTGATGGGAGTAATGATTTTCAAAATAGAGAAGAAAACTTTATTTCAGGGCGCACACATAATTAGTATATATGGTAATTTACAGCAGTATTTGTAGGCTTTGCAGGCAAATAAACTACTGCTTCCCTTAGTATAAAAATAGTAACTCTGATGGTGTGATTGGATACCACACTTTGCCCTCTGATCTGATCGCTGTTTTGAAATTTTAATCTGAAAAATACCATTGTTTTGTGTCTGTGGTTTCTTCTCACAGATAATTCTCAATAACTTTCCATAAAAAGATACCCTGTGGTGTCTTTGCTTAAAGCATTTTTATAGTTATAAATTTTGCCCTTCTCTTTTAGTTTAGTATAAACAGAACTGATACACACAAAAATGGAATATCTTGTGGCAGAGCTATTTTAAACTAAGTAAAATGAAATTACATTGCAACCAAGTCACAATATGGTCAATGTCAAAGAGTTCAAACATATGCCTCACTTCAAAAAACACCCAAGGAAATTATTTTTTAAATATAATTGCCCTAAATTTTAAAATAATATGAATAGTCTCTTCATAGTCACCATTCTTACTTCCTCATTTCCATCTCTTTTTGAACAAACTCTCCATGTAAGTGTGCTGGACAGGCCTACATTATAGATCTAACTGCACTCTGTTGCTTATGCATGGGTTACAAATGTGAATTTATAACATTAGGTTTTGCTTATGCTGTCAATATTGATTTTATGCAAGCAAATGCTATATAGCTATATGTAAATATATAAAAAATATTGCTGTAATATGAAATACAGTGCATTATCAAACCAATTGCTTACCTGGGGAAGGCATATATGTATGTGTATACACATATATTTACACATTTACCTGTATCTGTGTATATTCTGTGTCCATATATCTATATACAACTTAAGTAGATGTGCTTATACTTTTTGGAAGCAAAACATTTCTTACACTTTATAAGGCCATTATCTGCTTTTCTCTTTTAATGAATGCTCTAGCCAGACACAGTAGTTGCATTTCGCCTGAAAAAGCTCCATATAATGTTTGAAAATAACTTAAATTCTATTTCTGTTTACACACAATTTCACCTGAGGCTAGCTGAAGCTTTAGAGCCAGGGCATTTGAAGTGCTTAAGGCCAATTCTGTAATAAACAGAGCAGAGAAATAGAGAGCCATTAGTAATTTCCAAAGTACAGATTAATGTGTAATGCAGACCACATTACAATGCATAAATAAATGAGATTTACAACCTAATTTAAAATTTTATTTTTGTACTAATTTTTCTTACAATATACCTCACTAAATGCTTAGCTTTCTTATGAACAAGTTATTTACTCTTTGAGATATTCAGTTACTTAAATTATCGCTATCATGACCTAAACATGTTGGGCTAAAAATAGTAAGGGTGATTAATTAACAATTAATCTATATTTTTGGCAATAAATTCCATTTTTCATCATCGATCAGTCTCATACAATGCAAAAACATAGGTTTCAGTCTTCAGTTGCAACATTTTTTCAGCTGGAATTAAGTTATTCCGATTCAAGCCTGTATGTATGCATTTCATTCATATACCTAATGCTCTATAATCTGTTGTAATTTTAAATATATAAAAAGTGTGAACCTGAATCACTTCTTTTAGAGAAAGCTAAGTGAAACTGAATTTTTGTTTGTTATGTTGGGTCCCTTCAGTACTGCACACACTGACACTCAGAGGACATTCATAGGTTTTTTAATTATTTAACTATTCCTGCATGTGCATGCAAATCAATTTTTTCTATTGTATACGGCT
This sequence comes from Passer domesticus, assembly GCF_036417665.1. Lineage (NCBI taxonomy): Eukaryota > Metazoa > Chordata > Aves > Passeriformes > Passeridae > Passer > Passer domesticus. The sequence continues at coordinate 37,080,058 of NC_087475.1, read as the reverse complement.
GAATTCTCCAGCTGTCTGCACTGAAGGAGATCTGCACAGATGCCTTTCATCATCTTATCAAAATCAACAGACTAAAACATAGCATATTGTCTTAAATATCAGCTTTCCACTAATAGATAGTGTAGTCTTTAAAGGGCAGACTAAAATTAAGTACCATTCTCTCAAAAGTTTCAGTCAGTTTCAAAGGAAAACAATTCCTTCTAGGTACAAGTTTTTTTTTTGTTGTTGTTCTAGGTGTTCTTCCTGGAACTTTTCTGTAACTGCCAAAATACAGATTGCAATATTTCATTATTTAATGAAGTTATGGTTTGTATGTACTAAAATTAGTACAGGTTTCTGGGTTTTTTTAACCTGATACCTTATTCCCAAGGAGTTGTACTATTGTTAGATTTTCATATGTTGCTATGACACTTTAATGCAATTTCTCTTAGAGTTTAAGATAATTACTTATTTAATGTGGATACATGATCTGAAGTGAGCTGCTTGAATACTAATGCTGCTGAGAACTGCATAATATGCTCACCTTTAGATGAAATTCTATGTTGTAAGGTTTGTGCTTTTTTCCTTAAATATAGTGGATGTTAAATTTGCAATCAAGGTTTTGACTGTTGAGATATCTGACTTTTCTGAAGAACAGACATTTTGTAGGGATTTAAGAATCCCTAAGAGCCTAATTCACTTCCATTTAGTTAAATGAATGAAATTCTATTAATTTCAAAGTTGCCGTATCAACCCCCGGATAAACAGCAACACCAAAGCTAATATTGCAGTGCTAATTCCTGGTACTTATAAATCCTGCATTTAGTTTTTGTTTTGAAACAACACTAAGCCAGTTTACTCAGTACTGGCAGCATTCTGTCTTCAAAACTCCTTTAAAAACAGCTCACTTGCAAATTGAGCTGAAAGGAACAATGTTTCTCGTTTTTTCTTGCCCCCAAACTTAACTGCAGGTGGTCAGTGGAGCCCATAACTAAAAGTGTTCACCGAAGAACTCATCCTCATACTGACTGGCAGAATGATGTGGAGCTCCTCTGAGAGTAATTTTTATTAGAAGATAGTCCAAAAGTCCGATTTTCAAAGCAAGAAAAGTGGGACTTCCCTCTCCTGGTCATATCACAGCACATATCTTTACCATAAGGCAAACTACAAGCGAACTAACTACGTTAGACATAATCATAAGATGCTACAGCATGATTCATTTCAGGAATGCCATTTAGGTTTAGCCTCAAAACTGTACCCAGTATTTCTAGCCCAACTCAGAACTCTGAGGCTCTTGTTTCTAGAATTCAATCTATATTCTTTCTAATCAACTTTTTTTGGTCTCTTTTTGTACCCACTCCACTACTCTATGGACATTTTATTCTTTCTTTAATATAGCAGGTAAACTCCTGTATTTTAAGGGGAAAACAGTGGCACAGAACTCATCATTCATATTTACTGCCTTCTGAATGTTCTGCCTCTTCACACTATTGACTCAGCTGCCTTATTTACAGTCTTTTTGCAAATATTTCTGAATGGTAGCAAACTACAATCACTTATAGGAATATTCTTAATTTTGATTTGTATTCACTACTGCCAATGAACTTAACAACCAATTGCTAGACTAGATTTTAGTCCTCATGCCTCACATCTCCAGTTCTCATGTCTGATGCCACGCTTGCTGTTAGGCTCTCCTGGATACCACATTGCCAAGTACTTTATTCTCGTTTTGAATGGACACTTAACTGGGAATCATCACCCTGATAGTTATTGCCCAAGGGCGGCGGGGGGGGGGGGAAGTATCTTTAAAAGTAGGAAATTAATTTTCATGGATGGAAAATTTAAAAAATTAAGATTTGTTTTTAGTCTGCATTGAAGTAAAACCTTGACAGCATGAAATGCAAAGCTATTAAAGTCACACTGCTCTTATTCACTTAAAAATGACCCATAGCAAAGGGCATTCACTGGTCTGTGGGTAACATATCTTCCTTTTTTGTATTAATCCAGAGTAGAGAGCTGAACAAGGATCCTTTGTATCTCAGATGACACCTCTCATGGATTGGCTGTTGAAGAGAGATCTCCCTGTTCTTCCTGATAGAACTATTTCACTATGTAAAAATGCATGTCAGGCTGGTGGTCAAGAAAAGTGATTGCTTGGAAAGTTACTGCAAGACTTAAACTGTGGGTTTGATTTGGTCATCACAGATGTGAAGAAGTGTCTATGATTTTCCAGGCAGGTACTCTTCCTGCTGCATTATAATGGGGTACGTGAGTGTTTATTTTTTTAACCAAGGAATCTACTCTTCTCCAAACCCATAGGTTGTTACGAGAATGCTTACATAATTTGATTTTTTTTCTTTTTTTTCCCTTCCCCCAGAGGAAAAAGAAATACATGTTTGGCTATGCAGTGTGCAATCATTTTTAGGAATAGGTGTTAATCTGATCAGTGTGTGCCATTAGAGAAACATTAGCATAAGTACCAGACCATTATTTATATGAGTCATTATATATCTTGCATCAGAAATGTTAGTCTCAAGTGTCTGGTATATTGACACTCAAGTTCTGAAATCTATTTCATAATGAACCACAGCACACAAATGTAGAGTCAGTTCCATCATTCTTTTTTTTTCTTTTTTTTTGCCTGGAATGATTAAATTGAAGCTTTCCTTTAATTCCAGCAATAGAAACTGAAATTTACCTACAACTGATCCCTACTGATGACCCCATAAGCTGTGTGTAAATAGCCATGATTTGTTACACTTGGCCTCTGACTAAAGGTGAAATTTTTTGAATGTCTAAAAAAAAATCCCTTGAGCCATATTTTAATTATGTTGACATGGAAGGGGCAAAGTATAGACATTAAAATAAATATATAATCAATAAATGAGGGAACCATGTCTTTAAAATTCAGAACCTCCATAAACTAATTGGAAATACTGTTTTAAAAAGAAGCTTTGAAGATTTCACTTGCTCATAACATTCAGTGAATATCAATGGCATAATTTATATTGCCAGAAAACACAAAGCATATGTGTAAAACCACTTCTAAAGGTGTACATATTAATTATATATATATTAGCACCCCATTCTTCAGTGACAAAAATTGGTTATGAAAATTGCATAGGCAGACAGCATCAAGGAACATCTGTTACAAATCCTCCATCTCCACCTGATACAGAGCAATATTTTACAGAAATATAAAATTTTTGCTCTTCCTAACAATTAAAGGATAGCAGTTCCTTCTATTTTTAATCATCAAAACAATTTTAAAAATTATTAATGTAACATATAAGAATCATTCACTGATAACACTACTGATAGCTCAGCTGTGAAGAGTTGAGATCCTTCTTCCTCTTCACAAAAATTGAATCTGAAAAAAACCTGAGAGGGTTAAATCAGTTATCTTTATTAAAACACCCTGCGTGCCCAGATACCTTTGAGTCACCCATAAAACAATGTGTCAACTTTCCTCTAAAGGAAATGGGGATATATTAAGTGGTTTTGAAGGCATGATCCTATCTGCCTATATTTACATGTATATGTAAGAGATTTAGTCCTTCTAAGCCCCCTAATATCCACTGACAACTGTATAAGTGAAGTACCTGAGGAAGAGAGCCTCAGTACTCATTTGGTTAGAAGTCTGTATTTAGCACCCTGTGTCTGAGATATATTTATCTGGATGTTGAAATTTCCTTTTTCACGTAAGAGCAGCTTGAGGTCATGAGAAGCTAGTCAGCTCCCTGCTGGTATTGCCATTGTTTACCACAAGCCAATGTGTCTACTATTCATGTGAGGTAATAGAGAGGGGGGCTATATATTGCCTTTGAGAACATTGGTTTCATTTTGGTTTATATTTTGGTTTTGACTTTTTCCCCTACAAAGACTCCAGACTAATTTATGCACTCATCTTAAACGTACAAAATCAGTTTAAATAGTAAAAAAGGAAGATGAGAACTACTTATAAAACCACAATGACCTCAAATATGGAATAGGTGATTCCTTGTCAAAAGAACTTTGTGGAGGCTAAAAATTTGTCTTCAAGAGATCATTGTAAAAGTTTGCTTCAGGAGGTTTAATGTTTTGTAACTACTAAATGTCTAACCAAAAGGTTCATTTTTTTTTTTTTACACTGATATTGCGTAATCAAATGTTGAAAACTGGGAGACTATTGAAAACTGGAAGACTATTGAAAAAGAAATCATTGCCTGCTTGCTCTGTCTATGACTTGCCCCTAAACATCCACTTTTTGAGATGCTACAACGTCTTGTCATCTTTATAATACTGTATACTAATTAACAAATTTCAAAGTTTTTCTAAATATCAAATTACTCTGTTTTACTCTTGTGGCTTTACTGAGGTAAATAATAAATTTGTGCACAAAACTTCCATATCATGCTGATTGCAACTGCTGTACCTGTAATCTTCATGCATCTCTAAAGTAGTTTTTTATACTTTTCCACAGAAGCAGTAGTTTGGAAAGGCATATCATTATCCTCATCTTGCACTTTAAAAATATTCCTGCCTCTCCTGCACTCATTTTTAAGGAACTGATCTTCACAGAACACTATAAATCCTGTCCATGCCTGCAAATGTATGCTGTACTTGCATGTTCTATCCAAAAAAACCCCAAACAAATATAAAAACTAAAAAACACACCACAAGAAATACTGTTTTTAGGAAGTCAGGATAAAAATTGAAAGGAAAATTAAATTTAATGAGATAATTCAATGTGCATATATAAGAGACATACCCCTTCTCTTTCGTATAACCTTACTTGCATTTCTAAAATGTATCTAAAGGTTTTAGTCTAAAAAAGGCAAGTTCTATTTACAGGAGTAGCTGAAGCAATTTAAATAAGTCAGGCTTAAAATAAATATGTGAGATTTCATATATCTCACTGGAACACATGTTAAAATACATCCTTTAAAGAATGAGAGATGAAGAACTTGCTTTAAAATTAATCCAAAATGTAGGAATTTCTCCATTTGACAGGTGTAGATTTTAAATGTTAAAGGTCTGAGCCTGTATCACATTTATGTTTAAAGCCCCTCATGACCTCTGAGTACTGTAACAATGATATACTCAATTTTTTCTTGGTTACTTCAGGTCGCCAAAGGATTTTATAATTACTGACCCATTTACAGGGAGGCAAACTGAATCATTATAATCTTCAGTTCAGACCAAGTCCTTTCTATATGGTCCTGTCTCCTTTTCAATAGGAAACCTCTAAGTAACCAGAAGACTAGATCACTCAGAAGCTGCTCTACATTTTGCACTGCTAATAAAATGACACCTTTGATGTTTTCAAAATATCTCTAAATATATCACTGCATCAAAACAATACATTCTTTGTCCTGTGTTTCTGAAGCTTCATCCGATTCACAAAATCCCTGCTCTTTGTACATTTGGAAACAACTGCAACCAGAAGCCACATTACTCAAACAGCTACCTTAAGGAACTAGGACACATTTAAGGTAATCTTTTTTAAAATACCCAGTTATTAATCCAAGCAATATTAGTATTTTATTTCTATTCCTCACTCAATTCATGAGTGACAAATAGATTGAAATGAAGCAGAATTTCAAATTCAGCTGATGTTGTCTGTGTTTTTATATGTAAGCCTCTCTCTAATGCTTATTATACAATTATATATGCTTAGTTCCGAGAAACACTGCAAAAATATTTGTGATTCCCAAAGTACAGCTACAGGGAATGTGTAGGAGTGCTAATCGTGTGACATGAAGGGAAAAATTACGTAAATTCATGAAGTGCTCTGTTTTGCACTGCTCACACTTTGAAGTCAAGGCAGATACACAAACATGAACAAATCTAGCACTTGCTGGCAGAGTGCCAGCCAACTCCCTCACACATAAGAGCAGTTCATGTATCAGTAATGACTGAATCAACAAGTGACAGATTTCTTCTTACAAAGAAGGGTGGTTTCACCTCAAAGAGTACTTTTGCATTCACCTCATATTCCACCATGTTTCCTAAAACCAAACTGTCTTGAACTTCGAATGAAAAAAAGGAACGGCTTTATGGCCACCATGATCTGTTTAGAGTTCTAGAAGTTCAACTATTTGTTCTGCCTTGCTGAGATTGAAGGCCTTTGCTTAGCATCCAGAATAGTATTTTCCGAAATGAAAGAAGAAAAAACGAAAACAAAATAAAGCAAAACAAAAAAAAAAAACAAAAACAAAAACAAACAACAAAAACACAAAACAAAACAAACAAATAAAACAAAACAAAACAAAAAAACCAAAACAAAAAACCTAAACAAACAAACAAAAAAAGTGTGGGTGCAGTGTCAGAAGCCTGCTTTAAAAATTGCATGAATTACACTCTACATAACATATTCTGCTCAGGGTATCATGCAGTTTAAGGGCAGGCTAAACTATGTGTCACAGGACAGGAGAAAGAGATTGGTCATTCTTAGTTTTGAGGGGGGAATACAATGAAATTAGTCAGCAGATTGATCTTTAATCCAGTAGAGTTTCAATCACAAAAGAGATTGATCATTATTTATTGTTGTTGAGGACATTGTGTACTCATGATGTACATGTGTTTAAGGACAAGGGATTCTTGTGTACTGATTCAAATTCACAAATACTGATTCAGTGGTTTGATGTACTGGTTTCAGTGCCTGCATTTGATTGAAAAGCTGTGTGACATGCATTGTATAAAATGCACCAAAAAGCCCTCATAGTGAATTCTGCCTTTTCTCTTTATCAGACAGCTCATCTTGGTTGTCTCTGTTAAGTGATGTCCAACAGAATGATGATCACCTACCTGCATAATACTGAGATTATATAGTACAGTAAGCATCCATGTTACCCAAAATCTAAATTTTGTACAACTAACTTTCATATCTGTGCCTGATCCTCTTTTATTTTTTCTGTTGTAATGAACCCGCTTGTCGAAGAAAATAACTCCAGATTTGACACAGGTGGAGGTAGTTAACAAGATGTTGACCTAGTCATGCATTTAAGTAAAAGCAACACAAAGGCAGGAAAATGTTTTGCTAATCAAAACATTATCTATAGCTAAGGGTCATTTTAGCAGAGGTGGTTAATATCCTGAATTGTTTGTATAATCCTATTATTTCCTTTGTAATATGACCAGTGTGTCTTCTGATTAGCCAGTACAGTTACAGTAAAAGGGAATGTTGTTTTACTTCTGTTTAAGTGTCTGTATTTTCTTTAGCTTCTGAGTGTGGCTCTATAAAAGCATGTAGCATTGAGGGTTTGTATAAGCACATTTATTAAGAAAAGAGAAGAAAACATTACTTGCAACTAATTGTATAATATAAAATAACCACTGATCTTTCACCATGGCACCAATATTCTGCAAGAGGGAGTGTGCTATGAGAATATTAGGCTGTATTATCTAAATCTGCTAGGTTTCCTCAAAGGCTTTCCTTTATGAAATTTTGATACCACTGTATACCTCAATATTTCAGCCATAAAGATTTCTTTAAGACAGGTATTCGTAGGTACAGAGAGCCTTACTGTGAAAAGATCTCTAAGATTATCAGCAGTGAAAAGGAATTTTTAAAATGTTTCAAAGGCAGATTAAGTATTTCCTACTGGTAATAAAATAAATAGGCAGTCATCAAGATTCCACTACCACAGCAGTTGTCAGCATTTTTGTTTATTTATTTAGGACTCCAAGATTAAATTAAGGAAAATCATATCCTACATGAATTAAGGAAACTCAGGGAGCTCACATATTTAAAGAATTGATGAAAGCAAGATTATACTTACAAACACACTATGTAATCAATTAAAAGGCTTTTAACACTTCCAAAATAAAATCTAGATCAAATATCTATCACAACCAAGATGAAAATGCTTCTAGGGGAGAATCTTTTTTTCTTTATCTCTTCTGCAATCTACCCTTTCCCTTCAGTGCTCCAATCCCAACTTAAATTCTACTGGTTGTCTCTCTCCCATACCCACCATAACCTTTTTCACAAAAGTAGGACTCAGAGGACCCTTAGCCAAAGACCTTCAGCTACCAGGAAAAAAAATATCTCAAAGGAAAACTCTTCCATCACTATACTCCTTCCTTTGGCAGACCCTTTGCAGTCCCACATGAACGGTCTGTGTTGGAGCCCTTCAAGTGATGTTCCAGGATTCGTTTCTTTTTCAGAGTCATCTCTAAATGACAAGCATTTGGCCTTCTTTGAGCCTTGGAAAGGGACCCTCACAAATGACGTGGAGAAAATAGTTTTCATGAGAGAAACCTCTCAGTAGTACTAACTAGTCCCTCCTCAGCTGGATCTTCAGTCTTTTTCAACCCTAAGCCTGAATGTCACCTTAGGCCTCAAACTGATCACTAGCCAGGGACTCTTAGCCATGGTCCAGTTAAAAAAAATAAGCCCTTTGGGGAGAAACCTATCTTCAATGCAACTATCTTTGTCTGTTTCTTTGACACCCACCTCCCACTTAAGGTCTAAGTTTTTGTCTCTAACCATATTCCCAGTTTTAATCTTGGCCTTGGGTTTAGTATCAACTGAGGCCCCTGTGCTAGGGCACAGTATTCAGGGGAGAAGATGTCTTTTTGTCACCTTGCCTTGCTTTAACATCTTCTTGACAGCAAAAATAAACTGGAGCACACTCTAGACATTAACATATATTTTGATTCTGTCTTTGCCAGGGACCTACAGACATGGCCCAGACTACAACATGGCCCAGAAAAATATCTCACAGCTCACCCTTTCCTTTGGTTCTCCCTATTCAACTGCATGTTCACACTTTGTCTCTCCCCCACATCTAGCCCAAACTGTAATTCATACTGCAAGCTGGGGCCCAGTTAAAGAACTGCAGCCATGACCCAAACCAGCAGCCTAATCCATCCTTTAAATGATCTTTTCAATTGTTTATGGGTTCAGACAAAACTCGGACATATTCTACCTTGGCAGAAAAGGAACTTTTCCTCAGAAAGATTTCCATTAACTTGCCCAAGAAAACCTATTTTCAAACTGAGTTCAATTTAGAATGAAAAGTTATTTTCCACCATAAGGAAACTAAATCTCCCTCTGGAATGTACCCCTAGACAAAGCTAGGGCAAATGGATTATTTTTGTAATGATCCAAGAATCAGTGAAACATACACATGGGTGACTGAACATCAGACACACATCTAAAAAAGCTGCATTTAATTTTGCAGTAAAAAATCTCTTTCCTCAAACATATTGCAGAATGTGCTTGCTCCCATTTTTCAGTGAGAAAAGTAAGAAAATTATTCTTTTCCTTTTTTTTTTTTATGCCTAAAGACATGTTAGGAAGGATCCAGAGGACCTTTCTGTTCCTGCCTGGACTCTCCAGGGTTCCTCCCTGCCCTGATCACAGTCCAAGGTTCCATTTCAAACTGGTGTAATTAGTCACTACTTCATCAATGCCCTAGTGGTGCCAGTCTCCAGACCCATGTCAGTCTCTTCCTGAAGGGTCCTTGCTACATGGACCCTGCCCTGGCTCACTGCCCTCTAAAAATGTCAGGGCTGTTGATGGTCTTGCTGCTGGCCCTTACTTCTGTCCCCTGTGCTCAGACCCTGCAGGATGCTGGCTATCAGGGTGGGCAGCCCTAGTGTCCTCCTGGCACCAGCTCCTCAGACCGAAGTGGCAGCTCATTGCTTCCTGAGGATTCCTTTTTTCTTTTTTTATATATATTTCCTTTGCATGTAATCCTTAATTCATTCGCAAGCACTTTGTGTAACATTGGGCAGCCTTATTTAATAGGAATTTTAGATAGACTGTGAAGCAAAAATCAAATTTTCTTTTCTGTAAGTTGTGAATTCCTGTCATTATGTAACTTTAAATCACTCTATCTAGTGAAATGCAAGATAACCAAACCAATAAAATAAATTGTGAAATTGATTAGTCCTTGTTCAATGGATTGCTAGGGTCTGCCTCACAGCTGAGCTCCACACAGTAAATATGAGTACTATCTGAATATTTAGTTGTTTGTATAGCTCAAAAGAAAACATGGTATGGCTTAATTTACAAGAAAATGTGATGAAATAAAGGATCAAAAACATCAAAGTGCAAGAAAATTCAGCAGTTTAACCAGTTCTGTAGTTCTGCCACAGAAACATAGTGAACCTTCTGCCAAAAAAGGCAGACATACCTACTTGTAATGATAATTAAGGCTACAAAAAATGATAATAACAGATAATTAATTTTAAAAAACAAAAAAAAAAGCAACTAAACCAACAAATTAAAGTCTTTGTTCATTTAGAAATCTTGAATCTTATAAAATCTTCAAAAAAACCCAAGAGTAAGGTAATTTCACACAAACATTTAACATGGAAGTGTATGGAAAGTTGCATCACATCTATAATCTTACCCTGGATTTTAGTATCATTTGTCCAAATAATTGCACATTCTCACCTGCTTTTATCTTGGAAAGGACAGAAGATTTCTGTTTTGAATTAGTTTGCTTGAAATTGCATGTACATACTGTATGTATGCACTCTAGCATCAGCTTTTCCAGCCACTCAGTCATTGATTTAAGAGGAAATTTGGAAAGTTAAGAGTGCTACAACACCTGATCTTATACTGTGTGTTTTGTGATGCAGCTGTGGTTGAGCACTTTTTTCAGTTAAGAGCTGTGCTTGGCTTAGGGGTTGATTTCAGAGTCAGGAACAGAGTCCATAAGTAGATGACAGACTCAAAATTGTACAGAAAATCCATTATAAGAAGTGAAAATCAGTCTCTAGAGTGTTGTAGAACTAGCAGATTATTTTCCTATTCTGATAGATATTCAAGTTTGTACACCTTCATCCTCATTAGAAAGGATGGGAAAATAATTATTTTTCCTAAGTATTAAAAGGTAAACTTAAAGTGTTGATATCTCCAAAACTTTCTTCCACTTAACATCACTATGGAATATATCCAAATAAATCAGGGAGTTTTCAATATGTTTTCAATATGTTTTAGTGTCTGAAAAAAAATCTGTTTTAATTTAAAGAAAATAAATAGAGTGAATAGAGAGAACATTTTCGTGTAGTTCAGGCATTTCTGTGCCTGGAGCTAGGACACTTTGTAGATAAACAGGAAACAAGTAGTTCTGAGGAAGGACGTTTAAATAAAATTATTTACAGCCCACAATAATAGATGTGATTTTACAAATGTGTTTTCTTTGCACTTCCTGAAAAACCCTTTCAGAAACCAGGTTGCCAAACAGCAATACAGGAGAGAAGGCAGCAGCGATTTTTCATCTTGACAGAGTCCGCATTTTCATATGACCATTTCCTGATGATGTGACTTTTACACACACTAACTACCAGTCACAGGACAGCATTAGCTGCATCATCCAATGTTTTCTAGAATTGTCTGTGTTGTTCCTCTGACGGAGTAAAAGGGTTGCCTTTTATTCCATCAGAGGAATTTATTTACTCACAGACTCAGTGAGGGCACTCAAATGCTGTCAGTCAGAAGCAGGCCCTGCACACAACTTCCTGTGTCTATAGTTTACAAAAGTTTAAGGGCTGTAGATCCTATAGATTAAAAATAAAGGGTGAGCTCAATTTTTCAAAAGCACTCTTTAAAAAACACTTATCACTTAATCTCCACAATAGAAAAAAAATCAACAAAACCAACATTTCTTCAATACTTCAGTGTTTTTTAAACTTTAACTCAATTTAACTGTCAAAAGTTTAGGTGGGTATAGTTTCCTAAATTCACTGCAGAAACTAAGGTTCAGCTGGCAATAGATGCTGCAAAAGCTGGTTTACCTTCTTTGAAATTCTCTGATGTTTTTCCTTCTTGTACCTTTCCCATAATTCTAAAATGAGACTTAGCCCACCCTGCTGGAGCAGGTGGTAGGACTAACCTTATTAGATTCCTCACAACTTCTAGAGAGATATTACGTGGAAACCTGTAACCCACTTTACAGCAAGGGGAGAAAAATTCCAAAACATTTCTCCCTGACAAATTTTAAAATTATGTTTTACATTATTCGAGAGCTTTTGAATGTTGCAAATGATACTTTACACAAATGTGACCAGTCGATGTGAGTGGATAGTGTTACTTGAGGGAACATTTTAGATAACTTTTTCAAGTACATTTGGATTTTGCATTTTTTGAGTTCTCCTAATTTTGTAGACTCCAGCAACACCTCCTGTAACACCTCCTACTGTGACATAGTGTAAAGAAATTTTAATAACAACTTTGAGGATGCAAAGCAGAGAACTAAGAATTGCTACCTTCAGAGTACTGCTAGTACATTCCACTATTTCAATGAGTAGAAAATGCAAGCTTATTCACTTTCCAGTCTTGAGAATTCTGAATCAAGAAATTTTGAATATGTCTCGGGTTCCCCAGGAATCAAAAATTTTCTTATCTAATTGGTGAGGAAGATTATGCCTGCTAGTTTAAGTTGATGCTAGCCAACAGTCCCCTTTTTCTACTTACTCTGTAGATCTCCCATAGTTCATTACATTAATTGAAGTCTGGGCAAAAAATTCAAGCCCCTCTTTAGGTTTTCCTGTGGTCCATCCATATTTGCATGTACATGGTAGGTGGAGGGTTATCACATTGAGATACTTGAAAAGCCTGCTGTCAATCTTCATCTATTGACATTTCTATGTGTTAAGTGTTTTATTAAAAATAAAAAATGTGATTTCCAAACAGTGATAGCAAATTAGGCATTTAAACAATTATCACTTTACACCCCAAGTAGCATGATGTATCCACAAAGTTTGAGATGTCATTGTTCTAGAAATACCAAAGCCCACAAACTACACAACTTGATATTTATTTTGGCAACTTGCGTAAAACATCAGTGTAACCACCCTTTGGCTGACGGGCAGAATGTCATTATACGAGTGTCTTTTGATGCTTTAACCATATTCAAACACTCTCAGTTACACTATGTAGACCTCTTAGCTGGGATTAATCCAGTTTACTTTGTAAATAGCATTGCTACTTCCTCCACTGTAAATTCATCCTGGCTCCTTTAATCAATAGTGTAATTCTACAACACAGAGTCATATGTTCCTTAATGTAAGAGCCTTTAAGCTTTGTTCTGAAGAACAAAAAGCGTAAGAAAAGGTATAACTTGCTTACAGCTCTATGTTTACATATGAAAAGCAAAGGCAGCTGGCCAAATACACTTACAAAATGTTTAATTTTAGGAGCTCCAGTCCAAAAAATAATGATGGTACGAGATGTGAAGAAACAAAGTCAGATGCTTTTGCATGTGCCTGAGAATAACTGAAATTAAATCTAACCAAAAGTGGAACCCACTTGAACCCACCAGAAATGGTCATTGGAATGCTGGAAATATGAGGTATAATGAGAAATATTGAAATTTATTTGCAGTACTAAAATAGTGTGCAGGAAATTGGAAGACTTTCTTCTACTGTATTTTAAGTCAATGTAGTGTAGTTAGAGAATGATTCATCCTGAAATCATTAATTACTCCATAGATTAAATATTTATTAACGTAACCCTTCTACTGTGCAAGTCAGTTGAGCAATCTTCTTTGAGCTACACATTTATTTTCTTCTCAACAGTAATTTTATAGGCAAGACCAAAATTAGGCAGTTGTTTGTTCCATAGCCTGCTGAAAATATATCTTTGTTTAAATTTATAACAAGCTTTAATATCAAAGCGTACTCATACAAGGAAAAAAAGGAACTTTTTTTTATAGATGAGATCAGAGAAAACTGACTGTGGATTTTTTTTGCTTTTGTGTGAGCCAAAGTAAACACAGAACAAAGCATATCCACTCCTGGAAAATGTTGTAAACCTTGTATTTAGTGGTTCAGAGATTCAAACACATTTCAGTAATTAATATATGCAAAGTTACCTGAAACCTTAAGTTTTCCTTTATATCCTCAGGCACTTAACCAAATTATCTTTATTCTAGTGGCTAATGGGTGGTATGTAACTGATGAGTGGTATGTAATTTAAATCCATATTTACTTATTTCAGTGTAATGATAGGGTGGGGAAATTTTTCACTGAAATTAGAAAAGGTTTGGATATTTAAAGTATTATTCAAAGTGCTGGAGTGAATTTGATTCCCAGGGCTCTTTGCCTATCAGTGTTAGGTTTTGATTACCCAGGAGGAAAAAGGTTCTAACATCTATAAAGGATCGTCCTTACATATCCTGGCAGAGGTGAATATTTTGTATGCCAGTTATAACAGTTCTCTGAACAATATTTACTATGTTAGTAAAACTTCTAGCTGAAACTGATCATTTGAAAATGCTGATTTTAAAAAACTTAAATATATCCTGGAAAGTCTTTGGGTTTCATTTTGTTTTTAAATAAGCCACTAAAAATGTTCAGGTTTTCTACAAATGCTTTCTAGTGAAATAAAAATAGATCCCTTATGTTCTTCTTATTAAGTTTATTTTTGCAGCCAAAGCAAGGTAAGTTACATTTAAATATAAAAGTGTGGTAATATGAAAACGTATAATTTCAAAGTCTCCCAGTTTTGTTTTACAAATAATGTATACATGTATACAACATGGCAGAAACTGCTGATAATTTGAAAAAAATTGTGAAATAGAAAAAGAAACCCTCTTGTTATCACTCTATATTTAAGATTTTATGCCTATTCCAAGCACATGTATAAATGTGGAAATTCCTGCTCCTAAGTTCTTCAGGTATCTTTGACACTTGCACTTGTCACTTTTTTTTTAAGTATCCCTTCTGTAATTATCTCCCAGAGGATAGGAGTTATATATGTTCCCTTTCGCTACTGTTATCAGTCACCCACATATCAGAAAATTAGAAAAAATGATAAAAACAAAATTAAAGGGAAGTCTTACCTGGAGCTTTCTGATTTCTCTAAATGTATCCCTTTCTGCTTAGCCAGACCAAATCACCCACCGTGGAGACTTCTTCAATATTTTTTCGTTACACATTACAACTGATATATCCACCCTTTGCTTCCAAATTAGTATGCTAATTAGAGTAGACTGAGCTTACCAAGGCAGCAAACTCACTCAGGTCTCATTAACTTTGCTAAGGACACTGGAAATTTAGGCTTCTTTTTATTCAGGCCTATTTATAGACATATCATTGGCTAGAGTTAAACATGAAGACATAGGAAACCTGCCCAAATGTTTATTTACAAAACCAGTAGCAGCAGATGTGGCGTTCAGAGTTGCAGGCCTATAGAGGGGCTAAAGACATAGGAGAAGCAGCAGGGAAGGAAATTAAAAAAAAAAAAAAGTTAAAAAAAAAGGAAAAGAAAAGAAAGGAAAAGAAAGGAAAAGAAAGGAAAAGAAAGGAAAAGAAAGGAAAAGAAAGGAAAAGAAAGGAAAAGAAAGGAAAAGAAAGGAAAAGAAAGGAAAAGCTTTCCCTTGCCCCAATAAATAAAGCCCTCTCCAAGCTTCCAGCTTCAGAGTGGAATTTCATCGTCAGAACCTGAAGTGGTGACAAGTCAGTAAGTGAGCTCATTGCATGGGTAATAGACTGACACAGTTTTCCTTCTCATTGCATTTATTGAGCAGCTCTGGCAGCAGATCTAGAGGGAGATACTTACATTGCCCTCCCAGCTGGTGGCCATCTGCCTTAGTGACAACTGCCAGATGGAGGAAAAATGCATGAAATCAGGGATCAAACACTAAATAAAAGAAAATTACTTTGAAAGCAACTTTGTCATGTTATAAATAGACTGTTTTAAAATGTCTCACATGTTTTAATTAGAAGGGGAAAAGGGAGGTAATGAGGTAGATATAAACCTGTGAGAGAAAGATAGTGCAGCAATTTGCACACTGTCTTACTCTGCTCTGAATGTGGATGACACTAATTTAGAGATACATTTTGATGTTCTTACATCAAAAAGTACCCATTAGATGAATGCAAGAATTACCAAATAAAGTTTCTTTCCCCTCATGGTTAGTGCGGTGGGAGCCTCCCACAAGTACATTCCAGCTCCTGAGAGTGCTTTTCACAAGTGACTTGCTCTGACCCTCTGCACTGATTAATCTTCTGAAAGCAAACTCAGAGCAGGGATGGTGGGGACCAGTGTCACCAGAGTGAAGCCTGCAACGATGAATCAGCCACTACAGACTGAAGAAAGACGAACAAGGAAATTGATGGTTCCCTTTTGCCCCTGCACACAAGCTTAATTATGTAAAGGATAAACAAACCCTCCTTAATTCACAAAGAGATTTAAACCAAAAAGCTAAAAGGAAAGAAAAAACAACCAAAAAAAACCCCCAACAACAACAACAACAACAAAAAAGTTTAAAACCTCAAAGACCTTGCTTTTTAAAGATATTTCATGAATTCCTGGGAAAGTAGGGTTAAACAGCTTCTCCCACACACTACTAAACAGACCATAAAAAGAGGATGTTGTGCATAGCTAGGACAATGCAAAATACAGAGTCAGAAAGATTTACTGGGTGTGGAAATTTATTGGTACTACTGTACCACTGGAAAACATGTTGGTGAGCACTGGAAAACTCAATGCTTCCATTTATAAATATTAACATTTTTCACCTGTTTCTACTTCTAGTAATTTGGATGAGAATACTTTTGCTTTTACCTGACAATAAAGGAACTTGAAAAAGAGTATATTTTTCTTATTAATAAAATATAGGGGACAGACTTGTGAACAATTGCATAGCTGAAATTACTTGAGAAAAGAGTTTTGAGTAAACAGTTTTGATTTGACAAAATAATAGTCATTTGCAGAAGACAAAGTGTTTTCTTTCCTTCCCGAGAAATTGGGTTTGAAGTGACCTATTTAGAAGACTGTTTATCATCTTTTCACTGCACTCCTAGATGTAAGTACACATGGTGGTCACCATTTGTCTAAGACCAAGACCATTATCTCGTAATGTAACCATTTCTTATCATCTGCAGAGAGGGACATACGGCACCCAGAGAATATCTCATTCAGATATTCACCCAGTGAATATCTGAATTATTAACATGGATGTGGCAATATGCTGATACAAACAGTCAAAGGTACATAGTGCTAGGAAACTTTCCCTTACATCTCCTACATTTCCACAGGGAAATAATATACATTTGCAAACCATGAAGAGCACCATCAGGAAGCTTTGCCTCAACTTTGGAGACTGTATTATCCTTTTGGAGTTTTAATCTAATTCTGCCTAATATTCCATGTAACAGCAGTGTTGCTGTGAACTTTCTTATGGATTTACTTCAGAGAATAAGGTAGTTCTGGAATAAGAATCACTGGGGATTTAGGTTTTTTGGTGGTTTTTTCTTTTTTGCTGGTGATTTTGTGGGATTTTGTTGTTGTTTTTGGGGGGGGTTTTGTAGGTTTTTTTTGTTTGGTTTTTTTTCATGTTTGGTATTGGTAAAAACCATAAAACTTAAAAACATGTTAATTATAGAAGAATTTTTGGCATGAATACAATTCTGTAGTGGAAATGAAACAGTCGTCTTTGAAGACATCAGAGAAAGAAACATGGAAATCTCTGCCAGGTCAGACAGTACAAACAGACTTACACTGGTGCTCTTCAGAGGTAATAATTTCAACTCTAATCGTAGGAGGAGTGTATATTGCTTGCATCTTTTTGTGAACCTCAAAGTGAGTCACCAGAGCAGTGATGATGGCTCAGGAGTGACAGTTAGTTCTGCTTAGTACTTGGGTCAGGATTCTTGAAAAATTTGGGATATAGCAGGATGACCATTGAGCTTACTCAGCTCTCACCACCACAGAGTACATGCCCCATATAAGAAGAGAACTACCAGCATTTCTCTTAGCCATGCAATTATGTTTTCTGTGTCAAACTTTATTGTTTTAGTATTTTTCTTCCCTAAATATTAAGTGATTTCACAATATATAATATAAAAAATAATTTAACAGCAAACACCTTATATGAAAGAATTGTCAGTCAGATGTGCAAATACCGTTCTGTCACTGAAATAATAATGTTTATACGCCTCATGGTAGAAATACTCCCCCTTACTTATCATTGTTATTGAAGATTTTGAAGACTTATCCTAGAGATTCCTTCTAGCACCTGAAGGAAGCCTACAAGAAAGATAGAAACTTTACAAGGTCATGTAGTGATAGGACAAGGGGTCTAACTTGAGAATGAAAGAAGGTAGGTTGAGATTAGATGTTAGAAAGAAGTTCTTTCTTGTGAGGGTGGTGAAGCACTGGAACAGGTTGGCTAGAGAAACTGTGGATGCCCCATCTCTGCATGTGGTCAAGACCAGGTTGGATGGGCTTTGAGCAATCTGGTCTAGAAGAAGGTTTCCCTTCAGGGGGAATGAAACTAGATGATCTTTAAGGTTCCTTCCAACTCAAGCCATTTTATAGTTCCAAGATTCTATCATTCCTTTCTGACCACCCAGGCAAGCTGCATGTATTTCAGAATAAACAAGCAACACAGCAGGAAGATATAGACGAAGAAACAAAAGCAGCTCTTAATAAGGGTGAACTGTTTTGTGACCAATCAAGTATTACATGTGTATTACAGGATAAGGACTCTCAGGCCCTAACACTGAGGGAAAAAAGAAGAGAATACAAAATGAACAGTTCTATTCAGAGACCAACGTCATGGAACATTTCAATTTTTATGTGTAAATATTTTTTTTTTATTTTCAATGCTTTTGCTAGATCACTATTTATGTAGAAAGTGAGTAAAGCATAATGAAGAAGACAAGGGTAGGATACATTCAAAACCGTTGCAAAAAATTATTATTAATATATTTGTGGAAATGTATAGCTACAGTTACATACATTCCTCATATCTGTTTGAAGATAACAGGATTTTACAGATACCTTTCCAATTGCAACTGTAATTTCTTATCCTGTGGATTGGAAAGTGAGTTTGGTTCTAGCTGCCAAGTCATTAAGGTTCACATCTTTAGGTAATAACTGAGAACGATCTGAAAATGTATCACTAAAGTTTTAGTATTGTACCTTTCCCTCTTCTGTATCTTACTCCCACTGTGTCCATATTGTGCAGTTAAGGAAAATGGGTGAAACAAAGTAATGTAGAAACACAATGGGCCAGCCTGGACCGTCATCAACTTCCTAGTTTTTCTCTGTAATATGATCCTAGGCAGCGCAACAGTGTAAAACTTGTTATTTTTCATAACACCCATTATTTTGAAATATAGGACCTACCTGAATATACACATAGCTTACAAAAATAACTTGTGGAAGGGATGTACAGAGCTTTACAACTGCCTTTATGCAGGTCAGAGCTCCAGCATACCTTTAAGTGAGCAATAGTTTTGAGCAATAAAAGGCAAAATACTATTGAAAGGAAATTCAAATATATTGCACCTGAACTTGCAAATTTAACATATTCCAGCCTTCCTCAACTATCTCTCTTTGACATCTTGCAAGATTTCTAGAAAGTCTAACATGGACAGAGTTCTTGTCAGAATGTATGAATACAAAAGAAGTCCCTGTGACTCCTGAGCCACAGACTTCTGGTAGCTTGCAATTAAATGTATCTTCTCTCCACATCTCTCTATCTCTTCTCTTAAACTCTACACTGGGAAACAAATGGCAATCAGAGGATTTCAAATGAACAAAATAAAAACATTCATGAACATCTAGTCTTATTCTCCCTCTTGCCTGCTAGAAAAATCCATTTTTGACTAAAAATATAAACTTGAGGAAAATGTTTTTGTATATTACCTAAAGAAATTTGGAGAGAGACTTTCCCCAATTTTTGATAGATGAATGACAATTATGAGCCTTTCCCTCAATTAAAGCTTACTCAATGTTCAGTACCAACACACACCACTTGCAAGAATAAACAGAACAATCTCTCCCAAATTACCAAGACTCCCTCAGCATACTCATTTGTGTCCTACATCTTCATTTTCCAGAGTTCTGATTGCTGCAAAAGTCAGAGAAGTGGAGTTGATGATTGAATGCTAGAAGGTGGGGGGCATGTAATACCTTATTAGGCATTCTGCAGACTACTCAAAAGTGGTTTATTTCTTGTAAGAATTTCAATTAGCTGCTAAAGAAGAGGAAGCTGCTGAAGCTTCCATGAGAAAGCAGCTAAAGATGCAATTTTCAGCTGGTCAACAGGTAAGAAGCAATTTTCATCCTATTATGATGTGTTCTGCAGGAGACAGATTGGACTAGCTTGCAAGAAAATGCTTTCCCAGCACTTTAGCAAAGACCCATCAGTGCCTAAAATTCAGGATTTTCTCTAAAACGCTAAAAAGGAGATCTATGGTCCAGATAACGGGGGTATCAGGCAACTTAATCAGAGTTCCATTGCCTGTTCAAGCCTACAAATTAAAAAAAAAATATTAAATAAATCGAGTATGTACACCTTGTGTGTTGACTCTGAAGTCCAAAAAGCCCCAAACCAGTGTGCTTTTGATGGTCGAGACTAGAATATCTGTGCACATAATTTGTATATATAGTTATGGCAAGTATCAAAGCCAGTATTCTGATTTAATCAGTGATGTCTTGCAACACATTTAATCCTTCATCCTGTAAAATAAAATCTAGTTTTTGTCAACAAACCTTTTCCCCGTGCACTTCCATGTATACTTGATCATAGGTTTCAATTCCCTGTATTCAGAGTCCACTGAAGAGAATCAGGAAACTGGTCTTTCCTTTCAATGGCAAAAAAACTATGTCCCGGAAAGAGCCATGTCTATTACTAGATAGCCACATCAATTGAAAGATGATAGCTCTGATTAACAGCGATGAGGGGCTGTTGGCTCTAACAGCAATGAAGATTTCTGACTTGAGATTGCCCATACAGCATGTAATAATTTTTGGCCTTTTATCTACTGATTTACAAAGTATTTTTCGAGAAACACACTATATAGAGTGTTCCTGCCAATTTACTTCATGGCAATTGGTTTCTTCTTTACCTTGTTATTTTGTTTTTTGCTTTTGAAAGCAGTCTATATTGGTTTTTTTTCTGCCTTCCCTATTCTAACCTACCATTGCTTGTCTTTGTAGTCCTACTCTTCATCCTGTCATTGTATCCCGTCTTGTCTCCTGAGGTAAAGCTCTCCTGACAGGGATTTTCCTTGCTGTTTTACCACTTAGAAAAAGTTCAAGCATAGTTTTTAGGGATATCTTAGGTGTGGGTCACTTGATAGCTCCTGTGGGACTAGCCATCTATTTTTACAACATTGAACCAAGAACAATGGAATTAGGAAAAAAATCAGGAATTCACATCTTTCTCCTTCAACTCACAACCACTTCCCTTAATGTGAGCAGTCCTCCAGTCTGCACCCATTTGGTGTTGCTAAGAAACAGGGAACTCCTATTGTTTCAGAGAACATGTGCAGAGCCAGTAAAAATTAAGATCCTTCCCTGTTCTGACCTGAAGTTTGGTTGTCTTTCCACACACATCAGTTTCCAGGTGACAGAACTGACTGCAATGCTGATCTCCTGGAGCAGGAATGCTGAGTGCAGCCCAGGGACCAGACCTCGTCTGTCATGACAATTCATCCAAACTGTGGTCCAGCTTTCCCATTTTTCAGTTAAAAGCAAGGAGCAAAACAAAACTAAGGATGAGCTTTATAATATCCACAAGTGTAATGTCTGTTTCTGAGAAAGGAAATACATCCTCTTATCTGAACTGTTTTTAAGCATCCGCTTTCATCTGGTAATGTGTATGTATGCATGTGTGGGTGTCTGCTGATGCAATCTGAGATCACTTGGTGTCTTTCATTTTCACCTTGCTCATACATCATATGATGAGACAATAGTTTCAGTTTCATTTTAAAGGGGTGTTTATTAACATATGTATCTTTCTGATCAGCCTGCACTGGCTACATTAACATGTACTCCTACCATATCATGGGGATGCCTGAATTTGTGTCCTGTGGGGAATCTAGGCACACAATGAAGGAAGAGATGATATTAGGAATGATAGGTAACAGAGAAGAGCCCCTAGTGTCTACCCAAAAAGCTGGGGGTGATCCATCCAGGGGCAGTTGAGCATTAGAAAACAAGAGAGAGAAGTTCAACTACTGACTTCCCATTCCCACTACACTGGCAGCTCAGTGCAAGGTAGAGAAAGTGCCTTTCTCATAGTGATACCTGCCAGAGGCAGCCCTTAGGGGGGCTGAACTGGTTCCAAGTACCCTGAAAGGCTCCCGTAAACCAAAAATTTTTGATTTTACCACAATATGAGTGTCAGGCACTACACATCAATAACAAATACACTTGAAAATATTTCTATAAGGACCACGGAGTAATCCAAATGTTTATATTATGACTGTCATAGACAGGAATTCATTTATTATTTTCATCTACATTCCTATGTCTCACCTGCATTTTTCATTCTGTAAATATTGGATCAAATTACTTTAAAACAAAACCTCAAGTTTTAAACACATGTATAAACTGTCCACTTACATTACTAAAGTAGAAGAGACACTATTTGAGTGGTTTAGCAGAGAAGAGTGAGTTCATTGGACAGATCTGTTCTTGAAGTTTTTCAGAGGGTTACCAGGGCCAGCTGTGTTCCAAATAAATTGCTGACCTAAGTGAACTTCCTATCAACAAAATTCTCTCAGGCTCCCATTATTTTTCTTCAACAATTAATCAACAGCTGCTGAAAAGTTATGAGAGTGCTTGTAATTTTAAATGAAATTAATGGAAGTCCTATCTTCTGATAAGTAGAAGGAGATTTTTATTCCTAACCCTGGTGTGAATTTTCTGATTTATTTTTTAAATCAATTACCCTTCTGAACTCACATGTCTCCTCTGTTTGGCAGAAAGGATCACAGACTTTAGCATGACAGGCATGAATAGCTTTCACAAATGCCTACAAATTCCGTTTCCTAAAGAAGTAAGACCTACTGTAAAAAGATGAGGGTATTTATTAGAATTCTGACATGATGGGGATTCTCCTTTTGAATTCATGTAAACTTTTAGGTTTTCTGTTGGGATTTAGTATTATTTGGCATCTGTCCTATTGGCAGTCAGGGATAGAGCTGTGTTTGTGTAAACACTCCTTGTTCAGAGCAGAGTAAGTTCTGTCGGGCAGAGCTCAGTGAACAACATGGAGTCACCCTCGCTGGGCTCCCATTGCAGTGTTGGGGGCTAAATTCTATTGCCTTCTTTCTTCCTTGACCTCTAGGAAGATATTTTTTCATCCTCAAGGGTTAAACACAAAAAAGTGATACAGTATCAAAGCGTGCTTCAGATCTGACGGCAATGTTCATGAAACCATTTTTAGAACTTTAACGCTTTGATGACCAGGACATTGCACCTTTTTATGTCAGATCAAAGTGCTAGTTTTTGAGCAACTGAAGCAGGAAATAACACATGCAGCAAGGAAATCACTGACAAATCCACACATTTAGAATAAACCCTACCAGAAATTCTGGTTTGGGTTTTAGAGGAAGAGCAAGTTATTCTAGAGTTTCACATGTGAAATTAAAAAAAAAAAAAAAAAAAAAAAAGAGTAATCACCTGCAAACAGTGTCTCATTTATCCAAACATTTGCAGGATCAGGTCCAGTGCAGTGTTTTTAATGCCTGAAGATTACGTCATGTTCTTTTGACTTTCCTTCTCTTCAAATAACGTAAAACACAATACATTTTTTATGACTCAGGTCACCCTTTGTTTTCCCACGGAGCACAAAAAAAAAACCATTCAACAAATTTGACTGATAAAAGATGTTTATCTTTCATGGGAAAGCAGTGTTGTTTCTCTAAGTCATATGTAATGTATTAGTAATAATGGTATTCCACTTCAAACAAATTACAAACTAATGTTAGTGTTCTTAACAATGTTATACTAAATAATAACTCCCCACAGGCCAATTTGCATACAAAATGTAACATTTAAAGCCAAGTTACAATTAGCACTTTGTTATGGAAGTCTGTGGATTGCAATTTACTGAAACGAAGTTATATCGCTGCAAGGAATTTTAATTTATGAAAAATTACCCATTTAGAATTGCTGTCACAGTGGACCAACTTCTATTAAAATGATGAGTACCTAATAAATACATCTATTATTAATGTAATGGATGACAAAAATGAAAAAAAGTAAATGTAGGATTAATGAATCCACGGCTTTCTAAATAAGAGATGCAAGCTGACAAATCTTTCCCACTTTACTGATGATGCCACATAGAGCAGTATGGGTGTGAGAGGGGAAGGGAAGAAGAAGAGTCTGAGGGAAAATGAAGATAATGAAGGGAAAGAATAAAGGGAAGGAGGAGTGCATAGATTAAAAAAAAAAAAAACAGAAATGCGCAGGATATTCATGAATTGAAAAATAGAGTCAGAACAAACTTGAAAACTCTAGCTCAGCAAAGATGAATCACTCTAGTATTTTGTTTCCTTTGGCTGAATGCTGCAAATCACCTGAAAATGACAATGAAAGTTCTCAATCCTCGAGACTTCATTTGAAGGGAAAAAACATAAGTTGTCTGACATGAGTACTTACAAAATTACAACATGTAAATACAAGTAATTTGATACTAAAAAAATACTATTTTTCCCATTTATTCCCCTGAAATCATGCTTAAAAACAAGGCTTGCTGTTCATTTCAGTTAGAGGGGGTTTGGACTTGAGGAGTATAAGATGGATCTCCCATTTAAAAACAGAAGACCATAAGAGTACCTAAAATGTCAATCTGTTTGGCAAATACTGCTAAATACATTCTGTAAATACCAGGTGATTTTTTTAGGGATTTCCTTTCATTTATACATACATGCTTTTGCACTCCCTCCACAAACATCAGGCCTTTGTACCTTAGCAGGACCCAGATCCCAATGTACTGCAGCATATCCCCAGAGCAGGAATTTGGCTTTTTCTGTCAGCCAGACCTTGGGGAGGGTCACATGCTGGCTTCACATGGCTCACTGCAGAAGAGTTGGACGTATTGCCTCTGTTTTCCTGGCAGGGGGAGGCCTTGCCAAGCCACCCTACAGCTCTGCACCAGCTCCAGCTCTCCATACTGCCTGCAGTGCCACCACTGAGGATGGGAAGGAAAAGGGAGAGGCCAAATGTGCACAAATCATACAGGCTACGAGAGGCCATTTACAGGTCCAGGATATTTACATGGTATATACTTCCAAGGAAGCTGTTTCAAAGTCCCTTGGGTAATCTGGTCTCTTCAGGCAACAGAGACATTCCCACATAATTTATGAGACAAACCATGATGACTCCATGAGTTCAACCCTTTTTTTATCTGAAGAAACATCACTGGGAACTCCACAAGTGACATTTCACTGAGCTAAAAATTATGCGGAAAACTATTTCCCCATGGATATGCTGTAAGAAAAAAAAATATTTTAAACTTAAGATAAATATTTTTTGAGGTTATTTACCCACCTCTAGTGAAATCTGATAGATATATTAAGGTATATAAAACAAATTTTGATACTATAAACTCAAATGAAATCACAGCTTGCCTTTGCCAGGATGATACTTAGGGAGCACTGAGCAGCAATCGTTGATTGAAGAATGAAGAATGTGCAAGAAGTAAGCAACATAAATTCAG
Source organism: Passer domesticus (assembly GCF_036417665.1). Taxonomy (NCBI): domain Eukaryota; kingdom Metazoa; phylum Chordata; class Aves; order Passeriformes; family Passeridae; genus Passer; species Passer domesticus. The sequence continues at coordinate 37,054,667 of NC_087475.1, read as the reverse complement.
TCACATGGAAAGAAAGCACATATACATTTCACACACATGGCACAATCCCATTTATGGAGACCAGGGTGGATGGTGCCTTCAAGATTGTACCATATTTTAAGGAGAACTTGGAGGACAAAACTGAGCCAGGAGAAAGCAGTCACTACTCCATTGTTCTCTGTGGTTGTACCCACAGACACCAGCACAAAGCTTTGCTTTAGTTCTATGAATATCTTTCTCATAAGAATTGTTTCTTTCTTTTCCTTAGACATTATATCATTATATGCTTCTCCAAAACATCAATGACATGTTCCTATGATCAAGATTCTTCTATTAAGGCTTCAAGCATTCTAATATTAGAACAAAAAACTGTAAAAATAACTGGGAGGGGCATGGAAAAAAATGACAAAATAGATCATATTTGTGAAATGGTGCTCTTTATTTTTAGCTTGCTTGGTTTTCTTCTTTGTAAACAGGCTTGTTGCTTTATTGGAGTATTTTAACTCATATGATTCAGATTCTGGGTCCAAACCAGTATGACTCCCTGTTTGCCTTCATACATAATGGATGTTCTCATACAACTAGAAGCCAATCTCTAGAGCATAAACACTGGGTTAAGTCCTCATGGCAAATGAATCAAGAATATTGCAGTTTAAAAACAAAACTGCATCCATTCTGTATGTAGATGATGAAGTTAATGAAATAAAAAGAAATATATTATCATATTTTCTTAATTTTAATTTAAAGAATTGTCATTATACTCAAAAGTGCCCATCTTGGTAGTCAAACATAGGTACTGTGTTTCCTGGCATGATTTTGCTTTTTAAGTTTTTCTAGTTTTGAAGACAATTTTGACAAGCACCTGTTCTGCACTCTCAATCTGGAACCTGACAAAGTGAGTTTTTTCTGGTCTGCCTGAAAACAACAGCAATGCATTTTCTTTGGTCAAATGCTTTAGCTTCACCTGATGAGCTGCTATTGTTCTCAATATTCATTTCCCTTTCCCATGAAATCATGGTATTGCCGTGATTTGTCCTCTGATGATGAACAGCATTCCACTGTAGCCTATTTTCAAGCAGTCTCTGAGAGGCTTTAAATATTCAAGTTGCAATGAGAAAAAAAATAAATAAATTGAAATAAAAACCTGATCTGCAGAACTTAATAAAGGAGCTTATACTTCTATCCCATCAGTTCTCTATTTCCATTTAATTTGAACTTTCTTAGTTTTCTATTCTGGCAAATGAGGTAAAAATAAGGTGAAACTTACTTTTGGAGATAAAAATATGTTTTCTCAATTCACTATTATAACCAATCACTAAAATGATGTGTTCATCAAATCTGTCACGAGGTGACAGTGGCACCATCCCTTTCTGATGACTAATGCTTTACACCCAGGGGATTTTATTGAACTCATAGCACTGCATGATCTAATATCAAATGGCCATAGATATAAATGGTTAGGAATGTTCTCTACACTGACCAAATCAATTTTCTCCAGCTTCACCCCTGAAACCAATATGAAACTAATAGACAAAAATTTCTTGGCAATTTCTGGAAAATAAATTTGTGGTTCAGGATCCTGCTAGAAAGACTAAAAGGCAGGGATGATTATTTTACAACCTGAGGCTACCTGGAGATTTTTGAGGGGTATTATTCAATGAACACATACTGCCCCTTTACCAAGGAATGATTGTACATTGATTCTTTTATTCTCAGCCTCCAAAAGCTATGAAGATTAAAGAAAATGAATAAAGCCTCATCTCAGCATTTCATCTGATGTGAATCAATGTGACTTCTACAAACCTGTGCTCAGTTAACCCAGCTGTGTATATGACAGTTTAATCAAATGGAATGGCTGTGATGGAATTTAGTAAAACACACTGAAAAGAGACATTTTCACAGAGCAGAAAAAAAAACAATAAACCAAAATTGCAAAAGGGTGCATTTAACAACAGTTAATTGAGACCCCACTTCAGAGCAGTACTTATCCAGGTTTTAAATCCAAAACCAATTATTATGGCTATGTTGGAGCTAAAAGGACTATTATACTGGGGGTTAGAATGGATAGAGAGCATTAATTCTAGTCAAAAGTCATTCAGTGGCATGTACTAAAATCCAAATTACAAAATTGTAATGCATACTCAGCTGATAAAAATGGTAAACTCTTAGCTTGCTTCAAATGGTTAAATCATATCCAAACTACAACTTTCCTTGTCAATACAGTTACATTAATACATGCAAACTAATACAATTTTGAAAAGTAGTCATTCTGAATCTTCATGTGATAGCAAGAGTAGAACATTGAAGACTTCTAAGGCTATGTGTTACACTAATATATGTAAGTCATATAGTACACTGGTGTTTTCTACTTGAAAATTATGATTCCTTCCTTTCAACTGTTTTAGTATGCATATAATTCAATTTTGTTTATAAACAAAATGAGTTTAATGGGTATATGTATACACTCAGAATGTCAAGGGTTGATCTTTTTCACCTTTGATTAATGGCTTCCTTTCCTTTGTTAATTTATGAAGTTTCTAAGAGAATGGTTCTTCAAAATGTTCACTTCTCATTTATAAATATTTCTCCTGTTCAGAGGTAAGTCATATGTTGCAGTTATACACTTTTTTCCAATTTGCACATGCAAACTTTTATGGTTTTTTTTCCTAAAATATTGATGCAAACCAGAAATAATACAACAATAAATGTTCAGCAAGTGTAATGTAAAAAGGAAAAGTAGATTGCTGCTCACATATCTCTCAAATCACTTTTTCACCTGTCTGTGAAACACTTCAATAGAGTATGTATATGTATAATATGCATATAAACTTTTATGTGAAAAAATAATTCTCAAATACAATCTTTAGTGTGAAGAAGCTAATAAATAATAGCATGGACGTTTTCTCATATGTTGATGATGGTTGCATCAGTGTAGTGACCTAGCCTGGAGGATTTGAACCAAATGCTGGACTTGAGTCTTAGGAAAGCATGGTAGTTAGCCTTGATGAGCTATTCCCCAAGTCTTATCTCTCTTTTAAAATGTACTTTTAAAAATCAGTGATAACCAATTTTTATGGTACATGATGTGAAGTAGAGAGCATCAGGATGATGGCATAAAATGGTGTTTTCTGCTTATTTTCTTTAATGTTTATAAGTGAACTAGCTGAAAGACACTGATATATATGTGGGAAGTTGTGCCTACTTAAGCCTTAAATTGTGCTTGGGATCCAGATGCAAAGCTATTGTAAAAAGAAATCACTGACAAAAAAAAAATCACTGCAGCAAAATTTACACATCAACTTTTTAAACCTTGTCACAAAAACAGCTGAAGAAATTGACTTTTCAAAACCTCTTTCCCTAATAACTACACTTTACCTTACAAAGTCTGACCTGCTCTTAAATGAGTGAATAGACAAATTTGCTTCAGTGGCTAACGTATTATGTCCTTTGGTTTATGTTTCACAATTTTTCCCAATATAAGGGAGTTTCCTTTAATATAAGGGAACAAGCCACTAAGTAAACTAGCTAAGGAGAAAAATCAAACAAAAACACATAAAAACTGTTGAAGACTAATTATTTATTTACATCCTTGTACTCTAACGGGACTTTTGGAAAAGAAAAAAAAAGGGCATTTGTTTCATTGTTTCAGAGAAACAGTTTCAACAAATGAAGAAATTGTTCTTGAATTTTACCCCACCTCTATATGGCAGCAAACCCGGGATGATTTCTCTTTTGGAAAGTACACCACCAGCAGCTACCAATGTCTGTATTTACCATTGGTAATTTACATTAAGCTTTCAGCTGTCTTATATTGAGAGGACAGCAATGTAATGAAAATAAATCTTGATTTTTTTTTTTAACAAAATATTATGTATGAATGAAGTATGATAAATTATTCCAGGAACAAGGAACCTTCTGTTACTCTTGATGAGAGCAGTAATTGTATGCTAAAATAAAGAAAAGTAACAAAAGCATCATCAGTGTAATTCCATTTTTGCACTAGAATATGCAAATTTCATACTAGAAAATGCTTAAGAATTTTTAAAGGAATTGTTTGTTATACAGGCATAAGCAATAAATTTAATCAGAAAACAATAATACAATTGTGGGAGAAGCAGCTGAACAAAATTTATAGTTTATGGGCTGTGATACTTAAAAACTGAAACTTAGGAAGGAATAGTGGAAATTTTTAAAATGTGGCAAAATATGCCCAGTGAATGAAGAAAGAACAAGAAACATTTGATAGAATGTAGAGGATACCTTCTAGCTGGAAGCATCTGGAGCTAAATTCTTACTTAATCAGCAAACTTGCTAACTCACATATACAAAATCAAAATCATCTGGATTTTCCTTTCAATATCAGTATGGCTGCTACTGCTGTTCAGAATTTGAGGATCCCTGTCTGTTAAGACTGAATCTAATTCCACATTGGATTAGTACAGAAGGTTCCTGTGGTCAGCTCCATGGGGAAATAAACAAAGGAGAGAACATCCCTCAACAAATTAAATATATCATTATTATTATTATGTAAGATAAAAAGTTCAAAACTGTTATTCAGCAATATAAGGCTTCCTTTTATCAGAGAATGACTGACAAAAAGCAGTCTCCACAGAAGACTCTGCAGATTCTCAGACTAAACTACCAGGAAAGTACTTTTCACAATTGAACCAATCATATGCAAAGAAAGACATTTTCCACAGCTGGCCATATATAATCATCATATTACCTTTCTTCTCTTAGTTAAAGTGCACATCTCTTTATCTCACCTTTAATAGGAGTAGAAAAAGGAACAAAATTTTTAAATTAGATAGTGCTTAGGAACATTCTGTTAGAAAAACTGAAAGTGATTTTATCCTGCCTAACTCACCCCATTCCTCAGCTTCTGAAAATTTCCTAGGTGTGACAAACTGAATTGGAAACTGTTTTTAAAGTTCTCAAAACTAAAATCAGAAAAAGAAAAGAGTCTTAATGGTTAAATATTTTTAATTATTGTTGTTAAATAAAGAAAAACCCATTAAAACATAACCTGAAAAGGATGAAAAAATACCTCTTTTTTCACTCACTGTTATCATTCCATTATAACAAGTAGTGAAAGGTGTATCTTTTGCCATCTCACTTAGAAATATATTGTTTCCTCCCAGAACTCTTACAGAAACAGATCTGTGTTAAACTCTGCTGAGAAGGGCAGCCATAACAAAGCCTCAGGCCTGCCAATACCTCTGTATGCATTTCTTTGGCTTGTATTTTGAAAATGGAAATGTGCCTTCAGTTCTCAGCAGCATTTGTTGGGTTCAGACCATTTGGTGACCATTTATTCATGGCTACAATTTTTTTATTTTTTCTTATCTTTCTCTGCTATGCTTTCTGATGTGCTTTTCTCTCAACAATTAGTAACTATGAAAATGAGTATATATTCAATATAATACCAATGAATTTAAGTAGATACCAACATAAGAACAAGTTTCATTGAAAAATGTTAAAATTCACACAAGCCTTGTTCTGACATTGTTCCTGGCACCTGCCAGTCACCTTCAGCAAATTATAAACAAACAGGTAAAGAATGATTAATGCCAGAAACCCATTGAAAGATTCCAAAAAATGTGAGGAAGTCGTTTTACAACATAGTTGCAACCATGCTGGCCTGTTTCTGAATTCTGAATTTCTTCGAAGGAATGTTTCTTAGATCTGAATTTCAGGCCCTAATGGCTTGTTTCTGAAAAAGAGAGTTTCTTGAATCTTATGGAACTTTAAAAAAAGCTGTTGTGAAAATTTCATGTGGGATCCCAGTTCATAGAAACTACATTAAAAAAAAAGAGAAAGTTTTCAGCATTATACCTACCTAATTTCTCAAGTTTCCTTACTGAACTTGTCAGTAAATATCAAGATATCCAATTTCTCTGGAGAACATACAAATGTTGCATGAGTTGAGATCAAATATATCTACTTAAGGTTGTAAACCTTACACAATTTTTTTCTCCCTACAGACAATAACTGGAGATATGCAGCTCTAAGAAAGGATTTGTTTCATCTTGAGAAAACCCTCTACTGCAGGTCATCTGAACCCTCTCCATTAGGTGTATACTTTTGTCTACTGATACAAACACAAAATTTATCATTAACCCATATTTAGATGTTTGCCTGCTTCACTTATGAAGACATGAATCTGACTCCATGTTATGTGATCAGATGTCCTGACAGAGTCGGAAAAACAATTGGAAACTGATACTTATAACTACAATTGATTGTATAAGTAAAATGAAAATAATCTGTTCATATCCATTTAAAATAAATTTAATGTTTTATTTTTATATGTATTTTAATACTTCATTATTTTAAAAAAGGAAAAAAAAATGATGGAAGAAAAAAAGGATGAAGAATTCTCAGGTTTTTTCCACCTCTGTGTAAGTGTGTATGTGTCTGACAGAATAGAGTAGATACTGGCTTGCAAAACTGAAAAACATTCTAGTTGTGGTGCATTATAATAGCTCTCAAAAATCACACTACCTACTTTGCAGACTACCCAGTCTGATACTTTCTTACTGTAAGAATTCTATTGAAATCCAAATAAAAATTTAAATAGTTAAAAGTAAATTAGTGTTGTACTTTGCAAGTTATTTACAATTATGATATTTATCTCATTACCACATGAATAATTTTATTTTATTCACCTTTGCTTCTAAATATTAGCGCAGAAGTATAATAAAACATCAAAATATTATGAGTGTAGTTATGAATCCAAATTACACTGTAACACAGTGAGCCAAGAGAGTCTATATCATTTTGCATGTAATATTTCTTGAATTCTACATATGCACTTCATTGTTCTAAACCTTAATTGAAAACATAAAATTATAATATGTTTAAAATTTGAGTGGTAATGCACAATGCAAGGAAGGCTGAGGAATGTCTTGGTTTTCACTTTTTTCAATGGCTGAAGTGCTAAATTATTGGTTTACTGTTCTCTAAGACAATTCGGTATACATACAGTAGATCAGTAATATGTACAGGAAAGAGATTATCCCTTACAGAAAGACAAGTCTTCATCTTATCTTTGCTTAATATTAAGGTAATTTAAGTTAGTAAAAAAATACCTAAATTCAGACTACTTTACTGTAGTAACACTTTGAATGGAAGGAGACCAAATGACCAATCTTGCAATTTTCATTTTCCTGGTTCGTGCATGTGGCCTGTGTAGATTATGATTGACAAGATGTTGCTTTCAAAATGTTTTCCCAAGGTGTTGGTGATGAGTCACACGGAGCTGCTGCATGTCTACACTATCTCTCATCTAGCATAAGCTGCTAAAGACTTTTGCAGAGCAGACTGAAAGTAAGGCCCTTGTCTCCATAATGCTTCTTTGAAGTGAACAGCTACTGCTTATGTATTTCTGTAGCTGGGAGGAGTGATCTGAAGGAGTGCAGATCTCCTCAGCATCCAGTCTTTCCCAGCAAGGGCGGCTTGTGCTTCTCACTGTCAAATGAGATCAAAGGGGAACAGACACACAATAGTTGCATCATTAGTAATTTCACTTTTGTACTTTTTTTTTCCAGAGGCTTCTTGAAATAAAGCAGGAACATTCCCTTTTGCATTTCCCCTTTGATACATTTGAGCAAATAAAAGTGGATAAAAAGACATTTAGGAGTCATGGAACTTTTGCTGAGAAATGACCAAGCTCCTACTTTTCATGCTGTGGATGGGCATAACACTAGACAGAGGAGTGGTGCTTCCCAAGAATAGAAGGAATGCTATTGAAAGGGATGCTTGGCTCTCAAATCTTTCTTCCAGATGTAGAAAATTTTTATGAGACGGGAGAGTTAGATTAACACTAGACCTGTCAGTCAGCCCATGAAGGGGCTGATGCCGGATGTCTTTGGAGAAGAAAGTTAAGCTGTCCCTTTGTATCAGATAAATCCTTGGAAAATTTTTACTGAGCTCAGCTCTCTATCTTCTGATCAACCAATTAAGCAAAGAATCCCTACTCTTTTAAGTGAAGGGTGCAAGTGTGTCAGCTGTGGAGCACCTTGGGTGGTCTGAGGACAGTAACAGCTCTGTGAGAGGTGGGCAGGGCAAGCAGGAGCACAGCAGCAAGGTAAATTAATGGGGTTTGGGAAGCACTGGAGTGTGAAGATGTAGCAAACAGAGAAATGAAAGCTATTTATGCTATATCAAAGGGAAGGGGATCATGAAGGAGATTTTCCTCTAATTTCACCTCTCAAAATAGAGCTCTGCTCTCTAATGGCCACCTAGTGATACCACTAGACATAACAGCATGAGTCTCACATGGTTCACTGTACAACTTAAGGGAAAAAATATACTTTGGGCTCCTCTACTTCTATCTGGAATATAAGGCACCTTGGTCCTTTCCTGCCTAAATACCTATTCCTAAGATCCAGGCTCTTCAGGATCACAGAGTGAAGCTGGACTTCCCTGAAGACGCTGCGTCACCTCTCTTGAATGGCAATTAGCAGAAGTGTATTAATAATGTTTGCATTGCAGTTTTTAAGAGTCTGAAAGAGTTATTAATGGCTGTCTCCACTCACACATTGCATGCAGCAGTTCAAGCTTGCTGCACTTCATCACACACTTTGTTATCTTCTTAGGCCTCTTTTTCATGCCATGAATAGAGCACTGGAAGTATATTCATAGCTAGGGAAATTTTGCTTCCTTTCTTTTTACTTTCTAAGTCACATCTTATATTGAGTCTGTGGTACTCTTGGTGCTGTTTAGATAAGAAGCAAAAAAAACATGACTGCAGGGAAACTCCTTAGTTTAATTATTTTGCCAGTGGCACAATTCCTGGCTGAAAAATACAGAGAACTGCTCATATTATGAGAAACATTGGATTTCCTTCCTTTGAATCTCTAGGGACTTAATAACACTTGTCATTCACTTCTTTCTCCCTTTTCACATAGAACTCTCCCCGACCACGGACTCCATCTATCTCCTTCATGAATTCTTCAGTGGAAGAATCCCACACAGGGCCACTGTAAGGGTGAGGTAGAACACTGACAAATAATTGTACAAGTACTGGAGCCCTCTGGTCCAAGAGGCTGCAGGTTGTTTCAGCACTAAGAGGAATTTGCCAGGGTGTATGAGGGGAGAAAGGGGGATTGATAGAAGACAAGGGGAAAAGACATCAAGCCTGCAATCAAAGTGCCCAAAATGTCTCATTACAGTTCTGGTATGGACATGAGAGTTCCATTTTTTTTTTCTAAATACTATTTCCCAGGCCCTGAAGAGTGAAGCTTATACACGTGATTATGAAATATTTAAATATATACCTATGATATATATATACACACACATGCAGTTACATAACTATGGATATGTATAGCTACTGGTTCTCTTGAATTATTCTTATCACTTTCCTTTTTTTCCCCTTTAGTTTTTCCCTCAAATGAAGTGTAGGCAGAAGTCCTAGGGAAAAGAATTATTTTAAATCAGTGAACAAGTAGAGTGGCACTTTATGCTTTCCTATGTCTGCTATAATGAGTTATTCCCAATCTTCTAGGAGCTTAGAAGTTACTGAAAACATATAAGCAGCAGCTGGTATGTGGTTTTACTTCGTTTGGAGCAGAAAAGTCTAGATTTGGGCTGATAAGGAAATGGATTTTCTTTCCCAGGAAAATTCAAAACTTGGCAAGGGTGGAAGTATGTTTGTTTGTTTTCTCTTTAATGTTTTGATGAACTCAAGACCTATCAATTTGACTTCTTTTTTTGGTTTATTTATCATATATGAAAATAATTAAAAGAAAATACTCTAATCTCCAAAGACCCTGGTGTTTATGTTACTTAGAATCAAATCTTAACTCTGTAAATTAGAAAACAGAATGGACTTGGACCATCTATTTCAAAGGGGAGGGTGAGGGTATGGGGTGGAGAAAGCCTTTAATTTTGTTCTGCTTAAAGAGGAAATGGATGTTACTTCCAAGATGTAACTTGACAGAAAGTGCTACCACCTTGTCAAAGGATTTCTTAACAGTTTTTGTTTGATTGTTTGTTTGTTTCTATTAAAGCTGCTATGTTTCCATAAAATTTCTGTTTCTAATAGACTATCAGCTCTGAAATGAGAGAGAAAAGAAGGAAACTTCCAATCAGAGAGAGCCTATGAGAAAACAAATAAAACAAAATCTGAATGATCATCTCAATATTTTTTTGTTAACTAACTAACTGCCTTAGCCTTTAGAGACTTATTTACCAGTAAGTATATAAAGACTGTCACTAGTTAAAAGAAAAAGTAAACAAAAAAAATTAAGAAAAACACAACTGCATTCTCCTAGGGTACTTTCCCCTCTAAACTAAATATTCTTTTATCTGAGCCTTGAATTAATTTTGATAGCAAAGGAGAACATTTCCCAGAAAATATATACAAAACCAGCAACATTGTAAAAAATCCCCCAAAGTTTTACATTCAAGGTACAGCTTCATATAGTCAATAACAAAAATAAAACTTATGCTAACGCAGACATTTTGTGTTTCAATTTCTAACCACATTTCCTTTTCTTGTTTAAGCTTCAGAGTTCCTTTCTTTTGTAAATACATAAATATACAAGAATAGAATGAAGGGTAATATAATAATGAAACAATCTCTGTGGCCATGAGCAGAGCTTAAAAAATTTCAGATTTGATTGCTAGATATTAGGTTTCTATATTCAAGATCAATTTTTTTTAAGTATTAAGCACCTGCAATTCTCCACTGGCCTCAGTTTTAGAGTTTAAATCATTTTTATTGATGGTAATTTTTATTTTATGGTTAAATATGTGTTTAGGAGTAAGATTTTTAAGAAAGTACTACTGTTTTGCCTGTTTCTGCCTTCTTCATTTCCTCTTTTTCTTCCTTTCTTCTTTTCCTGGACACACACACACACACACACACACACAAAGAAATGCATTCAAATTTATGTCCAAGGTTTTAAAAGCCAAGTAAGTTCCAGTGTTTGTCCAATATTGTGAATTTCATCTAGGATAGGTAGACCTAGATATCACTAGGATGAAATTCAAATTGGCAAAGGATAGAGTAACTATTACACTACATGGACAACAGAATTAAGTGTTTAATTAATATCAGTGTTTAATTAACACTGATATTAATTCCTAACACTGTTTTCCTATCTATTTATCCTACTTAATGAATAATGAAGTTTTTAACGATGCCAGGTCGTTCACTTTCTAAATCATGCAGAGGAAGTCACAGATAATGAGAAAGAGAGAATTTCTCAATAAAAATTCTGCAGTCTTTTGACTGCAATTTTCAAGACAGAGGTTGTGGGATCCCATTTTTTGTCTGCTATCTGCATAACAGCAACACCCCAGAAGAAAAATAAGAGTCTAGTTTCTTTTCAGTACTTGCTCTTTAAAGTATATTACTGATAGATAGTAGATAAGAATCATTATAAAGATAAGCAAAGGAAAAGAGTGAGGTTTGGTTTACAGATTAAAGCCACAAGAAAAAATTGTGCCTTGGACATAATATGTAACCAAAGCTTGCTTATGTTCGCCTTCCCTTCACTGAAAGGAAGCCATTCAGGAAAGTTCAAGCATTTTCTTCTGAACACTTACCTAATTTAATTCAGTAGAAAAACTCCAATTAACCTCAGGGCAACATGATCTGACCTCTTGTCTGGCCACTATGCTGAGCTTGTTTGTTTATTAATCTGGCAGATTTAAGATATTTCTGGATCTATTATATTAAGATAATTGTAATACTCACTTATATTAGAGAAAGGCAATTATACCTTATTTGATGGATGTCACCATCCTTTCAGGCATTAGTTAGGAAGATTAGGCTGTTTCCTGTACAGCCATTTGCATGGCTACCTGAGCGTGGTACTTCTTTTGTGTGCATATCACACTTCTTAAGCTATTCATCACTTTTTCCAAGTACAAAATTATTTAAAATGCACCTATCAGTATCAATAAATGAAAGGAAGCAGATGTTTGATATGTCTCTCATGGCACTGACAGGCGCCACACAGCGCTAAGACCCCTGCTGTGTTCTCCAGGAGCTCAGCTTTTGGGTGTCCATAAACACAGTTTGATGGAAGGCCATACAAAAGAGTGGCATGGCCTTTGGCCTTTTCATGACGTGCTGGTTTTAGAAGGCTTTGTCTGACGTAAACCATTGTATGACAGCCTCTTGAGTTAACTGGCACAAGCCTAATTTCCCTGACATCAATACAGAATTCATATAAATCTTTTCCAATTAGGTTAAATGAAATAGAATATTTTTAAGGAGAGGGGCTTGGAGTTTGGTGGTGGTTTGTTTTTTTTTTTTTTTGGTGTTTGGGAGTTTTTTGGTTTTGTTTTGGTCTGAGTTTGGGGTTTTTTTTAACATGTATAGTAATCGAAACAAGGTATCTGAAACAGATTGTGCCACTACTTAGAAACTGCTAGAAATTGTTTTGGAAATTGTCTCTATAGACAGGTGTACTTAGGAAGACTTGCTTTAAAATAATAATTCCTAAGAATATATTTTGTTAATGTATGTTCTGAGAAAAAGGTATTTCCTAAATACTGCCTCCATAGTACTTTCTGAATTATAGTACCACTTTCCTTTTTTTTTTTCTCATCCCTACTTAGAAAATAAATGCAACCATGTTGTGTCAAGTCAAGGATAATCTAACTCAGTATGCTTTCTCTAGAAATAGCTGTGAGCAAATACCTAAGATGAAATACAAACAAAGCAGGTGTACATGATACTTCCAGAATTCTCTCAGCCTCCAAACATTTTCAGTTCATTGGATTTTCTGAACTGCCTCTGGTTGCCACATAATTAGTAACTTTAAATAACATTATCTTTCTCAGACTTTTTGGTCTCAAGTCTATATAAAGATTTTAATTTCAAGGACATCCTCTGACAAAAAAAATCACAAGGTTTCTGAATTTTCTTCTGTTTTTTGAGTTCTTCTAACTTCATCAAAATTAATTCTTCTTTTCTGAAAGACCAAAATAAATAATCTACCTTCTCCTTAACACTCACTATTCTGTAGACTTATTTTGTATCTCCCCAAATCAGTTTTTTTCTGTGCTTGATACTACTGGTTTGTTTGCTCATTTCTCATACAAAAGCTATATGTTAGCTAACTCTTCCTTGTCTTTTAAAATTTCCCTCCAACTATTTTCTGTAAGTCTTCCTGTTCAGCTCACCTCCTCCTACAATGACTCAGGTCTCCATAATACCTGTTATTACACTTTCACCCCATATTTTTTCAGCTACCATTCCAAATATAGCATGCATTTCCCTGCTCTACTTTTTGATCACCTCTTTTTTTTCACAAGGACTCCCACTTTTCAGATTTTCTGCCATTACACTGCTGCCACACCCCTTCATCACATACTCATCTCACACTCCTACAAGCTGCCAGTACATTGCTTCCTACCTACTTCTTCTAGCATTTCTTCACTGTCTGGGGAAGGAGGGGTAGGAAATTGAAAGCTCTGTGCAACTTGACTGGAGCTGTAGGATCTGCAACTGCTGATATTTCTGTCTGCCATAAACTTGAAAAAGGTGCAGTAAAGGTAAAAGTATAGATAGTGGGATTAATTTCAGCAGACATTGGGCTTCTACCCAGATATCTACCATGCAGAAGTAGTTATCTGGACTTAGTGTTTATAATCACAGCAGAGAAAATGTAGATAGTCTACTTAAAATCTGTCTTGCAGACAGTTGTCTGTAAGATTTTCTCCACAGCGTATTAAAGGAAGGAGACCCTAATTTCCCCTAGTTTCTCTATCATCAGCAAAATTTAAAGGTATTACAGTGGAGAAATGAAAACTTTTTCTTACCTTGCTCAAGTGGGTTTCAGCACAAAGGAAATAGCTGGTGGTTCAGTGTCTGTGTCTCCTTGCTTGTCAGCCCTGACTGTACATATGCCATATGAGTCCAGTGATTTCTACCTTCTCACATGCCCACCATAGTAGTTATCAGTTACTGTTATTAGAAACAGCAGAACCAACAAAAGAAAGCTATGCGGTTTTCCAGTTGAGGAAGTAGGCAATATGCACGGAAACTATCACAATTGTTCATCACAAGAGTAAAATTTTCTTCATTTTCCAGTGACCACTTTTCTCTCTGCTGCCACAATATCTCATCATTAATTAATCACCACTGAAATTCTCAGTTATTTATTTACCAGATGGCACACAAAGAAATATTAATGAGTTTCCAAAGAATTATACTGGAATTTACTGAAATTATACTGCTGGGGAGTTTTTTTGTTTTGATTTTTTGGGTTCTTTTGTTTTTTGCTTATTATATTATTAACAGAGTGACTCTGGAATTTAAGAGTTTAAAAACCTTCAAATAGGTAGTAAAAGCAGGTAGAATGAGATAGATAATTCTCTAGGGGGCCTGAAATGACATTTTCTCTCCTATAGCATTAACAAAATTAGAAGGTAATTGTGATATTTCTTTCTACTAAAGCAAATGAAGCAATGGTTCAAGTAGAACAGAGAAAGTGATTATTCAGTTCAAATACTGCTGCTGTGTATTTCTGTACTAAAAATTCATTATCCATTCTTGCTAAAATGTTATTGCTTCATTAGCAGAAAAATCTGGAAGTGTACAAGTAATGTTTGCTTTTGAAATATGCATGTTCAAAACCAATTGCAATTAACTAGAACATGCAATATGTCCAGTTACATTATTATTGCTGAATATCTAGCTAATATTATGTACACTATTACAAATAATTTATCAGACATTAATTTAATTAATTTAAATTCATCTTTCTGAGGAATTTGACTGTGTGGTAATGGTGTTAGGGCAGCAATGGGGATCTTACAGATGAAAGTTTCTGTATGCCCAAAGCTTACTTGTGGTTTCGAACAGTATCAGTTATCTATTAAAAATAGACTTTTTATTATAACACCTTCTCTATATGACTGCCCATAATATGCTGATTTCACAAAAAGATTTTAGCGCACGCTAGCTAAAGTCACAGTAACATAATATCAAAGGGGTATATGATCTACCTGAGAGAAGTGCATATGGCTGAGCTGTAGTGCCAGAATTTTTCCCTTCAGTTTACACATGTTTAAAATTCTGTAGTAGTAATTTTCTAGAACTAGAGGCTGGTCATGATAGCTGTCATATTGAACATATTCTACCTCTCGGAATAAAAACCAAACAGCCCAAAAAAAAAAAAACCCAACTTCTTAAAAAGCACTGTCTAGATTGTAGAAACGTCCACAGCCACAAATGGCTTCTACTCAGTAGTCACTGACAGCTCTACTGAGATGCTGGAAGGAAAGCTGCATCTTTTTCCTGTGCTCACATCAAGATACAACTGAGATACTACTGTGTGTGGGAATGAAAGTGAAAAGAAAGAAAACAAAAAATGTCAGTGAAGAGATAAGGTGGAAAACCCCCGCTGAGAAGCATGCCATGACAAACAAATGGAGGCAGACTGTGAAAGAAAAGTAACAGAAAAGAATACACCCTGAATTGTTTGGTGGAACTGCATTTCAGAAAGTCACAAAGCTATAACTGCTTTCTCACCTAACAAAAGCTATTTCTGAAAGACTAAGTGACTTATTTTCTCTGACCTCTCTTCTCTGTGCAAAAGACTACCATAAGGCAATAGGTATTAAACTGAAGCTGGCAGGTAACAAAAAATTCAGCCCACAACCAATTGAAATGAATTCATAAATCCAAGGTCATCACACCTTATTACTACTGTAACTTATATATTCATCTCTATATTTCTTTCTCCTTGTATTTTGCTTTTGCACTAAGGGAATTTTATGGTCCTCATTCAAGAACTGGATTTTTAAAAATCTAAACGACCTAGAATATTTTGGCTATCGCCACGTTTGTTTCTAAATGTGTAACCCTGAGCCTATCAATAATACATTGTCTATAATGCAAAAGTCTTAAGGACTTGTAGTGCAGAAATTCCACAGATCCATGCTAAATATTCATGAGCTTAAGCAAATTATCTTAGTACCTGTCACAGTCACTGGAGAGAAACAGAAGTCTCCAATGATCATTTGATCATGGAGTCATACTGATCATTTGATCTGCCTAGAGATGTATACAAGGATGAGATTATTTGTGCTGTAAAAGGACTTATTACAGTGCATTTAATTAAAGGAAGCCTTACCGATTAGCCTTGCATGTAGATAAAAATAATGTGGTGTAAACTCTACATTTTATCCTTTGTCATGCAAGAAAAATACAAATACACTGCAGCCTCATTTGACAAAGAGCAGACAACAGCATTAAGGGACAGCTGGGAATATCCCTTCTGCTGGAGCTGCTTTGAAGGCAGTACCACACCTCCCAGCCACAGATAATCAGGTCTGCATAAGCACATGCTAGAGTGAGTCACACACAGGAGACCCACTTGCCCCCAGCTATCTAGAAACTATCTTAACCATCACTCCAACCTAAACCCTTTGGATGGCACATAAATGTAGAACAAAATTGATGAAACCTCTTTCCATTTAAGTCAATTAGTATATTTCTCTTAAATTCACTCTTGTGACACATTTGCATTCCATTCTCTTTTTTTTCTTGCACTTCTTTCATACCTTTCACTGATTGATGTTTCACTACTTTCATAATACCGATGTTCGGAAGTTGACAATAATAAACTCTCACTATCACAATGAGAAATATATGTCGGTAAAGTATAGCAGTTAATTGCTGTTTGAAATCTCAGACATCTGTTTTCTTACAATTGTTTTACAATACCATATGGGAACAAAAACCGCAGGATGGAAATTACTTATCCAAAATGGCAGGTAAATTTGCAGAATAGGGAGGTATATAAAAATACTTGTATTTTAAATGGAGATATGTCACTGTCATGAAACCATTCATGATCCCACAAACCTACATAGGTTGCACTGTGGAAGCATCCTCTGAGATCTTGCAATGTTCTATACACCAGTTTTGTATACACAAAAAAATAACCAAACCAAACAATTGCAATATTCCACAGCTATGAAACAGTTCTAAGACAAAAGAGGTAGAAAAGATAAGATTTCACGGATGCACAAATACCAGCAATAAATTGCTGAGAAATCTATTGTTAGATTGAACATGGATTAAGAATAGCTTCTATTCTCTTAACAACATCTGAATCATTTGATGCTGGATAGATTTGAACAGCTTTCAACTTAAATGAAGCCTTTACAAGGTATGTCAAAGCTTCTTACTGTCCTTAGCAATTTTCCTGAATAAATAACTGTAAATGTAATCTACCAGTATCTATTATAGCTTTATTTATGTCATTGAATCATAGAGAAAAATATAGGCAGCAAAAATTCAGAATGGAGTATCTCCCAAACATACCTAGTGGAACAAGTTTTCAAGAAAAAGGGGAAATATATACTTCTAAATATACCTGTAAGCAAGGCAATTAGTTTGAAAATTTCTACTTTTTATTAAATGAAGCAATTCTAGTAGTGTAGTTCTGATTTAAGTATCTTTTCAGCTTTATCCTGTGTAACAGACATATGTTAAAGCATATGTAAGTGCTTACGTGTCTTTAAAACTTGTCTATGCAAAATTTACAAGCACTGTTTTCAGGCATGTATAACAGTTATCTAATTTTTTCTACATCTTACTGCACTGGGTAGACCCAGTAAGAATTCTCACTGTTGGGCTTCAAATCACAAAATCTGTTTTGAATAATGATTTCATAATACCATACATCAATATATATTCACCCCTTTTGAGAACTTGGTGTATGGGTTAAATAAGAAAGAATACTTAGGGGGGAAGGGGAGGAGGAGTCCAAAGTGGTTGGTTTACAAAAGTGGCTTGCTTTGGGAGCTAGAGACTGTTGTCTTATATACCTGGAGTGACAATAAGTCACTGCATACTCATGATTTTGTAAGATGGCAAGCATGCTGCCAGACCTTGTCCTTGATACACAGCAGTAGCTGAATTAATATTCTCACTCCGAATAACCATACTAGAATCTTTCATTAAAAATAATTTAAAAAAAAAACAGTAACAGACTTACCTCACTGTGTCTCAATTGTAAAAGTGATGATTAAGATGAATTAAATTTAATTTTGACTGATGTAAATGGCAACAAAATTTTATGCACTAGTAATCACCGAGTCCTGTCTATTTTTGGAATCGCTAATTTGTTTGAAGGTTTACTACATCTTGAATGAAGTTGCTTTATGTTGGGCTAAGTGAACCCTGAATGACTCTTCACAGGTTAGAATCTCACCCTGTACATGCAGATGATCCTGCCATATCTGCTAGAACCACAGAAGGGAAAAAATGCATCTGACAGCATTAGCTGCATGCAGTCCAGCAGCCAGTAATGAAACTGAAGGGCCAGAAGGAGTTTGTTAGCAGCGATATGCTGATAACTAGTTAATAGAAGCACGCAGTAAATTTCAACTTTTGTTTAAGAAAAAAGAATAAAAGGGGTGGGGGGGGGGGTGGAATGAAGAAAGGAAAAATAAAAAGCATTTTGGGTAAATAAAAGCAAATAATGAAAATGTCCTGAACTTAGACTACTTCTATAAAAAAAAGTGTAGCCCTACAGCAGTTACTCTTTACTTCTCTGCTTATTGAAAGGCCCAGTTCTCCGACAGGAAAGGAAAAAAGCAGACAATCATTTCTTGCACCGATGGAAAGAAGCATTGGACACAGAATGATATTACTTTTCTTTTTTATCTCATATCTAATCTGAGACAGCTCTTTCGGCTTCCTCAGTGGAAGACAAATCAACCTTTGAAAAGATCTATATCTTCCCATTTACTGTATGAGGTACCTCTTCAGTTAGCTCAGATTTGACACATAAACATTTCAGAAGAAGATTTGGTTGATCTGTAGGTTGACCTGTTGGTCTTTGCTTTCCACAGTCAGCTGGGTATCTGGGCTGTCAGCATAAAAATTGGCATCATATGCCAGAGCCTCAGGGAAAAGGGAGTGGTAATGGGAGCAGCTCACAGTGAGAAAGATATATGGGAACTGGTAGAGAGAACTGGAATTATTTTTAAATAGACACAGCAGGAGTGAAGCAAAAAGAAACTTTTAGAAAAGCAGATTGTTTAGTGTGTTAGAAATAGATATGGCTGCAATGAGAAGGCAAAGCTGTGCACTAAGTCTTCCCTCGGCACATCAAGTGTATGCTGAGAAATAGTAATATGCAAAAGGTACATTTCTCAGCTTTCTAGTAAAAAAGCTCCATATGGTAATTTTTCATTATTTTGACTACTTCCTGGGTCCCTGGGTTATATTTTAACTTCAAATTCCACAAGAGCTGGAGGGATCCCACTCTCTGCAAAGCCTCTGTAACCACTGACTAAAGACATCAGAAATTGCTTTCCAATATCACAGGGATATTGTCAGGTCATAAGGAAAGGGGGTCCTGTTCAATAATGAAAATAAGTTCTATTTCCTTGCGGATTTTCAACAACCCTTTTCAAATACTTCTTGCTTTAACTTGTAAAGTTACTTTCATGCAAGAAGCTCAGTGGATACAAAATATTTTATGTGAATGTTCCATATAAGGAAGATGGGACAAACACGGGATAAATTACTTTTCTCAACTCATTAGTGACAGAGCAGCAAGCTTTTAGGCTTTATCCTCCTCTGTCAGAAATAATCCAGCTTTCACTTCAGAGACAGAATCCTCTCTCCTCCGAGAGGATTTCCAGAAAAGCCAGAATCATCTATACCAATCATGATAGGATATGATATACATACAACAGTAGACAGTGAGCTGCAGTTCAGCCTAAGCATAACAGCAACCACATAAAATTTAAATCAAATCCAGGGCAGAATTAAATTGTGCCTTATCCTTTTCCTATTTCCCTTGCAGGTACATTTTTTACACTACAGAAGTACAAGGGCTCTTGAATTCTCCAAAGAACCTCTCAAGCTGGAGGCAGAAATCCACGAAGCTCTCCCTCCTGCCCTCCCTACTTTTTCTTGATGTTCTGGGACAATATCTTGACGTGGGCTATTCTTGAATCACTATGTGAAACTAAAATCCTGGCATATGATACTTCAGATTTTCTGATGTCATCCACAGCATAGAAGGCTCATTAACAAAAGATGAGTTCTAGAAAACTGAAAGTATTTCTAAATTTATTTATTTCTAAATAAAACATTTTTAAAAGAAAAGATAATGGACACAATCTACAGCAGTGCTAATGACTAGTGATTGTGCTGACAGTAATGATGGAGGCAGATGGAGAATTAGTATTTCTGGAAGGTGAAAATTACCTTGGCAGGTAGAGATTTGGAAAGATCAGGTATCTTGTATATAATTCTTCTTGACGATGACTATGTCCAGTCAGTCTGTGACAAACTGATCATTATCTGTGATACTGGCACCTCCAAAAACACAGCAGAAAAACCTGTTGAGTCAAGGCACTGAGCATATGCTAAATAAACTGCATGGCCATTTAGCAATGCCTATTTTTCCCCATTGTTTCCTGCTATGTATTTTATACCTCTTGTAACATCAAGATTCTCTTCCTCTACAGACTGTTGTCATGAGATTTTGAAAGGAAGAAGAGGATAGTAGATTAATAAAATACAACAAAACAGGAAATCAAGAAGCTTATGTGACACCAGTCCACAGAGTGAGGTTTGCCACTTATGTTATTAGCACTGGGACTTACTCAGCAACACTACAGAGTATGTTCATTTACATCAATTACAGAGTGGTTAACAAAAAGTCTAACTCACCCCTAATTCCTCTAGAATGGCTATAGGTTTCATTTTAAACTATTTTTAGGCCTAAAATACAGATAGAATATGCATGAAAATGAATCCAGTTTTATGGATCATCAAAGCATTACCTGGGAGGAAAGACCAGAACTTCTGGAGCTTTCTCTACTGACTGTTCACACATTTTATACCTCTTAATTTAAAACAGATTGTTAAGATCAGAATTTTAAAATAGTCCTTTATTGTGCCTAAGTCCTATCTACAATGCTAAGTTGCATTGTTGCTTTTAATCTACCTCTTTTCATATACCATCACTACAGCTGGATACATGTCTAGATTGGAGGGGGCCCTGGGTAACTTGATACAGTGTGTGGTATCTCTGCCCATGGCAGTGGGATTGGAGCTAGATGATATTAAGGTCCTTTTTAACTCAAATCTTTCCATGATTCTCTGATAATAATTCTTAACTTGTTGGAATAATACACAAAGCATCTGATTTTTGTCCTTCTGATCTGGTATTTGATATCTCCTTGGCAGCTGCTACAGCTCAGGGGAAAAAAAAAAATTTGGCTTTTCTCATTTGGTCAGGCTTTTAAGACCTTCTAAGATATGGATCCAACTTCAACTCAAGTGCTCTTCTGACCTGGGTTTGAGAACCATGTCAAAATCTCCCCATCTTTTCTGCCATAAATGAAAATATGACTACCTCTACCTTTCATTCCTTCATAACAGCGAAACAGGCATTAACAATATGAACTGATTTAGTGGTGAGCTTGTGGTTGGACACTTGTACCAACAATATATTACAGTATTTTAAAACATCAGTTATTGAGGGGTGGCTTTTCAGGAGTCTCAGACATAATATGTTGATTTAAATATTGCTAAATTAGGGTCAAAACTGCTTTGAGAGTTTTTTTCAGTATCATATTTGCTCACTTCATAAATATAACATAATACAAAAAGTCTTTAGAAGGAAAAAATGTGAATGACATAAAAAGGAGTAATTCAATATCATGTTAACTCATTCTATATGATACCAGTTAATACCGCATCATGACAAAGACATGGTGTAAAGTATTCCCATATGATTTTATAACCATTAATACAAGAATTCCATATTTTATAATATCAACAAACCAGATGAACCTCATCCACTCAAAGTTTGGAACAGTGAAAAGAACAAATGTCTTGTGAGGAGTGGAAATAAGAACAATGTGTCTGAGTTTAAACAGTGGAAACAAGTGGTAGACGTTGTGCATGAAGTAATTATTTCTGCAGTGGGGTTCTGCTGTTCCTGCATTTAGTTTAGAAGCATGTCAGGGCACACAGTCCAGGCATCTCAGAGTAAAAATTCTGATTTATTTGACATGTAGAGAAAGACAGATTTGAACACAAAGAATCCTTTTTTAAAAAGTCTTTTGAAAATGGAAGTTTTATTAGGAGACTAAAAGAGAGAAATATATTTCATTTAAAATATACAGTGTTTCTAGTCTGAAAGTATTCTGTCTGCAAGACTCAGATGGCTTTCTCAAAACAGTGTGATATCTGAAACATAATCAAGGGAATACCAAACCTTTTGAGGACAAATAATTGTGCCAATACCCCAAATATTCTCCATATGTCAGTGATATTTTTCCCCCCATATGAATATCTATCTAAAATTGGCATTCGAACAGAAAGACAAAAAACATGTTGGGATGGAAATGAAAATAAATAAGCCCATACTACATGAGAACAAAAGTAGAGAAATAACCAAATGCACACATCCTTGTACCCAAGGTAGAAATCAAGACCCTGATAAAAGCACCAACAATATTACAGGCAGAGTGGTAGGAGCTTACATTATGTTCAGGAGCCCGGTCTTTTTTAAAACCTCAGTCAAGGTTGTACTGAAGTTCAAAGAAAACCTAGATAAGGAATGTATATTTGGATGCTGAATATAAAACCAAACAAAACAAAACAAAAAAAACCCAAACAAACAAACAAAAAAAAAACAACAACAAAAAAAAAAGTCTGTAGTTAGCTTAAAAGTGAAGTTAATGACACTTGTTGATAACATCTAATATTTTGGGATATCTCTGCATTATTCTGCCATTTTCTTTAACACATCACAGTCTGTGTCTTGCCTTGAGTTTTGGATCAAGTGTCTCAAGTTTTATCAATACAAATGGAGTCAGGTACCTTAGGCAGGACATTGGTTAACTGCTAGTCATTTCCTACTCTCATTCCTTCTGTACTACATCTTGTGAGTTGTATACAGAGGTATGCTGCAAAGCTCCACACTTCGATTTTAGAGTTTCACGGTTCTCCCCAGCCCTATTTCTACCCTTTTATGTCAGCCTGTGACTCCTGTTACAGGTTGATCAAGATCCAGATAGTAGGTGATCCTCTTCCTAAATGTCCTGTAAGCTGTCAGTCTAAATGACAAATTGCCAGACCTAATCCAGCACAAATCTATTGGAAATAGCTTTGCAAAATGCATCTACTTTCTGAGGTTAATTTATTTAGAAAGCAAGACCTAAGAAGGCTTTTGCTTCATACTTAGAACCCCTACTGAAAAAATTGAATATTTAATACTCTGTCTATCATAAATTCATTTTATATCACACAGCATTTGAATGAAAGAGGGGAACAATTTACAGAGCAGTCAGTAGAAGATGTTGTGCTGCAGACATATAATATTTCTTAGTGTTCTCCTCTCACTAAAATTGCAGGCTGTTAGTCCTGAACAGAACAGATTCAACAAGAAATGCTGAGAGTTTTTCCTCCTTGATGTCTGTCCAGGTATTTATTTTAACCTACACTGGTGATGAGCGCACTTAGTTAGGGCTGTGAGGACAGTTACAGATTTCTGGATGGCCACTCTACACATACATAACAATCAGACTCTTTGATTGTTGAGGATTAAGTGGATCTCCTTGAAGCTCTGAGCTACAAGTCATTGAAGGTTACTCAATATTTAAGAATCACTTCTGGAACAGTAAGTCCCTGAGTCAGAAATGCTTGGATGTTTAGACAAAATACATAGAAAATATCCCTGATTTATTCTTGCACTTTGCCCTAAGTTCATTTTTGGTCAGTATCAGATGCAAAATATATTATCAGTTGAATTATTTGTTTGGTCTTTCTTGTAGTATGATACACCACAGGCAAAATTTACAATTCACAACTTACAGTTCTCCCACAAATTCATTCATAGGTGGGAGAAAATTTTGGTCATACTGCTGCCTTCCCAGTGGAGCTATATTGCAAAGCTGTCAGAAAAGTTGTGTTATGTTTGCTTCATTAGCTCTTGTAGCCATTTGGTCAGCAATTAGAGATGCACCCAGGCTTGGCATGGGGCTGCTCTTGGTCAGGTTGCAAAGCACAGTCACTCCTGCGTTGGCTGAAATATACAGATGGTGGCAGCACTACCACCGAGCATGCCTTAGCAGGAGAGCTCCAGCTTCTTCTTGGAAAACATGACTGGAGTTGTGTACCATGGAAGGAAGGATGGCAGGGCTGAAGTGCCTGAGCCCTGCAGGGCATAAATTTCAGGCTTGTTTGCCCCATGCAAATTCCAGGTGTGGTTGAAACTGCACATAACTCCACCAAGACTGCTAAGACGCCCTTATGAATGTTGGAGGTGTTGGCATCAAGCAGTGTTTTGCTCTGAATTCCACCTGAGTGCCTAACAGCACAGGTGGGTATTTTGACACGCTAAATTTGGGTGCTAGTGCTCTTTGTGATAATACATCTCTGCAAAACTGGGACCTGCAAATCAAGGTTTCATTAACACTTCCTGCCCTGAGTTCATCAGTCGAAATTAAGAGGTTTAAAAGGCAGCAGTCCAGGATAAACAGGCAGTCTCACAGTGAAGGCTTGCATGAACAAGATCTTTCTGGAGCACACAGAATTAGTGGTGATACAGTGCTGAATTCACTTTGGTTTGATGCACACAGCCTTAATGAGGACCTTTGCTATACAGAATCTGGATTTCTCTACACTGTTCTCTTCCCAGGGACTATATTAATTGCATTTAGTGACTTGAATGGCAGTGACTTGCTTTTGGAAAACCATTGATACTATAAAGAAGGAAAATAATCCCATTCTGAAGCTCATCTCTCATACAGGCACACAGAACAGGACATTCACACATGTATTTCAAGGATATTTAGAGAAAACCTGAGTTTTAATGCAGCTCAAATTAAAAAAGGATTAATGTTTGCAGAAAAATTAACCTCCAGATCACTGTCTGGAGTGTATGAGTGCATTGACCTTAACTGAGTTCCAGAGTTTTGGGGGGTTTTTTGTTTGTTTTTTCCTTTTTTTTGGTTTGTTTTGGGTTTTTTTTTGTTTTGTTTTGTTTTCTTTTTCGTTGTTGTTGTTGTTGTTTTGTTTGAGTTTGGTTGTTTGTTGTTTTGGTTTTGTTTTTTTTTATATAATTATTTACTGGCTGTAACATTCTTCCAGAAAAAGAAATAACTCAGTTCACCCATTTTCACCATTTCCAATATTTCAAATTCAATGATATCTCTCTCTCTGACTATCAAGTTATATTCTCCAAGAGAATTTTAATTTCCCTATTCTTTTTTCTGAAATTTTGTCAAAGTGAGAAAGATTAATGGGATTAACAAAAGAACCTCTACCTGAAAGTCAATAGATTGTTAGGTTTGCTTCCTCACTCAGCTGTAAGGGAGCAAAGATGAATAAAGATCTTTTGGTCAGAGTCCTAGACCAGTCTAGACATTTTCTATTAATCAATACTAGATTTTTAAAAAAGCAAAAACAAAAGTGAATAACCAAACCAGCCAACCAAACAAACAAAATCTAAACTAAGAAATCTCCAAAACAGGGGCCGGAACTGCTATACAAGGGGAAACTTTAAAACAACCATGAAGACTTCAGTATTCAGATGGGCGCACTGTTTCACTGCTTGACAGAAGCTAATTTATTAGGGTTTTTTAAATTATCATTTCAGCTTAAAGCATGTACATTCTTCTTTTAGAAGGCCAGTCCTTTATTCCTCCAACATTAGCTTGCTATATCCTGTATTGCAGTTAATGAAACTTCTTTGGAACTTCCTTTGTGGCACTCGGGTACTGCGTACTGCAAAATGTTCCTTGCTTTTCCTCTTTTCTTTCAACCTTACTACAGATCTTCTGAAAACATTCAGGAATTATGGGGGAGTGTGGTGGGGGAGTGTGGCCACTGAAGGGGCTCAGAAACTGCTGGAAACCCCTCTAACCACATAACAATACAGGGACTTGACTGTTGATGCCCAGGCAACATTCCTCAAAATTATTCAAACAATTAATGTGGTTTCTGTAACCAGAAATATGTTGCAATTGAGAAAACATCTTTCAAATACTGGCAGCAACAATCCAAGATATATCACCTTGCACATTAAGAAGCTTTAAATGTGAGGGAGTATAACCTAAAAACATTTTAGTGTAACTTGAGAGCCTTCGTGCATAGCACAGGTCTTTTTCAAGATGTCACCTTTCTTTGAATGTGAAAGTATGACAGTGGGGTTCCCCACTTTGCACCCACAAATACATGTGGTTTTTTTCTCTCTACTTACCTTGAGACATTTTGCTAAGTTTCTTATCCAAATACTAGTAAAATTTTGCAGCTGTTTAGAGGTTCACCCAGTTCTGACTTAACTTTCATTTCCCAGAGCAATGGAGGGTTGATTTCCTCAGAAGCATTACATTTCTGTTTCTCAACATCCTTCCTTCCTTCCCCATACCTCTCTTCCTAGCCCAAAATGCTGCTATCCATCCTTAACTGTCCTACCTGAGTACAAGCAAATTTCCCATTTCCCACTGACACTATAACTGAGCTTTATGCTATCATTGGTTGCATACATCTGGATTTTGATTAAGCTTTCCAAGAGTAAAGAAAATTCTCAACAATTCAGGTCAAACTAGTTGTTGACTACACATCTCAAGTTACTGACCTGACCTGATGCTAACCTTCAGAAAAAAACCCAAAACAATACTTTTCTTTTCACTCTCAGAAACCTCAGTAAGGTGTAGATTGTTTATTTAAAGGGAGAATTAAATGTATATGGTAACTTCATCCAACTTGTATTAATCTTTTAAGTATTCTGCTATATTATGAAGAAAGTAGCAGTAAAACCATTTTCACACTAGAAAGAAATAGTAATTTAATGTGTCTTCTACACAAATAAACAAATATTAGGAACTGTTAAAGTAACTGTTACTTTACTTGTTAAAGTAATCCTTGCCCCTTTAGCTGTGGCGCTTACTAAAGAAAAAAAATATTGCAATCCAATTCAGGACATGGTGCCAAGGTTTTTGTAAAACTTTAACTTTTGTTGTTTCTTTTATAAAATGGTTTTTAATTGCTTGGAACAAACATGTAGTCCAAATAGGCTTCAGAGCTATACATATTTAATAGGTAGTAGAAGACTAATTTACTGTATATAGCTTGGCTGTTAAAAGGAGACTTCTCTGTATAAAATGAGGAAAGGATTTTTCCAACTAAGTGTGAAGGAACAAAACTATACATCTTGTAATATCCATATTTTTCCCATAAAGAACATTAGATCCATCAGCCAAACCAATTTATTTTTTAAAGGGAAAGACAAAAATATGTTCCTCAATTTGTTGTGTGCTGCATTTAAGCTATTTATTTATTACTAATAATGTGTAAACTTTAAATAATGTACATAAACTGGATACTTATGAACATTGTGATCATGGGCAAAACAGTACTTATGACTAATCAGTGTCTTTCCAACACTTCACCATTCCACTGGGGAATGAGAGATTTCTTTCCAAGACAACCATTACAAAAGCATTCTGTTTTTTCAACTTGAAGTAAAATATACTGTCGTGTTTTCATAAGACAAGTTAACACACTCCTAAAAAGAAAATAAAGCACTTGACATAACAAGCTTCAATCTTTCCTCTTTGAAAATAAAATCTTCCTTTTTGTAGGGATTAGAATAACAAGTAGACAGTTGGCTGATGGTACAAACACACAATTTTCCATCATTCATATCAGAGTTCTCATTTGATGTGAGCTTTAATGTCATTTAAATAATAAAGTGCTACTGAAACTAAGGTCAGAGGGTCCATGAGGTGAATTGCTCTAACCTTCTCCATATTGCAAAACATTAAACAAAACCATAGCGTTTTCTATTGATTCCTGAAAATTAAAACCTTACAGTCCAGAGAAAACAAAGCTTTTATCATACTCTGCATTTAATTCCACTGACTACTTTTGTGGTATTTGCTGATACATTCCATAGTCTGAAAAACACTGAAAATTCCTACCAGTGTGTAATAATACAGAAAATTCTCTTTTCAATTATTGATTTAGTATCTGAATAACAGAATTTCCCTTTAAACAACTTGTGTGTGCTTTTGAAGCAGACATGACCCAACAGTTCAGAAAACACAAAGGCAAGCTGCCACTGGTTGGTCCCCATGAGAACACTCTGTCTACAATATATAGATACCTTGCTAGGGTCAAAGAAGTTCCATATTTCTAGTTGTCCAAGCTATTGGGTTGTCAGCTATTCTGGACACAGACATGCCTCTAAATCGCTCTGCTGGAACACACTCAAGTTTCATGGATCTACTGAGAAGGACCACAAAAGAGGGAGCATATCCATCCAGATAAGGATAGCTAGGAAATGTGGTTTGAATCTGCAAACCCCAGGGAGGACTTCCCACTTCATATATAACTGCTTTGATCAGCAGTAAGTCTTTCGTTTTAAAGGTGACTCATTACACATCCAATTTCTCAAGCAAGTTTGCAAATATCTACCTTCAGGATAGGGTTTTAGTCTGACAATCAGACTGAACAAAAGTATAAAAGATGGCCTGGAAGTGGCACTATATGTTCAACAAAGGGATTTAACCTTTTGTATATAAGGCTTAACTCTTCTTGGAGCCTACCTTTGAAGGCAAATTGAATACAGGGATAAATTGCAAAGTGTAACTGAAACTTGAATGAAACTTTAGATTAAAAAAACCTTACTCCACTGTCCAACAAACAGTCCTTACATTGTCATCCTTGAACATCTTCCAGAGAATAACTGTAATTTGTTTATAGGTTTTTTTCTTGCAGAGCTTATGAAGAGAATAAATAATGTTATTCTGGAGCACTGTTCTTATGTTGCCAGATCAAAGGTATGCCTGAGTTCTTAGGTCAGGTTGTAAATCATGTATCAACTCATAGTTGGCCAACGTGAAATCAGTGCCTCTATAATTTTTCATCCTCTGATCTACTTTCACTACTTCTCTTTCTCCATCTTTACATCCAATTGAGTATCTACATGAGACATCAACATGATACATCTACTTGATATATGCATATATCTATCTACATGAGACATCTACACAAGCATGTGTGACAAAAGTTTTAAACTAGACAGCTGAGGAAACTCTGAGGACTGCCCTCACGAGAGTAAGGATTGTCCTTTGACAGACAGTCAAAAGGAAAAGTAAGTTTGATAAAATATATTTAACATACTCCCATCAAGCATTCATGTTTTAAGTTCATTTGTGCTACTAATAGCAAAATATTAAGATCTTGCAAGTGGTTGTCAGGCGCTGCTGCATGTATCAGTGATGAGACTTGCCTAAGTAAAATTCATAGAATCATGGAATCAGAATCATAGGCTATCCTCAATTGGAAGGGACCCAAATAGATCATCTAAGTCCAACTCTTGGCCCTGCACAGCACCATCCCTAAGAGTCCCACCATGTGCCCGAGAGCATTGTCCAAACACTTCTTGAGCACTGTCAGGCTTGGTGCTGTGATCACTTCCTCGGGGAGCCTGTTCCAGTGCCCAACCACCCTCTGGGTGGAAGAATTTTTTTCTAATATGCAACAAAAGCCTCCCCTGACACAGCTTCATGTCATTCCTTCAGGTCCTGTCCCTGATCACCAGAGAGAAGACATCTGTGCCTGCCCCTGCAGAAAATTGTATAGACTGCTATGAGATCTCCCTTCAATCTCCTGCTACTTGCTTAAGTAAAATTATTTGCCTTTTTTTTCTTTTTTTTTGCAGCTCCAGGCACTAAGTTCAAGAGCTTTGCAAGCTGTTCCTGCACAATTTGTGAGTAGGAACAATGGTTATATGTGTGTTGAATAAATTGTTTGCTGTAACTTATTTATCCAGTCCTTATTTTAAGCCTAGCTACAGTATATTGTCAGCACTCTGGTAATAAATAGCTTCCCCAAATAAAAGGCTTTTGTTGGAGTTTCACCTGCCCTTGTTGCATAAGCACACCTGGTAAGCTTCTAGAAAAATATCCTAAATATTAAAAAAGAGGATATGAAATTCAGGTCAGCTGAGTGAAAAAGCTGTAGAAGTCACTTCTTAAGAAAAACACATCTTAAAATATTAAATAATCTGTTACGCAAAGCCAAATGAACATTCAGATAAACCTAACAGAAGTCTCTCCTTTCTATAATTGGAACTAATAAAAACAGCTTTGACATGAAAGTTAGTATGCTTTCTCTCCCTCATTTTTGGGGCTAGAATTGCAGGTCAGAATGATTTTTTTTTCTGAATTAGTTCTCATAATCAAAACATCTGCAATTACATGTTTTCATCTTGCTGATGCAGGAAGTTACACTCTGGGCTGCGTTCCTGAATTTAATTCTGTTCATTTTCTTACTTCAAAACAAAACATTTTGACTTCCTGTGCCACCTGTGGAGATTTTAGTGCATATTTAACTGTTTTAAAATCTCTTTCCCACATACACAGCAAGCTCTATCCATTCTCCTGCAGGTTAGTTGCTCAGTGAGAACTGGTTCCACTGCTTTACCTTTTCTGCGGGTAAGGGGAATACCCAGAAAGAGGGAAATTTGGTTAAAAATTCTTACCTTTCTCCCCACTAAAATAAACAGTAGCTAAAGCTCCCTAATACAAAGGTGAATTTGTATGTTTACCAACATGTATGGTCTGCTTATAAAAATAGATTTTAGCACCTATTAAAATGGCCAAGAATTTAAAAGAACAATTATATTTTAAAATACACCAAAATGTGTTTCATGCCTTGTTTTATTTCATTTGTTATTATTTTTTAAAGAATTAATTTTCATCTCTACTGAGTACCTAAGGCTGGTTCTAAAGACAATATTTCCGTTTGAAATATGAATACAAATTAAATAAATATACATATATAACTTTTATATTTTCCTTAATTAGATCAAGATTAAAATAAAAGGTCTTTACTTCCATGTTTCTAGTCTATGACTTCTCTGACTTTCAAACTGCCAACACAGTAATGATGCATCTTAAGAAGCAATATACATATGTTTTTCATACACTTTACAATCTCCACACTTACTTAAAATAAATAGCTTATGAAATAAATGCAGATAACCTTTTTCTTTCCTTGGTATTTATTGTTATTTTGCCAGCTTCAAAGAAGGAATTGCAGGCAATTTAGTAAATATAGTAAAGAACAAATGTCTCAACTCACTGTGTTTTGTATATGTTTTGATTTCTTTTACTGAACTGCTGTTTTGTAGCTGCTCACTGTGTGCTCTCCAAATGAATAACGGTCCAGCATTTCTTACAGCAAATGAGTATTCTGTCCCTTTGTTTTTTTAAGTAGAAACATCCTCCAAATATCAAAGCCACATTCACTGAAGGCACTAACCTTTTTCTACAGCTGTGTACATAACATTTGGAAAAATACTGAGTGTAATAAACTCCTTGCTGGGACATCCTGCAAGTGAGACTGTAGCTTCATTGCTGCACTGAGAACCTCCATAGCTCGCCTGGGATTTCTTCTTCCTTGATTGTGAAGATCAAGGGCTTATTTGGACGTCATGGCAGTTTCTCCTCTGACCCAAATATCTAGATTTCCTTGCCATAAAATCCACAAAGGACTGGTAATCACCCAAGTCTAGCCCCAGTAGAAAACTGGGGTGCAGCCAGAAGGTGCATCTGGACCCAGCCCTCCTGTGTTCTGTCATCAAGACGTGACTAAGTCATTTAGTGTGGTCTGTGCCGGATAGACTACCATATGCTTCAGTTCCCTTGAACACATCTCTTTTTTTAATGCCTGGAACATATATCCAGAGGGAATTCAAAGATTTTTGACATTTGTTCAGGATTTCTGGATGTCTGGCAACCTAATCAGAGCAGTAGTGGAGAAAATCTGGACATATCCACTCCACATGCGCGTATCAACTTTACAGCGCATTTGCAATGAGGCCAACCGATCCACTGTGCATGTGCTGCACAGATGGCCTGTGTGTACGCTGTAAATATGATGTAAAAATTACTGAGAAACACATGAACAGTGAGTCTGTAGCTTCCTGGAAGCCTTAGGCTCACTGCACTTACCCTTAATATGTAAATGCGTGGCAAACCTGCTTGGGAAATCCTCCTCAGCATGACAGAGGGATATCCTGGAGTGGATGAAACATGGAAGTGAATAGCAGGGTTACACCTTTAAACTAGATCCTGGACATGATTCTGGACTTTGTGGAGGCAAAGGATATCTAGCACACTGACAAACATAGAATACACCTCCCTGGTTACCACATGGCACCACAATGTCTCTCAGCTTTTGGAGGAGCTCCAAAGGATCTTCTGGGCCATGTGTTTTGCTGTGCTAAAATAGGTGAAGCAGGCAATGTGCAAGCATGACCAAGCTCAGACTACCCCATGGGCAATTTAACCAGGAGGGTTCTGCAAGTCACACCAAAACCAGCCTCCCTGTCAGCAAGCTTGCACTATCCACCCTGAGAGAGAAGATAAATGCTCACAAATGTTAAAAATACTTAGCAACGAGGAATGAGGAAACCACCATCTGGGAGAGATCAGAGGCAAAATCATCGCTTTGCTTTCACACGCAGCAAACAAGCACCCACAGAGAACAACAGCTTGGGGAAAACAGGTAGCAGCAGAAAGAGGCACCCTCAGGGAACGCTCTGCAGCTCTGGGCTGCCATAATCAGAGGTACGTGTAAAAGGAAGCTGAGCAGGAAGGAAGAAGGAGCTAAACCAAAAACTTGAGAATGCCTGGTTCTGGAAATAAACTGAAAACAGCTTCAAAAAGATCAGAAATATTCTACAAAGCAGTAGCACTTTGTAATTGTTAAATGGCCAGTTGGGAGTAATGTTATAGCCTCATGGAAAGACAAGTTGTGTTAATCACAGGCTATTACCTAGCTGGCAATCAGGTCTAAAATAAGCCTGAAAATCAAGCAAGCCCAACTCATTAAATATCATTTGGCACTTCAAGTGCATCAGGAGAAAAAGCTATGTCTTTCCCAGTGTTGAGTTCACATTCACTTCTTCCCTGAAAATCCTGAGAAAACAGAGTTTTTATTTCTCTGTTTTCATTACCGACAGGAATCAGATACTGCTGTGGGAAATTCAACTTTCTTGTGGCCTTTTTTTTCTCCTTTGGGTCTTAAATTTCTAACCAATATTAACCTACAGAAAAGGGTGAGCAAGTAAATCCTAAAACCTTAAAAGAAAGAAATTGAGATTTAAAAAATAACAAAAACAACCAAAAACCCAAACAAACAAAAAATCTCAAAACAAAGCAAAAAAAAAAAAAACCACCCAAACTTATTTTTCAAAGTCCTTTTATTCACAGGTTTTTTAAAAGTCATTTAAATTGCATGAATGGCAATACTGCAAATCATATAATCTCACATTATCTAGGGAAGATAAAACAAAAGTGGTTTATGTTTAATGAAGGTATACAAGAATAAAATGTTTAAGTAAAGTCTACAATGGAATAAATGTGCAGGTCAAGAAAACATGGCAATTTCTCAAACCTGAGTGTTTTCAGCTGTAGTGTCCTTTGAGATTTTGTCATGTTGTGTAAAGGATATAAAAATCTAGATGTTGACAAACAATCTTCTTTTGCATGATTTTCCTTCTTGAAGCTTAGAACACCTTGCCCAGCAAAGGAGGCAATACAATGAATATATTTCTAGCTCCAAGAAAGGGCACTAAGCTGAGAAAACTGTTGATGTAATGACAGTTTGTTGGACCCTTTGAGAACTAAAATAATTTTCATCTAATCAAATGGAAACTAAACTTATCAAGGGGTTGAATGTTAAAAGATGTCATACTTAATTACAGAAACCAAATATATTGTTCTAAATACATTTTGTATAAGTGTGTATGCACAGATGTTCATGTATATTCAGAAGTATTTATGCCCCAAATTATTTACTGACTAAATACATTGCTTGACAAAGAAATTGAGTAGGATTGCATTATTTTTTCACTATTTAAATTTAATGCTACTTTGTTATTTCTCTTCAGGGTAAAGCCTGGTGCACAGATTGTGACAATTGGATGATTTTATTTGCCCTAATTCTCTTCTCTGATTTGTTTTGGTTTTTCTTTGGTTGTGGTTTGTGGTGGAGTTTTTTGGTTGTTTTTTTGTTTGGTTTGGTTTTGGGGTGTTTGGTTTTGTTGTTTTTTGAGTTTGGTTTTTTTGGGGGGGGGCGGGGCAGGGCTTGGTTTGAGTTTGCTTCTTGGTTTGGGGTTTTTTAAACACAACAGAGAATTTGGGTCTAATTTTCTTGTATTGTTGCCAAAACTATATCTGGCAAAAAAGGATGTGTGCCAGGATTGTGATCCTATATTAACAAAATAGAATTGGAACTCGTGGAGCAGGTAAGTGCCAAGGCAAACTAATAATTATCAGTTTAATTAATCTCTCTTCACATTTTCACAAGAGATATAACCATGAAGCAATATTACTTTATTTTTATGAGCTGTGTATTATATTATTACAGAATCTCTTGTTTTAAGATCCAGATGAATTAAAGCTTCTCTGCTAGCTACTTAGATCTAGGTTTTATTCTTTAATTTCCCATCACCATCCTCTGCCAGAATACCCTCAGATCCACAGAAAATGTCTCAAAACATAGTGAGTGACAGCTAAACACCAAAAGGTTTGCCAGTTGTGTTTAATTATGACTCTAATAGTTCAGTTGCTTTTCCAAACATGATTAGGACGTAGCCAAAGATCTTTTATATTGGTAAGCTCACAGTAACAGGCCCTTTGCAAGATTTCCAACAGTTACTTAAGAAACAGGCCTAAATCCAAGCCAGTGAAATCTGATGCTTGCATTTTACAGATTGGATTGGATCCTTACAGTATTGTTCTGTCCATGGTTTAAAAATAAATTAAATTATTGTAGCTTTAGAATTTTATATCTCTGCTCGTGATACTGGCCAATATAAGTGAGATTAAAAGTACACAAATTTCTTTTATTGCATACAGGCAAAATAGAGTTTAGACTAGATTTAAAAAATCAAATAAAATGCATTTCTGTCTTTAATGGAGAGATTGCAAGTAAATAAAATCTTCAGTGATTAAATAAGTACCCTAACCTAAAGAAAATATGTTGTAATTTATTTAGAATTTCAATGCGGTTTTGTGCAAATTTATTAACTGCTCTGTAGCGTGTTTTCTCCTAAATATAGAGTATTTTTTTTTTCCTTCAAAGGACACAGATAGACACATCGTATTGTAAAATGATCCTATGGTGTGAGATGACAGTCATTAAAATTAAAAATTAAAACATTAAAATTCTTAATAAACACGTGGTGTATTGACATAGGCAGAGTGGATCTACAAATCAGTATATGTTTACAGTACCCCAAGCTGCAGTATAATAAAATGTAGAATTACTGATTATTAAATCTACTGGGGGTTTTTTTCATGAGTGTAAGAACAGAATCTTCCTTTTAAGTTTTCATAAAAACAAGGAAATTCACTGAGAAAAAAAGTAGACACAATTCCAAAGAAGAGTTCAATTTCAACTTGAGCTAATACAAACAAGGAAATTTGCAATTGAAGCTGACTTCCAATATCTGTGCCCAACAGGATGCCTCCTGAACCACTTCCTTATTGTGCCCCTATTGTGTCTTGGAGGCCAGCTGGCCTGTGAATTTCCTTATTATTAGTTTATGTCCCACTGTTAATTCCCTTATTCTATTATGATGATTTTAGCTATTGCATTTAATTTCCTCTTTTCATGGTGCAGGAATGACCCCAGAAGGATAAACTACCCCCAGCCATGCATACACACTGAGACTCAGTTATCCTCTGATGAGTTTATGTGGCACTGGCCTATTGACAGTTAACGTGGAAAAGAGAGATTCATTACAGCTCTGCTTCTATTTACTGATCCTTTTAAACCTTTGAAGAAAAAGATCTGAAATATCTGAAATTTCTCACCCACAGCAAGATATTTGCAGAAAAAAAAACACTCAATCTTTTATGGCAGTACTTATTATCAGATACAAAAATGTTTAAGTACTTTTTATAAAAATATTCCACTTCTTTTTATTCAAACCCTAATCCCACTACCTTTGGTTTTAAACTCTCTACACAATTAAGTATTTAGTTTATATTCAATTGAACAATGACTTGTGTTTTGGTTGAATTGGCTGGACAACTGCATGGCCAGACCCTCACTGGCCTCCTTGACTCATTTCTGTGCACCTTGTGGTGAATTAAGATTAGAGTGCTCATTTAGTCCTCTGTCATTACCATATCCAAGCCTGTCAAGGGATTACCCCAGATGCTGGGTCAGCCTGTCATTAACAAAAGTGAATGGAATAAGCAGTCAGTGGTGGAGCAAAGTCCATGTCTTGCAGAAAAGGGACACACAAGCCCGGACCAGGACACACCCCTCTGTGAAGGGGAGTGTTGTTCTGTTCAGACAGACCTGACTCTTGCCTTACTCTGATGGTTCCTTGCTATTGAAATTGAGAGTCAGTTGAAAAGCCTGAAAAGTAACACATGTCCAAGAGTGTTTTCAAAGTATTTGTATGCCTTCCTAGGCAGACAGTTCTTCTTTCAACACTCCGGTTGCTCAGTGAGAACTACATTCATGGGTATCTGAAGCAGAGAAACCTACATATCACAAAGAGTGTTCAGGTAAAAAACTTGAGATCATGCAGGATTCAGCTTAGACATGACAGGCTTGGAATGGGTAGTGACAACAGACAAAATATTTGAAAGTGCATGAAACTGACATGTAAAGAATTACCATTGCCCACGCTTTGGCATTGTCATCCGTAGTTGTTATAGATTCACAGTAGCAATGATGTGAGTCTAGCTTCCAGTGTGAGAGAATTTGTCCAGCTTATGCTACCACCTGCACTACCATAAGCATTTGAGGCTAGTAATCCTACTTCACAGACAAAGTGGATTGTTTTTGTTATGCCTTTCTGTTTTATTTCAGTAAGTTATTTAAATATACAGTGCAAATGGGAGAATGAGTTTATAGCCTTGTAGTTATTTTCTTTTCCAGACAGCATCTGGGCATTGCTCCAATTAATATTTGATTTATTTTCTGCAAAGCATACGCTTTTAGCAGAAGAGTGTGAAAGAGACCTTCTCTGTATAGACATTAGCTTAAAGAGGTTAAAGCATCTGTCAAATGAGATACTTAGATAGAAATCCTCATTCAGGCAAAGGAATAAAAATTTCAACATGAATACCTTTCATCCTGAATCTCAGGATTGCTGAAGGGCTAGAGAGTCAAAGGGATACCATCAATGTCTCCATTTTCTTTCACAAAAAAAGAAGTCCACATTGAAATATGCAAAGACACATCTATACATGTATGAAATGGCACCCAGCTGTAACTCAGGTCTTCTGAATTTCCTATCAGCTACCCTAGGTTGCTTCATATTTCACTATGGATTTTTTTATTTGGGTTCTCAGGAGTTTGAATTGTAACATACAGTGTATATGGAGCAAGGTATAATTCCAGTAGGTAGCAGGATTTCTAAGTATTAGTCATTCTAATATCAAAATCCTTTTGTGAGTTTAGCCCAAAGGATTATTCTTACATTTAAGAGGTATGGACTCATGAAGGACAGATCCAGTTGAATGTCTTAAAGGATTTAAATAACTACTGTTTATAAAAGTGTGTAAAGTGAATTCAAATTTCATCAGTTTCTGCTAACTTCTCAATGTGCCAAGGCAGTATATTTTTGTGTTATGCAAATGTCAAAGCCTAGATCTTTTTCTGGAATCTGTGTTTGCTTACAGTCTTATATAGCATACATAAGAAGCAATGTTGTGATGAGGTACTTCATGGCAGGGTAAAACATCTTTTCAGCAGAATACTTACAAAGAGCATGATGTTTCTAGTAGGGGAAAGTTCCATATAACATGAGTTAGCTGTGATGCATTTTAATCTCAATAAAACAAAATTAGTAATATTCTCTCCAATATTTGATAGCAGTTTGCTCACTTGAGACCTACATATGACCTAAACACTTTTTTTTCCTCACAAATTTAATATAGTATTTGGTAACCACTGCTCTGTTACAGTCTTTGTCTTAGTACCCTAAGATAGTTTGCAAGTATTCCTCCCTGGAAGGGAACTTTAGTCATGGCTACAACTGTAGCTTAACAGTACACTGAGGCATCTTCTGGACCTAAGAAAAATTGATCTTCTCTGTGTTTGCAATCTTATTGACTTCAATCTCATCCCTGTACAAGAAACTAGAATTATGTAGGCAGGAGCTAGATCTTGTAAGTATGCATATATATTTGTATATTCATGAATAATGTTGTGGACAGGTATATATAATACTTATACTACATTATCCTCTTTTCTGATCCCACAGATAAATATTTTAGTACAAAAGGAACAGAAGTTTTCTTTATTTGTAGTCATTAGTAGTTTGAAGACTAAGTACACATATATGTAAAGGATAATTTTCAACAAGCTTCAGTACTTTTAACGTCAGTCTGGTAAATTTAACAAAATGGGGAGAGAAGTGAGACTGAACACTACCAACCATTACATAACTTCCACAAAAGCCTGGAACATATCTTGAGCAATTTAAGTAATTAGATTGCACTCCATACATGCATGATATAAATTCTAGTTAATGATAATGGAAAGAAAAAAGGAAATGCCAGATATTTGATGATTACTTCTCATTAGCTTTATTTTTCCTCTTGCAAGTAACAAAACTGAATTCTGAGTATGAAGTATTAATGTAAGATAAATGCAGTTACCATTAAATTTATATCTATATTAAATTAATCTTTTAAGAATGATTCATCACATTCTGAAAATTTCTCACAGAATTCTAAGTGCCAGCATTCTAACACAAAATGGAGAGAGAGAACTGTTGCTTTCTAGACAACAGCTACAAATAGACTTATGTGAGCGTAACAAACTAAACTCATTGAAATCTAAAATGTCATTTTGAATAAGAAGAAGGTCACATTAATGCAATCATATTGTTTTGATAGTTACTACTTAGGTATGTCTTGCTCAGTGCATTTGTAGATCCATCCAAATGGCTTTTAAGTCACTGAGGAAAGGCCATTTATTTCTGCCTTGACAGTTGTATCTGACAGTGGATGTCTGCTTTGTTGCACCTTAAAGTACAACATGAAATACAGGGACACAAAACATTGCATAAGCATCAACAGAGAGTTAATATATACTACAAACCATCTGTCTGCACAAGAAGATCAGCATTCACTCCATTCAATAAAAGTGTAATTTTCTTCTTATGCTCCTATCCCAGCTCCTTGATCTTCCTTCTTTCTTTTCTCAAAAGCCACAAAAAACCCCAAAATACCAAATCAACCAGCAAAACAAAAATAATAATATAAATGCAAACAAACAAACAGAAAAACCTTAAATGAAATAAGTGATCTGTGAAAGGGACTGTCCACTCCAAATCTGTACATGAATAAGCATTTTCACATATTTGTTTCCTGGTTTCTAGCCCTTAACGTACACTATTCCTTTATGGTGTGATCATGGAGACTTGTGAAACAGTTTCTCTGTAATACTTCAAAAGGCCAGAATCTGTGTGGCCCACTTCTATGTTTCCTTATATTATTGGCTGTGGATTTGTCAGGATGTACTACCAGACAGAAATTGGCCTCAAATCTAAAGCAGTGCATTAGCATGTAGCCTATATAGTCCCATGGGACTCTGAGTGTTAATGTGTCAGCCACAGGGGAGAACGCTTAGAGATCCTTCAGAGCATTTATTTAGAGAACTCTTATTTCTGTGGATTTAAGCATGAATTAATATACTTTTTAAATGAAGAGGAAAAAAAAAGAGTGATAAAATTTCCCAAATCCTCATCTGGAAATGTCAAGAAGCCAGGTACAAAAAAAGGCCTGAGCAGGAAAAAGGGTCATCATGGCATTTTATATTTACACATGAAAAAATCATAGCACTGCAAATCAGAAATTTTACTTGTTAATTTAGATGAAACCTGACAGCACAATGAAAACCCAATGATGAATAAATACTCCAAGATCAATACCTAAATCCATTACAGAGAATTCACATAGCTGCAGCTCAGCAGAGAGCTTTCTATGTTCCTACACCTGCACAGCTTCTTGTCTCATGGATCATGCCAGCTTCAATATTGACTGCCTGCCTTTCCTCTTCAGGGAACACCATCCCTTTCACTAAAATGCACCATGGGAACACCATAAAGTCAACATCCAGCTGCTGCAAAGAGAAGGGGTCCATCCTCTTACTGTGTCTGTTCCCTTCACCACAAATTGCAGATGAAACTTTCGGCAGCATGAAAAGAATTTGCTAATGTGAAAGTTATAGAATCTTTGTGAAGCAAACTTAGTAAAAGGATTTAGCTTATACAAGGAAAGCCTTGGCAAAAGAGATGGTGGTGCTCGGTTATAGGTTGGATTCAATGATTTCAGTGGTCTTTCCCAACCTAATTGATTCTGGGTAATTCTGTGATCTCTGCATGGTGCTAGAGGTACCTCAGTTCTGATAGGCTTTATCAGGTCATGCTCAACATCATCTTACTGCTCTTACGAGAACATGTGTATCTGGGAATGCTGCAAATCTGTGTCAGTGAAATTTTCTATTTCTGAAGGCATGTCCTGAATTTTTCTCCCAATTTTTTCTACTTAACAACTCTATGATGCAGAGGCAACAGGTCAGGAAAAAAATGCAGTCCCTGTATTTTGGGAAAATTTGGATATATACCTAGAATTTGTACCCTGAAGGAGAATATTTGTAGTGTTCTATAACAGCCTCAGGTAAGCAAGCCAAGGTGTCTTCTGACCCAGAAGTGCAAACATATATGTTTATGGTTCCAATTTACTGTGAGTGGAACTTACATGAAAAAAAAAAATCCTATTTACTTATTGATTCTTTAAAAACTGTAACTTTTTCTTCTGGAAATAATCCAGTTCCATATAAGGCATAAGTCAAGGGAAAAACAAACAAACCAAAGTCCCCAAAACTAACAGGCTATTCTGATATTTTGTTGTCCTAAAAGAAACAGCTTAGACATTTTAGAAATGGGATACTAGGCCTCCAGCACAGCAGTGCAATAGGCCAGACCTGCACTAAAAAATCCTAAATGAAATAAGTCTGTGAGTGACCTGACAAAATTCATGAAGCTCAGTACTGAAAGTCACTTCTTATCACACAGAGAGTAAAAGATGCTCTGTTTTTTTTTTCTGAAAAACTAAATGGTATATTGTTATTATACTGCTTTTTTTCCCCCTTTATTTTCATCCCTCAATTACATTCATAACTACAGTAAATAATGATACAATGTAGTAAAGCTGATACTTTGAATTGTGGTATTCACATACTAATCGTGGAGAGAAAATTTTTTTGTTGCAGATAGATGATAGACCATCTCATTTGTGCCCATATTACATTTTGGTGAAGAGAAGAAGTGTCCTGCAAATACATAAACACACCATGGACTTTGTTCTTAGGGATGTTTAGTGGACACAGAACTGTCATGTTCTCTTTTAGCACTGCACTGGACCTACTGTAGCCTTTAAATAGACCTGGAACATATTAGCAGAACAAAGGGAGAACAGGATAACACTGCATGCCATGGTATTTGTGTATGTACACCACAGAACTCTTAACCACCAAATAAATTTTCAAACAGAAAGTTCAGCTTAAGAATTTATCCGTGTGGTGAATGTCTGAACTAATGGAAGACATAAACCTAAATCCTAACATTTACCATCAGGAGTCTCATCAGCTTGCCAAGAACACAGAAACTTCGGAGGCTTTTCCCCTCCAGAGACACTGGCAATTGGAAGAGACAGAGACACTGTCTGTGGAAGTAACCCATAATGTAGTATATATATATATATATATATATATATATATATAAAGAGGACAGAACTGGGTCCTGAGACCACAGTTCTAGGCCTTACCTTATTATGCTGTGGTAGCATTGCCATCTGGCTGGTTTTCAGCTGGACTGGCTGCTTTGGTATGAGTGAGCCAGTTGGCAATTCACAGGAGCAAATTAATCTAAGCATGTTCAGCAGCTACATGTCTTAAGGTGGCTGGTTCTTTTAGACATCAAAGGTAGTAGTGCCAATTTGGCCTAGGAATAAAACACACCTGAAAGAGTTTGGTAATATTCTTCGTACAGTTACATTTTGTGGGGGAAATTGTTTGTTCTCTCATTACTTTCTGAATTCAGTTTCTGGGAGAAAGGTGAGAATATTAAAACCACATAGGTCTTCCAAACTCACCAGTTGCACTTTTATGTGTGTTCTTGGAACACAAAGATCTAATTCCGGTCTCTTTTTGCTGACTCCAACAAGAATAGAAATAAGGCCTAGGGTCAGAGTTTCCTTGTTGACTTTTTCCTCATTTTTTTACATTTGAACTCAATTTGAGATAAACTTTGCCCTCTGGGGAAGCAATTACAGATAATACGCAGACCAACATAAATTAAAACCTGGACATATTTACAATGTCACCAATTTATAAATTATGCTCACCGTGTGAAATGTTTTTTCTGCTCAGTTTTGGAAAGGTCACTGCTATGTATATGCTTATATATATAAAGAGAAATAACGATATATCAAACAGAATCACTCTTCTTTACAGAGTGATTTTTTTATCTATACAGTACTGGGAATTAATAACATCAGTCAGGAAATAAGTTTTCTTGGCACCCAATTTTCCTCAATCTTTGGATCCATTAGTGAAAAGTTGTTATATGCATCCTGGCTTTTTTTCTTAAGAGAGAACAAAATCATTTAATACCCATAGTAATGTGCATGCTTTGGAATAAATTCAGCAAAACAAAACAAAATGAAAAATCACACATTAAGGAACCACTTTTTTTTAAAATGTGAAGAAATTAACACATGAACGCATAAATAGACCCTCTTTATGTGGATTTCTTTTCCTAAAGTGAACAAAACATATTAAGAAGAATAAAATAAAAAATAACAAATAGGTAGAAATGCTTCATTTTACTTAACAGAAATAAATTTCTTGTGCCTGAAAAACTAGGACAGTGAACATTGGAAATCAAATAATAGTAGAAAGCAGATATAGAAAAGATCTGGAAGTCATTCTTAGTGATTCCAAATGCAAGATAATTTCTTAAAGTATACTTCTGAGAGTTTTGTCCAGTCTGATTTTAAATGAATCAGTTGATACCATTTTTATAGCTCTCTAAAGAGAGTATTCCACTGTCAAATAAATACACTTGTGACTCTCAGGCACAGAAGTTATTCAGACATTAGAGTTAAAATTAGAGACAAGGGGAAAATAAGCTGAATAAAATGTTATGCCTAGTTTTGGTTTGCCATCCAGATTTGATTAGAGTTAAGAAAACATAATGAATGTACATGCAAGCTCTCTGCAGGATGCCTGGCAAGACCTAATTGAGGTTTCGGGGTTGAAGCAAGACAGTTCTATCAAAGAGTGTAAATTTTGAAAAACAGCAGATTTATATGTAGATATTTCTGAGAACACTTTCTTATATTTATACATTCTTAATCCCCAGAAAGAAAGAGGAATTGTGTGTGACAGTAGTTCATCTCTCCCACAGAAGTCCAAAGACCTAATTTTTTTATCCCATGAGAAAAATAAAGGTGTGCCTTTCCCTTGGGTTAGGTAATACATAACCACTATGATACGAAATCAAATTGTAATTAAGTTTAATTGGTTCACAGCTTTAAGATAAATTCATTGCATGCAGTAAATTCTAAGTTTCAGTTATACCTTGCTGCCTTAACACTTGAAAGCCCAGGCCTTTTCCAGTATTTTATCCAAGTCCAGTCAAGATTACTTTTTTTCTGGAGATGTGAGTCTCAAATTTGTGGCCCAGGCATATGAGCAGCAAAAGCAGAGTTCTTGAGCATCTCTCTCACCAGCTTGGATAAGGAGTGTGCCTCAAAGGTGTTCCACTTGTGGGACTATCCGTTTATGGCAGCAAAGAATAATCTGATCACAGCAGACATGGCATTCACCCAGCTAGAGGATGAGAAGGATTGAGGTGATCAAGAAATCATGGGAAAATTTGTGGTTAAGCAAGCAATGCCACACACCTGCCTCCTTAGGGACAGGAGGCCGGGCAAGAGACCATCATAGGGTCTAGACTTCCCAGGTTGTGTGCCTTACCTGTGTGGAGTGCATAAGGAAAGGCTCAATCTTTCCAGGTGCTTCAGATAGGCTGGGCACTCTCAATGCTTGCTGGGAGGGGCAATACTTGTGGCATTTCCCACACTAACAAGCTGCAAATGAAAGATCCAAAGGAGAGAGAAGAGAAGCCACCATGGATATTTCCCCCTGGCAGCCTCCATTACAGCACTCCCAGCTTTTTCTTGAAAACCTTCAAAGCCAGCCACGGCTCAGCTGATACCTTCTCCTATCTGGATCCAACAATGAGCAGCCAGCTCAAATCTCACCCTGCTGGCTGTGGATTCCCCCACAGTAACAGCCTCCTCTTACAG
Source organism: Passer domesticus (assembly GCF_036417665.1). NCBI lineage: Eukaryota > Metazoa > Chordata > Aves > Passeriformes > Passeridae > Passer > Passer domesticus. The sequence goes on along the minus strand of NC_087475.1, from coordinate 37,010,306 downwards.
ACTTACCTAACAAAAAAGGCACAGTGAAAAATACAGCACCTTGAGGCTGTTTTCTCCCATTCTGGAGGAATCATCCATCAGCTCTTTAGACAATAGAATAATTGCCTGCATCACAGCTGTAAGGCCGTAAGTCTGGCCCAAAATATCAGTTTATTTTGTCTTTAGCATGTTTCCAGTTTGTCAGTGAAGACTGGTCTTACTCACAAGGGGGGAAAGCTATTTTTGTGCTGTTGCCAAGATACTCCTGGCACTAGCAGACTGATCAGATAGCAGCTGTCAATAGCTGTGACAAACTAACACAATGATTCAAAGAAGGGATTTTAAATGGTGTGTAACTGACATACCTCCCATGTGCAAATCTTCTGCTCCCATCTGGAAAGTTAGGTAAGCCAGTCCCGTTCCTTCATAAAGCTCTCCATGGCACTGAATATCATGAGAGTTGTCTGGATCAGGGAACAACCTAGAACTATCACTCACAAATCCCACCTCAGAACCTGTACCTCATGCACTTCCATGGAAGTGCACAACACAGTTTAATGGCCACTATAAAAATGGGTTTAAAGGATACTATGCTGCTACAGAGACTGATGGCACAAACAAGTTAAAATTGAAAAGTTCTGAAAGCATGAGTGCAGAAACACAGAAGGGTTAGTCACACCGAGTGTAAACTACTTTCAGGTAAAACTTAACAAACACAACTCAGAAACATTTCACAACAGCAAGATTCTTTACCTTTATTGCCAGCTCTTTAACAATAAAATCAAATAATGCCTTTTGCTTTCTTCATAATTTCTTCTAGCAATTTTCAGTATAAAATGCTGCACTTTAAAATGTGTCCAATTTAAAAGGATGTAGTTTGAAAAAGGAGTCTGGATTTGCTTGATCTTTGCACAAAAGCTGAAGAATGAGCATTGGACAAATAATGCAATTTACATTCAGTAATGAAAATGTTTTTAACAGAACGTGTACACAGTTTGCATTTATATGTCTGTAGCTTGGCATATACAGCATAAAGAAATAATTTACCAATGATACTAGCTGTTACATTAGGGATTCTGTGCCCACATAAAAATGTAAAATGTGTCTTCTGATTGTGAGCTGTATGCACTTAAAATGTAAAATCTCTGCCCAATAAAATTGCTTCAAAGTCACCTTGTAAAATGGAATGTACAAAATAACACTAAATGCTACATGGGTGGATTTTTAAACAGATTTTTTTTTATCTAGGTATAATGAGTGTTATATTTTTAAAACACAGTCACAAAAAGTGGAATTATTTTTTCTATGTGTGTATATACACATATATATGTATGCATGCATCCATAGACCCACAAATCTACAGAATCATGTAATAGACAACATTAAGGTCAGTATAACACTATGTCTGAAATTTGTATCTTTTGCCTTCCTATAAAGCTACAGATAATAGTAAACAAGTTGTGATTCCTGTATTTTGTACCTTTTCAGTGTCAAGGGAAAGGATACAGTATAAGCAAAAGAAAATATATAGAATTTGGCTCACAAAGCACCACTGTAAAATGCTGTCAAATGACCTATACAAGGATCCTGCATGTCTCTGGGATGACTGTGACATTTGAATCAAGTACTGCAGTTGAGAAACACCCTTTCACCAAGTGGAGATTCCCTGAGACAGATCTAGATTTGGAATGTTCTAAAGTTTCCAAAGTTCAAAACTCTTCAGCTGTCTCTTCTATATGTTTTTGGATAATCAAAACGTTTGCATCGATTTCCACATCAGCCCTAAAGACAGGCCAGAATTCTTTGCTAACAATTTAAATATTTGATTAATACAGAGATTTCCTTTAAGATTACTTTTCAGCTATATAATCTCTTCTACCTAATAAAACTAGGGTAAATATATATTATTATACAGGGTTTACATGGTAAGGTTTTGGAAAGGGGGGGCAACTGCATCGATGGCTTCAGTGAGAGGGCATTAGGAGCTGCCTCCATGTCCCACAGAGTCAGTTTCAACCTGCTCCAGGATGGACTTGCCAGTGGCCAAAGCCAGGTCAAGGCTGAGCCCACTGGTAGCACCTTTGCCATAACATATTCCAGAAAGGGCAGTGTCAGAGCCCCTCTCTCTGGATGCCCTGGATGGCTCAAAATCCTGGCAGAGACTCGGAGATCCTTGCAGGAAGTGAAAAACACTTGGGAATTTGATCTTAACCCATGGAGCGAGTTACCAACTTTATATGAAGAATTACAAGTCACAAAAGTTTAAGTAGCACAACAGTAGTTGTCACAGGGTGAAAGGTGGAATTTTGAAGAATGTTACTATGGGGGGGTCTAGGAGACAAGATGGAGGGATTTGGGCCTTGTCCTGTTCCTCTCCCTTCTTCTTCCCAGCCTCCATCTTCTTGGTGATGCTAGCATTTTGGGATTGGTGTAGAGTAGAAAGTCACAGTCTAACATAGATGATAGGTATTGGAAAATTACTGTAAATATCGAATACGTAGTTTGTAGTATAAAAGACAACACCAGCCCGGGGGCGGGCGGAGTGTGCCTCAGACTGACCTGCAGAACCTGCAGGTCTGTGCCTCAGAACAGACCTTGGAAGACCAGAGAGAAAATGTTTTAGATAAGAAATAATAAACAACCTTGAGAACATGAGCCTAAGACTTCTGATTTCTTCTTCGACAGCTGGGTTGGGGAAAAGAGACTTTTTAACACACCTTGGGATCATCTCAACCAGAGAGAATCCCAGGAGGGCAGAAATTGCTGAAGAGCAGCTGGGAGAGCGGAATGAGAAAATGTGAGCAAAACAGCCCTGCAGACACAGAACTCAGTGCAGAAGGAGAGGGCGGACATGTTCTTGGTGCCAGGGCAAAGATTCCCCTGCAGCCACTGGAGCAGACAGTGGTGAGTCAGGCTGACCCCCTGCCGCCCATGGGGATCTGCTGTGGAGCAGAGATCCACCTGCAGCCCATGAAGGACCCCACACCAGGACAGCTGAATGTTTCCTGAGGAAACATACCACCTGTGGAGACCTCACTCAGGAGAAGGCTAATGGCAGGAACTGGGTCCAGTGATGAAGAGCCAAGACACGGGCAGCTTTTCTGGCAGAACCTGTCATCCAATGGAAGACGCACACTGGAGCAGTACATCCCTGTAGGACTGTCACCTGTGGAAAGGATACACACTGGAGCAGGTCTTGAAGGCATGTACCCCATGAGGAAACCCCATGCTGAGACAGAGCATGTATTTTTAATTTTGTCCTTATCTCTCACGATCCTAGTCTGTTACAATTATTTGGCAATAAATTAAATTATTTCCCCAAGCTGAGTTTGTATTGCCTGTGATTGAAATGAGTAAGTGATTTCCCTGTCATTATCTCAAGCCTCAAGTTTTTCATCATATTTCCTGCCCTGTCCTATTAAGAAAGGGCAGTGAAAGAATGGGTTGGTAGGCACCTGGCAGCCAGTCAAGGTCATCCCACTGCAGCTATTAAATTCATCAAATTTCATAAAATTCAAAATACATGGACAAAAATTGAACCTATTTCATACTGCAGGTGAAACAACAAACAGCCACTGAATTATATGATTCCTGGAGGGTTTTTGCTTTACTGCTCTGCTCAAATGTGTAGCAAAATACTGTAAGGGAATCTCTAATGAAATCAACATCTAACATAGTGGAAAATTTACACTTGGATCAATTCCTAAGCAAATAGGAAACTTCTGATGGTACCTCCTCAGAGAGTTTTTCAAAGAGCTGGGAACAAAAAAAAAGTAATGTAGACAAGCATCAGATCAGAAATGACAGATTTGCTCTCCTAGCACTCATCCTGAAAAACAATTATTTTTGTATTTAGTTTTGAACATGAAAAATATGTGATTGTTTATCATCTTAAGTTAACCATAAGCTTGGGTTTACAAAGTTATTTAGCAGCAAACGCTAGCTCTTGATATCTTATTACTTCTTTTTGACAAGTAACAAGAACAAGTATAATTACCAAACAAACTTGAATGTTATTTCTTAAAAACTGAATGCAGATTAATAAAACCAGAAGTCCTTATTTGTGTTATTTTGTATTGTTTTTTTTTAATATTGCATTTCATTTTTAAAACAAGATATTATCTCAGCAGAGGGTGTTTCTTAAGAAATAAGGATCAGCCAAAAGATTCTGAAATAGAAAATAATCTCCAAGACATTTTCTCAAGTCTTTGCGGTATCATTCGCTCATAGCTATGCCAGCATAGAAACTTTTGGAAGACACCTGGATGAAAATAAAGGAGAGAGGTAGGACAAAAGACTTCAGAATGAAGTCATAAAACTGAACAGAAGTAAATGCCTTAGTTTTATGTAGGAGTTTAGAATTGGACATTCCAAAATTCTGATTCAGGCTCACATGTTCCAGGTGTGCCAGATACCACACTTGCCTTCAGTTTCACACTGGGAAAATGTAACAATAATATTTACTCATCTTCTATGGCTGTCAGAAGGAAATCCCATGTATTAAGTCTGAAGAACCAAAGGAAAGTGTCATATTTTTCAGCTTTTAATACCATCCCACCTAGAGAGCTAGGGTTCAGGTAGACAGGGAATTTTAGAAGCCCAAGCAACATAGGAAGAATAACTTCAAAAACTCTTGGGGAAAAATAGAAAACAAAAGTAATGTTGTAACCTAAATTTATACAATAGGTCTCTCTGAACATGTGAAGTGGACTTGAATATTAATCTTAAACTTTGCAGAAAGAAACAGGCAAGAAGGAAGAACTTAATTTAGAAAGCATTGTAAAGGCTCTGGCCGGCAAATACAGGAACAGTAGAACTACGGAAAGAAAGAGGGGGAGAACAAGTGCCAGTCTGAAAGGATCTATAGCCAGGTCATATCCCTGTGAGTAAAGTGGGTACTCAGCCTTGTCTGACAAAAATCCTTGCAGCTGGACCTCATATCAAAGTGTCTTTGTTAGTGTACTGCTCTGTAATCTCCTTTCTCACTGCACTGTATGGGTTTGAGCATACCCTGAACCCCTCAGACTCACATCTAAACCACAGCCTTTGTTATGATAAACTCAGCTTTTAACTATCATGATAAAAACCCTAAAAATATCATATACACTAGGGAATGTGGTGTCTGCACAAAGAGTCATAGAATTACCTGAACTTCCCTTTGCAATTATTTTCTTCCTATCCTGTTGTTTCCTCCACCTGTGGCTCTAGCCCTTTATTGTTGTGCCATATCTGTCACTCAAGCAAAAACCCTCTGAGCAAAGAATATACCCCTCTATGGTCCTAGCATATTTTGGGTGATGCCACAATATAAACAGTAAACAAACAGTGATATCCATATCTATTATAATATGCTTTTGCAAGCTGGGTGTTTGCATGGTGGTGTTGGCTGAATCACATTAATTGAACTCACTGTTTTCACAAGCAGAGGTAGGTAGTGCTCTTGCCAAAATATCTTAGCCTTTGATGCCGCTGTAATATTCTCTAACCTTGTTCTTGTATCACACCCTATGATGTCTTCTTGTTTTGAAGGGTGAGGGTTTATTTCCATTGAAACGAGCCATCCTCTGACGTTAATAGAGTGAAGTTTGGGATAACAAAAAAGAAATTGCCTAATGCTAGCCAGAGAATAAAAAAAAGAGAGAGACTTATGAATGACATCTTCCTACAGAAGAGGAAAAGATAAAGACCTGAAATAATAATAACACTTAAATAACTATTCATTAATTGCCCTGTCAGCAGTTTAAGACTTTCCAAGTCTTTCCATCAACAGATGGATAATTACACTGGTTGTTTTCCTCCATACAGACTTTGAAGTTCTGTTTAATGCCCTATGTATTCTTTAACATGCATACATAACTCTCATAGGTGTGAGACTGATTTTATTCCTCAGACCATCCACTGAAGGAATCAGTCATGTGTATTGGCAATTCCTGTAAAAAAATTGTGTTTGTGTGTTACCAAACTATTAGCATAGACCTCACAGATGGACTGTGCAGTTGTACCCAGGAGCCAGCTGTTGTCAGCTGATATGGGAAAATATACACAAGGGCATGGATAGTGATAGTCACCCACAGGTTGATATTAGCTGAGAAAATGATTTGGAGAATTTTAGAGGAAACAACATTTTTTCATTATAGTTCCCAGAGAGATAGAATCTCTCTGTCATGTCCATTGCCTCATACACCTTTGTCTATGCTCCAGCTAACATCTTCCCTAGTCACCGCAAAACAGAAGTTGACCAAGCTTCATATAGATGTGAGCTAGATTCTTGAATTAGTAAAAAAAACATTCACAAATACTTCAGAAGAGATGTCATAGCATACACAATGTAAATAATATATGAGTAAAATTTGGTTACTAATCAGAACTATGTGTGAGGGATGGTGAGAAAGGTTACTGTTTTCTCATGTTCCTGAAGCAGTTCAGGAACTGCTTTCTCATGCTCAAAGCAGTCAGTCAAAGTCCCAGTTTTCTTTCAAGGGTTTTTAAACATATTAAGGGTTAGATAACAGGATCTGTGAATTTAAGAGTGTAGTAGTTTTTAATACTAGAAGATATTACATGTCCTGGTCCTTAAAAGGAATAAAGAAATCTGATCTCAGTTGGAGTCAAATGCCTCCTTTTGACTTAGGGATTTTAAGAGGTTTAGGTATGGTTTTAGGGATTTTTTCTTATTTTTAATTTTCAAATTTTATGCATGGAATATAGATCAAAGGATTAGATTTCAAGAAAGGAAACTATTTAGAGCACTTATTTAGTAGGAAAGTAATTCATCATCTACTCATCATCTACATCTCTCCGTTATCTCAGTGATATGTGTCAAAGGAATCAAAATGGTCTTTTCTCACCCATGGATTTGTGTAAGGACCATAATGGTCATAGATAACATTCAGATTATCACACAAGTCTCGCCCTAAAATTTTTAGGTTTCAAAGTCAAAACAAACAATGAGCAAAGACAGTGGGGCCTGGTAAAGGATCTGACATAGATTTTTAGTACTTCAATTATGAGATATTAAAGACAATAAAATGGAAGGCTATTTTTTTCTTTTGATTTAGAGGATCTAGAAATACTTTTAGAAAAAAAAAATCAGCTTTAATCATTATATGGTCTCTTCCAACCTTGAGGATTCTGTGATTCTGATAAGACCCTCCTAAGACTTCTCTAAGATAAAAAGCCCCACTTTTCCCTCACAGAAGAGATGGATGGTTTAGTCCCTCAGTTGTATTCATGTCTCTTCACTGGACTCTGCCCAGTATATCCATGAGGTCTTTTTTGCACTGATGAGCCTGGAACTGGACACTGTATTTCAGCTATGGCCTCACCAGTGCTGAATAAGGTGAGGGACCACCCCCATTGACCTGGTGATAGTGGAATGTTTAATGCAGCCTATTAGAATGCTTGCCTTTGCCACAAGGTCACATTATTGGCTTATGTTTAACTGGTGACCACAACCACCAGGACCTTTTTCTGCCAAGCTATTTCCAGCTGTTCGGCCCCCAGCATGTGGAGATGTTCCTTCCCAGGTGCAGGACATGTCACTTCTCTTTGTTGAGAAACCTTCATAAGTTTTCTGTTAGCCTATTTCTCCAGCCTATCAAGGTCCCTTTGAATGGCAGCACAGCTGCCCACAACCACCCCATACCTTCACTGTGGCACAAACAGGCAGTTTCTCTTTATATGCTACAAACCCACCATTGGTTAAACACTGTGAGGAAATGCTATTACCAAAATTTCTAGCCAATAAATGGAACAAGAAGATAAGTAGGAATCTAGTTCATCAAAGAAAGCTTCTTTTTCACATCAGTAAATCACATTTTCTCTGAACTCCTATTATCAATCAAGAAAAGCAGCAATATTTCACGGTAAGGCAATTTAGTAGGAATTTATGAATGTTGGGAAGTGGCAAATTAGAATAGATTCTATCTTGTTCAGCCTGACTAGTTATGCTGCCAGCTAAATATGACTATATTAATTATGGGTATCTTACTTTTTTTTTATCATAGTGTTTCATGCCTTTATGCAACATAAACTGTAGTAATGGATTAAATGTAGCCTTGAAACCATGACTGCGCAGGGTCTCATCTTGCCTCTTAAAATAAGAAGCATGCTATCAACTCAATGAAAAGACCTTAACTCAATGAAAAGGCCTCCCTTAACGTGGGAGGTTAATTTGGAATTTATGATCGACTTCTTGTGTTGATGCCCATATTCTCAATTCTGAAGTGTGTAATTTGGAATAAAGACCCTTATTTTAAAGTCAGAGGATGTGATTCATTTCATTTAGCTTCAGAATCTACAGCTGAAATGTTTATAATCAAAAGAGTCATCTTTACAGTCAAATACGAAGACAGAGACGCCCAGCGGATGTGATTTATATGCCCTAATTTAGATTTCTACCTTTAGAATAGGATGAATCATATACCAGAAATCAAATTGATTATTAAAGGAAGTCTAAATAAATGATTCAGTGTGAATATCTAAAGTTCTGCAGGGTTAACCTGCTCAAGAGGTCAAAAGCAGTTAATTTGCAATCACTGTTTTATATTGCAGTTCAGCCTGAATTAATTTTCCAAGTGGATCAGACTTAAATGAATCAGTGCCAGCTGCTGTATTATTGCTTCCACTTTCTATTACCTTGGTTTCTCCAAAAATTTCACATGTAAGTGCTGACAAATCCTAATCCTACCAAACATCTGATCATTATCTTTCATGTTAACAGTTGCAAAATTTCCACATAGTGCATGTAGTCTTCTGCTTGCACGTCATCCCAGACTGTGCCTATCTCTCACAAAGAGCACAGCCTTCAGTGAGCAGGTTTTCCTGAGCAGAGTTCATACTATTTTTCAGCTCGCCTAGATGAAAACTGGTCATTTTCCAGAAAACTTTTACAAAATATGAATTCACAGAAATCATTTTCTGATGCACAATCTTATTCTCTCATTTTCCATTGCAGTTTATCTCACAGCTTGTCCCACTGATACTATATTGAACACTAAAAGTGATAATATCTAGCTGTACTTCATGCTTGATTTCTTTAGTGTAAGCACAATTTGCAGTATTTTACTGAATAGTGAAAAGGAAGCTTATCACAGAGCTCCTTACACACAGATACCAAAAAACTGCTTTGTGTACCAAAAGCCTGTGATGGAAAGGGAGATACAAAGTCCAGACCACTGAACAGTCTATTTCAGGTAATTCAGCAAACCAGAAACTTGCATGGAGGAGAGGACATTTCAGGCACCAACTGGAACTCATGCAAGCATAATTTTAAAGATTACCAGGGAGACAGCTGAACAGAGCCAATATCCAGTGTGGTTTGCCTTGGGGTCACGAGGGGAACTCCTCCAGTCTGATTCACGGCAGGACTGCATTCCAGAAGCAAGATTTTTCTATTGGGTGGTACTTTCAGGAGTGATGACTATTCAAAATGAATTGCTAATAAACTGTGTCTTTGCTTGATTTCTTGTGAAACAAAAAGAAGCCATGCACATAGCTGTAAGATATTGCTGTAAGGATCACAGCCTAAGAGATTAGAGAGTTATTTCCTTGCTGATGGAGCCTCCCAATTTCTGAACACTGAAGTCGTTAATATCAACTTGATACATCTTGATTTCTGAAGAAGGCTGCTATGAAAAAGATTCTTTTATCCCTGAATCACTTCATCTGTCAGACTGAGGTTTCACTGTGAAATATAAGTTAAATCAGACAAGCCTTGGTGATGTTCCATTCTGTGCCCTCTTAGCTAGTAAATTTGTAATTTAAAGGAGAAAGCACAAAGTAGAATTTTTTCATTTCTCCCAAGTCAGTGTACAAAAAAGGCAATTTTTAGCTCATTATATACTTCTGTTCTTTCTCCTGAAACAACAAAACTATCACACATTTACTTACTAAAATGAATAGCAAATAGATTTTAAGTCCATAGCTTTGTTCTTCTATTGAATCCTAAGAAAGCATTTTCAAAAGACTGTCTGTCATTCAGGCTTTTGAATATTTTAAGTTAAACCATTCCTGGACTCTTCTTGGCTGGTTTTCTGCTAAAGCAATTGCTACATACAACTATGTATAATGTAACCACATTGAAAATGAGAGGTAGGTTTTAAGAGGGACTAAACACATGAAATACTAACTTGTTTTGAATTTAGGCATAGAGATAAAATATCAGCAAAATTTTCATTAAGACTGAGCAATTGTAACGTCCTTCACATTCTCAGAAAATGTTGTGTGTCCCTTGTCTTCTGCTGTACAGGACTGGGGCTATTAAACTCTGATAAAGTAAGGTTTTAGGGTCTATTTGACGCAGACATGAAAAATCACTCTATGTATATACTATGGAATATATTTTTAGTTTCGGTAAATAGAAAGTAAATCCTGATATTGGATATTTTGATTAACAAAGATGGGATGAGTTTGATAGTGCTTCAGTTTTGAAAAATTACTTTTTCTATGGTTCTGTCCAGATGTAGTCCACAAATTTCAGTCCAGATCTTGTTAATGAGAGTGATGGAATTGTCATGACTGATTTGTTTAAAAAATTAGTCACTCTACTTAATGATCAAATAAAGATGTAAAAAATATTCAAAGGCAATGAAAACAAATGGTTTTTTTTCAATATTAGATTATAAATCTTACCACAGAAGAGACCTTCAAATACAATGTGGAAGATTGGCATCAATTGTCATTGAAAGATAGAATAAATAATGCATATTAAGCTTTTTGTTTCATGGTTTAATCTTATATTGAATTACTAGAAATGAGACAAAAATGTTCATAAAAATAGATTATAATGCATTTCTCTAATGTGACTTCTCATGTTCCCATGAATTCAAGCACTGTTTTTGCTTCTCAGTGAACCATGGGTTTGGGAGATCACAGTGATTCCTGTAACAGACACAATGTTTTACTCTATTCTTGCTTAAAAGAGAGTGCTTGTGATTTCCACATGGATCACAGATTAAATGTCGCATTTTCCCCTGAAATTTAGGTTCTGAACCTTAGAAATTGCCTAGAAATCTCAGTCAGACAGCTGAGAGGTTTGAAATTTTAGTGCAAAGAGGTTTTTCGAACTCACTTTGTGGTACTTAAAGTGGTCTATGAAGAGCAATAGATTTGGGACTGTGCTGGTAATTCACACCCTGGTTTTCTGGTTTCTTAGTCTCCCTATTAATTCTGAAGGCTCTCTGGCTCCCCATTCAATAAACACTCAGGTGCTTTGACTGCCAGGTTGCTGAGAGCAAATCTCCCTGGCTGACTGCTTTTCTAGATTATTTGCTACCTGTGCACTCAGCTTTCTTCAATGGCAAGCCTTGAAACTGAAATGGCAGAGGAGGGGCTGATGCTATTAAAAGCAAGAGAAAAGGCACATATAGAGGTCTAGCTCCAAAATTCTCTGTCAGAGAAAGAAGCCATACAGTGATGAAGGCAATCAGGCAAGCTGGCAGAAAGCCAGGGTACTTTTTCCCCATCAGAAATCTGCCGAGTTTTGACAAATGTTTTTTTGACACCAACATGTTTCAATTCAGTGAATCTGAACTTCCTGACTTAAAACATGTCCCACTAGAAAATGTCCAATCATTTCTGGAAGAGAGATAGCAATTTAACTTATTAATAGAATTTAAGCTTTGTGAATTTAATTTTAAAACCAAGCCACTCTTCTATAAAAATTAAATATTTATGAGTCATAACAGTTTTGCTTAGTTTTCTTTCTCAGGGAAGAGCAACTGAACTCAACAGTGCTGTTCTAATTCATTGCCCAGCAGTACTGTGAATTCCCCTCAACAGTAAGTATAACACTTAAAGATGTATTACTATCTGAAGTTTTCTTATCTGTTGGAGAACCATAAAATAATTTCACATGTGTTATGCATCTTGCACTCTGTAAATGTTAATGACAGTCTTTCCTCATTTAGCAGGATTTCTGCTTTCCCAGTTTGTTTAGGGTTTTGTTTTCTTGTGGTTTTTCAGTTCATTTGTTTGGGGTTTTTGGGGGGAGAGGGGGTTGGGTTAGGATTTTCTTTTGTTTGTTTTGGTGGTATTAATGCCTGCAGCATTTTCTCCAGATTCGTGACAGAGGGAATTTTTGAGGAAAGAAGTCTTTGGGGGGGATAAAAGAAAGACATTTTTAGAGGTTGTACATGCATATTTTGGTTTTGCTGATGAAAGAGAACACCAAAAGAATCTACCGGAAATATTTGCTATCAGCTTTCACGCTGTTGCCACGCTTGTATTTACACTGGGACCTGAAGCTATACAAACCACTTCAGGCTGTGATCTTCACTGATCACAAAGGCTAAATAGGATCAGGGCTACCCAGTGTTTAGCTGAAGGAAGTCCAAGGAAAAACCCAGGCAGCAGGGAGTGGGATGGAGGAGGCATCTTTGCTTCAGAGTGGAGCCTGTTGCTGCCAGAGGTAGCATGTATCAACAGCACTAGGCCAAACACTCCTGTGTGATTAAGCCCCACTTAGCACAGAAGCAGAAGATCTAAGATCGAAACATTCCTAGATGAAGCTGTACAAACAATCTGTTCCCCATTGGTTTTGTTATTCCATTTATCTGCTTTTTTACCTTTTGTAAAACTAGTCCCTTATGCCTGATCCAAAGCTCCTGTGATCTATGCATATCCTCTGTTTTCTGTCAGGATATTTTTATAATTACATTTGCCAGTGTCTAAGGTGAGCAAATTCTTTTGAATACAATGAACAGCCATTCCACACTGCATGGATTTAGTTTTCCTTCACTGCTACTCAATACTGAGAAATATGATACAGCCCCACAGGTTTAAGTACAATCCAAATTAAACTTGATCATATCTCACAAGCTCTTTATTATTCCTAAAGAAATCTCTCATGTACCAATAGAGCAGCTGTGCTAATCACATTTTAATGCCTTTTGCGGATGTTTTTGTGAAACCTTTCCCCTGCTATTTTCTACTCACTATCCTGCATTACAGCTGTTGACCTCCGAGCATATGAGCAGTTTGAGACACTATACATATGGGATGATTATTTATTTTTAAATTAGTTTTACACAATCAAAAAAATTGTCTTTATCAAGAACACTTGTGTACTTGATATTATCCAATATGAAGGGAAATTGTTTGAAATGGTTATTCAAATCCTTGAAGCTCGTTCTTCATTCTGAGGATCTTATTGTATATTAACAATTTTATCACATTATTCTTGAGCCATCATCTTCATCTACTAAGCCACCAGCAAATAACTCAGCAGCTTTCCCCATTTTTACACTTTTCACAGCTGTTTTGTATAGGTGGCTCACATAGGTTCTATTTTGTCGGGCCAGGGTTTTATGAGCCTTCAAAAGGGAACCTAATAACAACCCTGTGAAATAATCAGAATTTTCTTTATATATTGGCAAATAATCTGCAATTCATTGAAAAAAATGCTTTTATTGATCCCATGATATCTCACCATGCACTTTTTATGCTATCAAATGCAGTTTATCACTTCATTAAGGACATACACTACTTCAGTTGCTCATGATTCCTCTGAACCTTGTGTCATGGACAAATGTCATTAGTATTCTCTCATGAATTAAGATATTTGAGAATACTGATCCTGTGGTTCATCCTGGAGAATGTCCCTCCCATCTTAGACTTTCTACTTCATCATAGCCAGTTGTTAGTATCTCTATAGCAAGATCCATACTTAGAGTTAATTTAGAGACTTTGTCCTCTCTATCTCCTGCAAGTGGGATTTTATTAAAAATTTCACCAAAGTCTGTCAGCAAACCCATCTAAATTAAACCATCTGCCTCTGGACCAGATTATGCCAGATGTCCTTTCCATCCATAAGTACTTCTATGGTTCTTTATATAGATTGGCAAGATCCCTTTTATTTCTCCCCTCTAAAAGAAAAAAAAAAAAAAAAAGAAACTCTTTAGTACACTAAGTTAGCCTAATATGGCCTGTTTTGCTAAACATATTTCAGATTTGTCCAATTTTTTTGTTTGCCTCCATGTCTTGCCTTGAAAAACTGACAAGTATCCTGGTACATATGCTGTGATTGTATCTGTTATGCTACATTGCACCCCACAGACTAAGCTTGAGTCAAATTCACTTCTCCTTCTAGCGTTGAATAGGGTGGAATTTAGTTGAAAACTAAAGAAGCTAGTTAAGTAACTAAATTTTTTTCAATATTCCAAATAATGGGAATACTTTTATTTAATGACCATTCATATTTATTAGTTAAATCTATCTTAACTTTTTTTATCTGTGTGGTGGTTTTTGTTTTGTTTTGTTTTTAGTACAGTTTTTTTACCTTAGATTTGCCAGACTTTATCTCTAAGGTTTAAATTCTTGATGTTTTCACTCTCTTAAACTGAAGATCTCTTTAAAATCTGTCATTTTCTTGATGGGAATTTAAGAGTAGAAAAGAAACAATCATGTGTTCATATTTTTATTTACTTGTAAGTGTTGAATTCTTTCTAGTCTTTTCAGGCATTTTTCACTTAAATTATTCACTTACATATTCAGTGCATTTTTCAATTATTATATTTATTATTATATTACTTATATATTCACTGCATTTTTCTTTTTTTTTTCTTCAAATGGGGCACATGACATAAAAGCAGCATCTGATTCATCAATAGCATATTCAGAGATCTAGAACCATTGTATTATTTGGATGAATTGCTGAGTGTTACATTTGAAAGGTACTGCCACTGTTCTGTTTCTCAACCCTACTTTTACCACAGTACCACTTGCCCTTGCACAGATTTACAAATTCCTACACGTTCCTATTTTTCATCATGTAAATGAGCAGTAAGTCAAGTGAGATTCAAACAGCTCTCTCATGAAAGGATAACTACTTAATAGGACAAGGTAAAATTAATTTTAGAAGTACATTCCTGACATATTGTAGGTTGACTGGCCTATTGAACAATTATCTTTTCAGTGGTTTCTCTTAGGACAGTAATTTCAGTCCTAAGTACTGAAAAGGATGGGCTATGCCAACAAGCCTTAATATGAGAGGGAATTTTCCCTGCCTCAGGTTCTGATCGGAATGCAAGATATATTCACAGTGACAGCTATACATTTACTGAACATGTTTCAAACGAGTTGCTGGAAGCAGAGCAAACAGTTTTATCCAGTCTGCAAACCTTTCAGCTTACCAATAGAGCTTCTGTTTGAAAATTATGTGTTTGAAAATGTTTGTAATAAATGCATCTGTACGTGCACTGCAACCAATATTTTATTTAAAACGGGGAAAACTAAAATTGTTGTGGTATGCAAGCTATATATTTTTCTCTAAATTTAGCATTAATCTTTGTTTATGTAACTTTAGCCTTGAGCTTTCTTGCTGTTATTAGTTATAAGTATCTTGCAATAAACAGCTAAACCATTGTTACCATGATTGCTTTTCACTTTTAAATAGAAGTTATTCTGCCTTTTTTTCAGTCTTCTTTCTTAGAAATTCTCTAATTATTTAGAAGCAGTTCTCTATATAGATTAGAGCTTCAAAGCTCTCTGTTTTAAGGAAAGACATTGTACTGAAAACAGGTTGCATCTACAAATTTGGCTTGTGTTATTTTTGTCTAACAGACTTTTCAATCTTATTATTTTCCCTTTTACTCCTCCTACTAAAGTTTCACAGACAAAACATTTATAAGTGAAGTCTATATAATCATCTATATATGAAATAGATAATTATTTATAAATAAAATATCAAATTGTTTTTAATGTAGTTCACTAAACCATTCTCAAGGACCAGCAGGTCTTTGTAGTCTAACCCTGTATGTCTATAGCGTTTAGAGTTACATTGCTGTACAGAGAGGGGGAGATTTTTTTGCATTTATGATGCTCCTTTATAATGGAGCTTCACCTATTAGACCTTCCTCTCACAGGAAAATTCTTGCAGTAATTTCACTCAGATGGTAAAAGAACACACTTCCATTAATACTATTACCCAGTAACACAAGGGAGAGAAGGAGGAGCCAGGAACTACACACAACCAATTACCTTTAACGCACACTCAGTTCCTGGAAAAGAAATAGAGCAAATGTTCCTAGAAACCACCTCCAAACAAATGGAAAACAAGAAGGTGGCTCAGAATAGTCAGAAGGATGTTAAGAAGGGTAAATCAGGCCTGACCAACCTGGTTGCCTTCTAAAATGACTTGATTAGTGTTTTGGAACAGGGAAGAGCAATGGCTGTCACATGCCTCAGTTTAGTAAGGTCTTAGACACTGTGTCCCATAGCACACCTGTGGCCACACTTATACACTAGAATCTGGTCTCATTAAGTGAATGAACCAGGCATGTGGAAAATTCACTGGACTACCAGTCTCTAGGGATTGTGATCAGTGACACAGGTCCAGGATGTAACTGGTAACAAGTGACATCTTTCAGAGATCGATACGAGAGGCTAATCTGTCAAGAGTATTTTGACAGTGCAGAGAATTTCACATAGATACCACGCAAAATGTTTTCACTGTGAGGATGGTTTAACATTACGTCAGTTTGCCCAAAAAGGTTGTGGAATTCCTATCCTTAGTGATATTCAAAACTTGGCTTGATGGTTCTTAAATAGGAGATCCTATCGGACCTGCTTTGAGCAGAGAGTTTGATTCAACCTCCAGAGGTCTCTTCCTACCTAAATTATTCAGTGATTCTACAATGTATGAGATGTTCAATTGTTTCTTCTTAGTTGGTCCAATGCGAAAGTCCTTTTTCAGGGCGCCGGATTTAACAGAACTTAAAGAAATCTGTCCAAAGGGACTGTACTTCTTTTAAAAATACTGTCTAAATGCAGAGCACATGCAAATCAGCTCTGAAGATATGTGCTTCCAGATTTACAAATGGGGACAAATCTGCCATCCTACCTCAAGAAAGTGTGCTGTTGTGCACCTCCTTTCAATAATATTACATGTTACTAAAATGTAGTATAGTGAATAGTGAACTATTCAAACATATGTAAAACTCCTCAATTAAACCTGGTTCTTGACAATTATAACATCTTTACAAAAATACTTTCGACTCAGCTTTATTCCCCTGACACAGATAGATCATTTGCTGGTATGACTGACCTTCAGGCCCTCTTAATGCAGCTAGATGGTGAAAAACAATTTGATCTTTTGCCTTGTGGGGCCAAGCTTAATCTGATAAAAATCTCTGCAATTACAGGATTCATCAGAAATAAAATCCACAGAAAAATTCAGCAAAAGACTTTAAAAATATACAGATTAGTAAATTGATTCACCCTGCAAAGTAATTTGTTCAAAAGCTTTCTTTTTTAAGTAATACTTAACATTTTATACTACTGGGTTTTGAAGTACATCCTCAAGTACTCAGAATCCTTTTTTGTAGACAAGCAGCCTACAAAATTTAACCTGGGACAATTTAAACTGATGCAAATGAATACTTTGACTCATGTAAGATTTGCACCACTACATCAGTGGAAAATAGAGTCCCTGTATTATTTGTGAGCCTTTTCCACATAATTTCAAATTCCTACATAATTTCAAAAATATGTCACAAGTATAGAATTCCTTTTTTTTTTTTTTTTTTTCTTTTTTGTATTTTCATTAGTGTCCTGAATAAGAATAAAATCTGCTTTCTGGATTACTTAGTTTTTATTTAGCAATCACATTTCAGAAAAATTCTACAAGCCCTGGTCATTCCAGCAGGAAAGAAAAAGGGCCTGGAATATTTAATTCATTCTTCTTCCTTATGCTTATACCATTTGTCATAGAGCTTTCAAATTGCTTAGTTTTCTAAGTTTCAGAATTAATACATGCTAATCACACACTCACCCAATGTGCAATCTGGAATCTGCAAAAGAGCTATCATGCCTTGCTTCACTCTGTTTCACAAGAGCATCTTTCTCTAGAAAAGCATTATGATTTTACCAGGGTTTTTTTATTATTTTTGAGTAGCAACCAATAGGTTTTGAAGCAATTATTCAATAGCATGTTTCCTCTGTGCAGTTTGATGTGACCAATATTCCTCTAAGCTTCCTCTTTTAGTTGAAAAGTCAAATTCCCTATCAGATACTGAAGTTATTGCAAGAGATTTTTACAATGGCTTTGATTCCCAAAGGTACTGTAAATAGTGAAGAAATTGACTAACATAGTTTTTCTTCAAGAATAGCAAGTGGTGAAAGGACAACAGGTTCACGACTGATTACCATTTGAATGAAGTCAATGAAAAAAAATCTTTCTGTAACATAGCCATGTACAGCAGATGTAAACTGCAATACTGGCAACATTTCTATTTACCATTCTGAGGTTAAAAATTATTTAGTAAATTGTAATGATTAAAGTACAATACAAGAATTCAAGAACATTTAATACCACTGTTCTCAAAAGGGCATGTTTTAGAAATTTTGATCATACTGCAATCTGCTCAAAGCTGTTAAAGTATGGATAATTTCGTTCAATTTTCCAGTAGGTTTCTGCCTTGAATAAGTAAATAGTGGGTAATGGTTTGTGTCAAAGTCCTTGTAACACTCCATTAAACATAAAGCATGACAATCTGATCAGATGTCTCTTTTATAGTCAGAAACTGACTTGTGACTTTGGGAGTTACTCAGCTGCATCAGGTCACATCAGAAGTCTAGTCTTTTCATCTTCTAAAAATCCCTTATGGCTTTACATCTGACAAATTTTGAATCATAGCATCATGACCTCACTTTTAAAACTGCATTTGATATAGTCCAAGCACTGTGACTGAATGGAAAGTAGAACACTCTTCTGCTGGGGACTATATAAAAGGAAACCCTCTTTTTTTCTTCTTCTTTTTTTAGTTTTTAATGCTTTAGATTAAATAGTATCCTTAAGCTTCAAGCATTTCACTTACATGAAAAGGAATTAGAGTCCAACTTAAAATACACACAAGACCATGGGAATTCAGAATCATTTGTCCATTCAAACATTAGTATTTCATTAAGAAAAGTATTAAAAAACAATTACTCATTTAAATAACTTAAATATAGCATTAGATACAAATATAGCATTAGAGATCCTCTGTGTTGTGCATAGATATTAGTAGACTCTGCCTATGTAAAGTCTTTGTTACATTTAAAGTAACATTAAAAATCTAAAACTTTATGATTCCCCAAATGAACCAGTCATCTTTCAGAAACTATTTGCCCATTTCTTTCTTTCCTGTGGGGTAATCTCACTTGTCTGAAGTTCTGAGAAAAGGGAAGGTTAGGACATGGTAAGTGAGGGAAAGAGTAAAGATTCAAAGGATAGAAGACAGAAGAACATCAAGGGAAGGTGGAGCAAAAAATCAGCTTGTTCCAAATGTTCACCAGAATGGGAGACCAGTGGAACCTCTTTAAAGTAAAAGGAGCAGTTTCAGTGAATTGAGAAGAGAACCATTTGGCACAATAAAAAAAACACCTTATGCTTTCCAAATTACTTCCCAAAGCCAAATGTGTTGCTCTGCACCTTTGGCATATTGAAGTTTTACAGTGTGTAGCCAAACTTTAGCATTTTCCCTGTCACAGGGAGGGACTTAAATCATGCTCCCTTCCTGGTTAATATTATAGTAGATATGGTCTTTCATTCCTGGAACACTAAAATTGTGAAAACAATTTGATGGTATTATAAATAGTGTTTCTATAAAATTACTAATATTTAAATGTCTAATTTTATACAATAATGCATCACTGATCTATGTCAGCCCACCTAATACAGCATGCCACGTCTCACTCAAAACCATTCCTTCTCACATTCTTGGTAAAGTGCTGTTATACAAGCAAAAAATTAATATGAAAAATGTCCATCTATTAGCATTATCTTGGAGTGCACTAGATGACACTCTTTGCAGAAAGAAAGACCCTAACTCTGTTTTATACGGAAGTTTTTATATGGACTTGCTAGTGAAACCATACTTCCTTTCCTACAATTCCCGAAATTCACAATGGATTATTTGGGCAGCATTCTCAAAAGTTTTGCTGTTGAAATATAATCTCAGTGATATCACTGCTACTTTTCTGCAATAGTAACTACAGATTATATTTCAATATTGTGTTTAATTTGAAGCTATGACTTGCAAGTGGTTCCATCATAATCTGTCTTTTTCCATTAAGACTATCATTTTGGAAAACCTACTCAGAGGAATATGTTGTCCTTTACCTCTGCCTTGTGCAGCAGAGTTGGGGGAAAGAGTTAGTTTTCTTCACAATAGCTGGTATGGGGCAGTGCTTTGGATTTGTGCTGAAAACAATTTATAACACAGTTTTTGTGATTGCTGGGAAGAACTTACAGAGAGCCAAGGCTTTTTCTACTGCTGAAAAGGAGGCTGAGGGAGCATGGGAGGCTGGGAGGAGTCACAGCCAGGACAGGTGACCCAAACAGACCCAAGGGATATTCCAGACCGTATGATATCGTACTCAGTGCATAAAGTGTGAGTAAGAATGAGAAGTGGGGGGGATGTTTGGAGTGTGTAGTTGTGCATCCTCCCTCTGCCCCCAGGGTGACAGAGTGATAGAATTTGTCTTCCCAAGTCACCATTACATATGATGGGGCTCTGCTTTCCTGGGGATGGCTGAACACCTTCCTGCCTTCAGAAGCAGTGAGTTAATTCCTTGGTTTGCTTTGCTTGCATGTGTAGCTTTTGCTTTCCCTATTGAATTGTCTGTATCTCCACCCATGAGTTCTTTACCTTTTACCCTTCTGCTTCTCTCCCTGGTCTCTTACTGGTGGGGAGTTGAGTGAACAACTGTGTGGGGCTTGGTTGATAGCTGGGCTTAAACCATGACAACCATACAAAGCAGAGTATTGGTATAGAAAATAACACATTTTAATCAATTAGAAAGAATAGTAATAACTTCCAGTTAATTCAAATCAGCTTCTTAAATCCCTTTTATAGAATAAGAACCATTAGTAATATTAAACTTCATTAAGGAAAACACTCTCTTTTTTCTTGGTGGAATGTGAAAATGTAGTTAAAGTATGGTTCATGCTCCTGACTTAAAGCCTCTGATATGAACTGAAAAATTAAAGGAAGTTTAGTCTAAATTAGAGCCTTTTAAAATATCCACAAAATAGTAACCTATTGTTCTCATGGGATTTCAAACTCTTATGCTTAATATCCAATATATTGGCAAAGGCAAACCCTAGACCAAATATTTGGTGTAACTTGAGTTTTGCCCATTATTCTTTCTTCTTGCTGACTGAAAAAAAAATCTTGATGTAATTGTACCCTGGAGAAAAACAGTTTCTTACAGAGCATAAAGCCAGGTGCAGGAGAGCTTTTATTACAAACAAACATCCTTAAACTGAGGCCTGTGACCTATTTAGGACTGTTTAGGATTTAAGTAATTGTAAAATGGATACCAAAGCACTGAGATATCTACTATGTTTAATATTTAATTAATTGTTCTAAGCAGCATCAAAGAAAGGATTTTATATAATTCTCAACAGACTTTTTTGTTAGTAAAGTCATTAAGGAAGTATAGAGAAACAAATTTTTTTTAAGAAAGGAAAATAACACTTTGCATTACAGAAATAAAATATTTATGATATTTATGAATCTTTTGAGACAAACATTTTAATATGAAATAGCACAATTAACTCTTGGGCAATGTTTTCTTATTAACATCATACTGTGAGGGGAGTTGTCTCAGAAAGTTTATTTACATTTTGTTTAACAAAGGAAGAAATATAGATAGTTTTCACCAGAATTCAGAAAATTTCTTGAATTAAATCGTTACAAAAAGAAATAGGATGGATTTGAAAAGGGAAATTCTAAACACTTCAGGGATTTAATATTGATATCATTCAAAAACAATCTTCACTTCTCTCTAGAAGTGAATATGATAGCTGTCCCATTGCATAGTCCTCTTTATGTTCTGCAATGCCTCACTTTCACAAAAGAGAATATCATCCTTTATACCCTGAAATCAAGAAGAAAGTCCATGAAGCATGCACTCATCTCTGTGACCTTCAGTTATCATAGTAGGATGGTCAGAAGAGAAAATATCTGCTAGTAAACAAAAAAAAAGTCTTAGTGAAAAAGTCATAGAATATTAACAAATAAGTTACATTATTGACAATTTTTCATTGCAGTATTTTCTTTATATTGTCAAATTTTAAGTTTTTACTATAAACTGACATTCTCTTGCTATGACTGTAGCCAAGTTCAGCATTCTTCGTTCTCTATTTATGTTTAAATGAATTCACTACAGGCCACGATTACATTTGGGTTTAACAAAACTCTGGTGTTGGTGGCAGGTGCCAAGGTTTTGGTAGAGTGGGTGAAGAGGTGACTCCTGTAAGTCAGTCAAACAGAGCCAGCTTAGCCAGCTCCCAGATGGATCCACTACTTGCTGAGGCTGAGCCCATTATAACATATTTAAGAAAGGGTAAAAAATGTGGTGTGGCAGCTGTTAGGGGAGTGAGAAATATGTGGGAGAAACAGTCCTGCAGTCAGTGTAGAAGGAGGGGGAGGAGTTGCTCCAGGACCCAGAGCAGAAATTTTCCTGCAGCTTGTGGCCAAAGACCATGGTGAGTCAGGCTGTGCCCCTGCAGCCCATGCAGGGCCACAGTGGAGCAGAGGTCCACAGATCCACCTACAGCCTGTGGAGGAATCTGCATTGAAGCAGATGGATATGATTTGAAGCTGCAGGCTGTGAAGAGACAATGTTGAAGCTGGCACTAGGATCTATGGAGAAAAGTCCACATAGGAGCAGGTTTTCTGGCATGACCTGTGACCTTTTTGAAGTAGTTTCTGAAGAACTGTATCCCATTGAAAGACCCATGCTGAAGAACTGTGTTAAGGACTGTATCCTTAAGACAAGAGGGAGGGACTCCATGCTGGAAGTGGGAAACAGCATGAGAAGGAGGAGGACTAGAAATGAAGTGTCATGAATTGCTCACAACTCCCTCTCCCCATCACCCTCTCTCACTTGAGGGGAAGAGACAGAAGGGAAGGCGGGAGTGCAGATGAACCCAGGGACAAGAATGAGGTGGTAAGAAGAGGCTTTTAGTTTTGTTATTTCTAACTACCCACATCTTATTAACTTGCAAAAAAAAAAAAAATTCCCGAAGTCAAGCATGATTTTCTATGACAGGAGCTAATGAGTGATCTCTCAGCTGTTATCTCAGCCTCTGAGCATACTCGTAGCATTTTCATCTCCTGTCCTGCTGAGGAGGAGACCTGAACCAGATGGGCATCTGGTGGCCAGCCAAGGTTCACACAGTACAGTCCTATATTGTACCCAGTGTTGGCAAACCAGTCCCAGTACCACTGTGTAAATAAAATACAGGCAATTTCATGGGGTTGGATAGCTTAAGTTCATTGATAACTGGCAGGATGAGCAATTTCTAGTAACAGCAGGTTTTCACATAGGTGATAAATGGAATAGTCTTAACAAAGAACTTACATGAAAAAGAGGTGAACTGTGCTCTTTATAAAAGCTAGATACATCCCATTGTGAATCAGAACAGCTATGGGAGGTCATTCTGTACATAAGACCCTCCTTCTCTGAAATGCTGATGAAGCACCTTCATGGACAAGAAAATTAAATTCTAGTGACTTTGGCTCATATCAGATTAAAAACAAATTAGTTATTTTAGGACCTGCAGCAAAAAGTATGTGAGGATCTCTCACTGGGTCAGGGCAGACAGAGTGTAGTGACGAGGAATAAAGAAGATCAAGGATATAGAAGCAGCATGGACACAGCAGTCATTTTCTCAAAATCTGCTTCTGGAAGCTCTGGGCTGCTTGTGAGCTTGAAGTCCAAAATCTGGAAAGTGATCAGATCCATCCTCTTTATGATTTTTTTTTTTTCTTTTCTCCAAGGCATTTTACTTGTGGAAGAAAAATGAAGGAAAGAGAGGGGGACTTGGGCAATGATGACCAATTAAAATGCACCATTTTTGTGGATGAACACAAAGAAGCAATCTCTAAAACTCAACAAGAGATTAGCAGATGAAACAGAAAAGTGAGGTAACAAAGTCACAATCAGCACACAGACCCCCAGCAAAACTCCTTTGGAATAGGCAAAAAGAGGGTTTTTCCCTGTGATGCAATAACCAGCTGAGTTTTGTTCATGTAGGACACATTTCCAGATTTTATTGTCTACTGATCTCCAAGGCTGTGCTGCATTAATTTAAGAATCACCATTCTAGTATATACACTTGCAGGATTAGAGCATATGTATTATGTCCTTTATTTTGAGGAGAGAATCAACATTTTAGACTCATATCCCAGCTTAACAACTTAACTAATAATTCACAGAATTCACTAAAACATTGTGTTTATAAGTACCTAACTTTGACAAGTGACTAAATCTGGTGATGACTGACAAGGTTTTTTTAGTAGTGTTTTCTGTGCTTCTGCTAAAGAGAAAAAATTCTGATATACAGGATTCAATTTTCAATTCAGTATTGCATTTTAATACATGTAAGACTGGCCCTGGCATACTTTGCTAATAAACTTCTTCAGCTGCCTTAAAATAAATATAAGAAATCACAATAAAGTGACCAGAAATGACTGAATTATAGAAAGAAATAGCATGCATTCCAAAGCCAGTATATGAGCACCTCAAAATTTCTGGTAAAAAAGCCAAAAATTTGTGTGCACCTTAGTCCCTCATTCAGCATAAAATATTTATCAGTTGAGTATTCCATCATTTGTTATGTATATCTCCACATTTCCCTTCAATAATTGTTTACTGAAATTTAAATTGCATAGTAATTTAGTCTTTAGTTAGGCTTACTGTTTATTTCAATATTTATTTAATTTAGAATAATAACCAATAGAACAAAGCTATTGCCTGAGACCATGTCCCTATGCCAATAGTATGCAAAATTGTCTAGTAAATTAAAATAACCAACAAGAGCTGTCAAGCTCCATAGTGTCATTTCAAATTAATCCCTGTAAGAAAAGTCAGGCTTTATATTATTAACAACAATAGCTATAATACATATTTTTTCCTTAGCAAAATGCAAAAGTGACAGCACATGATCTCAAATGCCAATTAATATAGACAGCAGAAAACATCTTTTGAGAGAAAGATGAAACAGCTTTTTATTGCTTATTTGTGATGCACTGTAAGAGCAATAGAGTAGCTAATGTACATGCCCATTATATTGTCTGGGACACAAATGTGTGCTCAGTAGCAGGAAGTCCCTGCCCAGCTGATAAGAAAGGAGGACTACTGTACACTATTAAAAATAAAAATAAAAGAAAAGGAGGTTATAAGTGGGTTATTATTCAGCCTGCTTTAGTTTTGAAAAGCCTATTTTATTTTTAACCCTTAGAGAAATTTTCCAAGAACATTTGAGTTTTAGAATGATTAACCTTTTCTATATTTTACGGATTATTGGTCTATTTGAAAGTTTATTATTAGAAAATAGGATAGTTCTTTTATTTGATCTATCTGAAACACCTATTTCTGAATTATTTTTAAAAATTGTGCATACATATTCAAAAAACAATTATAATTTAAAACTTTTTTATTCATCCTCTGGAAAAAAAAGAACAATTCAGTAAAGCTAATAAAGTCAGAACAATGATAAGAATATATTAACAGGCTTTTAGGTTTGGGATACATTTCATTTAATGAAATTGCCACTATGATTGTCAGAAGTAAATGAATTATAAATAAAATATATATTCCCTATGTGACCTGGTGGTTGGAATTCAGCTCCAGGGATCAGACCAAATTAATTTGATACTGTTATTTCAATATAAAGCAATAATCTACCACAGAAGATCACCACACACAAAGTGTGAAAAATCTTTGCTATGTGCTGAAGAATGCCAGCAATCAGAAAGACAAGGGGCAGATTTATTTGCTGTCTTCAGCAAAGTCAGAGAAATACCTGAAGTAATATATATTAGACCTCAAAACATTTTATGGGCTGAAGGGAAGTTAAAGTGGGAGTATGAGTGTAAATCACATACGGAATTGTGATGGAATTAATGAAGTAGGGCAATTGCTTTTTTCAGTTATAACTTTTAGTGTTCTTCATTTTGCAGTTTGTACTGATTTAGAATTCAGAGACACTATCAGAATGGAAGAGAGTTACTTTACAGGATTGCTTCTGAGTGGGGAAGTCTCTGTCTTAGGTTGAACTTTACTCTGGGTTTATTTAGTGGGAT
Source organism: Passer domesticus (assembly GCF_036417665.1). Lineage (NCBI taxonomy): Eukaryota > Metazoa > Chordata > Aves > Passeriformes > Passeridae > Passer > Passer domesticus. The sequence continues at coordinate 36,984,249 of NC_087475.1, read as the reverse complement.
TCTGGAAAGAGTGTGTCATACAGAAGAGATAAAATACAGGGTTTCAGAATTTCTTTTTGTAGTTGTGCAGGTGATAAAACACATGGTTTCTCTTATTTGCAGAATTTTATCATTACAATATTTATAATGGTCTGTAATCTAATCAGAGTAACCAGAGTAAATGCCAAATAATTGCTTTGTTCCCCACCTATACGCCTACTTTAAAAATATTACTTGCCTTTGGAATAATAGCTGCAGCTACATGCACAGCTAGTAACACTTGGGTAACTATGGAACATTGAAGAGAGTTTAGACATGACTTCCACGGGGCTATGTCATGCTAATAGCCACAAGGTTATTCATTTTGACTGAGAAATATGAGACTCTGTGGTCAGAGAGACTGAATCCTCAGGGGCTTCTATGATTTATATTGCCACATAATCCTTGGATCATCTACCCATCCTCTCATTCAAGAACCAAAGTCTGAGAGCTTCTGGGGAAGCACTGCTATCTACTGCCCTGGTTTACTTCTACGCTTTCCTTTTTCCTCAGGTACCAGTGTTAAAGGTCAAAGTGACAGTTTTAAATGCCCATGGCATACTGCAATGACTCTTTCTTCCTGTTTTGTTTTTCGGGCTTATTTTAGTAGAACTTCAGTGTGGTCTCCTGGCTCACTCAGAACCTTTAAAATAGCAGTGCATATAACCCAAAACAACTGAAAAGAAACAATAGATGAAAATACTATATTTCATATGAAAAATGGCATTCATATTATACTTCTTTCTCATTTTTATAAATACCAGCAGAGGAGGAATGCTGGACAATAACCACACACATTGTGCCAGTTTTACCATAGACAGATCTAAGATACATTAAGTGGATCACAGGATTTGTACCATGATTTTTTAAATCATTCTCCTCCATTACACATGCTCTATTACAGATTCTTCATGGGATTTGGGGACTTTTGACCTTAAGGATCACACCCACAAGTGTGGGTATGTTCTGTGATCCCAGTAATGAGAATGGCTCAACATAATTCTTGGATATTTTTATTCATCTATTTCTACCCAGTATTTTTACAAAGCACAACCAACCAACCATGAGCTCCTCTATTTGTCTGCCAACATATTTGGAAGAGTTTCCGTTGTTTAAACAATACCTATGCCTTATGCCCTACCTGAGGTGAGAATGAAAGTACACATCTTGAAAAACCTATTTCTTAGAAGACTGTATTGACCTGTATTCATATAGATAAGTTTCTAGAACAGGGAACTGTACAGAGCTCTGATTTGCACTGTAATCCTTCGGATGTAGAAAAAAAAGGTGTAAAAGGACTTTTATGCTGTGTTGGAGCATGTTAATGAAGTTTGACCAGTATAGCTGCAACATGAGATGTTCATCTCCAGACTGCTTATGAAAAGCAGGGATCTACAGCTAAATGAAAAAAGTGGGGGAGCTAGAAGTAGTGACTTGTCACTGCTTGTCAATAAACCTGCAATGAGCCTCTGCCTCTGAGAGGCAAACTAAGATGACTGCAAGGAGATAACAGGTATGAAATAGCTCCCTTGCCTGTTATCATTGATCTGAGATTGCTTGCTAGAGCCTGAGTGAAGCCTGTGCCTGACGTAGTTGGCATTTAACATGTACCTGCGCCCTGGCCGAACCCTTTGTCTTGCCCTTGCCTGCCCAAGCCACACTCAGTTCAGTCCAGGCTCCTTTCAGTGAAGCTGTGTGTCACTTTAGTGCCACCTCAGTTGTTTCATGGGGGCCTGGGGTGTCTGTCAGGCTCTTGTTATCAACACAGCCTACAAGCTGTGTTTTGCATTCCTTTGTAATTTGTCTCACACCTCACCCTCAGGTCATAAGACTAGTATTGCTTCTTACAAGAGAGAAAAATTCTGTTTGACCGTACTCAAACCATATACAGCAGTTTTCCCATCATGGCAAAACAGTTACAGATCATACAGAGGACTCTGCTGAAAACTTTTCTCTAACTATATTAACTATATTAATACCAAAACATATTTTCTAAATCTTTGCTTTCTGTATTCAGCCAAACACAAACAAAATGCACAGAACAGGGCCAAAATATCAAGCTTGCACAAGGTGTTTTCTAAATTTATGCTTTGCTTGAAAACATTTGAGGACCTCTCTGCACAGTTGCACCCAGGTGTCTGTAGCAGCAAACACAAAATACTGATGCACTGTCTCAGCACTTTCTCTTTGAGATTAGGGAATGGTGTACTTTTAGGGTCATGATTAAAGCCAGACAACCTGGGTGAGCACATCACAGAAACCAGGGCATACTATTCAACTCAGCTTTGTTTTGTTTCTATTTCCCTCTTTAGAAATAATATTTATCTGTAAGGTGTCTCTTCAGCCCAAAGTTCTGTCTCCAGCCTCACTGCCTGAGAAAACAAATCACTACCTTCATTATAGTAGATGAGATAGCAATATCTAAAATCTGCTCACCTTCTGAAGGGGTTTTTTGAAAAAAAAAAAAAAAAAAAAAGTCTGTAATTTCTTCCCTGGTTTTATAATTGTTACATTTCCTTTCATTTTCCTCACAGAAATTTCTTTTGATTTAACTCCACACCAGCAGCAGCAGAGTGGCAAGAAATAGGTAAATTTGTAATCATGTTATATTTATACAACATATTAGTGAGAAATCCTTCTTTTCCCACATCTTCTACAACTTAGTGAAATAGCTGCGCTGCTTGGTAACTCTCCTAGAAAGTTTGCTTACAAATTCTATTCTTTATAGCATGTTTGTTGCACCTAAAGGTAAAATGCTTCTTGGAGTACTCTCTTATTAACTATTTTCATAATGTAATAGACATTAGCTTCAAAATGTCAGTTTCCCAGATCAAAGTTTACTATTCTATCCTGTGTCCTTATTGCCCCAAACCATCCTTTCAATAAGCCTATGGTTTTTTCCATCTAGTGGTAACTGGATGTCTCCAGGTAAAATAAAGCCACAGAATTTGCTGGCTCTTCCCAGATGTCTTCATTCTTCCACAGGGATTTTCTTTCAAGGTCACATGCTTGACAATACTCTTTCCAAATGGATGGATGGATGGATGGATGGATGGATGGATGGATGGATGGATGGATGGGTGGGTGTTGTGCCTGTACTGCTTCTTCTGACTCTGTTTCCCCAAATTCAAGTACATGGCATTGTACGGCACACTCATCCCTAGTTTCTCACTAATGATATACAGTAGGTTATCTTTCATGGTTACAGAACACTCATTCCAAGTTGACCAATGTACCTTCTGCTTTCCCTGTGGAAATGGGTGGAGGTCCTGCTTGCTCTGAGTTATGTCAGCTTACAGGCACTGGGATCATGACCAGAGGAAAATTGCTTTCATTTTTGTCTGTAATAGAGGGAGAGGATGTTAACCTTCCCTCCCTTTGTGTTTTCCTATACCTTGTGTATTTTCACTGATACTCTCAGCTGCATTCCTACAGCCAGCTGTCTGTGTTTTTAGTGAGGATAGGAACTGATTTCTGGCTCATGTTGTGTTATAACTTCCAAGCAAAATATCAAAAGGTATGTTCTTTGATATCTTCATTGACAGTATTCCGGACCTTAACTGGGTGTGTGCAGAAATATGCTCTTCAGACAGCAGACATGCCTTCATGTTTGGAACTTTCAACTGTATTTCATAACCTACCAGGATCTGACATTTTATTTGCCAATATGAGATCATACCAAAATTCCAGAAGCTATGGTATCTTGATCCTCTTAAATGTCTTTCTCCCATGCACCCTGCTGCAACTTCATGACAAGGTATTCTGAATATACCAACATGAAATGCTAGAATAAGTGGTAATTTTAGACATTTGATGAGAATAGTCACTTATTCAAAAATCATAGAATGCAGAGGAATGACTAGTGTACCTTCTGGTGGATTTATCACATGGTTAACTGCATGAACTGGAAAGCCAAGAGCCATTCTATGTGGAAACACAGTGGGTCACTTGTCTGGTCCTCAAAACACTCTTCTGACATCGGTTGGCTAATCTTCCCAGCTAAAAATCCGTGTGACTGTTTCTGTGAGTGTTCTTCCTTTCATCTCCTTGCATGTGCTTCTTGAGTAATTCACAAATGTTTTCTGACATGACCCTAACCTTTTCTCCTTCCTTGGGAACTTATGAACCCTCTTTTCAGATTAAATCAATATCCCTCTACTTTCAAACATGCTCTTTTCTAGGGCTTTCTGAGGTGAGCTTAACAAAGATGAAGAGGCACATATTTTATGTTAGCTCATTTTTGAGTTCTTAATTGTCATAGAATAACCCATAAAACCTCAATCCATCAGTTTCAATTCTTTTTGTCATGTCATATTTTTAACTCAAAGGTACTTAGGCATGTGCTAGTCTGATACTGGTCCAATCATCTTAATTGACCTGAATGTGCAGCTTTAATCTTGTTCCATATACATACAAAACTCATGAATGAGATTTCCTTGTATCAGAGACTATAGGATTCTGAGTGTAGTCAATGTGTTCTGAGCATGCTTAATTAGAAAAGTAGGTATCTGTGGAAAAAAAATGGAAAATACATTCCTTTCCAATTAAACATGTTTCTTGTGTTAAAAACCTTTAGTCAAAGCACTCTCCCAGGAAACAGAAGTGACTTTGACATCCAGTTTCACCTCTTACATTCAGTGATCCAGGCTATACACAAAAGGTCAGTCTGAGACCAAGTCAAGCAGCTCTTATAATAGCCATAGAATTGGTCATTCAGGTTTGCAGAATTCAAAAGAATCAGATAGACAGAAGACATGAATCAGATTGAGCAACCTGTGAAAAGGGTACTCACAAGTTGGTGGAGGAAGAAAAGATTAATAGATGTGGATGGGATATAATTCCAACGACAGAGCATCCTGAAGCAAACAATTTTCAGGTAAAATTAATTAGGAATCCTCCATTCTTTCAGTTCTGCCAGTGCAGCATTGTATAGTATTAATACAGGATTTACTGTAGCCCATTTGACATTCATTCTTGTAGCTTCATGTTTCTTGACTATAGCACATTCTGTTTGTTCTGTTTCTTCTTTGCTCGGTTGATAAGCCTCAGATACTGGATCCAGCTCTTCCTTTTAGCTCTGCTCTCTGCAATTTCTGTCTTAAAGACATTTCAAACTATCCAAATACATTTTTATAAGGGAAATTTGTGATGTGAATAAGATTATTCTGATAATGTAAGTTTTTTACATGTCCATAAGATATATACCATCTTCCCAAGATATCTAAAGAAGCAGTGGATGGGGTCACATGTACATCCTGACATTTCCTCAAGCCCTACCAGTCCAGTGAAGAGTGCATATAGACTGGGCAAGGGTGTATCAAATGCAGAACAGATGTCTTCTTTATAATGCCCTCCTACTGTCTCAGTACCTCCACTGGTCACATGCAGAATCCTGACATGGAGTCACCCCTGAATTGCTCAGGAGCCTCAGGACTTGCTTGTCTTGTAAAGGAATATCTTAACTCATTTCCCTTCAATAATTGGTGTGGGAAAATTAAGTTTACCCTGCTTTTAAAAATGTGACATACAGTTCTACACCTTCTCAGCTTAATAAAACCCAAGGGTATGAATCCCTTAATCAACAACTTTTAGGTTCAGACACAGTCTTTATATCTTTATCAACTGGGTAATTTTAGAGAGATGTTTATAATAATTTCTATTGCATGATCTTTTCTCTACTTCTCTTTTCCCAAGCAACCTGACAACCTTTTCCCTGACGTTCTTTTTAGCTGACATTATTTTCAGTATTGTTGTAAGTCATTGTAAAATGTCACTGCCAGAATCCTGCAACTATCACCAACAGTCATAGGTATACTCAGACACATTTTAAACATCTTGATATATTGATCTGAGTTCGTGAATCTGCTTCCTTTGTCAATGTCAAAGGTGAATTCCTGCCATTTGAAGAGTTACATGGAAGAAATGCATTGATGAAATAACAAATCAGGTTAAAAGCAGATAAGAAAAAAAATCATATGGAAAAAACTACATCAGAATGTGAACTACTTGTCAGCTGTATAGAAAAGGCCTGGAGAAGACCAAATTCAATACTTTCTTTAGAAGTCATGACACCCTTCAACTTCAAGCCTGTTACATCACTGTTCACATTGGTCAACAAGGGTTTAAAGTTATAAATCGTCCCTGAAAGGAGAAAGAAGGAAAAAAATACCAAAGGAAATACCTAAAGCAACCCTGAAAGATACCTTATTCCCCAAAGCATTACAAATGTCAACTTCCCCCTCCCCTCCTCTATTTGTATAATTCACTTATCAGAGTTACATGTCAAAATACTGCAGTACACAGTTTTCTTTGTAGCATCTCCAAATCAAACAGAAAAGGGATGTAATTCTTTAAACTGTGTAAAAGAAAATCAAATTAGACAGATATTAAGAAAGAACTAGAGTCTATTCAGAGACTTTTTTACTTCTTAAGAATTTTTTTAATGTATTGGGGAAAGAATGAAACTGCCTCCTGCACTTAAAAACACTGTCAACCATAGAGAAAATTTAAAAAAAGGATGGTTGGAGGTAGAGAGGAAGAAGGAAAAAAGGGAAGGGAAGGGAAGGGAAGGGAAGGGAAGGGAAGGGAAGGGAAGGGAAGGGAAGGGAAGGGAAGGGAAGGGAAGGGAAGGGAAGGGAAGGGAAGGGAAGGGAAGGGAAGGGAAGGGAAGGGAAGGGAAGGGAAGGGAAGGGAAGGGAAGGGAAGGGAAGGGAAGGGAAGGGAAGGGAAGGGAAGGGAAGGGAAGGGAAGGGAAGGGAAGGGAAGGGAAGGGAAGGGAAGGGAAGGGAAGGGAAGGGAAGGGAAGGGAAGGGAAGGCTTCTGCAATATATAGAATAAAGTAATCTATCCATTGTTTTTGGTATAGATATTAAGCAAAGGAAGGAAAAGGTGGATGAATATGTGAAAGTGTAGAGCTGCAGGGAGGGAAGTCTAAGAAGAATCAAGCAGACATCATTAATCTCCTGAAAGCAAGATTTTCACATGCAGCAGCATAAAGACTTTCTGTGAGTATTGAACTTTCTTATTACATAATACAAAAAAGGGCTAAGGCAGCATAAAGTGAGCACAATTATATTATGCTGAACATTATCAGAAATTAACACAATACCATTTCAAAGAGATTTATGACAGTGGTATAGCTTTTCAGTGGTTAAATAAAGACCTTTTTGCACAAAACTGGCTGTCACCTCTGGTAAGTGGAAACACATGCATTTTCATTCCACTGCATATAACAGAGGCATTTTATCCTGAAATTTAAAAAGCACACCCAATACATCAGTAATCAACCTGCATCTAGGGCTGCATATAGATCTAGGGCAGGTGTGGAAGCTTATGTGGAATCATATAGGCATGTGAATACATCCCATTTCAGCTGTAATTTAAAATTTTATGGAGTCACGTAACTCAGGTTACTCATGATGAACTCTTCATATATTTCTGCATTCATGACTCACATTTCTGAATGCCACCTCCAATCTCTTACTTGCCTCCCTACCCCCACACTCAGCCTCACCACCCTTTTTTCGTATGGTGCAATGCAGAGTATAAATAAATAAAACTATAGAGAAGATCAATATAATGTACAGAATTGATGTTGGTTTGCTCATTTGCTCCCCTCTGTAATAAGAGTGACTAATTTGCAGTAAAGTTCTTCAAAATTTACTCAAAAAAGGTTTCTGATGCAAGACACTAGATGGTGTCTTGTCTTTGGTTGAAAAGAGAATTTTACTATTGGCAATGGGCAAATGAGAAATCTCCCAGTTGTTTGATCTATAATGCTGTGTCTTCACTTCCCTGTCCTTGACCTGAAGTCCTAAAAGAGGTGGAAGCCAGACAGACTTATTTCAGCATTTATTACAATTTTTTTTTCTTAAATTCTTGACAAAATTTGAAGCATTAATTTTATTTCTAATTTTATTCCTCAATGTGACTTTGGATGGGTTGTCGTGGATTTGAGCAGTCAGGATTGAAGGACTGTTTAATCCACAAGACTAGCAGAATTGTATTCCGTGCTTAGTTTAGTTTAACTTTTTCTGTCTCTTCAGCCATAGCCCTTCTGAATCACAGGATGTACTTTCCTGCCTATTTCTGCAATGGCTGCATCAAATCTATTCACTTCAGAAACAGACTTTCTTTGATAGAAAACCTCTTAGATACAAAATGACAATCGCTGTCATTAAAATTTTCACAATCTAAAAGCTATAAATGTTCAAATAACAATTCCTCTAGCATGCAGCAGATAAAAACTGTGCTTTGATTTACTTCTTAACACATTACTGAAGTCATCTCTTTGAAAGCTTTACAGCATGATTATTTCCCAGCAGCAGGGTATGCAGAGCCTAATTGAAACAATTAAGGTGACATCTAACAGCTTCAGTTGCATTTTGAGGATATCACTTTGTATTAATATATTTCTGTATGAACAACATTAAAATGTTTAATGTATGTAATTCATTCACCCTTTGGATAAATTATGATCTTAGCAAAAAATTTAAAATTCCTCTTCAAAAATTTGAATGTAGTTAGGGAAAAAGGACTGCCTGTGCCTATTTACTAAATCACCAGTACCACATCCTGCAAAAGAAACACATTTATCCAGGACATGAAATGCTGCCTCTTGGTTGTGTATCACTTCTGATAGTGGCTATCTGTTATAATGGAAAATGCATCAGTGATGCATCAGGATCTATCTGGCAAGGCACTGCAAGGTTCTCAATCACTTGGTCTCTGCAAGGTGACAGATGTTGCAGTTCATGCTTTTTTCCTACAGAAACTTCAATACACTGAAAATGTCAAGTTACAGCAGCATCAAGATCTCCATCTATTTATTCCAAACTGAATATAAGACAAAAGTCACAGCACAGAATTGACTGCCTCTGATGCATTAGATGTGTTTCTCTCATTCTGAAATTCTATCAGTGCCTCTATTTCTTTTTAAGTAATGAAGCAGCGTTTCAATCAAGATCAGAATCACTGTGTGGGTCCCACAAACCTGTGCCAGTTGAAAAGTTTCCATCATGAATCAACCTGTGTTGCCTCCCCCTTTGGCTACAGCTAGCATAGAAAGATTTCTCTGGCATAGTGCAATGGGGTTACACCCAGCCCTCCCTGCTGCCCAGCCTGCTCTGTTCTCAGTGCCCATCCCTCTTACTCTCTGGGCTTCAGAGATAAATTAAGACAAGTGTTCAGCAAAAGAGACAGGCAAACAATGGGAGGGGGGGAAAAAAGAGCCCGATGGCAGTTCAGTATAGGAAACGCTGGTGGTCACTATTATCTGATTTCAAGCCATTTTAAGTTTTAGAGATAGCAACATAAGCAGAAGCCAGGTTTCAGTTTGTAATGGTAAATATAGTAACAGGAGGCTAGGCAGGGAAGACTGCTGTTCAATATATCATGCTTGGTATATGCTGTGAATTTCCAGTTTTTCTCCAGTGACATCTCCCTGGAAAATACACATTGAAAATGTGAAGCTTCTTTGTTTTTTCCTTCAAGTTATCCACAGGCACTTGTGGAAAGCTTTTTGTTTTCCTTTTCATTAACTGGCTGGTATTGCTTTTCTTTTCTCTCAAAGTCATTATAACAGTCTTTTGAAACAAGTTTATCTCCCTCCCTCTGCCCCAAATTATTAATACTTTGCAATGCCCTCATTTAGAGGCCGGAACAGTTTTTTTTATGCAGCCTGAAGGAGAGGGAAGAGAGTGTAACTCAACATTAATGATTCATTTGTAGCCAGCCCTTGGTATATGAGATTATATTCTAGGAGTTAATTTTCCTTTAAAATAACGTATTTAAAGCTGCTACAACCCCTAAGGTGTTCATTGTGTTCACGTTTTGTATTCATTCAACCCCCCAAAACATCCCACTAAGAGGAACTACTCAGCATTCTGATATTTCAGTTTATGTTAGATGAGTGAAAAAAGGAGTACCAATTAAAAGCAAGAACATTATTAACAGGTGCCCCTAAATGTTTTCACCTCCTTTCTTAAGTTGAAGAGATGGAGAGGAGGAGGGGAATATGCGCTGTAAAAGTCACACAATCAATCATGAGCTGTTATTTCTACCAAAAATCCAACTGAACAAGAAGACCATGTTGCTGACACAGTGAGACACCTCAAACAGCTCTTATGCAAAAAAATGTGGGATATATCAGAAGCAGACACTATGAATTCATCCCATCAGTCCATTGCATGGCGCCTGCCACAGGAAGGATGCTGCCTGATGCACAACTCAAGTCAAAATATTGCAGACAATTGTAATGTCAATTATTTTTTTTATGATATCAACATGCCTTCTTGTATGTACAGGAATCTCCCCTACCTTGCCCCAACCAATTTAGGATACAGGGCACTACAGTGAAAAATGGCTTTGACTTAATTAATCTTTCCCAATAAGTGTTATTTGAGAATGGAATAAACCCAAAACAAAGCAGCAAACTCCAGGAGAAAGGGTTCAGATCATTTGCTCTTAATAAAACAACAAAATATAAATTCATTTTTAATTAAATATACAGAACACTTAAAAAAACCCATTATCATCATCCAGGAAGAGAATTTATAGAAAGAGTGCCAAATTTTTTTTCTTAAATATTATTTTCAAAAATGTTCAATTCTAAAAGTTTCTATGATGTTTCCTTTCAATATTACATGCAGCAAATTTTCTCCATTTGCAAACATTCAATAAATTAATTTTGTTTTCTTTCAGATAGGGCAATTACTTCTAAAAATTGTCTTTTAGAAAACTCAATTATTTTCCAGATATTTTGATGCATTTCACATAAACAAAAACTTAGATTTGGCAGCAAAAAGCTCACTGCAAATTGTATATTTAAAACCTGTTTACAAAGTATGGCTGAATTCTTCCCTTCATGAGCGGAGAAAAGGATGTCACCTGGAAAAGAAGGAACAGCATAAGTCAACATAGCTGTGGTAAATACAATTTGGAAATAATTGTAGTGTCAACTGAGTCATATTTTTGTAATAGACATTTTCAACAACATTAACTATAATTAATTTTATCAAATAATTCCAGAGGATTTTTTTCATTATTTTTAAATAGCAAGGAAATACTTCATATATGTGTTCCTGTATTTGGAAAGATAAAAGCTATATCAGCAATCTTACATGTTTTTAAGAAAAGACTAGATTAGTAGCTTTTTTACTTGAATCTCTCTAGAATCTTAAATTAATTTATAAAATATGAAATGGAGCTGCACAGGCAGCATTAAGAATCACTAGCTAATTCTGACACTGCATGAATTTTCATACAATTTGTAAAGGTGCGAGTCAATATAAAATCTTGTGAATGACTTCAGTGAATCACACACTGTGTCTCCTCTGAGAAAATGATGAGATGAAGTGGTTGGTACAAGAAGCAATTGGGAAATCCACTGAACATTTACTTCACAAAGATTTATAGTTCCTTTTGCATCCTCATAGTCACAAAGAGCAGACTGAGCAGCCTTGTAATGTTTACTTAGCAAAATGGAACACCATTGTGACAAAAATAAATATACAAGGGCATACTTTTCCAAAAGTCTGAATCCACTAAATTACCCATATTATCTGGAGCTGCAAGCAGAAGAAAAAGCATAAACAGTATCTTGTAAGGTAGGATTTGAGCATATCCCAACACAAACAAAAGGATTATGTTTTGGACCCAGGATAGGTGCCCAGACCACTTTTCTGTATTGAATAGAAGCTGCTTAGGCAGGAGTCCAGACAGACCAGATCAGGCCAAGAAAATCTTCCAGTTAGCTTTGTTTTATTTACCTGCTCAGATTCTACTCTACGGTTTGAAATAAAAGGGTGCACAGGTGTATTATACCTGCTCAATGAAATATCATGCCCCCAGTCATTCATTGTAATGCAGAACAGTTTTTCTCAGTACAAAACCTCCAGAGGCAGCTGCAGTTTATAGCTGCACACAGCTCTCTAGGTCAGCTAACATTCCTGCTTGCTTTTATAATGTTTGGCCAGTCAAGAGAAAAGCTCAGGCTTTTCAGATGAGGTACTGACATGGTATTTTGTCTTGTGTGGACAAAAAAAAAGTACACCATTATGATGTATAACCTGATTAAGATTTTCATACACAAATCAGGCAGAGTAGCCAGGCTTCAACTGGAAAATAATAAACCGTCAAGCTATTGCTGTATTCCTCCAAAACTCCCAGTAGAGTTTTTTAAGAATTGAGATTACTTCTAATCCTGATCTGTCTACTTTAGAAAAGGAAAAAAAACTGAACAGGGAGATGGAAACACAAGCTTAAACAGAAGCTGGAGCAGTCCTGGTGAGCACAGTGCACAGAGAGGAGGAGTTGAGCAGGGTAAGGGCAGGCTAAGATCTCTGCGAGCTGTTTGTGACACAGCCTCGGTGAGATGTGGATTGGTGAGACAATTCACATCAGCTGAACCCAGAAGTGGAATTCATTGGCCTAAAAATAGGCACCTACCACAAAATCAAATACAAAGTACCCTGACTGCTCTTCAAAAGAGTTTGGGTCAACAGATGGTCTTTTCTGTTTGCCACATCTTCCAGCACTATGTGGATGTCTTGGGTACCCTACAGCATCAAACCTTTGCATCTTGGCCACTGACTTTCCTGCCATGTTTTGCAGCAGTGTTTTAAAGTAATTCTCATTTTGACATATTTTGTAAATATTTGAACAGCTTGTTTTAGAAAGGCATTCGAAAGTCTTGCTGAGTATTTATTGTCCAAAGAAATTGTAAAATGCACATTCTTTCCAAAAACATAGCTGTAGGTCTTGTACATCTTCCTTATCTGAGCAGTTGATTTAAGTTTAAAAAAAATACTAACTTTATCATAAGTATTTTGATTCCACTGGGAGAGTTAGTGACACCATGAACATATGCTACATCACTTGAATACTTCCCAGTCTTGCTGATGCATCAACCAGGCTTTTAAAATAGTTTCCAAAAGCAAATTCTGGTGAAGATGTGGACTGCATTCCCTTTACTCAAGGTCTGAAAATGAAGCACATTAGAGAAGGATGGCACAGAGCCAAAGCCACTGTTACCAGGTCATTAATGCAGAAAGACTTTTATTTTTTGTGGTTGTTGTTAAATACAGCGTAGCAAACCCTGAGGCTCCACATGCTCCAGCCCTGCACACACACTCCTGTGCCATATGTGACACCCACACACTTCCTGTGCTACCTCTCCAATATCCTACATCATACCTCTTCTGGAGGAATCATACCTAGCATGTCAGATGTTCACCATTAGGAAGACTGGGCTGCTCCAGTAACAGCACTGTGAGTCATGGCTCTCTCAGCCTGAATCATTTCAACAGTTCCAGAGACCAACACGACTCTTTGGGAATAGATCCCCACTTCTTCCCAGGAAGCTTTGTGCTTTTCACTCTGTACATGGATTTGAAGGGTCTGCAGAAAGGGACTGCTTGGCTCAGCATACAAGGAATGTGTCACATATATTTGGGTTTTTCTAAAAGAAACAGTATCCAGTGAGAGCAGGAAGGTCCAACTCTCACTCTTCATCATTTACTATACCAGCTGGCTGACATCATTCCCAAAAAACACCACATCTGAGCAGCCAGGTTAAGAAGGGAGGGAATTAACAACACAAGTGGATTTTTGAAGCAGTGCAGTAAGCCCTGTTTAAGTCTTGCCAAGCAGGCACAGTGTCTCTGGTACTGACAGCCCATTGACATTTTACACTGACAAATTGGCCTGTTGCCATAGTAAGAATGAGAAAATCTGAAACTTTGAAAACACACAAAAAATTATCTTGGGTCTGATCATCCTCCAGTCTAATGAAACAAAATGCTTTGGCAGTATATTCTTATAGATTAGACAAAAGGTTCCCTGGAAGCTCAGAATTGCCTTTGCCTCTTTTGTCACCTATACAAGACTTAGCAGTTCCAGGGTGTCAGCAGGCAGGATCCTTCTGAAAGGTACCTGTTGAAACTTATCAGGGAGCCCCAGGACATGCTGTCTTGCAATTTGAGTGGATTATTCATATGATACTAAGGTGTCTGACAGCAAGATTTTCATTTACAATGGGGTATTTTCTAGTTAAGATCAGCAACAGCCTGAAATGTACATGCAGGTACAAGAAAAATGTACATAAACTTATATGTATTTATACAGAGAGATATAAAAAAGATACACACACATACAAGAAAGACTGTTTTCTCTTTTATAAACTATAAAACAACATGTACATAGGCAAGCCTTGATTAAGAGCCTGAGCAGGACACTGGATTTATAAAGGGTTTTAGGTAGAAATCATGTTGAATGCTTTGGAACTAAATCCCCCTCCAAGCCACACTAGCACTGATGTAATTTCAGCAGAGTTATTTGTATTGGGCAAGAACTAGAGGGAAGAATGGTTTCTTTGCCTGAGTGAAAAATATAAGCGTAGCAGATCTCAGGTGAGTTTCTCTACTGAGGATATATCTTTCATGCATGGAATTTTCTCTGCATCCTTTCACTAGATGCAACAGATTCTGATACCCATGATAATGCTTTTTACAGATTTTTATACACTGTAATCACCATTGAAATTACAGAGCTACCATAGCATGTTCGCCCTTTTAATGAAAATAGTTTCAAGGGTTGTTCAGGGTTTTGCAGCAATATAAATATTGCCTTGCCCTTTTTCACTTGCAAAATAACTCACTGGTAAAATTTTGCTGTGTGGCAGTCATAAGAATTATTTAAGAGTGTATGAGAACAACACACACAGTACATTTGCTGTAACATATTCACACTTGCAGATGCAGACCTAGAGGAGTCTGTACAAGGTATATACCCACGAAAAATTCCCCTTGATTTCAGTGATGTAATTACAATGGATGTCTTTGCATCTTCTCAAGGAAAAAAAGGATTGAGCCTTGAGTAGTGGGAGTATGAGCCCAGGTTCTCTTGGCATCATTTGCTGGTGGTCCAAACTTGAGAGTTCACTGGCTTTGAAGGGCATCACACTTAGAGGGAGATTTCCAGTCACAGCCTGCTGTGGTCCAGGAGTGCTTAAAGGGTCTCACTTAGGACTGCTGTTTACAGGGCCACAAGAGGCTCTTGTCATAGTAATTTTCCATCCTGGTTGCAATTTGAGTTTATAAGCTTCTTGGAATGTTCAATCACAAAAAAGTTGCTCCTCTTGGATTGTTCTTCAGGCAAGAAAAATGAGTTCCCAAAGCTGTCAGTTAAAAATCAGGACCTCGTTAGACAGCACTTGTTCTGGGAGCAGATTATTCCACCCTGAGAAAAGCAGATGTGACCTGCCAACATCTCTCCTTCTAGTCTAGCCTATGGAAGGGACAGTATCTTTACTGGAATGCCTCACTCTTCTTAAAAACTGTACTCTTTTGTACCCATTCTAGAAATTTAAAAATTCTGTTTGGCTTAATTGAGCTTTTTGTATCCAGGTGCCATTTAAGAATCTGGGCCCATGTAATTTTATTTTTCAAAAATCACAGTACAATTTTAATACAAAAAGACAGTTTCTTCTTTACAGTGAGAAAAAAAAATCTTAAATCCACTGCAATTAATAGGAAAATAGAAAAAATTAACATTGGCATTGTCTAATACTTGTTATAAAGCAAAGAGCAAAGTCTTTTTTTTTAAATTATGATAACACAATACTGAGCCCAGTAGCCATATAATAATACTGTAAATACAGGATAATCGACAATCTAAGTAGAATGTAACCCCAGGATAATTATGCACTTCTCTATATCTTTAAAACAAAGCCTTATCGTCACATCTAAAAAGTGGAAGTTACATGGTAATTATTCTTTGAATTACTTTGTAACTGGTAGTATAATTATCAAGTAATCTGCATGAAAATAATTAGGTATTTACATAGTCTTTGCAATGTAATTACAGAGTAGTTGGCTGATTATGCAGCATGTGCCTTGATACAGAAAGTGATACCAGAAAGACAAAAAAACTCTATAAAAACAATTTCTATTTTGAGCAAAATGAGTTAAATTTGAAAAAGAATTTCTCTGTATTTTGTGTGAATATGTGTGTGTCTCTGTGTACAAGTGCATGCCTCTGTGCATTAGAAGGTGGAAAACAATAGAAACAGAAGTGTACAAGTCACTGGTTTGTAGCTGGAAGAAATTTGTGAAGTCAATACTCTCACAAGTCATAAACTTCTCTCAGAAGATAATAAGAATTTTTCCTTAATTCACAACTGCACTCTTGCCTCCATCTCACAAGCCCATCTGCATTCAGAGATGCTTAATAAGTTGGTATATACAATATGAGGAAATGTCCTGGGGTGTCTAAACCAGGACAGGATGAAATGATTTTACATTGGCTGATTTTTACTCTGATTTTCACCTAAAAATTAATTAATGGTATAATTTTTGTTTTGATTTTAAAGGCATTATTAATTATTAATTTTTTTTTTTACTTTAATTAAAAATGTGCCAGTGGCAGTAGTTAACTTTTGTTGTGGGCAAGGTAGCCCAGTAATTGATTTTGATCCCTGTTATACATCTGCTCTGGATGCACAGTTTTAGTCATAGCAATTATCAGATGCAGACCATGCAACAATGGAGATTATTTCTTAAATAGAAAGTCATTATTTGGTAATCATTTGCATTAAAATAACAATACAGTATGAATACAATGTAAGTGCTTGAAATATTATGAATATATGGTCACAAAGTAAATTATAAATGGAAAAGAATAAGAACAGTCCTGAATATTACAGACAACAAACAAGTGTCACCAACAGAAAAAATCTGAGGAAGGAATTATTATTTTCACAGTTCTCTGTTATTAAATTGTTTTCTTCTAGATAGCTTTAGCCTCTGTTTTTCTAGGCCCACCCCATCTATGTCCATCATTATTATAAAATCAATAAGAAAACCTTTTTCCTGTGGATTTTAAAGGCCACTGACCATTTTTGATTATCCAGGTTGAACTTCTGTATAAGAGAAGCCAACTTGTTCTTGTGTCCCATCCAAACTGATGTGTCAGAGAGCTCTTCTTCAGATGAACAACTTTTCCTTTGTTTTTTGGGGTTTGGTTTTTTTTTGTTTGTTTTTTGGGGGTTTTTTGTTTGTTTGTTTGTTTGGTCTTTACTCAGGGAATTCCCCATTGCTCTTTGAATGAAATTGTCCAGATGAAATATTAAATACAAAATTAAAATGGATTTCTATGTACATTTTTTTAATCCAGGAAGTAATATAATCTGATAGGAGCTATATAAATGAGTTTCTCAAATGAATGTATAAAACTCAACTCAAATAGCTTCAAACTTTTGTACAAAGCTACCAAATGCTTTATTTTACCAATAGAAGTAAAATAGATTACTAAAATAATAGCTGTCTTGTGTTTCCTCTATCATTTGAACAGCTTAGTGCACCCAGCTACTTAAAGAAGCAAATTTCATTGTAGATGTCTGAAATGGATCTCAATATGATTACCACATGCCATATCATTAAAAAAAAACTAAAGTTCACAGCAAATTCCAGTGCCTACGAAGTGATAAGTACAGAAAAAAAAGGACCTAATTGAGAAAGAAAACTAAAATTAAAAAAAAAAAAAGAGAGAGAGAGAGAGAGAGAGAAACCCTACAGGTAAAATTGAGCTGAGGCATCTCTAGAGGGACTGAACTCAGTACCAAGCTTTAGGTGAGGAGGAAATGGGAGTCATCAATTCCATTGTGCTACAGAACCTCCTCTTTCCATAACTAACTGACTGGGATTAGAGCTTGTCCAATACACAAGAAGGATTTCTTTTTTTATTTTACAATCCAGGGTGTCACCACTATGAACTCAAGAGAGAAAAACATTAATGACAGCTATAAAGTTTTATAAATGTGTCATTGGAAAGCTGTGGAAAACTAAAAACAAAATTTTGTCAGATAATAATCAGACTTCATAAATTGTTAGCCAGTGACTCTAAGGAGTTAACAATACTGACAAGAAAAAAAAGAAATACTCCAATTCATAGCGTGATCAGTATTTTAAGCTCCAGACAGCCTTGAAATATGTTCATACAAGTTTAAGCCATCAAGTTCCATTTCTGTTAGACAGGAGTTTTAAGAGCTATTTCCACTTGATTCAATTGATTTACATGATAAACAGTGCCTGAGCTAGAACCAGCCACTGTTTCATTCTCCAACCTACACTAGGGAAACCAAGGCTCTCAACACCTATGTATTTTCATTCCTCTGTCTTTTTTTTTTTTTTTTTTTTTTTTTAATTCACATTTCTCTGTTAATTTCGGAATTACTACGGTTAGTTACTACAAGCCAGAGCCATTAATGGCCAGCAGGTCATATAAAGCAAGTCCTTGCATGCCGCATAGCAGGTTAAATTGCCCTCTAACTCTGCAGGACAAGCCTGAATGGAGACTCCACAGGAGCACAATTGGAGTTAAGAGCTCTGAATGCTCTTCTTTGGCAAATGGCAGTAGTCTGACCCTGCAGGACTCTCTCTCTTGCAGCAAAGTGTGATAAAACAAATGCCTCTCTGATTAGAGGAATTAGTGCTGCTTCATCTCCTGTGCGTCTGTGTCTCAGTCCTCGGAGCCAAGTCCTCTGCGTCAGGTGCAGACACACTGGCTGGGGGCCAAGACCCTAAGAGGACTAGCAGACTTTTTCCCACCTGCCCTACATAGTTCAGAAGCTCCCAAGTTACATGGCAGCAGTTGCTTCCCAGCTGCATTGCTTCCCTTCAATTTAGAAGGTGTCTGCTCTGTCTTTGAGGAGCCACAGTGGCTGTGACCAGAGGATTTTGAGAAAAAGGACTGCTTCAGTGTGACACCCAGACAAGGCAGGCAGCTGTAATCTTCCATGCCCCCTGTTTCAAAGAAATGCTTCAAACACTGAGAAAGTTTTTATCACCAGGGAATTTCTAAGAAGCTGTGAACTCACCTGTAAGCCTTTTCTTCAGTCAGGTCACCTGCAATTCTCCCTTCTCCACTAGTCACTATTTTCACAAACTCTTTCAAATGTAATTGTCTCAGAAATTTCACCTTTCCACCCAATCAGTTAGCAGGCCAGAGAACCAGAAGAGGACTAGAGTTGAATAGGCTTTTATTGAATGTGTCTAAGTAGATATGGTTCAAGTGGCTTATGGAATGTAAGATTCTCCTCTGAATCAAGTCATGGTAATTGCTCATCAGCAATCATCAATACAGATCAGGTCTCATAGCTGTACTATTCATCAATTTTCACACTGAGTTTATATTCATTTTATGCTACACCTATGCATTTAAAAGCTCATATAAAGCCAAACATTAAAGCCAGGTGAGAATTCAAATTGTTATTTTTTATGTGATTCCTTTATACACCTTTACAATAAATGCTTTTAAGTGTCAAGTTATTCATGTACAGGATATTAAAAACCACACTTAGTCTTTCTGTAAAACAAAGGTGACTCCAGCAAAATTCCCACCACTTAAGCCAAGAATTTCAACAGTCTCCTGTCTTTGAAAATACTATATGTATTTCTAACCTCAAACCCCAGATTTTAATTAAAGAACAAGTTTTTGTTCAGCCTCTCACTTTCTCCAAAAGCCACCTAGCACAGATAAGTAAATGCAGTTTTTCTTTTTGGGCTCTCCTCTACCCATAGTGCTCCACCCCACCCCAGTAGGTCATGATCCTGGCCACTGCATCTTCCAATAGGCATGTGTACTCCCAGTCACATAGTAGCCTTGCACAGCAAGAGGAAAAATTCAGGGGCTTGTTACACTCAGAAGCCATATGACACCAATGCTGTGCCTCAAAATTAAAAACTGAGAAAAATGATAAAAATTTCACACTCTGCTAGAAAATCATACTTTATCTCAAATTTCTTCTGTGTTTGTAAAAGAAATTCAGCAAACACAAATCATTTTTAAAAAACACTAATGAGATGTATCTCTCTGCTTAGCGTGCAACCACGATCTACTGACTTTCCCTAGACTTTTAATCTTCAGGAAATATCATGCAATTTACCTATCATAATTTAATTAAAATCTTTCCCCAAAGAACATTAAACCAAAAAGTAAATTTAACAGCATATCTAAGGAACTGAAACTGTGAAGCTGAACAAAAGATTTTTAAAAAGCCTAATGAACAACTGGGAGTGAATAAAGAAAACTACAAAAATGCCTAATGTTCAATCTGGGACAGGGTGTGATATTTAAAATAAACAAAAGTGCCACAAAAGAATTCCTACCTGCATGCACTTCCAATAGCTGACTCTGCTGATACTTGCTGGTTTTGTAAGTGTTGGCTTTCGGAATTTGCTGATAACACTGAGTTAGGAGTTCTGCACAGGAGGGTGAGATACAGGCATTTCCAGCTGTATCCGGCAGGTGACAGATTTACGGAGATGTTGCGTTTTATTGCAACCTCATGTTTATGATTTGGCCGTGCAATGTGCACAGAGATTATTGTCATGTAACAGGCTGGCAGCTTGTTCTTCTCGCCCTGCTAACAGGTGTGGATCCTGCTGGGAGACGCAAAGTGGTGACTCACTGCAGCAGATGGGGCTCCTGAAGTCTGTCCTGTCTGTACCAGACATGCAAGCCTCTCTGGAAGACAGACCTTGTGCTGAGCTCTTCTCAGAGAGGCACATCCCAGCTAGGTCTGTCTGTGGAGTCATGGCTGACCTAGAATGTCTCTTGTTTTGGTAACAATGAAGGAGAATAATCAATTCACAAAAATTAAACATGGGCAAGTTGTTTCAAAGGAGGCTTGAAAGATTGTTTCTATATGGTATTCTAGATGCATTTCTGTATGCTTTTCCTGTCTCAGAGGTCGTGAATGCAAGGATTAGATGTACTTAACAAATCAGTAAAAATCCTCTCTGGTTTTGCTCGATGTGCCTGTTATTCAAAACACATTATTTGCTGTTGTTCATTTTTCAACCCGTTCTCATTGTGCTACAACTGCAAGATGACTGGCTGTTGCAGTATTTTAATCTGAGAATTTCCTTTTTCTCAGTAAGCCAGTGATACTAGAATAGCATATTTCAGACACACTGCACACAAGCCAGCTCCAACATTACATCCGAGGGTGAAATACTTTGTAATGATACATACATGTGAGATTAGAGCTCGTGTAAAAAAGTTAGTTGCTCTAAACTACCAGCAATTCAGAGACAGTGATAACCGCTAAACTGCTGTGGGACTTCTTCCCTGATATTAGTATTGTAAGTTGACTTATGCATTTCAAAAAAAACTTTTGACCCCTTCTTGAAAGGTCATAATCTCTTCTGAAAACACCTCTAAGTTGGCCATTCTACCCTGTCCCATCTCTACCAGTATTATTATATTTATTGCCTCCCTTCTTAAATAGATTCACTCTCTGTCCAAAATTATCAACTTCCATGTTTTTATAAAATTAGTCAATTAAACATATGAATACTTGCAAAAAGCTTGAAGGAATCAAAACTGCAGTAGAGATACCACCAATTAAAAAGCATAAATTCTCAGCCACAGATGTTTCTGTCTTCATCCATTCTGATCTGAATTGTTTTACCTTTGTTTTTTTTTTTTTTCTCCTTTTGCTTTCCTTTTTCTTCTGTGTTTTCACATAATGTTGATTACTGACCATAAAAAGCAGAAGGGAAAAAAGATCAATCCTGAATTTGTCTTTGAGAGGCACTAGTGATGTGTTAGAAACTTGACAAAAGCATCTTAAACTGCATGGAAGACACTAAAAAACTGCCATGGGATCTAATTCAAGATCTACTTTGAAGTAGTTCAACTTCTACATATATTCATAACTAAGCTTAGTCATACATCTTTTGTGGACTGGACTAACTTGTTAAGAGTCTCTCATATAGCTTGGGCACTGTCTGCACGTTATACTGGACTTTCTTATACCAGTAACAGAGGGAGAGTCCTTACTAAAAGAGCATAACACTGCTCATGAAAAATTTAGGGGAAAAACTGAAAATATAACTGATTACTTTATCGTAAGCACTGAAAATATTTCAGAAACCTCTGTTTTGGTGGAAATGGCTGAAAAATAGACTGCTAGTTTCTACTAGCTGCTGCTATCGAGATGCAACATTTCAGTGAAATCTGTGGCCAAAATTTAAGATTTGGAAATCTTCAGCCACCTTAGACAGAAAGTCAGCGTGTGAATGTGCCTCTTTAAACTGCAAGATACTGTAGTAGTTCTGCTTGTGCAAATGTATAGCACAGAGTCAAGGAAAAACATTACTGAATGGTATATCTGCACAAAGGTATTGAGTTGTAGGATTTTTGAAGACTGTTTAACTCAAATTTTGAAAAACAATGTCATTGCTATAAAGCAATCATGACCCTTCTTTGCAAGGGTTCATAAAAGAGAGCAGTCTTTAAACCAGAGAGCAAAATGCTTCTCCTCTCTCTTCATTTTCCCAAGAGTGTACCAGGGACAGTCCTATTAGATCTTCTTGCTCTTTACTGTAACAAGGACAAAACACCTGTAAGTTTGATAAATCGCAGGTTTCTCTGAATGTCTCGTAATAGGGTTGTGCACGCAGATAGTTAGGAGACAGTCCAGCAGGAGAAGAGTGAAGATTTCTTTAACTGTGTGCACTCTGCTTTCTGTCACTGGCCAGTTGCTCTCACCACAGTGTTATCTTTTATTGCACTGATGCATCATATTCTGAAAAAATATTTTAGTATTCATCAATACAGCACATTCTTTCAAACTCAGTGTATTGTTTTGGTAAATAAAGTACATAATGCCTCACCCCTTTTCCATTTGTGCTCCAATTGATTTTTTCATCGGTTACTCGGATTTTCCAGTAGTGCTTCATTGCAATCACTCAACCTACAATACACATTCTGAGATAAAAATCAAAATTTAAATTAAAAAAATCTTGGATAACCTTCTTGTCACCTACAAATAATTAAACTTTTTTTTTTAAGTTTTAGTGGACAGCTTTATGAAAAAAACACAGACTGTTTAGTATGCAAGTCACTTTATCAGAATCTACTGAGTAAAACTTATTTTATTAAAAAACCAAAGCTGATCCTCCGTAGTTATTCATACAAAATAATTCACACTTGCTTAAAGGAAAAAAAAAAGTTATTACAAACCATACTGTAACCAGGAAAACAAAACTAAATAAAATATTAAAAAATCTTGAGAGGGTCCAGACAATACATAACACTTCAAAGACACCAATAAAGCTGGCCAATGTTGACCGCAAAATATCTTCTTCATTCTGGGAGTGAAAGAGATCTCCCAGTCACAGGCTGTATTGCCACAGTTGTCCCTTGGTGTGATGGATAACTGCAGCTACCAGCTGGATAACCTATTTGCAGCCTGGTGGAGACCTTGGACAGGGCAGACAGAAAGACTAGCTCTGCAACTGAAGGAAAGGCTTCAGCGACCAAAAAAGCAACAGGATTCTTGGGACAAGAAGTAAAACAAACAAAACAACAGAGGCAGGAATGAGATCAAAAAGGTCTAAACAGAAGTACAAGATGAGACAAGAACAGACGTCTGGACAGCAGCCATATTTCTGCAAAACAATTCTTAGCAGGCAGTGGAGGGAGACTCTACCCACATTTGCACGATGAAGTCGGTGTCACAGCTGCAGATTCAGACCCAGAATAAAAGGGGAGTGGAGAGGTAAGGTGTGGGAGGCAGGGAGACAAGGAGTTTGTGCCATGTAGTGTGATATAGTTGTAGGCAGCCAGATGTACAATCCATTCAATTCAAGCAAGAGCTGCAGGCATCTGTCAAAGCGACACCTCCCCCGTGGAGCTTCCTCCTATCTGGCTGCCGGATGGCTTCAGAGTTGCCAAACGTATTTGTTCATCAGTACTTCTACTTTTGGCAGCACCAAAATCCATTCCTTCTTAATCTCCTCAAACAATTTGATCAAAATCTATTTCCAAAATCTTGTGGCGTAGAATAATCTAGACCACAAATAATTTTTCTTCCCAGATTTCCAGTGTTCCTTTTGTCTGTCTTTTGTTAAGACTTCTTAAATAAATCAGAATAACTCAGAATAAAATAAAATTCTGAGATGTCTGGGCAAAATATTTTAATTTTTCAAAATCAGCAGAAATGTGATGAATCATGCTTTCTTTTATGCCAGAGAATGCAGTGGAACAGGCTCCTTTCCTAATCTACAAGGGAAAATTTCATCCTCTAGTCTATTACAACTCCTCTATGCCTGTTACCAAGGAGAATTAAGAGAAAAAGTTGTCAACATGGTTCCCACACAGATACTCAGAGAATCAAAAAGGTAATTTAAAAAAGACTGTAATACTGAGTATCTGACAAATCATACAAATTATCTAAAGCATCATATGTAAAACCTATACATGGACTGTCTATATATTTGACCCTATAGTTTAAATTACATTGATAGAAGCAGTATAGTTTAAGGTGGTCAAGATAACAAATCCAAAACATTTGTATCCTTCCTGGGAATTGAGTTCAAGAGGGTATATAATCCACCAGACCATTTGATCCTTTTCATTATTGCAAGGAGGAAAAAAAGATAATTCCTACTTGTTCATTCTGAAAATAAGAAGACAAAATAAAGGTTCCACAGTAAGAATATGTTCCAAGAGGCATTTGGAGCAATTTTCCTTAAAAAGGACAATCATTCAAGGGATTATACATCATCGCTTCCCTAAGTCCTCCCACTGAGACAATATTCTTTCAGCAACTTCACATGTTCTTGATTATTCATATTTGAAGCTTTATTGCCATTGACTGCTCTTGCTTTTTGGGGGATTAACATGATTTCAATGAGGCGAGCTGGTGTTCTGCAAGCTTAGAGCACAGAGCCTGAAGTGTATTTCAGGACCATTATAACTTCAGTCCATAACTACACAACCCTGAAGTGTCACAGCATTTTGTTTCACAGTGATTTCCACTGAGGACAAGGTTTTAGAATAGGCATCACTAGGCAATGGGTCAGAAGTATGTTTATCTCCCTGAATTGTTCAAGCTTTCCAACAAGAGAAATTGATAATTTGGGTTTCTGAATGAGGCTTAGCCTCCTTGGAAGCTGAGCTATGAAAGCCTATCGCCATGGGGGCGCTTTCAAAGAGTCACGTGGGGGTTTAGCAGTGTGGTTTTCATGCACTATTCAAGAGCAAAGGCTTGCCTCTGCATTTTCATTGGAGGAGTGTTGGGTAAAAGCAAGAAGTAAATGTGTATATGGACATACACAGAGATATAAACTTTTGTTGGTGTTCCTTTATATATTACATCCAAATTTCTTCCGTTTTCTAGAGTCACTCCTATCCACTGGCTGCAAAGGAAGCAATTCTTTCTCAAGAAAGGGATATGATCTGGGTAGCTAATGTCTTGAGGGCATTTCTTACCCACTCCTAGACAATTTTATGAGTAATCAGTGATTTAATTGACTGTTACCTTAGGTATCTAACAACACATTTCCACACACATATGTCACATTGCCATAGTCATACTTCAGTGGCCACATATTCTAGTATTGTAAATAGACCTCTTTCACATAAACTCTAATACTTCTAAAATGACACTTTGTATAAATTTTCTGGGTTTTTAGCTTTGGTTTGGTAAGAGAAAGACTATTGTGATGTAAGAATGATAGGCACTCCTATTGCAGTAAAAAATGTATGTTAGTAAACTATGTCTAATTTATATTCTTTGTTCCTCGTCTTAGATAATTAAGAAAGTTTTATTTATTTTTGTAAACGCAAATATATCTTTAGATAGATTTCAGAGTCTGGAACTCAAAGAAGGCACTTTAATCAAGATTTGGAAACCTTTCTAAATTAGTTTTTCTACTGAAAATCTTTCTATACTCTGTAACCTTTTTTATTAGAAGTGTAGATTGTTTATGCAGGAGATAAGAATAATTTCAAAAATGTGTTACTATGTTTATCCACATGATTAGCCCTCCTGATTCCAGCAGACAATATTTTATAATTTAGAAGTAATTTATGGGAATTTATATTTGTTCTAAAACTCTTGACCAAAGCATTTAATATCTGTAATCACTAAGCATATTATGTGAGATAAGAGTTTTCAAATCAAATTCTCCATTCAGAATTTCCTCTAGTGAATTCAGGCTTCTAAACCATATTTGTATATGTATTGAAAGTAAATATTTAATGACAACTACAAATAATTATAAAAAATTTGGAAAAGTCTTATTAAATGTTAGAGTGACTTCTCAGATAAATTTCTGGGCAATATAAGAATTAAAATAAAAATAATAGAAATAAAACCAAACTGAAATTATAAAATTAATGTAATTTTTAAATAAAGTTAATTTGTAGTAAAATTAATAGCTTTACTTAGGTAGTGTTCTTCTTCACACAAGGTGAATATAGGTCACTAGTATATATTCTTATGAAGACTAATGAACAATGTTATTTCAAAACAAATTTGAATGAAATTAGAATATATCCCACAATATTTTAGTGTTTGCCACAGTGACAGAATTTCCTGCTCACAATCAGGCAGATTTGAAGCACAGGCTTTGAGTCACATCCAAGCTTGGGCGAGGAGGAATGCAAGAGGGTGCATGTTTTTACCCCACCCTCTAGCCCACAACTTTCTCAAGAAGCAAAAAAACATAACAAAAAACACCTTCACTGTATGGTCAAAAGAAAAAGACAAATCTTTATGGATAAATACATTCTTTACTTGTTGTGCTCATCTGCTTCAACATTCTTTTATTAATTGGAATCATAGCAGGCAAATTCTGTGTTTACTACCTTCCTCTAGATAACAAGAAATAAAAATAAAAATTTTAGAAATAAAAGCCCATGAGAATTTTCATTACCAATGTTCAAATTAAGCATATCTTCAAATGGTTGGCTTTATCATTGTAGAATGATAAAACCAGTAAGGGTTCAGACAGTGCTGCAGTTTAGATAAGTTTCTGAACCCAAGTTCAGCTGTCAGAACAAACGCTGTATGTTCTTTATCCACAGCAAGTATAAGGTAAATTTGAGTTAACGCAGAGTTGAAAAAAGTCAAACTACGTTAAACTACTTCTCTCTCAGATTTGGAGTTTTCTCTTGAAAAGTCCATGTGAAGTAACTCAGTCATGCTTTCAAGGCCTAAGATCATACTCAAGGGCTTTGATTGTAATATAGTGTCTTCCAAAACAATCACTAGGAATAAATTAACAAAAAAAGGTAAGCTGGTTTTGGTATGCAAAAGAAAATTTCAAAGATGTGTTAACAAGATATTAGGCAACAAAAATGTGTGAAGGAGTTATTTATATTTAAATTGCCAAAGGGTTCCTATATGCAAGGGTGCTATGCACCCTTACAGCTAATTAAACTTACAATCCATATAGGAATAGCATCACATCAGTGTAATTAGTTTACAGCCAGTGAGTCAGAATAGCAGATCCTATATATAATAATAAGGGATAATAATCACTATACTAATCCTTTATATAATTTCCATTGCAAGCGGAAGACAGCAAACATGGTCTATGCTCTCCAAAGTATATGAGACTATCTTGTACAATAAAAATTAATGAAACCACATGAATAACATACACCAGCTCTGAAAGCACGTGGACATACAATTATTTTAGATGCTGCTTGCCCATAGAACAAAGCCTATTCCTGACTCAAATGGCAAGGGATCTTAAGGCCTTCCATGTGCTTAAGGTAAGCAGTGAGAAAGCACTGAAATGAACACAGTCAAGACTAACACCTACACTGCAATTCACTATCACATACACATTTACATTCCTTCCTCTCCATTTTGTTTCATCTTTCCCTTTCATTTCATTAACTCATTTTCATCTAGACAGGATTTTTGGCTCCACCCCACACAGAAATGAACACTCATTTTATAGTTGCTGAGAAAGATTAAAATGTTTAGAGCAAGACTATGAAATTAACAGGTTTTTAGCATTAATTACTAATGGACTTTTGCCCTGAAGAAAACTATCAACTCTGCATCTGTTTTACATGGGATAATAAAACCCATAGTAAACCTGACCTCTTGAAGTTAGTTTATCTTGGATTATAATTTGAATCTTTTATCACTGAAGCAGTTAAAGGAAGTAGTTATTTCCTATTATTCACTCTATACGATAACTGCATTTTGGAAAAATTGTATACCATGTCATTATGTATACCAAAATACAGAAATTAGAAATAGTGTTTCCAAATGTTTTCATAGTTATATTCAATTTATTATCAAACTTTCAAGTAGTGTTATACACTCTCCTCAAATGGGATTTGTTAGAGGATATAAAAATAGCTTCTTATGAAATTAAGTTAGATACAGAGCATTTGCTCATGCTAGACCATACCTTCATAAAAAAACCTTCAATGTGTGTTTAATTTATTTGATTTTGGTGTATTAAAAGGAAAAATTCTCACTTGATTACATTCAATCATATTCCCCATTTACTACCCCAATACTGTTCTCCTTCCAAGAAAACAACCTTGTACTTTGGGAATGGTGGATACAGCCAGAACATCCATGACTTGTGGTTATTTAGAAATGATGATGAATATATGAGGTTTTTTCAGCAAACCAGACACTAAAGAAAGAAAAATATATATGCCAAACCACCACTGAATCATGTCAATTAGTAAATTCCTAACTCCAAGGCTCCCATCTTAACTGGAAAATGATTGGGAGATATTGCACAAAAATATGTGTCAGGCTGCACGTATTTCGAGAACAGAAGTGACGACAGAAAGTATGTGTGGGGAGTAGGAGTGAGGGAAATGAGAGGAGATGAGTCTGCATGTTGCAAATCATAGTATGGGGCATGAAACAGGTTTCTGAAAGACACTGTTAATGCTTCAGCTGTTTTTTTCTCCACATAATCAACAACATTTACAAGCCAAAATCTTAAAGGAAAGATTCTTCCAAGAGACATGCAGCACTTCTGGGCTCAGTGCCCTGCTGTGCTGGACCCCTCTGTGAGTTGCTGAACTTCTCTGGTCTTCCCTTCTCTTACAAGAAAAATAACTTTTTTTCCTTTGTTCCTTGTTTGTTTTATTTGCTTAAGAACAAGAAATACCTAATTCAACACACAAACCAGTGAACTTATATCCTCACTACAACTAGAACTGAGATCCAGACAAGTACAAATTATGTGGCAGGACACAAATGTGAATGAACTTGTTTAGTAATTTTTAAATTACATACAATGGATCATTTGATTAATGTTTGATTAATTATTCTTCCTGAAGGGTAGTGTGAAAACCAAAGTTATACGTGTGTTCAAAAAGAGATTCAACAACTTCAAGAACAAACCAAGCCAGCTTTAGAGATGCCTAACCAGTTTATTACTGGAAGATGACTACGTATTTATGATCACACTATATGCACACTTCTTCTTTATTCTTTTTCTGACCTTAGAATCTTAGAAAAAACTCAAGGGCTTTCAAGAGAAATTAAAAAACCACCAGAAACTTTTTTCTTCATTCCTGTTCCACTCCTCCTTGCCCTCTTTTCCCCTTCTGCCAGCAGCAAAAAACAAATGCAAAGTATTGTAGTACATACAAAAAAATGTTTTCTGATTTCCAAAATATTAGTTTAACTCTGTCAGCTTGTATGTCTGCTGTAATGTCACCATTTATCTTGCAAAATGAAC
Organism: Passer domesticus; assembly: GCF_036417665.1. Classification (NCBI taxonomy): domain Eukaryota; kingdom Metazoa; phylum Chordata; class Aves; order Passeriformes; family Passeridae; genus Passer; species Passer domesticus. Next base: position 36,954,706 of record NC_087475.1, on the reverse strand, counting down.
TTTGTATCCTGAGCATAGCTGGATGTGCCTAAACTTTGCTCAGTGTTTTGACTGAGAATGTTCTTTTTCTGCATTCCTGTTGCTTGAAGTTGTCAGAGGAGAAACTTAACTCTGCCACTAAACAAAGACCTTTTGATATTTTTCTAAGCTGTCGCTGAGTGATTTTTGCATGTTTACCATTAAGCAAAACTACAGGAACTGTATCAGCATTGTAAAGCTTCATGGCATGACACAGTGTAATGCCAGGGGAGAAAAGATTGCCAAATAAAGAATACACCTATTTTCACACCATCTCAGTCACCTGTGTGATGATTGTAATAACACAAAATCCAACATATGTGGTGATATGTTTCTGTCCTTCTGTTCTGTCTGGTCAAGTTCTTTCCCATGGATTCACTACATTTTGTTAGAGTTTACTGGAAAAAAACAGATAAATATTTAGTGAATGTGTTATTTATAAGGAAAATAAAATCATCCCTTTTTATGTCACCAGAAGAGAGAGAGAAAATGGCTCATTATGCAAATTAAGTTTTTCCTCTTTTATGGCTACTAGAAAATTGAATTTGGAGAGGAAAAATACAAAAATTTTGTAACTTTGTTCCATAACAGTTTAGTTATGATATTGTATCATTAACTAAATGATCCAAAAATAAACAGTCTCTGCATCCAAAAATAAACAGTCCCAGGTAATGGCTTTATTGAAGCAGGTAAAGTGAACATATCCATGGTGCCTGAAAGTAGAACTGCTCTGATGACAGCAAACTGTTCTATGCAGTTTCAAAGGGATCTTATTTTTTTCCTTTTCATCAAAGTTTTCCTTTTAAAACTTTTGGAGATTCATCTTCATCGTTTCTTATGTTTTATTTCCAGCACTTAAAATTTAATGGACAAAAGGCTTCACTTGTTAAAAATTTTTGGATTTTTTTTCAGTGAAGTAGTGTCTACAGGGGGAAAAAAGAAGAAAAATTTACATTTAAATAAAATTTATGCTAATAAAGAATTCCTTTTTTTTCATCAGATCATGGATGACTTCTGTAGTATTCCAAATCTTTATTCCATTTTAAACCTTCTGCTTCTCCAGCCCTACAATTACTATGATGATTTTATTACCCCAGAGGGTATCACTGACCTGCTTCATAGTTTAGGACAACATGGATCCTTACTTTTAAATTAGTGTTCATTGACTAGTTTAGGAATGAGAATCCTGGACTGAATTACTATGACTCCCATCCTATACCATTACCATTTCTATTTGAAAATTCAAATTTTTCACTACAGAAGTGTAAATATCCTGAGCACTTCCTGCTCTTTGCTCTGAGCCAGGCTGAACCTCCTCTGTAGTTGTGTAGGTAGGTTTCCAGTTGATACAAAAGTATGCCAGCTTTATACTGTTCCTCAAGCACTGACTTACTAATCAATTATTTTGTTTCCAGAAAGACAGACTTTTCTACCAATACTTTGTAGATTTTCTAAGTAAATTCAAACCCCAGTCAACAAATTAAGGACTTGACCATTATTTTTACACTAACTTGTAACACAGACAGGCACTGTGACACGCAAGAAATGCATAACAAAAAAACCTTATACAGTAAATACAATCTGAAGCATTCCATCAAAGAAATCCTAGTTCGTGCCTAACATTTCAGTCCCACACTGAGAGCGATTATAGCTAACAGCTTCATTTTTCATAAAAGGGAGGTAATTTCCTCCTTACTTTACAATGTACAAAAGAAATGCATAATCTGCAGTCTCTATTTTATTTTCAGGTGATATCCTAGACAACACTTTAGCATTAAAATGTACTTTGAAGCAGAAATTAGATGTCTAAATTTTTGAGGGAAAAAAAAAAAAAGAAATCTAAACAAAACAAGCTCTGTGTCTCCTATATTCAGCTTCAGCTTCTGAATTTTACAGAAAAATTTTGGGGTAGAACTCTGGCATTGTGCTAATAGATCACTTCTGACTACAACCAAAGAGAACACAGTGTCCTGCCCACAGCCAGGCAGGAGCTTCACCACACCCCTGGTCACCTTTCCTGGCCTGCATATCCACTTACAGGCCAGACAGCCTGTTTGTTGGGCATAAAAGGTACTTAAGACTTTCACTGCAGGGACCTGAACGGTGGAGGTAAACTGGGGCAACTAAGTCAAATCATAGTGAACATTTTATATATGAAATGCACAAAAGATAAGATTCTGGAGATTTTGCTGAAACAACTTTTTAACAATTAAGTAAAATGTTTAAATAAAAAAAAAAAAATTTAAAAAGTTTCTATTTTTTCTAGAAAATTAAAAGTCATTTATGATTAGTTTTAGCAAACCCTCTTTATCTGTGTTTGTCTTGCGAAGGATTCATGCTTATTATCTTTATTACTGGAGAGGGAGCCATATCCCAAAGGAGTAAAAAAACACAAGCCTTCATGCAAAAATAGTAATCTTCACTATGGAGAGATGGTTTTGTTTCTTTTTTTTCTCACTTTTAGATATCTATGCAAGCCTACTCTTGCTTACAGCTATGAATCATTATTCTCTACGTCCTCTTGCTCCTTACTCACTTCCCAAGCCTCTTTCTAAATGTCACCTTTGAACCACCATTTCCAGATGTTTGGGGATTTAATTCTTACTACCTCTCTTAACAGCGAAATTCTGGATTCACAGAAGATATCAACAAATTTCACATCAACTTCAGCAGGGATTTCACCCTGGCTACTTTGATTTTCTCATCTGCTGACTAGTGTTCTGGCTTTTTTTTTTTCCTTATTTTTTTAACTCGCCATAAAACTACAGTTCTCAGATGTGAGTCTTTTCCACAATAAAAACAAAATAAATTATTAAAAAACAACAACAAAAAAAATCCAAACCAACCCAACAAACAAACAAATTCCACCTAAGTAATGTAGATAACAAAGGAATGAAACCCTAATACCTTCCTTTATCACCAGCTCCATTTGCCACATTCAAGAAATCATTCTATTATTTGGTCCCTCAGTTTCCTCCTTTGCAATCTGATAACTATTGTTCTCAGTAAGAAGCATGGACAATGGAGCCAGTAAAGACAAACACGGTTTCACTACTCTTGTTATAATGGGACACCAGGAATTTCACTATTCCATGCTAGGAATGGCCCCAGATTGCATCAGGACTGAGATAAACCAGGACTTAGTCTGAAACACTATGATTTTTTCGCATGGTTGTGCCCAAATCTATTCCTATGTTCATTTTCACAAGTATGCAATCTTTAAGAAAACATGCAGATCTATATTTTATTAAAGACAATGAAAATGTTAATTCAAATTACATAAAAATAATGTGGGTAAATAACAATAATTAAAAATATGTATAAGAAATATCGTTTAAGTCCTGTAAAATAAATTTTAAATACTTTTTTTCTATCTCTTTTTATATATTGTGGTACAAATTATAACAATGGATCTCCAGAATACAAATTAAAATGTGTGTCTACAGCCCTAATGGGATCTGACCTGCAGTGCAATTCTGGAGAACTTGGTTATTTGTTATCAGCAGCATTGCTTCTCCTTCAAAGCAAAGTTATCAAAATACAGAGAGTTCAAAAGTTGTCAGGTCCTGCCTATTGGTCTTGGTCCTTTAGCTTGGTGGTTAATATACATACATTTTGGCAAAAGAAATTTGATGAGGAATTAAATAAATTATTATTCTCTCATAATATAGAAATCAATTCCATTCCTTATTAGAAATCTTTTACAAAGAGTATTAGATAATTAAGCTGCTATATAGTAACTCATGCATATCAAATATCTCAGCTAAAAAGGTTAATTGAAGCTCCCACTTCATCATTGTAAATGTCTTCAAACTGCTTTGACTGGGTCAAGTTGAAACAAAATAGGTAGGTTTGAATAAGTGCTCTGAACAAATTAGTGATAGGGAAAAAACCTAAAGGGAATAAAATATTTCTTTGCATATTCTGATTTTTGAAAGAATATAATGCAATTAAATCTTTTCTTCCCTTCAGCTTGACTTCTGGTATCAAATAGCAGATCCTTATAAATGTGTAGGAAAAAAATATCAATTTGTCTCAATAAGTATCATTAAGTAAAAATGTCCCACTAGGCACTAAACAGTGAACATTGCACATATGCTAATTCTTCTTTGTCAATTATTAAGATACATACAGTTTCATCAGTATTTATTATTTGTTTGAGTTTGTCTCACCTTATCAGTGCAACAGACTGACTAGATACATGCATAAATTGGGCATAATGTAAAAACCTTGCTCAGTGAAGACAGAGCTTGGGCTTCCCAGAGGTTACAATTTCAAACTTTCCTTCAAGTTGCAAATTTCAAGTAACTTTAAAAAAAACAGTGGTAGCAGTAATTGAAGGAAAGACAAGTAACATTAGTGTTACTCCACAGGAATGGTTTGTAAGCGTTGGCTTTAACAACATTCACTCGATATTCAATATCCTATTTACTTGTGCTCCTTTTGGCTTATATTGTGGTGGGTAGACAGCAAGGGAGGATTTTACACTTTTGCCTTGGAGGAGGTGGGGTTGTGGTGTTGCTTTTTCAGTTTTAATTAAATTTGGATTATTCTTTTAGAATAAACTAATTTAAAATATACATATCCTATAGAACATGCTCCCATTAACTTCAGGTCTCCTCTAACTGAGCTACTTTATTTCACAGATTCTCAGCCCCCTTCCTAGAAAAACTACTCTTTATTCGTTTTTGCATAATGGTGCAAAAGGATCCCTAACTAGTGAACCATGATACAGTCTTTCACTACCAGCAGTTTGTGAGGGAGAAAGCTCTAAATAATTATCAAAGTATAATGAACATTGCTACTAAATGCTAAGTAAATGCCTCATTGGAAAATTTGAAAGGCATTAATTCAAACAGTTTCTCTTTATCTCCTATATTTCCTGGTTCTAATTCCTCCTTTTTTATTTATTAGTAAAGCAATTTGCATGAAAGAAGCATCTTTGTTTCTTCAATATTCATTTCCTTTTTCTCATTGAGGGTATCATTCTGCTTCACTGAAAACAATGGCAATTTTACTGGTTGTCTTCAGGGAAAGTCGTTGTGATAGTGAGACACGCTGGCTGTCTCCAGGTCCCGCTGAAGTCAACCACCAGGTAACAGCCTTCGGAATCCTTTCAGATAAGAATCCCTGAAGGGCGACTTCCTTTGTGCAAGTTTAATCTTCATTTGCTGTTGCAGAAATGCTGATTACTTCATCAGGGATTATGACTTTATGCAAAGAGTAAACAACAAGAGTAGGTGGATTTCTAAGTCCACCCCTTCCGCCACCCTCTCTTCTCATGCAAATAGCTGTAATTATGCCAAAAGAAGGCAGAAAATGTATGTCACAGAAAATCAGGGTACTGAAAAGTAGTTTTCATACACCACCGGTAGTTCAAAATTTGAACCAAGGAAAAAATGTCTATCCATGATTAACTGCTACAGAATAGCCAGGAAAATCCAAAAATACATCTTCATGGTGTCAAAATACCTTTTGTATTAAAATATTGGGGGCAGATGGGGAGGAATGTCATAACTGTCATTGAAAGCATTCTGACACTATGATACAAAGGGTGTTGTGTAAACACATTTCCATCATCTCGTACACTCCTTGCATTAACACAACAGTCATTTCCAAGAGGATTTTTTTAACCAGGTTTGTTTGTGAAGATGTGATTTGTTCATCAATAGGACTTCAAACTTTGTGCATATGTGTGTGCCTGTAAATTAACCCACCAGGGCCAGAAAATGGAATTTTGATTGGAAGGTCCTGTCAAAGTCTGTCTGAGTGATGGTTGTATTTTTCATCAGTGTAATCTGTAACCCCCATTTCCAGCGGTTAGATATAATTCATTGTCACACACACAGCATCCTCTCTTTCCTGGGCACATCCAGCAGAGAAAGATTCTTCACAAGCCATTAAATTCTGCTACACTTGATATATAGGCTGATGCTCACAAATTATCCAGTCAGAATCTTCCTTAGAAACACCTGTATTTTGTAGTATAGCTCAGAATTTACTGCTTGTCAAGGGGGCATATGACCTATGATGCTGTGTCAATCACGGCCCAAAATCTTTTACTTAGAGCCTCCGAGCTGTTTTTTCACACTGTTAGAGGAAGTCTGACATCTCACAAAACTTTGAAATGAATTTTCATTTCAGGAGAAGTAGAGAAGAAACTGAAAATGCCACTAATTAAGCAAAGATAATATACCAAGTGTCGGGTCCAGACATGAATGACGGTATTTACAGAATGTTTTAGTGAAAGCAGTGTGCTAGCAACAGATAAGAGTTATTTGTTCTTTAGTGCTTCTAATGCAAATATCCTCTCTGCTTTACCCTAACTTAAAGATTCAGATCTTATATCTGAAGCATGTATGTTATTAGATATATTATCTTTAAAAACTTTTTTTTCTAACTTACACAGAAAAACTACCATAAACATCTAAAAGAACCCCAAAACAGTGCTCCTAGAATGCACTTGAGTGCTCCCTCTATAGGAAAATGATGGGTAGCTAATTAAATTGTATCCAAATTGGTTAAGTCCAAGATATCAAACAGCCACAAAACTATTGGGGAAAATCTTATTTTCTTATAGCCTTAAAGCAAATTGCTACATTATCTTTAAAAATGAGCTGCAGCTTTCTTTATTATTATTATTTATTATTATTATTGATCCATTTATTAAGGTCCTCAATAACCTTATTTTTTAAAATAATAAGAAAAAAGAGAAAGAATCAAGATGACTCTGTCTCAGAAAAAGTTTTACAATGTGTGAACACTATAATTTCATCCCTCGTCATGTTGTCTCCATCCCACACTTCCTGAAAAAATGTGCTGAACTCCACTGCCTGAAGCAGGGTGGAATATTCAGTGAAGCAATGACCACAACTTCCTGCCTGCCAGAAAGATCCCACCAGAATTTGGGGAATCTTAAAATTATGAAACATCGAACAAACCAGCTATTAAAATGCACAGATGTTTATGTCAATTATTTTAAGTTTAAACAATGTGATCTCTAAGAGAGCAGAGTATAGAACAAGTAAATTTATCTTGATGTCATTATTGCTCCTTCTACTACCATGTGGTATTTTTTAATTGCAATATATATAGTGTATTGTTGTGCCTTCAGGTTTTGGCATGTACACCCTGCAGGTGAACACTGGCCATGTGACAGAGGAGTTTTTCTCGTATAACAAGATGTATTTCTACAATTCAGTCCTCGACTCACCACAGATTGCACAATTAAAAATAAAAGTACAGTGCTGACATTACTGTGATTCATTAGTTCAGTCAGGTCATTCGTTACTGGTACATGGACAAATGCAGAGGGAATTAAAGCCACTTAGAGTATGTCATTAATTTCAATAGAAGTGAGTTCTGCAGAGATCTGTTTTAAAATATTACCATGTATTTATAGCTTGAATTCACCCAATGACATGAGAATCATCCCATGTACATATTCAGAAACACAATAAAAATAAAAATAATAAAAATAAAAATAATAAAAATAAAAATATAATGGGGAAATTTGTAACTACTTTTATAAATCTGCATAAAATTCTGATTTAAAGCAACAGCAATGAAAAAAACAAATTACACAGACAATAAATTTTAAATAATGTCTATAATTCACAACTGTCCTGAGTCTACTCTAGTGTGTCACGATAGACGAACTTTTTTTTCCCTTGTTTTAATTCTTTTCAGCAATTATGTCAACTTTTGTGCTAGTAAAAGGACAAATATACAAATAAATTAACAGAAAAGAACTTCAAATCATGCCTCCCAACCATCCCACATTTTGATGTTGAATGTTTTAGTAATTTTACATGTATTGGAAAGTTAATGAATTAATTTATTAGAGAAAATAACACTTGTCATTACAAGTTGACACACGGAAAATTGCTGAAAAAACACTGAGATCTACTTTTAGATTACAAGATTTTGTTTCCTGTTTGTCATCTCCAGCTGGATTTATTACAGAGAAAAAGAATCTAGGGTAGTGAAATAGATACCATGGATGAACAGAACATTTCTTTGAAAATTCATCAAACATGCAATTTAATGACACATTGAAATTCAGGAAGGAAAAATTAAAGGTGAACTTCTCACCAGCCTGTGTATTCAAGATTCACTGAAAGGTTTTCTGTAGCTTTAGGATCAGTATTATCTGCATATTTCAGGACTAATATAATCTTGTCCTCTGTTACTTAATTGACTTTTCTTCAGATATGATACTTTCAGCACTTCTCTTTTTAATTTCCAACTATGTAAGAATGGAGAAAGGCTCCATTTAAGAAACAGGAGATCAAAGGATTCATTTCTTATTTCACTTCTGTGGTAACAGAGAAGATCAAGTCTGTTCAGAAGGACAGAGGTAGAAAGGTAAAAGGCGAGTGTTGGATTTTAATTCAGAGAGAAGACACCTGGCTTCTTTATCAATCTTGGACTTATCAGTCGTACCAGGTCAGAGACCAGGTTCTCAAATATTCACAACAATTCACTTTTTAAATTCTGTGCTTGGAAGTATTACTCCCACGGAAAGTGCAAATTAGTGGGAGGTATTGGTGGGAGCTTCTGAAAGAGCCTTTAGAAGCTAAACCATCAGATGACAATTATTTGTCTAATTTTCAGTGAAGTTCTAAATATTTTGCCACTCTGGCATGATCAGCTCTGCAGCAATAGAAAATATATTTTTCTCACAAAGTGTACACCTTCTTAGTTCAGGCAGTTTCAGCCAAAGAAGGGTAATAAATTTAATTTTTCAATTTCAGTTGTAGTTCTTTGGTCTCCTTTTACTTATAACTGCAAAACCTCTCTAGCTCAAAAACTCATCTGTTGCATTAAAGCTGTTTTCTTTTCATTCACCATTTAGGCTTAATAACCATAAAAATTGACAACTTCTAAGTGAATAATCTAAATTTCACACCTGTCTGCTTGTGACATCAGAAATATTTAAAGCAGAAAATAGGGAAGGAAGACATGTTTGTTCTCAGAGCATAGCTCTCACTCAATACACTTCTATAATTCTCTGTTGCAAGAGTCAGAACTTGCCATTTTTTAGTAAAAAAGTTCAAATGTTATAACAAGAAATCAAATTACCCAGAAATGTAATCTACATTTCCTCATTCTTATGGACTTAATCCTATGCTCCTAGAGCTACATATTTTGAAGAACTATTTTTTTTCTCCAGTCTTCCCAAACCTTGTACCCAGGAAAATACATAAACCATAGAATATTTCTTCCTTACTAAGTTTCCACTCTGTCTTACCTCCCTGTAATTTGGATGTCTTCCATGCACTTTGATTTTTTTTTTCTCCTTCACGTCACTTGTTTCCTTAATTACTGTAAATCAAGTTTTCATAAAATAAAAAGAAAAATTTTCATTGTATCTTATGCATATATAATTAGTGGTATTTCCACAAGCTCTGAGAAAGCTGTGGGTGACAACTGTGTTTTCCCTTCAACCTGCTTGTCATTTGCTTATGAAAAAAATTTTTTTTTAAATTTCAGAGATTACAACTTTTGTTTTTTAAACAAGTAAAACCAAAAGAACTAAAACCACATGTACTTCTCATATTTACAAAGTTTATTGCAAGTAATATCATGAACAGATAACCATGCAAACACAGCATCATGTAAGAAAGGGGAAAAAAACATTTTGAAGTCACTTATCAAAATTATGTTTTCAGTGCCTTACTAACTCACAGAAAGATTAGTTTTTCTTTGGTTTATAAGCTGCAGTATTCTTCTATTTGCCAAATTCATTCTTTTGGATACCTGACAGACAGCATTTTATAATGCCAAGTGTATTAAGACTTGGATATTGGCTTTAAGAAGAATTATATACACATTTTTAGACCCACAGGAGCAAATCATATTAAATTTTCATCATTTATATAGTTGCACAAACCCATTGTGCAAAATCTTATTCCAAAGCTGAGGGGAGCAAAGCATAAATATTATGTAACATATAAGTTATATATTTTATTATAAATGCATAGATCAAATCATATATTAACTGCATGGGACCAGACAGAAAAGGGAAAAAACTTCTTGTCTTTACCAGAAAGTTCTCTAAATTTCTACTGAAAGACTGTGGACTTTATGAAAGTAGAAATAATTTTTTTAATGCTGACTTGGGCTTTAAGAACCTCCCACTCCCTGCAAAGTCATGAAAAGGGATGGGCATCCCTAAGGAGGGTTTCAGGACATGACCCCGACTGAGGAGCCCACCATTTCCCTGGAAGGAGCCTGAGAAAATTGGCCTCATAAGTCTAAAGCAAGGGCTTAACAATACTCTGTCAGTATGTCATTCTGCCATAGTGAAAGGTATCTACTACAAGTAAAGCTCCCAAGCACTGAATTCAAATAGGTCTAATATTTTAGAATGTCAGTATTTTGGTAGTCACTTTTGAAGAGGGTATTTTTTCACTCATGAAAACTAGGTTCCAATTTCAATAACTTCTCCCCTCTGAAAGTGTAATATAAGATACCCAAATTTATTACCAAAGTGAACTGCAGCAAAGATTTCAGGCAAAAATTATGATCTAGTACAAGTTAAACTTGTGGTTCAAAGACTACAGAAACTTTTTCAAGAGGCCTATCATATTTTTGATTGTCTTAAGTACTCCTTTCTTGAACGCATTGATTGTTTAAAAATTCAAGCAAGCAATGTTGTTTTAGTTGCAGATAAAAATGCATAGAAAATAAAAGAAATGTCTTCTTTACTAGTAATGAAATAATGAGGAATAAAGGTTCCCTCTCTAGGAGATGACCCATTTGTGTTCTACACAATTTTGTGTAAGCTACTATCTTTTCTAAAAAGAAGGTGTCATTTGACATTATTCATTACTCTTTGTGGTCAGATTAATGATCTAGGACATAAAGTAAAAATGATGAAGCTTCTCTTTGTGTCATCTGTAAGTACTCAAATGACTGAAAACTACAGAGGCACTAAGTAGAGACCAGTCACAGATCACAGAACATTCTGAGATGGAAGGGACCTACAAGGATCATCAAGTCCAATTCTTAAGTGGAAGACCCACATGGGGCTAGAACATGCTACTTAGGTGTCCCAAGCATCATGCTCTAACCTAAACAGGTAACCTCACTGTCAGTGCCTAACCTTAATAAGCACTACAGAAACATAAATTACAAGTTCTGCTGACAGGAACTTGTAGCTTAAAAGTATTCCTCCAAAGGGTCCACTTGGTTTCACTTTTATCATACACAAAATATCAACAGATGACACAGTCCAATTTTCTTTGGATTGGTCCTATTATACAACAAGAAATATCTTCCAAGTCTGGCTTCTTTTTCAAACCCTTTATTATTGTGACTGCAGAGGAGTGATTGCAAATTCAAACATGTTTGCAGCAGCAGAAACAGCAAGCTTTGCTCGTATTTCTCCAGAAGCTTTCCACTTCACAATCACTGAAGAGTATTTCTCTGTTAGATATTGCTGTGCTAGGTATGACCCCTGTGTTGGATAAAGTCAGTTCCAGAAGGCTCTAAGACATACTGACTACTGGCCAAAGCTCAGTCCATCAGCCTCAAAACCTGGGATAACAGCGTTAAAAAAGGTTAAAACTCTGTACTCTACTAGTCTAGGCATCATAGTGTGGAGATGTAGAGCATCCTTGCTTCTTCACTTTAAAACTTTAATTATCCACTCAATATATAATAAAAAATAAAATAAAATTAAAAAATAAAATAAAAGTAATGTTTTCTTTACCTGAGTATTTTAGGAATCAATACTCAGTTACCTCCCTAAAAATTCATTTCTTAATCAGATATTAGTTTTCAATAAACAGATTCTACAAATATTCTGCTTTCCATACCCTGTAACTTCAATAGTTGCTTTAATATGTCTCATCCCTTGCAATATTTCTAGTAATAGTCTTCTATCTTCCATGGAAGACCAAACAGATTTACTGTTATAGAAGATTGACATGTATATAATCTATCTCAGCTGTCCTCTTACACAAAAATATCTGGAGCATGCATTTACAAAACAGCCTCTCCTCCTGATTAGTATTCAAGTTGAAAATCATACATATGTGCCTGAAAAACAAATAAATCTCTACAACCTTACTCTGTTATTTATCTGACAATTCCAGTAATTGGGTTCTGTTCACTTACACTGAATTTCCATTAAAAAGACATGAAATCTTTCATTTTAGCAGACTAAGACCACAGCTTCTTTCTTTATTTGAGCATATTGACAAACAGTTTTAGTAATAGCTCATTATGCAGAAGAATTCTCTTGTCTTATGCTTTTTGAAAAAGATTTTCTCTAAGAACTGTATTATGCCTCTTATTACATAAACCTGTAGACAATTTTTTTATTTGCTTTCCACCTGTTTCAGAAATGATGCCTTTAGTTACTTATGTTATTTATTAATATCCTGAATTGTATCTATTAGATGCTTCTGTATCAGAGTGCTCTCAAATTGCTAGCAGAAAAATTGGGCACATCACCTCCACAGTCCACTGCTCCAAAGAGAACTTTGCTTGTGACTCCTGTTTTTGAGAACAAGTATCTTTGAGAGCTCCTTCCTATTGTGACCTGCCTATAGTCTTTGCTGTGCTAACTTTGCCAGGGATATTTTTCTATTAAATAGATTTTTAAATTTTTATTTCTGTAGCCTTAACTATGCTCTGAATATTTCTAAGGTTCTTTCCTGTCATACTTTGACCTGATTTCCCATAGTTTACAGTACTATCAGATATAATAACTGTTGTGACATCAAACTTTCTTACAACACATTATAGTGACGCACCTGAGGAGCAAAGCATAAACAAATTGTCTGGAAAACAGAATCTCTTTAAGCAAGGGTTCAACAGGAAAAAAGATGCAAAATTAGTTTTTCCAAAGATACGTGCCAAAACTCTCTGAACAATCAAGCTCAGTTAAAGGTTAAATTAAATACCTTTTCCAGCATTTTTCCAATTAAAAACAATGGAAAATTTTCCCTCCCAATACGTTATTTAGTTCTGTGGGGTCCCTCTGTATGCAAAGGGACGAGCAAGTGTGCATACTTGCTCTTACCTTCATTGAACCTTGCAAGTGACTCTCCTTAACCTCTGTCTTCAGGTGAATGGAGTGCTTTATTGGTGAGATTCATGGACAAGTGAGTTTTTTTAAACTTTGTTCTGTAGTTTATTGAGAATATCTCTATCTTTAGTAAATGACTTAAATTCTTCTTCATTTCTTCTCTTGAAAGCCTGACACCTTTTCTGAGCTATCATGCATAGCTTCTGAATCAACATTATATTTTTTAATCATACTGTTTCAAACGGTTTGTCTGCCAGACAGCTATTTGCTCATAGAGTTAATCCACACACCAAGTCCATTTAGCTCACAATAAACTCCTGGGCTTTACCAAGTATTTTCTCCTGTCTTGATTTGTATGCTGTCACTTTGAAAATTGTTCAGTTATTGATATAAAATATTCCTCTGATACTCTAACAAAAATACACTGCTTATCAGTTCCTGTTATACATAATAAAATTAATAAAATTTTCATTCCAAGATTTTTAAATGAATACAGCACAGTTTCTTATTGTGCATGGGAAATCCGCAGCTCAATTCCGTGCTTAGGGCAACTCTTTTTGCATACCTTATATAAAGAACCCTCAATATATCACCTCTATTTTCTTAATTTTCTATTTAAATTCTAAATTTAATTTATCCATACTGAGGTCAAACATTTTTTTCTTGAATTGCTTTAATTCTGTATTACCTAAGCACAACATTAAGCTAAGAATAATTTTACAGATATCAGAATCACAGATGCTGGAAGGAAACTCTCAAGATCATCAAGTCCAATGCCCCTGCTCAAGCAAGGTACTCTGGAACAGTTTTCCCAGGGTCGTGTCCACACAGGTTTGCAGTATCTCCAAGAATAGAAATTCTGCAATATCTCTGGGAAAATATTTTGATATGTCCAGCCAACTTCATAGTAAAATAAGTCTTTCCTTATGGTTCAGAACATTTTTGTGTTTCAGTGTTGTGCCTATTGCCTCCTGTACATGGGCTCACTAGGAAGTGTCTGACTGTCTTCTTCACCCTCTCCATCAGGTACTTGTATACTCTAATGACATTTCTCCAAGCTTTCTCCTCTCCAGGCTGAACACTCCCAGCCTTCCTTCCAGAAGAGATCACAAGATCACAGAATCACAGAATGACAATGGGGCTGGAAGGGACTTGTGGAAATTATCCAGTCCAACTCCCCGCTAAAGCAGCTTTACCTAAAGCAGGTTGCACAAAATCACTGGGTGGGTTTTGAATATCAGCAGAGTAGGAGACTCTACAGGTTCCCAGTGCAGCCTGTTCCAGTGCTGTGTCTCCCTGACAGCATATTTTTCATAGCTCAGTGTTGCAGTTTGTGCCCATTACCCCTCATCCTGACACTGGACACCACTGCAGAGATTCCAACCTCCTCCTGTTGACAGCTTCCCTTCAGATAGTGACATACATATGAGGCTCTCTCAGCTGTCTCTTCTCAAGGCCAAACAGGCTCAGATCCCTCACCCTTTCCTCATAACAGAGATGATCCTCTCTCCTGATCATCTTCATAGCCCTTTGCTGGACTCTTTCTGGTGGTTCCTTGACTCTTGCAGAGGGAAGTCCAGAACTGGACACAGAACTCCAGTGAGGCCTCACCACTGCGGAGGATCATCTCCTTCAATCTGCTGGCAGTGCTCTGGCTAATGCAGGTCAGAACACTGTTGGCTGAAGGGCAGGTTGATGGCTCCCGTTCAACCTGTTATCCACCAAAACCCCCAGAGCCTCTGCAGAGCTTTTTTCCAGACTGTTGCTTCCAGGTCCATACTGGTACATGGGGTTGGTAATGCCTGCTCAGAGGAACAACTCTTCATTTTCTATGGTTGGACTCCATGAGGTTCCTTTGATCCAATTGTCTGGTCTATACAGGTCCATCTGACAGGCCTAACAACCCTATGATATATAACCCACCTTTCCCAGCACATCAACTGCAGGAACAAGCAAAGAATTAATCTAAGATATATCCAATAGGACCAATGGGAATTCAAGAAAATGAACACAAAGTACTTCAGCAACAAGGCAAGGGAGACCTTCCCTTGAATAACCATAGCTGTCTGCCACAGAATGGAGCAATGTGTTGTACCTCTTACAGCCTTTAGCTTGGCCAGAGCAAATGAAAAGGTTGCTCTGAGACAAAACAGCCCTCCTCAAAAAGCCTCATTATCCTAGCATTCTCAGCCCAGCCTTCCCACATTCTTACTTCATTTTGAAACATAAGGATGTCATTGTTCTCTCACAAATGTACTCAAGGTCTCTATGAGTCTATTTCTTTCTGTGACACTTTACTCAGCTGCTTTCATTAAAGATCCTTTTAACCATCCTTCAAAAAAAATTGGAGTGTTCTATATCATGCTCAGATGATATTCTTCATTTTGAGCATGCTGTCCTCCTTGAAATCTTTATCAAAAAATAAAATGCAAATATTTTCCTGTCAGGTGGAGCAGCATGTGTGCATCATAATAGATTAATGATTTCTTTATAGCTAGATGAGCAACTGGTGAGTTGTTAAAATTCTGTTTTTCTCATAGACAAAGGATAATTTGGCATATAGATAGAGATAAGGATAGAATGTGTATGTTAATGCTTTTTTTCTCAGTTCATCTGATTCTAAAATGTCTGTATTAATGTTGTCAATATTTAGAACTTTTCTGTGTCCTCCTTTTTTTGCCACAGGATATTTTGCATTAAGGATAACTACACAGTAAGTGTACCCAAAGCCTTAGGACCAGCAAAACAGATGCTCAGCATCTTCTTTTAATTCTCAAGGACAGCAAAATGAATACCCAATAAAAGCTGAGAGGATCCACAGGAACTTGTGGGATTGGACGTTTCCGTGAAAGATGTTTTTTGGTAAGTAGCACTAACTGAGAAAGTTCTTTGACAGGTATGCTGCCAGTCAGAAGAAACATAATGAATGCCGAGGGTCTGGCTGATTTTGTAGCCCATGCATAGAACAACTTTGCTGACTTTTTTTCATAACATCTGTTCTACAGTGAAACAAACTCTCTGCTAATGAAACATAGAAATATTCTATTGAATTTCCTTAAAGAGAGAATTTGACATATTGTGTTTTCTAACATTGCCATTGGGCTGACATTTTCAGTCCTTGTTACAGAATTTGAATGATAGGTCTCCTTGCATCTCCAAAGCCGATAGAACAGCCTTAAAAAATCTCACTTTAAATATCAAAAAAGTTTAATTTCCCCATATTTTAGAATGCGATTTCCCATAGGATTCTGCTGCAATTTTTACATAAATTTTTTAATGATTGAAGAATAATAATCACAAATGGGATCAAAAATAATATGCTATGTAATAATTGAAATTTATAGTTGTAATTTTATAATCCTATCACTATTAAATCTTTTCTTATAGGTTTTGGATATCAATAATTTGTAAATTTGGGTATATTAGACATCACATTCTTTGCTCACATTAATTAAAAGTAAGAAGTAATTTACATTCTTGACAGAACCACCAAAACCCCCTTTTCTTTTTGTAGGAAGCACATTTCCTTCAGCAAGTATGATGAAGTCAATGAGATCTGATTGTTTAGGACTTGAGGGAGAAGTACCAAACCTATTCTTTTATTGGTTTGTTCCTCTTTCAGAAGGACAATCTGAGCCTCTTCCATTGTCCAATACCAAGAAGAGCCTTCACAGTAATACTACTCTGGCCTGTACTGACAAGATTGTCTCACCAAGTGCTACACTATTTTAATCACATAATCTTTACCACGTTTCTTAACACCATATGTTAAAGTCTGCCAGAAGCAAAGGCAGTAGATGAAAATCAAGCCTATGGAAAGAGCTAAATTGAAGCTTACACAACATCCAAATTCCATCTAAACTGCAGCACAGTACAAAAATTACATATGGGTGGATGGGATTACTCTACACACTGTTCTATTCAACTCAGTTTCTCTTTCTTCTGTTATTTGTGGAAAACATTGCACCACAACAATTTTTCTTCCCAGATTTATTAGGAGGTGACAAATCTCTTGAGTCTTTTAATTACAAATGGATTTACCAACATTACTGATATTTTCTTTGAGCAACACTAGCCTCCTTCCACCAGCACTTCCTACTAAATTTTAGCTGACACTTCCTTAAACCCAGTCACTCATCATCCTCCCACAGAACAGCAAGGCCTGCTTCTTATTTTGTGTCTTTTCCTCATAAGTCATGAGAGCTCTCAGCATTCCCTGTAAGCAGCTGTGATACTTTCTGGCCACAATTTAGCATTTTAGTAACAGTGCAGAAATGATGTCTTAGCAAGTTGTCACACCATCTTTATTGCCTTCATCTGCTGAAAGTAAAGTAAGAGGTTTTGAAACCTGTCCCTTGGAAATGAACATATAGATTCATTCCTGCTTCATCACACTGGCTGTTAAAGGCTGTCAGCAATTTGCAGTGATTAATTGGGAAATGATTGTAGACTCAGAACTCTGAGGTTAAGGAATTTGAAGATGACATATGGAAGTGCAGCTAAGTGATTATGCCCACAAATTTGGTGTTTAATATGAAAGGCACACATGAGAGCTTTAAATTCATGCAGTTACGAAATTAAGTTACCACTTGCTCTTACCTGCCCCTTTTCAGTGTCTTTTAGCCACAGACTTTCTGCTTTCAGATTACAAGTCTGTGTTCCTTCTATGAAACAAACTTGACCCATTTGTATCCTTTATTTCAGATTGCTTTTCCCTGGTAATTTATTCCATATGTTTATTGCTAAGTACACACAAAAGTCCGTATTGTGATCCCCTCTATAGAGCATGTAACTCCAGTAAGTATTGAAAATAGTGAATTACATGACTAAATTCCCCTGTGAAAAATTATCATGCCAAGATGATGCATGTTAGACAATGCAGTTAACCCTCCCAAAGTGGTACAGTAAGTAATGGTTTCAAATAAAGAGTGTCATTTTCTTTTCCCTTTAGGATAAGGCTATTTTTTCAGATCTCACAGACTCTTCTTAATAACTGTAATAAAAAGCATCCAATATGCTAGGGTTCAAATGTATTACATATAGATGTTTTTATAGCTGGATTTGATTGCCTGTTTATGCTTCTCTGCAGTCTGCATTCAAAGTTCAGATACTCTGTTTCACTTTGAGTGCTTCCTATAGGGAAGGACATTGCAAACAGGGGTAGCTGTAATCTTCTCAGACAGTGCTAATGTCTGCTTTAAGGGAGAGCAGGGTTCCTGAGACATCCTGTCAGCACAACTGGTTTCACCCCTCCAACTTCCCCTTCTTTCCGTTGGGTGTTATTGGATGCATTTAATCCCTTTTTTCCTTTAAGAATCTACTTAAACCCCTAACTAATCATAAGGGCTTTTCAGAATACAATTTATTTATGCCAAACAGAAGGGAAATTGAACCAAAACCAATTAAAAAAAAAAAAACATACTAGAAGTAGAAATTCTAGATGCTATTTTAACTGTAAAACATTTATATGGTTTTAAAAAAAAAAAAAAAAAAAAAACATTTAAAGGAAATTACCAAAAAAAAAGAGAAAGGAGAGAATGAGGTCTAGAAAATGATGTTGTGAAATCCAGAAGAGAAAGATGAAGTGACAAAGTTGATGACTAATAGGGAAAGAGGAAGACTGTGATAAAGGAAGGTGAACAAAGGAAAGAGCAAAGGAAAGAAACTAATATCTGGTAAAAAAAAAAAAAAAAGAAAAGAAAAAAAAAAGAAAAGAAAAGGTGTAAGAGTATGGCAAAAAAAGGGTAAATTAGATTACCATCCTAATGCCAATTCATTTCATACCTATAGGAACTGTGGGAGGGCCTTGGGAGCAATGAGTTGGTGACACTGTGCTCTTGCCCCAGCCAGAAGGAGTGGGCCCAGGCTTGGTGTGGCACAGACAGCCACAGGCTGAGGAGCCAGCACTCTGCCCCATCCCTCTGTGTGCTGCCCATCACATGAAAACTGATGGATATGAATATTCACTGCTGATGTGAGGCTCCCTGAAGAGGGCCCTTGTCATGGCTTTTCTGTACAAATCACCAGCCAGCATGGGGAGAAGGTTTCAGTGTGTCTCTCCACTGCTCTGGCCTGCTCTCCACTGTAAAGCAAGGAGAGCAGTGTGACCCCTGTAGCAATTTATCTCTGAGGAAAGGCCAGAGCCATGTAGCACTTATGTATTAAGATATACAGGGTCTCTAGATCTACTGCTGACCCCCATAAGTTTAGGTCAATTTAATTCATACCAAATATATAAGCATATCTTTAATCTCACTTAATTGTGCAGTGAGGAGACAGAATCCAAGTTCAGACCCTGTGGATCAGCAAGCAGATGGACTTACTTATTTTACTATAGCAGTCATTCTAAATATCCGCATTTTCTGAGGTCTCTCATTTCACTAAAATATTCAGATTTTATTTGGAAGCAATTGGATGAGTCCTTCCTTATTAGAAAATCTAATTTTCTTCCCCCTAGATGGAAGCAGTTGTTTCCTTAGTAAGACAATAAAAACTCAATTTTTGCTTTAACAGCATAAGCACTCTGCATAAACTTCAGCTTTTTCACCACTCTATTAGTGAAGATAAAACATCTTGCAGAAGGAAAGGGGAAACTTACGTTCATTTTCCCTCCAGAGAAAAAGGTGCTTCATTCTATGGGATTTGCAGCTGAACGTTAAACATTTTAACAATGTAAACAACACTATCACCATTTTCACTAAATAGTCTGATGATGCTGGAGTTTTATCAATAACACATCAGGGAAATCACCTTTCCTTTTGTGTCAACATTAAGAGAAGTTTTTAAAAAACAAAATCAAAAACATTTTCTTTACACTTTTTATTCTGAAAATGTTCCAAAAGATAAATTCACACCAAAGAAAGTCACTATTTGTGCACTTTTTAGTAATTTAGAAAGCCATAAAAAGATTGGGATTCCTTAGATGGCGATTTTGACATTATGCAAGGAAGGAGTATTCTCATGCTAATGTAGAAACCTAAGCTACTAACAAAAGAAAGCTCCATGAATAGTGCAAAAGTTGAGTTGTTAGTGGATTGAAGCAGAGGAGGGACAAAAGCTGTTTTAAAAGTAGTTTTGCTATTCCAAGGTTTTATGAGTCTTTGTCTTGATTTTTACCTTCTTTATAAGTAAAAATATTTATTTGACACTAAAACATGCTAAATGTTGGATTGTGCAAGAAGGCACCTTGTGGTAAGCATAACAATCAAGTATAAATATTTGGAGAAATAATAATTACTTGAGCCATGGGACAGCTTGAAACCAACTTTCATTGTGTTAGGTCTCATTTAATGTGATAGCTGCTTTTTAAGTGCATTTGTGAGTAATGTTTTGCCTTCATGGAAAGAAGACATTTTTTATTGAGGGGACTAGAAATAGTCATAATGTCTTGTAACAGTAAATCAGAAAACTAAAGAAATGTTTTTAAGGTACAAATTGGTTTCAATATAAGAATCCACTCCAACATGCTCATCATAATATTTTTTGTTATTTGGATTACAGTACAGAAGTTCCACCATAGGAAAGTTAAAATGCATTTATCTTGATACAGTGGAGGAAAACTATTCTGTTTTTAGTTAATAAAATGATAATGCTATCAAGTTGTAGAAAAACTATGGGAAGATAGTGCAAACTGGATAAAGGTTCATCCTCACAATAATTCACCCTACGTGTTAGAGCAACAAAAGGCCTCTGCATAATTTTCTTCCTGCTTAAGGTCTAATCTCATGGCTTTAGTGGTTATTTGTCCTTTGCTGACTCTGTTGCCCCTCTGTACATGGTAAATTTCAAACTTTATTGGGGAAATAAAGGATTCCTAATGCAGGGCCAGATCAACTTTATATTCATGATTCATGAAAACATTCCAGCAGACTTGAATAAGCCCTGGATCAGGTGTATATTAAGGAACTCAGTATGAGCAGACCCCAGTCTTACTCACTGACTTCACAGTAATCACTTCTGATTCATGAAGTAATTTTCAAAGTGCAAATAGCTGCACTTAAAAATAAGACAAAATATTACACTTCATTGTAGTACACTTTAGTGTAGTATACTTTATTTTCCCCTTACCTTCTCTCACAGAGTCATTGAATCATTAAGATTGGAGAGGACCTCCAAGACCATCAAACTCAACACCATGTCAACTAAACTGTGGTACTAAGTGCCACATACTGTTGCTTCTTGAACAGCTCCATGGATGGTGACTCCACCACTTCACTGGGAAGCTCATTCCAATGCTTGACCATGCTTCCAGTGAAGAAATTCTTCCTGATGTCCAACTGTAACCTCCCCTGGAGCATCCTGAGGCCATTTCCTCTTGTCCTGTTGCTGGATGCCTGAGGGGAGAGGCCAACACCCACCTGCCTACAACCTCCTCTCTGGTGTTTGTAGAACATTGTCAGGTCTCCTATGAGCCTCCTTTTCTCCAGGCTAAAGAACCCCTGTTCCCTCAGCCACTCTGCTATATTTTTCACCTGAAATAAATGTGATTGCTCATTTGAAACTGACTGATATACATTCAATGGCTACTAGGTCCACCAAGAGTGACCTCCTGATAAAGTCATAAGATTATAATATGGATCCAACTGACCACTGATCTCTCATTGAAATAAGTGACAAGATAAGATCTTACCAAAATGAGAGCAGGTTCTCAACCTGTATCTTTAACAAAGGAAATATCTTTAAAAATAACAGATACAAGTGTACCTTAGCTTTTAAAGCACAGTTTATGGTTATTTTACATTATGTGCAATTTTTGAAATTAGAAAGCTGACAATAGCAACTGCTATGCAGATGGCACATATGATTCCTACTATAACTGATTTTCAGACAAAAAGAGATGCTTTGCAAAAATAACACAGAGGATAAGAGATGGTACCTATATATCATATGCAACACATAGTGCATACATTCACAGTCAAATCCAGCTCACCCATTACTTCAGTAGTGACACTGAAGTTAATAGCATTAATCATGTAAAGAAAAGAGTGGTTTCATTCTATACATAAACAGGCATAAAAGCTTATAACTTATTTGACATTTATCCTTGGCAGGGAGGATGAGGGAAGGAAAGCTATCTCTTATCAGGACAGAGCAAGCTTTAATTCCTGAAGAGAAACACTATGGAAGACACCAAAAACTTAATTTTTCTGGGCCTAATTATCACAGGAGTTGCTGTAGTTCACAATCAGTAACACTAGAAAACCCTGAATTCAATCAAGTTCATGTCTCTCTGCAGTACTCTTTCAATTTATGACCAAAGCCATAAAGATCCAAGACCACAAAAGATGCCATGAATGCTAAGAGAACTCTACTTGATCCCACTCCAAAACCTTTGGATCCAATGTATTGTAAAGTAATGATAATTCTTGAACATATCTATCCAAGTTATTGAAAGTAACATTAAGAAACTCTCAAACATTTAAAAACAGAAGTACAGGACACATTTTCTCCTTGCCCTGAGAAGAAAATTACTTGACTGGAATAGTGCATGTCTAGTGTATATGGTTTGGTTTTGTGCTAAGATCGAAGCTTACGTAGACTCCAATTGTAATTTATTTTCTGTATCAACATGCAGGAATTCTGGGTTACTGTTTTCCAGGGAAATTACTAAAACAGGAAATTATTACTTATAATCTGTTTGAATATTTAGTGGGTAGCTCAGAGAATATTGTTTATATATATATATATTTGTGCACACACATACCAAGGCTTTTAGATCAGGTTGAAGAAATACACATAACAAGGCTTTTAGATAGGGTTGAAGAAATGCATAAATAAGAAACCTCTAAGTGAAACATCTAGTCCATGGTTTCTCAGACTGCAGAATACATGAACTTTGGGTGAACAGTTATTTGCCCTCTCCTGCCCCTGTACATAGATGTGAGGAATTGCTGCTGCTGTCACTACTTCTGCACCATAAAGTCCGCAGAATCCTGACCCAAATTATGCACCATATTTCATTCATGCCAACCCAGATATTTTCCTTAATCAGTCCAGTGTTTGTGGCATCCCCACGTTTATGCCAACACAAACATCTTCAGTAGACTTTTAAAAAACAAATAAGAAAATAAAAAACTGAAGCAGGTTTGCACAGTTTTTTGGGGAGTTTTTTGGATGGTAAAATCTTGGCTGTATTCCATCAATGATGCCAGAACACAGCCATATAAGGAGTATTCCTATTTGTACAGAGAGTGGTAGTGTTCAAAGGAAAGCCTGAGTAGCTAAGTGCCAAAATAAGACTTAGAAGATACTTGAAAGATATTTTTGCTCACAGGCTCAAAACCCCAGTACAGTCAGCCAAAGGAAAGAACAAATAGGCTATCCATGGGCAAAATTAGCTGAGACCTGTGACATTTTAATCCAGATGAGAGCTAAAACTTACTCTGCACTTTCTATTAATAACCTCTACCCCTTTGAGCTACAGAAAAAGAAAACAAGACAGCATACACTGGTAAGACAAAAAATTATTTACTGTTATAAACAAACCTTACTGTCAGTATAATTTTTCCCATTGAACTAAAGATTCTCTTTTTCTAATTTTGGCAATACTAGGCAAATATTTAACATCAGTACCTAGGTAGGCATCCACTGTTTCTTTTTTAAGTACCATGGAAGAAGAGAATATCACAATTTAAGCATCCAAACCCAGAGCTGCGTCACTGCAGAAGAAGCCTGAAAGTTGATAGGAAGCTGGCACCAGCACACTAAGCCAGTCATGGGAAATCTCTATGTAGTCCCTTGCACGCTTTCTGCCCTGGGTCCAAATCCAGCAGAAAGAATGCTAGCTCCTGTCTCAGAGATCTTTAGACAACTGGATTCATAATTGTAATGCAATAAAATTACCCTGATTTATTACCCTAACTCTACCCAAGTTTCTTACATAACTACATGGCTTTGGGATGTGAGCTGGCTCATCCCTTTCTGGTTTACAAAAAATCATCAGATGAAAGTAGAGCATACCTCAATACCTAAACACGCCCAGAGTGCATTTTCAGGATCTTTTCTATGGCATTTTTTTCCTGGAAAATGAGCATTCTTTTGAAGAAGTGCTGAACTAGCAAAAAAATAATAGCTGCAGGCTGGCAAGCTACAAGGCCAACAGCAGCACAACCACCCAACCAGTTAAACTGTTTTCCTAAAAGAGTACTATATAGATTTGGTGGGATGGAGTAAATGCATGACTAGGAATAAGTTTCTTGGCTATTATGGACCTCTTCAGTTAAGAAAGTATGTATTCACTGCTTGATGGGGGAGGCTTCATTGGACACTTTTTTCTCAAAGACACCAATGGCCATTTTTGCTGCTCTAATTATTATGATTTAGTAGAAACTGTCAAACTGCTCAGCAAGACACAAAACCCAGATGGAATACACACTTTGCCCTAAAAACCTTGAAATCTAAATGAGACAAGCAACGCTGTCCAGACCCCTAATGTGCTAGATCTCCCACCAAAAGACATTAAGGTCAAACGATACCGTGCCTTTTGTTTGTTTGTTTTTAAAACAGCATTTAGGTGGATTAGCACTTGATTAGCACTGTAGAGCAGTTACTATATCACTTATATGATTTGTACTTCACATACTCAGCATACAATGAAGGTATAAACTGCTTCAGAAAGAAAAGTATGTGTAGTAAGCAACAAAGTACCTCATTCATTTTAATTATATGACCACAGCAAGGTTTTATTTCCTCACTTTCAGTCTTCACATCTATACTGGTTTTAAGCTATGTTTTACAAATACAGAAAGCACAAAACAGTAGGGAAAATAAAATCTGAACAAGTGTACACAAAAATAATAATTTTCCAGTTATTGGGATTTTCTTTCTCTTTTTTAATCTTTCCCCACACTCAATATATTTTAAATTAATTTGGTTCAGGTTTTTTTTAGATAATTATAGGCTAAAATAAATATCTATACATTTTTAAATCATTTCTGCATATATTTCAAATTTAGAAAATATGTCATTTTAATAGACACACTGAACATCTAACTACCAGGAGAAATCAAGCCTGTGCAATCTTTATACATGCAACTTCAGCTAATGCAAACATAGCAAGCGCTATGGGCTAAGCATGTGTAACTGTAACAGTAAAGCTCAAGGACGCTAAACTCGCTTACATGATAAGGCAAGCTGAGGTTTGCTTTGATCCATAAGAGATGAGTTGTAAAAAGCACTTCTGTTCACTTCTGTTCCCCTGCTCAGGAATGAAGAATTCCTTTTGCTGCATTATGCATAACATCATTACAGACAAGGTACAAGTCAAGAGCAAGTGGTTCAGATATCCTACCAGCATACTAAAATAGCAGTGGGACTATAAAATTATTTAGGTACTGTATTACACAGCTCTTCTTTAAATACCACTTAGACCGTCACATTTGCCAGGAATCTTTCTTTTTAAGTGTTCTAAATGTAAAGTTTCTGGTATCTGTTCCCTGGGGGCAGCTTCAACTAGAATAGGCAGGTTGGTACAGCAGATGACTATCTACTCCTTACAAACTAAGATGTACTCTGTAGTGATAAAAAGCTCCTTATCAGTTTGGATTCCAACCTAAAGGCAACTGCCATCCAGATCTTACTGTGAAAGATAATGTGGTGTAATTAAAGCTCATGGCCTACAGACACAGCCTGCCAAACTTCACTTGCTTTAGTCAGGACTGGAAATTTTGGTTGTGAATTTACTGCAAAGAATTTTGTAATCTAAGAAATCCTTTTTAGGCCTTTCCCTTTCCTTTTAACATTCACAGCCTCTCTCTCTCTCTCTCTCTCTCTCTCTCTCTCTCTCTCTCTCTCTCCCTCTCTCTCTCTCTCTCTCTCTCTCTCCCTCTCTCTCTCTCTTTTCCCCCTCCCCTCCTTTTCTCTTCTCAGATACACTAGCAAGACACATTTAAAACACTTCATGAACATGGTCTATATATAGTAGTCATGGTTTTTGCATCTACTTGCAAACTTTCCCAAATTTATTCTAGGCACTTGAAGAATGACAGTTCAAACATTCAGTAGAGATTTACTCAATTTTAGCAATAAAATTTAAAATCCAATTTCCACTTAGCATGCCAAAGCCTCACACAATTTTTATGTGCAATTGAACTGGGTGAACTGGTAAATTAAACTGTGATTGGGAATGTTCTCAAACAGTGGGACGCAGTTGCCTCTGGGTGTATGTGTGGAAGCATTTTAGTTCAGATCAGGATGCACTACTAAAGCAAACCTCCCAGTAGTTCCCACTTCCTGCACTTGGGTTCACATCATTTTTGGAATGTGCAAAATGAATTCCTTTCAGATAAAAATAAACCTTGAGGAGCAGACTCAGTCTCAGAGGGTATCTAATGCACTTTGACTGCTAATGGGCCTCCTGTCTGCAAAAGTAGGCTAGAGCTAGGCGACAGTAAAACTCTGAAATACAAAGACTTTGAATGTCAGTGTGGATGTGATCCTTAGCACCAGATGTTTTCTGCCATAGATCTGTTCTTATTGGGCCTTTTCCTAATATAGGCATTCCCTAAATTGTCAAATCATTTCCTGGCACACTTTTGGCACAAATGCCATCCAGCATGCATACATTTCCCAAACCAGCTTGGGAGTATAAATATTCCCAGGACCATTTTCAGCAGGCACTTTTTCATGCAGTCATCTAATTTCAGAGAATGATGGAATTTATTAGAAGGAACATGGTTTGTTTTCTAGTCCAGCAGCAGAGCCTGGGAACATTTTCGGGCACTTCTAATTCATTGGTATAGTGGTCTCCCACTACAGTGCAGTTTTTAGACTCTGATGCAGAGAGCAAAGAGTGGACACTTTCCTTTCCAGCTCCTTCCTCAGGTAGGATGAGGCAAGGTAAGGATGGTTGCTGCAATAAAGAAAAAAGAAGCAATGTGTAGAGTGCCTCATGTCAGCTGGTTTTTTTCAGTGTTTCTATCATTCCATCTCAAATCCACACTCTCTGACAACAGCTGTTAAGTCACTCTCTTAGTTGCTGTGACAGAGTTCAGTTCAATCCATTCAAATATTTTGTCTTCATTATACAGAATTACGGAATGAAAAACATCACCAACCATATTCAAGAACTCAGGGATTTTCAAATGGGACTTGGAGTTGTCTGTGTCCTCTGAGTACAGTGTGGACTCATCATCCCGCCCACATGTCAGAAACAGTAGTGAGATTTCAGTATACAGGCTTGCAAGACGAGCAAACTTTTAGAAATTCTCAATGGTCCTGCCATGGTAATCAAAAGCTTCTCATTTGCACTGGCCTTCTTTGAAAAGTCTGAGCTATATGGATGTTAACACCCAGTGAAAACCTCCCCTGCTGGTAAAACTCATCTATAAAGTGTCTCCACACCACCAAGGTTGGCTCTCACTGTGACTATTCTGATGTTATCATGTGCCATATTCATCCCACAGTCCTTCACAGTGCCCTATTTAGCATTTCCTCAGCCTTTCACCCAACAGTGCAATGCCTGCCCACAGATCCTGCATCTCCCATGACAGACTGCTGTCACCCACCCTGCTGTCTCTACAGTAGTGTGATCCCCAGGCCTTTGGCTGAGTACCTCAGATGTGACAATTTTGAGGTGGCACTGCAGACTTCCTTGTTTTGACAGAAAATTGAGATGGACAGAAAGAAGAATGATCTAGAGAGATTAAATATATACTACATACCATGAATCCTCAAGACCATTATTTAGTTTTGTACCTTTAAATAACTAGCAGAGTTGTTGGAAGCATGGGGTGGGATTGGTATACTTTTTGAATCACATAAATAAAGTTTGTCAGCTAGATGTAGGGGGACACTTCCAGTAACGCCTGAGAGACTTGGGAGCACACGTCCCACTGACTTAATTAACAAAGCACATTAAGAAAATAATGAAGGTGTTCATTTCCAAATATTTAAACTTAGGTTGAAACATAGCTGGTTTTCATTTCATTGTATAGCTGACATTTGAACATCCTGTGAAAGATAATGTCAGCATTTAACTATCTGTTAGCTCTTTTTATAACTCTCTTAATAAATTATCTAGTTCCAATTTTTCCTTTATCTGTACTACCACAGTTACCAAGAATAGATTGTCATAAAGTCAGCTTATTTTCTGTATAAAGCTCTTGATTTAGTAGCAGTAGTTATTTAATAGTTAGTAATTGTTTTCACTATGTCCTGGCTGCTTCTTATCTTTATATTTTGATGCTGCTGCAGGAAAACTGTTTGTATTTAGACAGGGGGAACCTATATATTTATAGCCAGAAGAATCTGACCCATAGGCAGGTCTTTTCTGTTCAGCTCCAAACCATTCAAAAAAGAATTCATTAAATTTCAAAAAAAGAATAGAAAAACAAACTGGCTTCTCCAGAGTAGCAAACAGTACAATTACAAAAACACTGTTTCAAGATAGACATAAAAAGCAATCACAAAGAACAGTAAAAATCATACTCCAGATGACGGGAAACAATAGACTCCATATTGTGTATATACTCACTTCTGCATTTTATAGACTGATGACAGTACAGGATGTGAGGCTGGAATTTAATCCGGAAGTTGTCATACATGACTTCAAGGTCATGATTATCTGTTTAATCTACTTAAGTAGTGAAACACAATTATGCAAAGCTATGTAATCATTTAAGCAATGGAGGATAGTGAGACCACCTCTCATGTTACTTATATACTTCAGTAGAAACACAGGTCTCCCTGGGATCCTCATGTCATTAAGGGACATTGCCAGATTCCTCCAGAAGGCAATTCAGAGACAAAGCCAAAAGTACCCTATGTCAAGCTGCAAAATCTGGGAGCATTTTCAGGAGGCTGAGATACATTCCAGGAGGCCCAGATACATTCCTCACAGGGAGGGGAGTGGGTTCAGAAAAAAAAAAAAAAAAGAGGGATGCTGTTCTCCCTCCCTTTCCTGTGAAGCACAGCCCAAGTTGCTTTGTACTGCCCCTTGATGAAGGTTCATCCTTTCTGCTGCCTCTGCATGGGAGATACTTCACAGAGGTGCTGATTCAACTCTCACTGGAGAAACAGGGGTTTAACATGGGTTTATATGAGAGATGCAAGGCTAGCAAAACCAGCACTATGTGGCATCTCTCAGTGCATCTGTATGGCAATACCAACCCTCTGCCTGCCTCCATGTGTCTTGGCCAAGCCCAAAGCAAGCACAGAATTGCACGAAAACCAAGACCCAAATTGTCAACTGCTGCCAATGGGCCTGGGCCTGCTGCACATTACCTGTGTTTTGTTTGCTGTGCCAGTCAAGCTTAGACAGGACATAAGCATGTCTTAAAAACATTTCCTAAACAGAAATGTTTCCATTTCCTGGCTCCAAGGATGTACCGTGTCCTGAGTTTTCTTACAGAACAATGCCACGGGAAATTAGGAAGAAGTTTTAGCTCACTGCATGATGTAGAGAATATGCAGCTATCTTGCATCTCCTCTTGAGAACTGGATTTGTTTGCTTGTTCTGCCTTTCTCTTCTCAAAGTTCAATCATTCTCCTCAGTCAAAACTCCCTTAAATACACCTCAGTTTTATTCTCAATGCAGACAGCAGGATTGCAAAAGGGACGAAAAGGAGCCTTTGCTGAATCCAAACCTATCTGAAACTTGGCAGTTTCCATCCTCAGATTTTTATCAGTGTCCTTGGGTTTAGTTTCTAGGGGGCTGTCTCTCACAAAACTTAGTTTGAACTCCAGGCTTAGATAAACCAAAATAGCTCCAAGTGTAGCACAGTAAGAAAAAACCCTGAACCTTGACTTGTTAGATATATGTGACCATAAATCAGTCAATATTCACTCAAAATTAGCCATAAGTTTATTTGAAAGGTTCACAACTTTAGCTAACCTTTATGACAAACCTGGCAGAGTTTTCAGAGTGTGTGGGTGCAGGTTTTATAATACAGGTTTTCACACCTCAAGTCATCACCTGCACTCTGCACTCTGTACATACATTACAAAGCAAGACCTGGTTCTGGGCTCTTTTACCATGAGTCAGATACTTCAGCCCCTTGGATTTGAGTTTCATCTCTGAAAAAAACATCCTGCTTAGAGCATTTCTCAAGTCATTCTCTTCTTAAAAGAATGACTTGAATGTACAAAGAAATTCAAGCTTCAATGGATCATAATTCTCAGAAATTCAAGCTTACTTGGTAGACCATAATTCTCAGGAGCAGAGTGCATATTTGGACTGGCTTTTTAATATAAATATGCCACCTCCAGGAAAAGGAAATAGAAAGTTTTAAAACTATAACCCGAATCACAGATTTAATTTGATTGCAAATATTGTTAGATATAAAGTACATTTTCTAAAAGCACAATGATTTCAGCTAAGTCCTTACTTTAACTTTCATGTTCTTTTTTCTAGAGAAAATTGTTTCATTTTCAGAGTGAACTTGCTTTTGCAGCTGCTTTTATGCCTGCAGCTTTGTGTAATCTGGAGTTCCACTTACTGAAAGCGGATGTTCTCTTGAGATTGGTCTCTCTCAGTTCCATACAACACCCACTTGACATTTGCTGAGGACAAGAAAGAAGGCAAAGGATATAATATGGTTAAAAGTCAAAAGCTATAAATACTATCAGCCTTTGAAATATTCAGCATCTTAATATGGTTACATACAAAGTTCAAGTAAAAAACACTCAAGGTTCATTTTTCATGTTGTGCTTAGTTTGTGCTCTGAACTAAAATAATATTCAGAGTTTGATTTGCTGATCATTTAATATATTTATGAACAGATATCAACACTGAAAAGTGAAGTCAGATTAATGCCTGTGTATTAATGTCAGGATTTTCACAGCACTTGTAGCAGTTTCTCACATTGGCCAAAAAACTACTCTCATAAATCTTTTATTTTTCTCACAAACTAAGACTGCTGTTAAACATTCACCAACACTCAGACCTACAAATATAGCCAAATATCCATCTCTTAATTCCTGTTAAATCAAAATAATTTGAACAACTTTAAATTTTAGGTACCTTAATATCTTTCTGGATGAAAACTCTCAGTCACTGAATAAAGATAAGGAGAAAAATAGTGAGGTTGCTAGAGTCAAGCTAGAGTCAAGCACAGAGAGCGAACCAAGGCTAAGTGAAGAAAGTCATGGAGCACTGACTGAGAGATTACATTTATCTCTGTTTGCACAATGTGAACATTCCCCTCACACACATGCACAATATACACAAAAGCATGTGAAAGGTGGTCAGCAGTGTCTATTTAACCCTGGTCCCAATTTGATACCAATTTACCCTGTACCCAGAGTGAAAGTGGCTAGACCACAGATGTTTAAAGGCAGAGCTACACAAGGCAAATAGCCAGGGAAATTCTCCTGGGCCCTAAGGGGAAAAAATATAGCACTCACCTAAATTAGGTGGAGATGTAAGTCATCCAGCAGGTGGGTGTGGGGAAGGAGTGGCTCATGCCTAAATCTCTGCCTAAGAGCCCAGATGTCTACTGCCAGCACACTGCAAAGGTATTTAGGTGCCTACCACCCCTTCCAAGAAATTCAGTGTAGGGTCTATAATGTATCTAAGGTACCTACCTGAACTTTTGGTGTCACGGATGGCTTTCAAAATATTCTGGGGAAAAAAAAAAATTGTCCCTATATATTGTCAGAATCAATCAATGAATTCTGGTACACTGCGGAAAATGGTGGGCATTATTTGAAGGGTAAATAGAATCAATATATTCCTTGTGGTGTTAAATAAGTTGTGCAGCTTTGCTGGACTTGTGCCAGAACTGAGCTCCAGTAGTTTATGAAGGAGCTCTGTTAGTTCTTGTAATGATAAATCAGGTTAAATGAAGGAAGCATTCTTGTTTCTGGCAGGTACATTCCAAAGCTGGCTGCTATAAAATGAAATGTATCTCTGTGCAGATTCACCCTTGATAGCATCTGAAAAAATACTTTTTTGTCAGCTACTGTACATGTCTTTTCACAGGGTAAGGGTCTCTCAAGGATTCCTGGAATGTCTGCTCATGAAGTGACAGACCCAAGCTATCTGATCCCTCCATTTTCCCATTTAAGATTGTACGTGCCATTTTTAATACCAGTGATAAGATCGTACTTTCGGTTAAGCCGTGGCCATTGTACTCGAGAGTTAAGCATTTAACCACATAGTTTGTCTGGAGTGTTTGACAGCAACATTGCTCTCAGAAAGAGATTTCTGACAGATATTTTAGCCATCATTTTTATTATGAAACCAGGCAAGTGTCTCTCACTGAAAGCTGTGCTAGGGAGAAAAAAAAAGAAAAGCAAATTAGGATGGAGATGGTGAAAGGAAGTACTCATCCAGTGGATGGCTAAGCAGCATAGACACACAACACTGAATCCCTGAGCAGCTGTTTCAGGAAGAATATTCCTGGGTTTACTAATAGTGACTCGGTTCCAGTTCCTGTAAATGTGGAGAGCCCTACTTCAATTAGTCTGTCAGTGCTGTAAATTCAATAGCATGCTCACAGCAGGTCAAATTGACATAATGTTAAAACACGGGTCACTCTACTATGCTAAGACTCCCAGTGCTACTGACACTTGCTGAGATGACCTGGTGCTTGCATGCCAGCAAGTGACACATTTTTAGAGTAAGTCTCCAATATAAAGGGCTTTTGTAAGGGGGAAAAAAAAGCTAATTAGTTACCTCACCAGAGCAGTAGGAGGAATAGAATTCATTGTTTCTGTGAGACCACAAAAGTGCCTGTAAGGCTTTTTTTTTGTTTGTTTTTAATATGTCTATATTGAAGCAATTTTTCCCTCAGTCTGGGTATGTGCAGTCTAAACCATTTTCTCCATATAGTAATTTTACTCTGCTGAGAGGCAGCATCACCTGGGGAGGGCTAAAGAACTGTAGAAAATCTAAGTAATTTTCTATGTCCAGGTTTTCCACTTAGATGCTTGACAGTGCCTCTTTTTATCAGACTTTGTTTATTTGTTTGCTTTTGATTTCAAAGAGTTTTTAACAGATTTGGACAGAAAAGTGAAAACAGCAAGGGTTTGATAATTGTGATCTTTTGCAATCAAATTTATGACATTTATAAATATAGATGCATGGATTAAAATTCCTAGACAATGGAATATTGTTATTGGCCAGCATCCTAGGCTGCATACCTGGTATGCTGAGGTATAATCAAGCATTGGGTAGGGTTTTATGTGTGAAAGCAATGCTTGACTGGATTTAAATGGTTTTGATTGGAGCTGATATGATGCATAGCTGGACATAATGTTCATAATTACCTATTTTTCTTGGCAAACAACAAGGTGCTTGATGACCACTTTCTAAAATGTTCACATCTATTTCTTTGTAAAGTGTACCAAAATTTAACAGCAATTCTAAACAAGTTTGTGTTGTAGTCCTCTGACTTTGAAAGAATGCACTCCTTATTGACTTAATGTCCTCATTACAAAAGAATTGCATGTCTCCTCTGTCAAAGTTGAATATTCGTCTGGTTTGAATGGCAATTTCCACAAACACTTTTACTCTTCCTATTGTACTCATCTATTTTCTACACACATCCTAAAAACCATAACCAAAATTCAGTCAAAACTGCAAGCAGTCTCACATGTGTTTCTCAGGCAGACTATTTTATCTTTTTTCATTAGTATTTGACACAATCCAGAGGAGGTGTTTAGAGATAGGCATCACAGAGCTATAACGACTCTAGCCAACTTGACACAAACGTGTACATACGCATACATTTTTGCTTCCCAAGGCACAGCTCTGCCTCAGAAAGGCAAATGTACACTACCTTACTCACAAAATGTCTTTCCAAGTTTAATGCATGAACATTTTTCAGACAGTAATTAGGAGAAGGACAGCCATAGTCCTCTTCAAGCAAGGCTCCTACCATTGCCATAACCCTGTAGAAGTACTTACAGGCCCTTTACAAATGTTGAGGCTTCAGAAAGTCTTGCCTGTTCTGTTTCATTTTAGGTTTCTTTCAGAATGTTCTGAGGTCTCTATTGTGTTTACCCACATTTAACTCCTGGGGTGAATCTCAAGATGCTCTGAGAACATGGTTCCTCAGTCACATAAATCTGCCACCTGTGAGTGAAGTGTTTGCAGCCAGGATACATGTTTATTTTTCCTTCCAATCCTCTCTGATAACAGCTCTCAGAACTATTTTTTCATCTGTCTTTTACATGCCCTTTATTTCACTGATGTCCTTAGTCCATGCCAGCCTGCTTTCTTGATCCCCTGCTCCAGCTGCCTCACCCACGACTGAAAAACAGTTCAACAATTGTCCCAACCAATTTGGTACAATTCACACATTTTTCCATAACTTTGGACAAATCAAAGGTGTTTCCAGAGAGAGTGTTTCATAGACCTTTGAGTTGGCTTGTGCACATAGTCATCTCAGTCATTCTTTAGTATAAATACAAGAGCCCCATAAGACACAGATGTCAGAAAGGCTTCAACACTGTAAGACACTGCTCACATGCAAAGTCACCTAAGGAGAAATGTTCTGTTGAAGATTTAGTGGGATCTTGGTTCTGAATAATCAGACATTACACATCTATTATGCCTTTCATAATAAGTATGCAGAAACTCAACATCTCTCCCTATCTTCATAACTTAGAAGTTGCCACTTCCAAGGCAGTGTGTCACAGGAATTTGATAATTTTCTCATGTTTCACACAAGACAGGCTATGTAGAGACTTGACATGTAAGACTGCCTCTTCAGCAGAAGTAAAGAACATGCACAGCTGGAAAACCAAATCTCCTGGTTTTATTCTCATAAGAATAGAGCATAAGGCAATCACCTAGTCCATTGTCTCCTTAATGAGACAATCAGTCTGAGCATCAGGAAAAGCAAAACATTCCTCAAAAAAAAAAGTCATTAAAGTCCTAGTGCTCTAACGTGAAGGCTTCCTGAAAACTCTACTCTAATGTAGAGGAAGAAAGCTGACTGTGAATTTACATCATAAAAAGTCTCCATCAAAAATGATGGAGGAGATACCATTAGGCTCCTGAAAAAATGGCAGTCAAAACCACTCTTTCCTGGATCATTGCCTGTTCATGAAGAAGCAGGAGGCATGGCTGGCTGGGGTACGTGAGCCATAGACTGAATGTCCCTCTGTGTTTCCCAAGAAACAAACTTGCTTCCACAAGGCCCAAAACGAGAAGTTGACAGAGGGAAATGTCTTTTTCACCTCCATAATATTCTTCTTTTTAGGCCATCTGTAGGGAAAGAGGTAAGTCCCTGTTGTGTTGGGAGGAATTGTTTCTTCACCTAGCAGTGTGCTGGTGCCCCAGACACCATCCAGAATATTTAGAGCATGCATTTACCTTTGATAGAGTTGCTACATTAGTGATACATTCCCTAGTAATGCTGGGGAGAAGGAAAGAGTGCCTAAAACCATCTAGTAATATAATTTCTAATCATAGAGCCCAAGAAACTTAATGAATTTTACTTATGGTAAAGATGAAATTCAAGCTATAATATAATATTCAGCAAATTTACCATTTAAAAGACATAGAGTTCACAGTCTTTCCATATTGGGATTTGGGTGATGGGAGATAGTGCTGCTCCAGCAGACCCTAAAAGCAATAACAGACATCCCCCCACTCATTTGAAAGATTTTCAGTGTGTGATAAATAAACATACTGAGAAAAAGGAGTGTGCTGGTTCTCTTTGAGAGTTAAAATGCTCAAGATTTGCTAATGTTTTAGATCTTTCTTTAAGAGGAGTAAGAAGCTGTGCAGACACACTTGTTTCAGTTTAGTAAAGACAGTTGCAAATCAGATGGTTCAAGGCTAGCTAAGAGTGTCTACATGAGTTTACCACTGATTTAAGTTAATTAGTTTAATGAAAAGGTACAGATTTGTATAAAGATGAGCTGTCACCTTTCCTGCTCCCAAACAGCTGTGCTTAGTTCTGTTTTACAGGTAAAGGGCAAAGGAGGAGAAGGGGAGAAGTGTCTTTGAGATAATCTTATTGGAAAGAAAGAAAACAAAAGTGTGCTCTGCCTACTCCAGCTGCTCTCCACCCCAGGAGTAATAGTTTGAAGTGAGCTTTTATATAAACAATAAACAAGTTATTCCTGGAGCATTTGCTTTGAGCTAAGACTGTGTGTAAGGGATTGGCTTTGAAATTGCTGTCAAAGTACCTACCCTTCAAAATTAGACTCTGCATCTCAGGTTCATTAAGATAGCCTTAAGCAAGAGTCTTTTATTCAACCTTTCTTTAAAGGTATGAAGTGTGAACTTGATAAGTAAAAATAACTTGAGTAAAGAATGTCTAAAAATGGAGGAATTAACCACAGTGATGTTTGTGCAGCCTAGGAATGGATTTCAATACATCTCTTTAACATCTATCTTCTTGTGGTAATCTCTCCTTCCTGTTTGTATACTCTGTTCAAAAGATTAAAATTAAGTCTTCAAAATGGGAAAAAGATAAAATGGAATCTTTAGTCCTGGTACACACCTCTTGTGCATCATTTGCCCATTTTTGTCCCCAGAGAAGACAAATCTACCATCTTGTCTGAAGTTTGAGATACATATTTGATAGGATTGTATTTTCTTCATTTTTCAAGTCATCTTGAAATCAATCATTCGGACCAGATGCAAATTGTTAATCTTGGCTAAGGCTTGCCACAAATATTAGCAGTGGATTATATGTGTGTGGTAATAGCAAATCACACTGTCCCTGAGAGCAATTGATAATTTTATAAACCAAGGCTTTGCTCAGATAGTTATGAACAAGTACTGTCTGTATACAATTCGACAGAAACCCCAGAGGAAAAAATATAAAGAACATAAGCCTTAAAACAACAAAAGTAGAATAAGTAACTCAGTGAATTTCTTGAAGCATTAGTAACTTGACAGCATCTACTCATTCACAACAAAGCCAGCACAAGCTCAATATTTTCTAATGCTGCACTAAATATAAAGTTGATGCCAAGTCTCAATACTTAAGAACAAATGACAATCCTTTAGTAAGTGCTGTAGTTCTAAAATGTCAAAAAAAAAAGTGATTTTCAAACCACATCGTGTAGTGTTTTCTTTTAAGGGAACATGATCTCTGGTACCTTTAATAAAAAGCTGTGTAACAATTCTTCTTTAATTCCTTGTGATTTCACCTTAGAAATGACTGCTCCACTTCGTTCATTGGCCATTACTTCTAACCACGAACATATTAAGTTATAAAAAGGGGACAAATGAAATTGACAAATAATTTTTAAACACTTCTGGAAGGTGAGAAAAAATAAGTGAAGAGATAAATGTTCAGCTTTGAAGTATCTGTCTCATCTTTTTTTATATTTTAATTTAAAGGCTCTGCTTCACAAAATGGCACTCACTTTGTGAGTGACCTTAAGGTAAACAACCAAGCTATAAGAACAATTGTTCAAAATGACAGAATCAGGCTCCAACATTTCTCCAGCTGCCTTTAATTTCTCTTTCAGACAATCAAGTATTTCAGATAACTAGCATTTTGATATTTGTCTTTTGTGTCGTTTACCTTCTTAATTAAAGAGCAAAATATATTGGCGTTCTAGAGTCAAAGAAACACTTCTTAAATGAATCACTCTATTTAATAAAATGTCCCCTTGCAAACACTGTTTTTCTTGATAAGTACATGCCCAAATAAAAGGATGGAAAAGGGTAATTGTTTGGTTGAGATGTAAGGGCACACAAAGTGGTTAGCTCTAAATAACCTGGTCATCAGCCCAAATAATCTGCTGCGGTTTGTTTTCACAGCTTTGCTCTGAACATCACTGCTGATGGTCTGACACTCCCTGCAGAGCCTGAGAGCGAATGGTAAGTCAAGATACCAGCTGCACAATGCTTTACCTGTGATGCCAGAGATGTGGAGGAGGGAGAATAACAATTTGTAAAAACACTCATAAACTTCACTGGATCTTTCTTTCTTGTTTCTTTTTCTTTTTTTTTTTTCTTTCTTTCTTTCTCCCTCTCTTTCTCTTTCTCTCTCTCTCTCTCTCTCTCTTTCTCTCTCCCTCTTTCTCTCTCTCTCTTTCTTTCTCTCTTCCTGCAAACTTCCTGTCAAAGTTTCCAGACATATTGCAAGGTCATGTAATGAAGTGGAACACTTCCTTTCTTTCTAATTTTAAATTAAGCCTGAGGTTCTTTTTTATTTATTATTATTTTAATTTCAAATCTACAATGTTAATGTGACAGATGAAGAGAATTCAATTGCTCTCAAGAGGGCTACAAAGCATGGAAGATCCCTAAAGGGTCTATGTTACCTACTCCAAAACCTGCTCATGCAACACTCCCAGTCCAGGACAATCAGCATGATCACAAATCAGCCTTGACTCCAGCGAGACCAAGCTCATTTTCTGAGCCACACGATGCAAGAATGAACTCCACAGAACCCTACCGCAGAGCTGATCCTGCCTTTGTCCTTGCTTTGCTGCTTGGTGAGATAAAAGCAGCCAAATTGCCTGAGTGAGATTTTGCAATCTATTCAAAGCAAAAGATTATCTGATAAGAGCTTCCACCCTAATTATG
This sequence comes from Passer domesticus, assembly GCF_036417665.1. Taxonomy (NCBI): domain Eukaryota; kingdom Metazoa; phylum Chordata; class Aves; order Passeriformes; family Passeridae; genus Passer; species Passer domesticus. Next base: position 36,916,202 of record NC_087475.1, on the reverse strand, counting down.
CTTTGAGGCCTGACCCTGTTTGGTGCTGAGGGTTTCCTGCTTAAGGTCCACCAATCATCCAGTGAAAGAACCACTGCATACTCAAACACTGTGCTACTGCTGAGGTCAAATGGGACTTTTACTGCTGTGACAGACCTGTTCTCAGGGTGTATATGGCTGGTTTAGATGGCTTCTTACTCAGCATGTTACCTGTTATCAGTTATACTGACAGACTTAATTGTCCCCATTTGTTGCCTATAATATCCTAAAAAAAGCTGTAAAGGAGCAGGCAAAAAAATCCACCTATTGCAGAATCATATTCGGCTGTGGCCAACAGCAAGTACCTAGAGAACAGGACTAGAATACAGTTATAATCCCCTTATTGACATTCTCTTCCTCCATAAACTTGCAAAAGACAGCCTTTCTGAGTCAGTCCATAACTTCACATTGAATACTATTTGTATTTTTTTCTATATGTCTAATCATTTTTCTGAATCAGGTAAACTTTCAATCCACAATAATTAAGGTCCAGAGTTGCACTGCATGTCTACCATGAAGACAATCTCTCTTTTTGTTCATTTTCAACTTAACTCCGGCCAGTTTTATTTGTTTTCCCCTAGTTCTTGAATTAGGAGAAACATCAAATAATTTCTAACATAAGTTTTCTGAGCGATCCATTTTTCCAAATCATTTATATCCCACTTCAACAGTTTCTTTCCCATACTGAAGAATCATATTCTATTTAATTATTGAAGTTGTTCCATGCCTTTAATCATTGCTGTCATGCTTCCCTATGCCATCTTCAACTTTACTGTATTGTTTTTGATTTGGCAGTCAATTGCCCATTCAGTATATTCAGTGAGATACTTCTACGCAGAGAGAAAATTTCTTTTTCTTGTTGCGTTTAATAATTTAGGATGCTTAGCCAGCTCCATTTTTCTGTTAGTTGTTCTCTGTCCACAGAATTATGGCTATGTTGAAAGATACATGATCTAGGAGAGACCCCTAAGGGTTTTCACTTGATACATCCTCCTAAGGAGAAAACAGACATTAATTCTCTATTCTTTGCTTCTCACTTTTTAAAGTGGAACTTAGGTACTCACCTCATGGTTCCAAATGTCACCTGATGTCTTTTTAAGTGCCAGTAAGGTGTCTACTGCAATGCTCATCTCTGCAGTATCTAACATCAGTTAGGATCTAATCCAAATTGCAACTGTACATTTGGATCTAATCCAAATTGCAGCTGTAAATTCTAGCAGACATATGACCATCCAAGTAATAGATGTTGCAAAGGGTTTTGCTGCCATAGCTTTAAAACTTGAATACAAACAGTGAAAAAAGTCATTTTATGATTAAACACAGGTCAACATGCTGTAACAATGGGCTACTCATGACTCTGCCACACATCTGTGATGTGTAGCAAGTATTTTTGATAACTTTCTTGGCTTCACATCCCAGTCATCTCCTCAGTATTTGTCATGCCTTTATAATGTAAGGTCTTCAGGAAAAAAGTGGGATTTTTTCCTTTTTTTTGCTATGGCTATCTGTGACAACCCATGCAGTGATTCTTGAGCTGTTGGCAACTCTTGAATGGAGCTTCAAGATACTGCTGCAATAACAAACATAAATAATATGTATGGAAAATATAGGACTGTGAATGACTTAGAATTGTTCACTGTTTTCTTTCATTACACTTTCTATCAGCAGGAAGGAGCTTGATTTCTCTCACATATGTAGACCCAGATAGAGACTAGACTAGGTTTTTCTGCTAGCTCAGTTAGAAAGGAGTCCTATCCTGAGTGGCAGTCAAGCAAGACTGTCAAACTAAGCATAGACTGAGAATTCACTTCACTGGGAAATACATGAGGATGGGACATTTAGCTTCCCAGTTTTTTTCCCTTGAAGCATTATTTAACACAGAAGGCAAGCCAGAGTGATTAGTCAGGAGAATATAGGCACTGCTGGAGTTACCTAACTGTTTGCACACACAAAGGAGGTGTACTTCATTGATGTACAGCATCACATTGGTGCACAACATTCTTTATTTATTTAATGGCAGTAGAATGAGACCTGAATCAAAGCATCTAACTACTTGAGACCTAAGCCTGATCTCATCAATTAGACTTTCCAAAAGTCTCATCCAGTGTGCCTGGCATCTTCTGACTTCTGGAATGATGTGTCTGATTGTTTCACAGGAATGAGATTCTACTTCACACTCTGGGACTCAGTGGTTGCATTTTGTAAAGCTATGAAGGAAAAAGGAAAGTAAAAGCAAACCAGAGATGTTTGAAGCAACATTTTCAAAGACAGGATTGTCGTGTAAAAAATGATACATTTTTGACAGTATGACCATATCTCATTCTATCAGATACAGAATCAGACTTTTAAATATATTAAATGTATAGGACATTACTTTTTAAATATTCATGTGTTTGATTAGTGAAAAAGATCTAATACTACAAAGCTGAAAAAATAATGTTTATAAGAAATTGCAATTTCTTGTAAATTTTTGTAGGTCAGTAGAAGATGAACTTTTTTTAATTGAGAGAATTCCTCTATGACCTCCTAAATTTCCTAGTACACTGCAGTGGAATATTTGATTCTCATATATGTTTTGTGACAGTTTAATAAGAGAGTGGAATAAGCCATTTCTTGCTACAGTATTTCAGGAATAAGTTCACTCATGCACTGCCTAGAGCAGGGACGAAAAAAGGGATAATCTGTGTAAAAGAAGATCAGACACCCAGTGCTCATCCTGAAACTATTCCCTTTTTATTGAAGGCATGTAAGTGCTGCTTTAATGAGCTCTGGGTAGAGGTGTTAGTTGGAACAAATTGTTACCGAACAGAGGCTGCAAATAATGTGCCATTAGCTGCACTTCCATGAGAGGAGATGATTGAAAAGTAAATAAAAAAAAATATTCTGTGTGAGAGATTCAGCACATGTGATCAAAAGCTGCAAGTTTGACACTACATACTGAAAGTGAGACTCCGGCATTAAGAATATTCAACAAGTCAGGAATTCAAGTGGGTTCTGTCTCCATAGTGTATGGAAACAATTATGAAATTCAAATATTTGTAAATGACACCAAACTGCAGTCTTCAGTGTAATTTTCAGAGAAAATGAAATATCTTAATACTAAAAGTGTTCCTACCCTGCTGTTCAGAGAAAATGGGATAAGAAGTTCCTACAGTGTCAGCTGATTCCTGCTTTGTTGAACAATATTGAAATCAGCTTGATTTTCCATTGATGTTTTGTTTTTCTAATTCCACTTAAAAGAGTAAGTGCTGACAATGCAAATGCCAAGCTTATGGATAGAAGGGCTGAATTTACTGAATTGCAAAAACCCTTTGGCTTCATACAGAGAGTGGTTTGTTTGGGTTTCCTCTATTTTTGGGGTGGGTTTTTTTTCTGAATTTTGACTGGAAAATAAGATTATGGATTGGAGATATTGGGGTCCCATGAGTGTAATTCTGGCAGGTAGTAACAGAACTTAAATAAACAGACATGCAGCCTATAAAGCTTAGCCATGATATGTGTCACTATTCAAACAATTTAGATGCTATTTGGATGTACTTTGCTGTTTTTACCATGTTTCATGGAAGAAATTAGGGTACACAGAGCCTCTCCATTTCAAAATCTTCTGATTTAGTGTAGCTTTTCAGAAAAACAAGCTTCTCTTTTCAAACAAGTCATGGCGAGCAAGGAGGGAGACAGATAGAATTGGATCTTAATTCGGTTTTGTTTTCCTGAGAAGGAAAGGGTGGCAGAGACAAAACACTTAGAGCTGATCTCGGATTTCTGATCAGAATATTTATTTACCATTAATCTTCCATCATTTTTGAAGCACAATAAAAATTCTCAGTACATAAGCAAAAAATGTCAATATTCAAAATTTCAATATAAGGAACTATACACACACAGAGACCATTTTTGAGATCCAGGCCATCTCAAGAATAAGTGAGAAATATTATTAGCCATCTGAATCTTCAAGAAGGATAAGTTAAGGGAGAAGTTCCCTTTCCAACCCTAAAAGTTAATGTGGTAGAAGAACAATTTCCCTCTGCCGAAGGAAAAATCATTGGTTTCATACTTGAAAGTTACAACATTAAATTACACTCACTGAGTACAGTAGCCTAAGATCAGTCCCTAAGTGTCAACCATTGTGTAGTCTGTCGCTGTAAAGTAATTTTTCAATCTTTCAATTAAGTGCACTGTATAATTTTATGGCTTCAGTCTGAACGCACGGTTCACGCACAACTGTGTTAAACAATGACAGGAGCAGCCTGGAATGAGGAAGAGACTACAGGGAGGATCCAGTCTGACAATGAAGCTGACATAGCAAAGGTAAAAGAGGCTTAACGTCTGACAGACACCCATGATTTTTAATTATCCTTTCCCTGTGCTGATTGCTGCAATCCATCTCGCCCCCACACCTCTCCCTATCTCTACCCTCCTCTTTGTCACATGCCTGCTCCCTCCTCTCCTCTCCACATCCTGAAATGCCCTTGCCTCTCTTTCCCTGCCTTTTCTTTGCCCTATTTAACTGATCTCCACCTACCCAAACCCCTATCAAACAAAATAAAAATGTTTGGAACTCACAGGGTGTTTCCTGACAGGCTGTTGTTCATTCCTTCCCTGTGACTCAACCCTTCCCATCCCCACTCTCCTCCTGTGTGGTGAGCCCTTCTTTTCTGCGTATACACCCTCTCCCTAAATGGCTTTTGTATTTTCAGGTGGTAAACTCCTCAAGGCAAAGACCATCTGTTCCTTCACTGTGCAATCAGACTTTTCCATGCCTTAGTGTGTATTCAATACCTATTTAAATTGCATGCACTTTCAAAATTAATGAGAATAGTTAGCCATTCTAGTACATAGTGAACTTTATGGTATTTTTAGCAAACCTTCTTAAATGCAGGTACATAGCCATAATGAACAGCAGAGGATCACAATGTTCTCACATCACTCATGTACAGTAATAATTCTGGAAAATGAACATATCAAAGCCTTAGCTGATATTTCCGAACTTTACTTACTTACAGGAATTCTGGTATTCCAAACAGTCATAAAATTGGAAATATATCAGAAGACATAAAGAAGAATAAATAGAAATAAAAAATAAAAAACCAAGCTGTTATATGGGTGGCCATGGGTAAAATTTACAAAAGTAATAGACAGGCTCTAACATGTCTATCCCACTTTTTTCATCAGTTCAAACTGTTTCTGATGTATTCAGCATGATGAGAAGTGAGAAAGAAAAAAAATTAACCAGAGTGAAAGAATAAACTCTATAAAATATTTTGGGAACAACCACAGTTATGGAGTGGGTGTATGGGCAGGGTGAAAAATACTATGGAAGTATTGTTGTACAGACTCTGCTACAGCTAACTGAGTATTAGGCACAATGAATACACCGTCAAGTATAATGACATCTTCCTCCTAACTGACACAGAAAAGCACTCTTTTAGAACACATTATTACACTCTAAATCAGTCTCCTTTATGATAGTCATTACCTAAATATTTCACACAAGAGATTTACTCTATTAAGAACCACCCAAAACCTATATAAAATTAATTATATTTCATGTAAGGTTTTTTTTTTTAGTTCTGATTAATTAAAATATTCTTGGATTGCAATAAATTTGTGCTGTTTAATTATTCAAACACAGGCTTTTGATTATTCCTTGTCTTTGTCTATTCTATATATACGGCTTCGCCTTTATTATATTTACAGATTGTACAAATGTGAATAAGGAATAAAGTACCAGCTCTGGCACAGCTAACTAATAATGATACAATATATAATGTAAACTTATACGGAAATATTCCAGATGCTGCATATAACATTTTAAGGTCCTCCTAGTGATAGTCACTACCTGACATAATTTCCTCATTTTACCTGTGCTTCTCTCTCTCTCCCTCCTTTTAGGCTCTGCCAATTTTCTCACATGCTGAAGGCTAAGTTCACACATAGAGGCAGGCTTTCAGCATCAAGTACTAAGATTTAATTGCTCAAAGAAATTCATATGAGTTAGGTATCTTTGGTCTATTCAGGGCACCTAACTTTACAGACAGGTACAGTGTGGCATTTTAGTTTATGAGCATGATCAGGGATTCAGGCACCCCGCCCTCTCATTGTTCAGATTGTTGAGAACCTGCCTCCCTAAGATATCAATTGGAAAAAGGTAGTCAGAGTATTTAGTCTAAATATTGTGTATATGGGAACCACATCCAAAGGGGAATACAACAAATTAACTTGATTCTCCTTTGACATGTTCATTAGAAGATGCAGTATGTTCAGTAATTAACAACAAACAGCAGTTATTAGAATCTGCGTGTTGAGGGGGAAAAGAATCCCAAATATCTTTCATTGTTTTAACCAAAACATTTTCACCTTGATTTTTTTTTTTTTATACCAGTCTCTTTTGCATCTATGAAATTTTTGACTGTTTTATTCTTGAAATATCTATCTATAAAATAAGTGTTTCCTGGGAATATTGAACAAAGTCCTGACATAATTTTAAAGAAAAATAATCTGGTCTTGTATGCTGCACTGCACAGAAGTATTGTAAACTGTCACGTAATCCAAACCCAAGGTTTTCTGCTGTGTTTCTCTACAGGAAAAAACTGATACAAGTTTTGAACTTTACCATGTCAGAGAGACCAGATTCCTTAATGTTGTGCAGAGTGGCTGTTCTAAAGAGGCTGAATGAATCAATGATTTCTATGAAAATAATTTCTAGTTAAGAGATTTCCTTACTTGGATTTTCTCACCAGAGGAGAGAACTGTAAATTTAAAAGCAATGATGAAAACCACTAAGGAAAAGAAGCAGAAACATCAGTGAAGAGAAAAAAAAAAGCCCCAAAAACATGACATAGAAGCAAATGCAGATCACTTCAGGGATACGCAGTTAGCAATGAAAAGCACTTTTTACAACAAACAAAAGTATTTTTTTTCTACACATATTTGTTTAGGGAAATAGCAGTAAGCCACTTTGTTTTTAGGGAAGAATAAACAGCTGCAACTAATGGTTCCCATGGAAGATTTCTGTAGACTGTAAAAATCTGTGAATAGCTGAGTTCTTGACCATATGTGCATTTTTGCGGAATTAAACTTCATAACTATGAGGAGAAATGATCCCATAGGAATTACCTATATATAATGTCAATAAAGACTAAAAGGCTACTTCTACAAAACAGTCATTTGCATGCAGTTCAGAATTTTTTTTATGAGAAGAACCTCACAGAAAAACCCATATTAGAACTAATGTTCCTGACTTCGGTGAACTGAGATATTGGGACTTAGCAGTAAAATACTTGTTGTTTAGTAGTGACTAGACAAGTTGAATGTCTGTTTTAAATGAGGTATAGATCCTATCAGACAGCTGTGTTGCTACTGCTGATGAATTTGGGAAAATTATTTGGAATTAATTTTAAAAGAACTGTGTTTCAAATAACTGTGACAAAGAAATCAATTAAACTTTGCACAACTTTTATTATAATTGATGCAGAACTAAATAAAACATGTGGCCTCTGACACAGAAAGTCCTTAGTCACACAGCACTGAAAACCTAGGAGACACATAAAACACCACTCCAAGAACAGTAGGTAAAGATAAGTCTCTGCCTTGAACTAGCACAGTTTTTCCTATAAAGCACATCTTGTAACAATGATAAGAGGGAAGTAACACTAGTCAGTGAAGCCTTGTATCCAGTAAAACTGATTTTTTTTACTTGCTGCATCCAACTGTGCATGCCAGACTCTAAATGTATTTCATTTGGCAAAGCGCTGGAGCTGTTATACTCTCTCTGAGCCAAATTCTGCCCTTGGCTTCAGGCACACAACTCCCATTGACTCCACTGGAAGTTGTACAGAAGGAGATAGATTTTGTAAATTAGGCATGCTCTTGAGATGGTGGAGGGAGATTCACAGCTGAATCCCAGGGTAGGAGTTCACCAAGGGCCAGCAAAGTCAATCTCACCAGTCAGTCCTTTCCAACTCATCAGAGCAATGGCTTGAAAGATCTATAAAATAAATAGCTCATACACACTGCTTGAAAAATAAAAGGACTTTCTCAGCCTTTGAAGCAGACCTTCTCTTCACTCATTACCTCAGAAGCAGCACATCCTCGAAGAATTTTGTTTCTCTACTGTACTTGGTGAGAGGTATGGCTATTTCCTCAAAATTGTTCCACCCAAATCTGTCCAAGACCTTTCTTACCTATACTGCCATAACTCACATCATCCTGCCACCAGCTACATCCCCACTTTTTTTCCCTGTCCTAATGCAGGTTATTCCCATTGACTTGGCTTGTTTGATGTTGCATGATTTCTTTCTCTTCCAGAATCAGTGGATTTATTTTTTTATTTTCTCACAAGTTTAGAGTAACACATTCTTTGTCATACAAAGTTTAACAGATGGGTGCTTTAACTTGGACCTCTCAGTTTAACCTCAGTGACAGAGAAAAGGCCTCTAAGCATAATGGAAACAAGCCCAGGTCACTGCAGTTCTTCCACACTCATTTCTTTAAGCAAAAAATATGCATCTGTTCTGAAAATCCTCAAAAGTCATGGAGAGTGTAGTAGGCTTGCAAAGACACAAGTACCAGAACCAAATCAGTTGCACAATTTTTTCAAGTTTACAATTTTTATGTGCTTTCAGTGCAGAGACAAACAATTCTCCTTTAAGTCACAAAACCAGTGAAGGTCAGATTCTGCTTTGATATTCACATCCCAGGTTCTGCTGATCTTGTAAATGAAATTCATTTGTTTAACAAGCAGATGAGAACACTGCAGCCTAAAATTTATGAATCTATTTAGCATGTTCTCCTAAGGAAAAATATTTTTGTTTATTATTTTTTATTTATAAATATTGTCACGCCAGAACAACAAGATGCACTGTGCAGATATTGGAGAAAAATAATTACCTTGTTAAACTAGCCCAATGTAAATATGTTACAGAATTAGACCCAGAATGACTTGTGAAAAAGATAAAGCATAATAAAATAGAGATAAGATTGTGATGGAAGGAGTGAGTGACTAAATGACTGAAGTATGTTGGGTTTCTAAGATAACAGATAGAACGGTATTTTTCCGGTGGTTTCTCCCAGTTAGCAGCAGTTTTGTTAAGCATTCCTGCCTCCAACTAGCAGACCCTGTTCCATTTTCTAGCAGGCAAAGGTAGTGAGAGAGGACATTTTCAGTTCTCTCACAATCAATTTTCAGTTCTCTCACAATGACTGTTTTGGTCTTCAGAAAAACTCCAGTCCACCTCTTGCTGCTGACTGGAAACACTGTACATGTACACTTGGTGACTTCATAACATTAGTTCCTGACCTGTTATATAAAGTGTTTTAAATATAAAATCCGAGAAAATATAAAATTTTCTGTAAGCAAAGAGAGGTCAGACTTCTCCTGTTTCTTTGTTTGACAAAAGCAGCCTTCAGTGAAATATCCCAGGGTACAGTCCTTTTCTTCATCCAATAAAAGTCTAAGAAAAACTCAAAGCATATGAATGTTCTGCAAAGTCACAATCTGTTTTGCTGGTGAACCATGGACACACCATTATTTTCTCCATTTCTGCTTGGATTGCTACAAACAAGGTCTTTCAAAATATTCAATCACTAATTACAACATCTCTATGGCTAGACTATTGGTTTCACAAACATACATGAAATCTACTACTGACAGAGTTTTCTAAGAGATTCCAGAGTTTAAAAAAATTTTCTTACAAATAAAAATTTTAAAACCTCCTTATCAAATCTGAAGGTTCAAAGGAATGAAGAGATGCCTGCCAGCCCTGTTAGATGAAACATTTTCTTGAACTCTCAGCTATCAAGGATCATCTCAGTACTCCAAACTCTGCGACTATCTTGTCACCTTTCAAAATCTTTCAATCCATCTCAAAAAAACAAATTAACAAAATCCTTCTTTAATCCTTGCAAATAACCAAGGTAGTTTTTGGTGGAAGGTTTTACAGTTTTTAAACTCATTTAGCAACTCCAAGACACCACAAGAAGCCAGTAAGTCCCTTAAATACATAGGGCTCAGCAGAAAGAAGGAGAAACTCCTTTAATTCAAGCCATTGTAACCCCCTGAATTTCTCAATTTACATTTTATACAGAGAATGAAAATCTGACCTGAGAAATCACTTTGCCTTCTAATTTTCTTACCCCCTCTCTTTGATTATAAGTAATTTTTAAGTCAAGCAAAGAATCTAAAAATATGTTCAAAAGCAAATATTTTTATTTCACTTGTCTGATCAATTTCACATAACTTGGAGACAATAATGTAGAGATAATAAATGATTGAATAACAAGTTCCTTAGTAGTTTTACTTGTTTCTACTTATTATTATAAAGTATAGAAACTAAGTACTAAGTAAATGTAAGTGAAAATTTGGATGAAATAAGAGGGCAGAGTTAATATTTTATAAATGCCATGGATAAGGACCTACCCTTCTTTATCAGGAGTCCGTTAAGAAAAGTGCAAGAGATATTTTACATCAGGAAACTTCCCACACAAAAAAAAAGTGTCTCCAGATTAGTTATACAAAACCTTAAATATCTGATTAGTTAAGTGAAACAATTAATCCCAGCAGCTGCTTTTCACAAATAAAGCTTCTTTTATCAATTTTACAAGCAAGGGGAAACCCAGACTTGCTAAGACTAATTCAAAACAGAATAAAAACCAGAATACACCTAGTAAAAAAGCCCATTTTCTATTAAAGATTTTCAGCCATAGAATTAAATAATGAGTTAACAGATATTTTCCTTTTATGAATATTACTGTTCTTGTAAGGGTAGTTTTGGATACTTTAGTGCTATGCATCAAAACATTCTCCTTTCCTTGCTAATGTGGTGAAATTGAGCATTAGCAATTTTAGTGACCTTTTATGTTCGTAAGTGCTAGAACCCTGTTGAAGTTCACCTGATTCATTGTGGCTTAATTCCTCACTGGTAATGACTGCTGTAGGAGCCATGCTCTGGTGGGTTAGAGCCAAAGAGACCCAGGGAGGAAACGTTAGTGGCAGCCAGGTTAATAAGGGGAGTTTATACTGAAGCTTTTGAGGGAACATTGGTTGTTTGGGTTTTTTTTTCTTTTTTTCCATTGCAGTAAAGGGCAGCACTTAGAAGGCTAATTTGGATAGTGCTGTGAACACCAACCTGTTCATAGAAATTTACTTCTCTAAGGTCTTTTCCATCTCACCGTTACTATTTTTTTTTTCTGCTTCCATTGTGCATACCACATGATTTGTAACATGCTGTCACAGTTGAAGTCAGACCCTGAGAGCTGCAACTGAGTTGAAATAACTGGATTTTGTAGTCACTCAATAATAATTTTGGAGTCTTCTCTGGCTTAGAGAAACTTGCTTTCTCTAAAAGAGAGACTTCTCTTACAGAAGAAGCATTTAACATTTATTGCAGATCTTAACAGAAATTCTATAAGGTTCTTTCCCTCAAATATAAAAGAAGCATAAAGGCTAAGTTTGAGTTTTCTTTACCAGTTTATGAAATTTTCAGAAGAGATGGACTTGTGATTAATTTTGCAGTAAAGTAAGAATAACATTGTGATGGAAATGCATTGATCTATTTAATGAAGGATTGTAAAGTCAGCATCATTGGAAAAACAAGGACTATTGATTCTTTTAAGTAACATTTGAAGGATTGTATTTTTTGCCTTAGGATTAAAGTGTGTCCCATACAATAAAAGGGACCTAGCCAAAAACCTTGTAAAAAGATACTTAGACACAGCCACCTGCACATAGAAAAATGACTGTGTATTACAGTCTAAAATAAGATATATCTCACCCTAATAAAGAAAATAAAACACTTGCATAAAAATTAAAAATAGCAGCACATTCAGTGTACGTGTTCTTCCGTGACTCATAAGGGAAATAGACACATATGCCTTCCATATTTACAGCATGCACTGGAAATCAGACAAAAGCATGATTAGGATGGAAACAACCTTGCAACCAGACAGCTTGCTCCTTCTAGTAGTAGGAAGGGCTTGCAAGGCCTGAACAATTAATAGGTCCTGTTCATTTTTGACCAGTTAACAATTAATAGACATGACCTGGCTTCTGCTACAAAAGGCAAGATAAGACCAAAGACAGTGCTCTTGAAAATCTCTGGAAAATAAGAAAGAATTAAAAAAACCTAACTTAAAAAAAAAAAAAAAAAAAAAACCAACCACCAATAAAATGTATTAAAGTCTAAAGAGATTAAACCTAGGGGACAGAGTTCCTACGAAAGAACTGCAGCAGTAGAAGAGATTGCTTCTACTAAGAGAAGGAGGTGTATATTTTAGGACATATATTTTAAATACTCTCCAAGAGAATTGTATTAGCTGTAGTAGTAGCTTCCTCAGGAGTCTCATTCCCTAAGCATAGCATCCTTTAATTTGTACCTAGGTTGCAATGCGTTAGAAATACTTTCATAAAACAGAAATTTTTCATTCACTTCAAGGGCAAGTGCTGCTATTTGCAGGGAAAAAAAAAAAAAAAAAAAAAAAAGCCAGATCCAAGCAGTTTTGGAGATGCAGCATAGATTAGGTATTACAACACCTCCATCAAATTTTAAAAGGCCAAGTATCTACACCAGCTGGGGTGCAATGCCAACAAATTCCTTCACCAGCTGACATGCCCGACATGCTGTCTGAGCATTGGCACCTTTCTCTCTTATGAGTCACTATGCCAAGTCACAACCAACTCAGTGCTTTCTAGTATCTTGGAGCTGCTATTACTTTTTTTGGCTAGAGCAGCAGGACCTGGATTTGCTCCATGAAGTCCCCTAGAAGGAAAGACTCAGACACAAATGTCAGCTGTTCACCACAGATATGTCCAAGTAACTCAGACTGTTTGAGGAAATACATCCTAAGTCTCATTTTCCATTTTACTTGGTCTCTTCTCTCCCCTGAGAGTTTTTCACAACTTCTAGCGTCCTCCTCTTTATTCTGAATTCATTGTTCCAGCAGAAGACAGGTACTTTACAGATGAAGTGCAAGGTACGTGTTCACTGGGGATGTTACTCTTGTAGTCTTCATTGGCCTGGTGCCACCTGGCCCTACAACAACAATCTGCCCCTTTCTAATCTGTCTTCCCTAGAAGACTCATATCATTATCACCAAAGGGTTTCTGGTTAACATGTATCAACATGTAAACTACTCTCTGTAAATATCACATTAACTTTTCTTTCTGTTCCAGGAAAAATTAGGGTTCTATGGCCTTTAGGCTCTGTATAGCTGAAATTTTGGCAACATTGTCCAGACAGGTCCTTCTGTCTGTCTCCTGTGCTCATTAACAATATTTGAGAATATTATTTGATTATAGCAATTTCTGTAATATTTAATACAAAAAAATAATCTAGACAGAGAATGTCTGATAAAATTGTATGGATGGTACTCATTTTACTTTGCTATCTAAGTTCTTTCCTACTTTCTTCATCCAAATAATGAAATTGTGTGGCAGCAGGTAAGACATTTCCACCACCTACATTTTGTGAGAATTTTTAAGTTCAGATCTAGTCTCAGAGGACACAGATGGAAAAAGGAAGGTGAGAAAACATTTTTTAAAATATTTGTTGGGGGAACAATTAATAATCTTTTACAGGTGCTCAAAGAAGAGAAGCAGCCTCACAGATCATCATTCTTTATTAAATCTCTGCAGTGAACTCAGCTGCAATGTCTAGGAGGAAAACTAACATTGCTTTTACCTACAGGCAAAGCTACTATGAGCCTTCACTCAGGAACCTGAGTGGTACATAGAAACCAGTAGAGAGAACTGTGTGATACAAACTCTCATGGCAAAGTGCACACTTCACTGTGTACTTCCAGAAGCTCTGGCTGAGACCACAGACTGAATTCTTCCTTGGATTCTTCCAGCAGTGTAGCTTCTGCTTAAACCTCCCCTCAAGCTGACCAGTTACAGCAAGATCAGAAAATCAGACCAAATATGACATAAGTCACACCAGTCTAGCAATTCCAATACAGTAAAGGAAAGAGGCTGCATGGGCATAAGACACCTGGTTACCAGAATTACCAGTTACGACTGGATCCTGGAAAAATTACTTTAGTAGGGCATGACAACACTGACCCACATTATTAAACCATTTCATATGCTGTATTCCCGGCCAATCTTTACTTTGTTGTTTGGGGCATTTTTCTGAGAACCACCCTTTCAACTGGGCTTTGTGAGAGTCCATTTACATTGCAAATGTTTGGTGCTCAACACAGTCTGGAAGAAAAAAATCCAAACACTTTTGAATTAATCCATAGAAAGGTGAACCTTTCATTTTAACACCATCCTGCCAACAAATATGGAGTATCATTTTTTGTAACATTAATCCTAGACCCACGAAAACAACACATAAATGTTTCCATATGGTTTTCAAATAAACCTCCCATATTCCATATTCTGTAAATTGTTCCCTCAAGAGGTGTAAGCTATGGAAAGTCAGTCATCTATTCCAGCTCTCATGGGAGCACCGGACTTGATTTTCCACAAGTACTGTGCTCAGACAACTCCACTGAAGTTAGCATATCCCAGAAAATAACAGTCATGGAGCTGGTGTGAGTGCAAAGAATCAAAGCTACCATCTTCACCCCCAGACTGAAGTTGTATCTGGGTTTTTCTCTCTCAGCATGTTAAAATTACAGACATCAGATGAGCATACTCTGGCAACAGCCAGCCACTTTACAGATGTTCTCTCATGCACCCCAACATTGGCTCCCAGGGCTGCAGCTTTGACAAGATCCCTCTTAACCCATATCCGCATTGGGTTAAGTAGCAAACCCCTACTCCAGCTGCAATTTCAGTCTTTCCTTATATATTCTGTGGGACCATTTGTAATGTTTATTTATAAATGATGAATATTTCACCACAGTTTGTTAATGCATTAGCACGGAAGTAATGCATGTGAAAAAGAAATTTTTAACAAGGCTTTGGCTTGTGCAGCATAAAACATTGTCTCATATCCAGTCTCCCCACAGACATCAGTTTCTCTTTTAAATAGTCTAACTACAACTCCCTGTGTATAATATATAAAAGGCACAACCCTAACAAATGCAGTGACTATTCAGCCCACAGAATGGCTGGAGTAGCTGAGTAAAGCAGCAGTCCTTTACAACCACATTCTCTGTTATAACTCATTGTAGTAATGAGTCACTTTAAACATACATTCCTGTAATTCAGGGAAAAGTTTTCCAGAAAAACTTAAATTCTCTTTGTGAATCTAATGTATATGAGATAAGACTTAGAAACTTTTCTTATAATCTCCTTATTTTTCTCAAAAAAAAAAATGAGCACCTATATAGGTCTGCACATAGATTAATGTTTTCCTGACTTTCAGCTTTTTTTTTTATTAGGGAAACACAAGAAATACTTCAGGAAGGGGAAGCTAATTTGGCTTGATTTCAAAGTGGAAGGGTTTTTTCCTCCCAGAAGAACAAGTTTTAAAATAAGTGCTGGGGAAATGGTTCTTTGCAAACCTGAGCATGAATACGAGCTGTGGCTTTGTATTTCCTGATCAGGATGGAAACAGAAACATGGACCATTCAGACCTATACCCTAAAATTAACTCAGAGAGCACCATTCAAAAACACTTCCTTGAATCAGCAGGGAAGGAGGGAAATGAAAGGCTTGATGAGAGTTTGGTGAATAAAGAGGAAATAAGGGAAGAATGAGGGACATGACAGTGGACCCTGCACTTCATACAAACTCTTTTAATTCTCCTTTGTATGCATACATCATGGTTACTAGCACAAACAATTTGCAAGGAAGGATTTAGTTACCCCAAACGTGGACATGCCTTTTGCACAACACTTTAGCCTCCTAGGCTCATGCACTGGAGTAAGCACCATAACCATGCTCAGGCTTTTAAGTGGAATTTATTTGAAAAGGCAACAGTGGTAACAATATTACCTTAGTTCTATGAAAGACATCTATCTCCACAGGACACTATTTGTGATATTATTGCACTTAACACAGCAGAGTATCTATAATCACAAATTATTTATCAATATTTTTGTTACCTAAGATGTCTTGGATTAGGCCTGCTGTGAATAAATTATAAGGTCCAAGGGCAAGTTGTTTATATCAGTGACTAAACCAGATTATTACACTGAGAAATGGTCAGCACATCCTGTTATTGCTACTACCAGAAAAAAACATTGCATGAAAAGAACTAGACTGACCAGTTGCTTGAGTTCTCAAAAGGTTTTATTTTTAGACTAATGACAAAAATGTCTGTGTTTGTACAGGAAACAAGAGTGATTGATATAAGGGAGTGGAAATAAAATTCTTCATCTAATTTTCAGTGTTACATTAAAGACTAGACTCCTGTTGTGTCAGAGAAGCACTCAGTGACCCTTAGAATGACAATTTTTCCACCAGTCCCCCTCAATCCCTCACTTTTCTGCTCTTGAAAGCTCCCACATACACATCAATTCCTTGTGCAAGTTAGAGCATTTTCAGAACTACTCTTATTTGTGTCAGTGAATAATGATGCTACAGAGAACAGCTGGCATAGCCAGAATAGCTTGTCCTTCCCCCAAGGCATTTCAAGCTGGCCCTGTGGGAATGGAGGCAGAAAGCAGTTAGATATCATGCTGTTCCCCAGTGGAGTCTTTTGCTGTTGCTGTAAATTGCTTTAAGCTCTTGTTGTTACAGTTGTGCAAAAGGTACTTATTTGGGGTTAAGGACATGGATCAAAATGTAATCAACCTGGACCAAGTCATCAATACCAACTTTCCAAGCACCTCAGTAAGGCTTCCACACATGTTAGGGTCACCTTCCAGCTATTAATGACAGTTCTAACTTCTATATTATTTTTGCCCAAGTCAAACTAACATTTGAAAACATGCTGTATTAGAAACATGAGTAAAGTCCTGCCTGCATTTACATAACAGTAGTTTTGCTATTAATATAGTACCAGGAAAGTTAGTGTTTCATTGAGTGCAATAGCAATAAAATGTTTAATTTCTTTTGTTGAAATTAGCACTCTGCTTCAGTTCTGAATTTTCAGAGAATGTTCATGGTTGTTAATTAAGTTACTTATTAGTGTTTCAGAAATGCCCCAAGGTTTCAGTCAGGATCAGTGCCCAGTTCTGCTGTAAGTGAACTGAAATGAAGTGAAAAGGGCTTTTTCAAAAGAAATACTAGGATTTGCTCTTATATACCTACTGTGGTTTAACCCAGGAGGCAGCTAAACACTGCAGAGCTATTCATTCACTAAGCCCAGTGGGATGGGGAAGAGAATCAGAAAAAAAGTAAAACTAATGGGTTGAGATGAAGACAACTTAATGGGACAGAAAATGAAGGGAAATAATAACAATAATGATTAAAGAAGTAGAACAAGTGATGCACAATCCAATTGCTCACCATGCCCTGACCAATGCCCAGCCAGTATCCAAGCACTGGGCCACAACCTCTCAGCCAGTCCCACCTAGTTTTGCTGTTCATCATGATGCCAAAAGGTATGGGATATCCCTGTGATCTGTTGGGGTCAGCTGGCCCTGTTGTGTCCCTTTCCAGCTCCTTGTGCACCTCCAGCCTATGTATTGGGCTGACAGAGTGAGAGGCAGAAAAGGCCTTGACGCTATGCAAGCACTACTCAACAACAGCTAAAACATCCTGGTGTTATCAACATTATACTCATCCTAAATCAAAAACTCAGGGCTCTATCAGCAATTAAGAGGAAAATCATCATCTCTCTCCCATCCAAAACCAGGACAACTGTCAATCTCCATAAGATTATAAAACAGAGAGCCGGGAACTAATAATTTTGGATGTATTTCCAGTGAAGGAATTGGAACATCAAGGTTTGTATAAACAGAACTAGTGGTTGGGGATTTCTGAACTCTGTAAGCTGATGGTTGCTTGATTTAAAGCTGACCTGGAGATTTCAATTAAGCTAGTATTTGGGGAATTGCTATTGCTATCTTGACCATTTTTTTAAAAGAGCAAAATAGTACAACTTCCTAATTCATTACAGCTATGATTCTGTTTTTTGTGCATCTTTGCTCTCTTTAGAAGGGGAATGCAATTCACCCTCATCCAAAAACTTCCATTTGATTTACAATCACCACTTTATTGTGAGAGTGCTGATGC
This sequence comes from Passer domesticus, assembly GCF_036417665.1. NCBI lineage: Eukaryota > Metazoa > Chordata > Aves > Passeriformes > Passeridae > Passer > Passer domesticus. The sequence continues at coordinate 36,898,114 of NC_087475.1, read as the reverse complement.
TGAAGGAGGAAATATTTCTCTCAACCTGAAATATTGGAACTTTGGGTGTGCAAAAGAGACAGACACTGATCCGTGCTGTAGCTGGCAGAAGCATAGACAAGTTACAAAAATGCTGGAAGTTGGGGAAAGGCATCTCAGAATTCTTCTCCTTAGCTGGTAAAGGAGTTTTACCATGGCAACACACAGCCTTCTCCATTCAATAGATGAAATAGCTTACACAGAAATTTACATAAACATTTACAGAAAAGAGGGGAACAGTCTTAGCATGGCAACCCCATCCTGCTTTTTCACCCTGCAGTTCTGGGGCTTCACAGAAGGCAGGTATAAATGACATGTAGAAATGTCTTCCAGTATGGTGGGACAGACTTTCAAAAGAAGACATGCTAACTTTTCCAGAACTTCCAGAAGACCTTGGAGAGGAAGGAGACAGAAGAATAAGCAATTTGTTTTAAATATAGTGTTTGGTACAGTGTTTGGGCTGGCTGAAGTCCTCAAGAAACCTCATTCTAACCAACAGTGAGAAGGAGAGATTTTAAGCCTTTTTTCAAAGTTCAGAAAGTGATGTAGAACAAGCTTTTTTTCTTTTTGTGTGGTGACTTTAAAGGGCTGGAGAGAAATTGGCCAACACTCCCATCTTGATCCCACTTCAACTCAGAAGGATGGGATCATCCAAGAAGAATCTTTTGTGTGCTTTTGAGAAAACAAATTGAACTAATGAAGCTAGAAGAGCACAGGAGTTGTGTGAACTATTTTCTTTAACAACTGAATGACTCGTTGTGCTTAGCTTATAAATCTTAAACCCCTCACCTCATTTAAAAAGATTGAAAAATACAGGGACACTATGGAAAGCTAGATATCTAAGCACTTCATACACTATATTATTTATCATTAGAGTTTATTAACTAAAGCCATTTGAAAGGCATTTTGTAGAGCTAAAGACAAGACTGACCTGAAAATTATGCAAGTATGTTATTTCAGCAGAGAACCTGAAACTAGGTAAACAAAGAAGGAATTCTGGAATACATGCAAACAGTGTAAGTAATTTAAAACCAATATATTGTGCTGATAAGGTCTGCCTAGTTTTAGAAACGAAAAAAGGGAGAAGAGAACACAAAAAAGGGGAAATAAGATCAGGTTATTTGCTTCCTAATAGCAATACTTCTCTGTTTGTCCTAAGAAGGGTAACCCAGCTCAACTTCCGTCATGTGACTGCAAGCAATCAAGGATGCTTCAGGACAGCTGAGTCATCATTTCATGGGCTGGGGAACAAGCAAGTCAGAACGGCCTTCTGGGGACAGTATCACAGACCCCAGCAACACAACACCCTGAAAAGGATATATGGAACCTCCTGGCTTTTTTCTCTTCTGTTAAACAACTTCAGAGATACATTTTCTCTTTCTCTGAGCTGTTTGGTGTCTGCCTTACAGTTAGTCCTCAGTCATCTGAACATTTGGTAGGTAGCTTCTAAAGTAAGGAAAATTTTCTAGCACAGTCATTGAAATTTTCACTGTAGGATAGTGAAAATTAGGATAGTACATTTTGTCATTTAAGTAGGAGATACATCAAGTTTCTCTGATTTAAATCCGGAACAAATATGGGTCAAAGATAGAAGTAAATTCCAAAAAATCAAAAGTTCAAATTTCAGAGACAGAATATAATCCTATCTTGAATGAGACCTGTGTGCTGTATTTCTATAGCTGACATGGGGGTTCTGTTTTACCAGTCCTTTAATACAGTGCCTATATACATTCTCATGCCAACATCATCCCCTGGAATGCAACTGGTTTGTATTTGCTTTTCTGTCAGGCCCAGGGAACAGTATGGAAATGTCATAGTTTCAGCTGCAGCAACAATGTATGAAGAGGAAACACTATAAAGAGGAACAAAGAGGTGGGTGATGAAAGATGAGGTGCTCGGCAGAGCTGCAAAGAGCCCTGAAAATGCATCTGCAGAGTAGGTGTAAGAAGCCACATGATAAGATAAAGTGAACAGTGTGAGGTAAAGAAGTACAGTTATTAAAGAAGCAGAGATAAAAAGAAGATAATTTAGAAAATTAATTAAATATCCTAGGGGTTAGACTGGAGGAGGGGGAAGAAAGAAACCTCTAGAGTAAAACAAAAAAAAAACCAAAAAAAAAAAAGGAAAATAAGAGGAGGTGGAGGTAAATAACAGCTGTGGAAAAGGTTGGGAGTACTGATGATTATTAGGTAGGCTTTTTTTAATTTTGTGCCAGGCTCTGTAAATCTTCCCTTTTACCCTGAACACAGAGGTGTGGAAACTTGAATTCAAAAGTTTGGATACTTTTCCAGATCTTACCTAAATCATATAAACCTCCTTGTATGTAGTATAACTTAGCCAGAAATAACTTAAGAACTCCTTTTTTTGTTGTTTTTTTCCTGATGCTACTTAGCACAGCTGGATGGATTATTCATCCTCAGTAATACTGATGGTAAATACAACCTTTTTCTCCTAGAGAATCCTTTGTGAGTAGGCTTTAAGTCTGATCTCCAAAATGTGAAATGCCTCTTGATCCCGTTGATTCCTCTGAGCCTTTTTTTTTAATGTACCTCCTGCCTGAAATTAGTATTTGCACAAGCTAGGTGAGTAGACTCTAACCTTTGTCAGCATCATTAAAGGCGGTCCACATTTGACTACAATCAGAACATGAGAAAATTTGTACGTGAGCAGTCTCAGTCCTTCACATTTTCTTTCATAGGCTGTGCTGTAAATGTTACTTGGGTGTAACTGATACCTGCCTGAGTCTGCAGAGAGCCTGGGGCTGCAGAGCTGTGATGGCACTCTGCTTCAAGAGGAGTTAACTTACTTGGTTTTAAGCATCAACATTAAGTTTCTTTCTACACTGTTCAAAGCATGTTTAGGAAGGAGGGGAAGCATCTGAACACACAGATCCATACAGATTTCTCTGAGCCTCTGTTCTCTTCGGTATGCTTTTAATAACACCATGGGAGGGGTGAAGAGTGCAATTGTTCCTATTTTCCTAAAGAGAGGGTTCAACTTTCAAAGGTTTGGGAAATGCCAACATGGGGGTTCAGATACTGCGCAGTTTAAGTATTCACTGCCTCCTAGTTGGAGCATGTTATTGGTTAGCTAAGTCACGGGATATTCTTCCAGCTCACTAATTGGGTTAGTGTATCCTTTTAAACACAGGAATAATGAACGCTCTTGTTTGTAAAGGAGTAGCCTCGTTCGCATGCAAATACGGGTATTCACACAAATCAGCCATTCCTCAAACCTCCTCAGGAACAAAAAACTTTCTGTCTGAAACCGCAGGGGCAGCAGATAACAAGGGGCCTTGATATGGAGAGATCAAACAGCCATTTCAAATTCCTGTGAATGTTCATGAATACTGTTGTTCAATATTCATCCAGTTCTGGCTTTTTCTGCATTATGGAAAAGAAAACAGAAAGTTAAAATAGGATGTAAAGGAATGAAGAATATGAAATGGTAGTGCTTTTAGAACCAATTAACATTTTGACGTAGCTGCATTCAGGTTTTGCCTTACTTTTGAAAGACAAAATATTGTTTAAAAAATAACGTAAAAATAGTTTTTGGAATTCAATGTTTGTTCAAAATGGACATAGCTCAAGCCCAAAGAATAGATCCAATAAACATGAGGTAATCCATAATTTCAGATGCCTGAAATATCAAGATATACTGTATCTAAGCAGATGAGAAATAAGACTTGCCATCTGAAGTTTTACCAGAAATTCTTTGCCAGCTCTCCAAGACTCCTCAAAGGATGAGTTATGTCCTCATCTGGCTATAAAAATAGCTGCTTAGCCATAAAGTATTATACAAAAGTAAATGAAAAGAAAAGAGCCTTGCAAAGAGTGACAGCTCCAAGGGTAACTTGGCACCCTTTCCTCACTCTGTTTTTATAGCTGTAGGAATTCCTTATTACTTTTTCTCAAGCTGTCATCAGAGCAACAGAACCCGCTGTTATTTGGGTTTCTCTTCTCTTCAGATGGAAAGAAAGGGATGTAATAAAGGCAGGTCATGAGCAATAGGTTGTAATCTATCCACAAAATGGCCCCACCTTGCTATTTGTTCCCTTGTATTGTGTTCGAACAGACTCCCAGTAAATATGTCTGCTTCACATTGATCATCTCTGATAGTAGCATCCCTAATAGTGGCTCCATCTTGACAGAAAAATGGTAAGTGCCATTGTGCTCCAATGTTTTTGTCTCTTTCTACAGCCACTGCAAAACAAAGCTGTTAATTTATCTGATGAAAGACATGATGGTGAATGTTATGTAAAACCCAGATGTTTCCCCACTGATTTCTTAAATAGGAGCACATAATTGTGATGATTAGAAGGCCATTAATCCAAACTACTTGGAAGCAAAAGAGAAAGAAGACCTCAGCTTACACTTTCACTGTGACAAGCTTCTGTGCCTAAGAAGTCTGTCGTTCTGCTCCCTGTTTTACAAACCTAACCAGTCAAATAATTCCCCCAGTTCTTCTCCATCTGTTTTCTCACAACACTGTTAACATTCACTTAAATAAGCATAGCAGCATTAACCTTTTGAACTCTTTGTCTCTCAACTCTGCTCAGATCAGATTTGTGGTCTAGAAAGTTGACTCTTCCCTCAAGTTTGACAGATTTTCTTATTATCCCCTGCTGACTTGTAGAGAATTGCACTGGCTCAATTCCTGAGGCACCTACAAGTTTCAGATGGACTCAGCCTCTCTGGCTGATTGCCTGTCATGAGAAGCACCAGTGGTATGCTTCTCATTTTAGTTTATTCCTTTCCTTTCAACAAATGTAATTAATTCTTTTGCACCCCCGTTCCCTTCTTTTTAGCAGGTCTTGCATATCACATTTTCATCCTCAATCCAAAGACTACTTCAAAAAATCTATCATCAAGAAAAGAAATTGACAATACACATAACAGCAAGTGCATTAATATGTGCTTTATAAGATCTGACTTTACTGATTCTGCCTACAGTAAATTGTATATAAATCACATAAACCATTACCTCTTTGACTCAATCTTCCTATTTGCATAAGTACTACTAGTACTGATAACTAAGGCTGATAGGTTAGACTTAGATAGACTAAAATGTTGATGAAAATGTCTGCTCTTCATGCATGAAAACTGTGGAAGGAACTATGACCCTTTTCTAGAATACAGCTGAAGCTTTGGATAGTGCCATTCAACACAGAGGCTGATAAGTAGCTAAAAGAAAAGCACATAAAAAACTAGTTTGGATTAAAAAAATTAAATGCAATGGTGAATATCCAGCAACAGTCCAGGTATTAATTTTTAACCCCTAATGCAAATATGACTTAGGTCAGCCACTTCTAACTGCCATAGGTTGATTTCTTCTCTTTCACTGGCAGCTGTGCTAATATGAATTACATCACACTACCCATGTGAGTTACCACAAATCAGCTGGCCTCTAGTAAATTGGGGTGAGCTTTAGACCAAGAAAGGGTTTTCTAGATAGGATTGGTGGTGCTGTTTGAATTATGCTCAGACTGAGCCAGAAGTATAAGCACTCAGAAAGCTGTAGGCAAATAGGTATGACCTTGGGAGAATGTTTGAGGGAGGAATAAGATTGGAAAGAATGCTTAGAATATGGAGCAAGGAATTTGTTGTCTGCTCATTTCAGCCCTGTTTGGAAAACACACCTTTGGTATACTTTTACATATTAACAGAAACAAGAATTTGTCATCTGAGGACAACTGTCAAAATAAGGGCTAAACTAAAAAGATAGATCCTAATGCAGTACAATGCATAAACAGTGTAGAAGAAGGGGAAAAAATTAGGAATGTCAATTTTTTAATACAATTATTCAAGTGTAACAATCTACATTTTCTCTGGTGTAAAGTTTATGCTCTAGTTTCTGTAGGTACCACAACAAGCTTTCCCCTGCTCCCTGGCTTGTTCTCCTGAGAAAAAGCTGTGAGAAGGACTGTACAGAGATAAGAAAGGCCAAAATTACAGACAAGGCTGAGCTTGCTTAGGTGGCATCATCTATAACTCAAGGATTTAGCAGGGAAAACACAAATATAGACAGGAATAGGATTACTGCAGTGTAGTACCAGACAGGAGTCCCAGGCTGAGCATATCATCATTAGTGTTATCGCTGGAGAGAGTGACATCTCTCTGGTGCTTTAGGGAATGCCAAACACTGGTCCAGACAGCAGCAACTCTTAGGTTGACACATTCATCAGGGTGATGAGCATGTAAGTGCTTAGCCTAACACTTAGTGATTCCTAGCTATCTTTTTTTGAGGTTTTTGTTTTCCTGTGAGCAACTGCTTTAACTGCAATGAACTGCATAAATTATCCTTGTAGAAAATCTTTGCATTTCTCTAAGATGCCTGAACAAGCCAACGAGAGAGAACTGTAAGAATGACAAAGAACAGAGAAAGAGCAGTGTTATGACTTCAGTGTTGGCCCACTATACACAGCATTCCATAGAATAGTGCTGCAACACTTCAGAAGCAACTGCTCCAACTTCAGTACTTCCCAGCACTGGTATCTGAAGTGGCCCAAGAGGACCTGTTGCAGACCACACTGATTCAATGCCACTTGCACAGACTAGCAGCACAAATGCCACAGTTTAGCCCCTCAAGTGCAGACTACAATCCTGCCCTATTATGCAGAGCTGCTATGATGTGAGTCAGAAAGTGATTCCTCAAGAAGCAGCAAGACAGCTTGCAGGCTGCCATACGACTCTCTGTTGGAGCAACTGACAGGGAAAATCAGACACCAGTTAACTGAGGCACTGATCCAAAGCCCCTTTAAACACCTCGGTGACTCTCCTGGAAATATGTAGAAGCTTTTCAAAAGATTACCCTTAATCTGTCACAGCATGCAAAACAACTTAATACATTTATCTTTTTTTTTTCAGCTAGTGAATTCAAATCCCTCTGCAACAATTTTACTAGCAAGTCAAACTTTTCCTACCCCGCAAATGTCTGTCCTAATTATGCAAAAGGTGAGTCCTTTTGTTACTGACTTGCCCTGCAAATGCCAATCCTTCTGTCAGTGGGTGTTTTGCTACTGAATCCAAGTGCAGTAGCTCTGAGGGATCACTGGTCTTTGTGTCTCTTTGAAATCTTGGTTTATACTACCATGTTTGATGTAGTCACCTCTCAAGCACCGGCTGAGTCACCCTCAAGCACCAGTTCAGGTCAACAGACACAAGCTTGCTTCTTAACCTGGACCCAATGCACCATGGATTTCTTTTAACCATTTAACATCTTTTCTTCTCATGTTATGTTGAATGTTGGTCTTCTCAGCAAAGTAAATGAACTGTCTTTTGTGCTTTTTGTGATGATTTTCCATTTGTGCTTTTAACAGCAAATCAGCCCTGTCAGGCTTGTAAAAATATTTGAGACATGGTGCAATGGAAATCTATTTTGTCTTTCATTTTGTATCCTGTTTTCCTGAAAGTATCAATATTTGCTTTTCAGCCATACTGTTTGGGTATTAGTGTATTTCCTTCACCATCCTCAAAAGCTGATTATTCTAATACAGCTCAGGAAAAGTCTAGTATTTTACTTGTTTCAAGTCAGAAATACACAGTTTTATTATTAAAAATTCTGTTAGATCATTTGGCATTAGATATATTCAAATCAAAGTCACCTTAATACTAAAAATCAAATTGTCAGATATTAAGTGCTCTGGCTAGTAACTATTAAAGAGCAGTAGTTGCTCTGGAGTAAGTGCACATTTCTCAGTGGCTAGATATAATTTTGAAGTGCTTATTATCCATCTAAGCATAGAATTTTTAAATACCTTGTTCAATTATATCCATTCTATTACATCCATTCTTTCAGCAATTTCCTTTTCAAATTAGATTTGTGCTAGGTTTCTCTCCCTTAAAGCAGTGAACCAGAGAACTGCAGTAGCCTCTATTGCCTATCATACCATATTTAACCTTATACATGCATTAGATACAGATAAGCATCTTGGTGGAGAAGCTTGTGTTTTGTAGAATTTGACAATTTCATTTTAGAAAAACTAAATCAATATACCCCTCATTCTTTAGAAAAAAGAAGTGGATGTTTTCAGTCTTCTCCCTCATAGGCATTATTCTCAAGCTTTACCAGTGTGACTTGGCTAATGGCACCATTGTGATCAGTGTTTTTACAGCATAATGAAAAGTCGGTGAATAAAATGGGTTTTTTTCTGTTACATAAATCATTACCTGCAATATGCTAAAATGTGATGGTATGAAACCTTTTCCAGTGTGACAGACCTCTGCAGATTTAAAAATTTAATTTTGAGTTCAAGAACACAGTCTCCAGGAGAGAAGGTGTTCTATTCTGGAAAATTTCTCTAAGTCAGGATGCACACCACTTAGTCCCCTACCAAAAAGAGAGGGTGGGGAGGACACACTAAGGTGCTGTGATTTCCCAGGCATTTCCCTGGGTTCCCTGGTGGCTCTCGAACCATAGTGTTGGCTAAGCTGAGCAGATGTGCTGTGCTCCAGCCCAGGAGGACACAGCAATTAAACTAAGCCCTTATTCTCAGGAACACTGTAAGTGCAGTGAGAACACACAATGAACTCTGAAAATGCCGGTGAGGATATGCTGACACCACTTAGAGGAGGAATTGCTTGGTGGGCCAGCTGAGACAAGGCAAAGTGGGGGCTGAGTGGCACTGGAGGATGGGCCAGCTCCCCTTCACAGGGACTGGGGCCAGGAGGACACCACTGCTCCTCTGGCTGCAGCCCTCTCCTCTGCTTGGCTCAGCTGTTCATGCCTTGGCAGTCACTGCTGCCCCATCTGTAAGTTTTCTGTGCTACAGTGCAAGCAGGAAGGGAGGAGGGCACTGGGGAGAGAGGAGAGTCATGGCAGGACCACCCAGGTACTTTTCCAGGTGAGGGATGAGGGGGAGAAGAATCTGTTTGCCCCGGGACCCAAAACAGCTCTTAGTGTGGGTTCTAATAACACTGCTGGAACAACTAAACCTTCAAAATATTCATAAACATAAGGGTTCATTATTTTTTCTTCTTTTTATTTTATACTTACATTCTTTTTCTTTCCTTCAGTTTTTCGTTCTTCTTTTCTTTCCTTCCTTTTTTCTTTCTTCCTCTTCATCTCTTTATTTTTTCCCATAGTTCTCTCTTTTCTTTTTTTCCCCCATTTTCTTACCTACTCTCTGCCTTTCTTGCTATTTCTCAGTTTATCTGTGTTTCTCTCTCTCTTACGCACACACACAAAGATCCACACAGGCTGCTTCTCCAGAAAACACTACTTTATACTTTGATGGCAGAAAGCATCAAGGAATCTCAATAGCATCAAAAATGGTGCTATTTCACCACCATTTAATTCAGAGATGTTCTCTATAGATAAACTATTTTTAAAGCATGGTTGCATAAAGGGTTCATTGCAAAACAAACCAGAGTGTGCGTTTATAATATCAGTTTTGGGGCAAGAATATTCTTAAAATAGTCCCTCTAAACACTCATAGGCCACGATAAATAAAAGTTTTTGATGACGATTGCACTAAAACAACTTTCCTTTTGCTTAGGGGAAGCATGCATGAAAAGACAGTTTGTTTGGAGTAACTTGATGTAAATTCAAATCCTTTATTATCTCGCAGAAAACTTCATAAAGTAAAATACATAGTACTCAATTACTAGCACATCCTGGAGGCAACAGTACCCTTCTTTTTTTATAAGCTTAAAAGATGTTATTTTTGTGATTTTTTGGTCATTGTGATGATACAATCTAGTCACTAACTTTGGACATAATTAAAAATATTTACAACAGCATAAATTATTGCAGAAACAGGTTAAAAAAAGAGAAGTAGAAAAAAGAACACAATAAAAAACTTCTGAGATATCACTGTCTAATTAGTAGAAATTCCTTCTTTAATATTTTTTCTACTAGCAGAATATTTGACCAAAATATTTCATAAATTTGAAAAAAAAAACAACCATGTATTTTATTGGGGGAGTTGTTAAAAACACACCAAAATTACATACTTTGATATATTTTTAATGAAATTATGAAAAAATAAGAAGTGCAGGCCCAAGGCTTTTTTTTTTACTGTAGTAATGTATCTTCCCCAGAGGTGTAGCTTGCTCTCAAAGTTAAAATAAAGGGGTTTTTGACTGAAGAACAAAACACCAGAAAAAGGAATTTATAAAAATGTTCACATTCAACATTAACATGTTCACATTAACATGAATCAGTCTAGAATTGCAAATAACATACTGCTCAGCATCAGTTCAGAAGCAGTAGAGGTATTTGAATCTTCTCCAGTTTAAAGGGCTGGGGCAAATGGTACTTTGAGGTCCTTTCCATAACTGCTTTTCCATAATGCTGTGATCAGAAACATCCATAAACCATTGCCCCATATGACAGCATACTGTCTTCTTTCTTGGAAGACAAATAATGCAATCCTAGTGCCAAGTAATACAATATCTTGGTATTGTCTCATGCTGTTTCTTTTTTCATTTATTGAGCTGGAAGAGACTTTGTTAGTACATCCTACAGTGGCAGGGCAAGACCTGCACAATGGGTGTGTGTTGTCCTGAACCATATATGCTAGAGACCACAGTCTCTCTAGGAAGCCTATTCCAACCTCTTTTGTTTCTTATAGCCATTCTATTTCCTCAGAAGTTGGGAGGGAATATGTTTCACATCTTTCCATCAGTGAGTGATTTTAAACAATTAATCACCACCATTTTGTAGCATCTTTTGCACATTAGAAAACAGTGTAATCATATCCCTCTTTAGTCTTTCTTATTTAAAGCTAAGCAAACTCCATTCCCATCATCACAGGACAGCTATCTAACCTCTTTTTCTTCTTGATACTCTTTTATGGAACCTTGACAGTTTTTCCTGAAGTGTGACAGCTGCATAGGAAGATGAAACTTGGGCTGATGAAACTTAAATTCTAATGGGAAGTAAATAATTACCTGCCCTTTCATGGGCACAATACTCCAATCAGTATATTCCTGAACAGGATTCCTTTTTTCTTTTGCTGTATTTGCACAAAGGATGCTGGAAGATTTTGAGTTTGATGAGTGCTTCTCGTAACATATCACAGTGTCCCACCATCATCATTCTTCAAAGACCATAGTGTAGCACAGACCCAGTGTCTGTTTATGGGCCCAGGAGTCCTGCTAGGTAGAACCTTGTGTGGGTCCCATCCTCATGTGGATTTGACAGTGTCAGGCATGCATACCAGAATCAAAGGAATTTTTCCTGACTGAATAATATTGACATAAATATTATTAAATCTTATTAAGGTGCAATATATATAATTGGTAAGGTAGCCTTCTGCCTTCTTTTTTTATATTAGTCACCAGCTATTTAATCCCTTTTTCATATTTTTATTTCATTTTTTTCCTCTTCCTAGAGATAAAAAAAAATGTTTATTTATATTGGCTTAAGTTTGCAAATTGATTTTCACAGTTTGTCATGACCATCTTGAAAGCTACTACTGTCCTCCAAAGAGTTTGCACATTTTTCAGTTTGTGACACTACTAAATTTCCTCTTAAATCCAAGTTCTTAATTAAACCATGAAGCTGAGCCAAGTCCAGGATAGCCAAGTCACTATTGTTTACTTGGATAACAAGTATTATTTGCAGATAACAAAGCAGACAAAAGTGTTTAGTATGACAGTTTGGGGCACCAAAGGAAAGGTAATGTTCATTGACCATAGATGTTTGGAAGAACTATGTTTGTGCCAATTAAAGAGTCAACAGCCACCTAGCAAGGAAAAGCATGAGGAAAGATGAAAGAGAAAGAGAACTTCAAACCTTGGTAAGAAACTATAAGACCTGAACAGGAGGAAAATCTAGTGAAATAAAATAATAGCAAGAAATAAGAGCAAGAAAACAGCAAAGGGAATTAGAGAAAGACATCCTTAACTGCTGCGCCTCATATGTTCAGCTTGTTTCTATGGTCACAGAATAAGAAGGTCAAATCAGATCAAGTAAAGCAGGGCAGAACTGAACAGCACAATTAGGCCATAGTCAAAAAGTAATTATTTTTCCATCCAGTAGAGATTGCATGTTATTTCTTGGAACTTCATATTATTATCTAAATAATAGATACGAGCCAGAGAAGCAACTGGGAATGAATTGGGGGAAACCAGCTAAAAAGCCACTTGGCTAAATATTATAACATTATCCTTTATATTAAAGCTTAGGTGAATTGGAAAGGCGGACATTGGTGAGCCTTACCATATTTATTTATTTACCAGAAAAATGAAGAATGCAACACAGCACTAAAACAGAGTAGTACTGGAAAATAAATTAAGCTACCAAGACAGGTAATGTTCCCTTTGCTTTACACTCTTAGCATTCTAATCTTTTGACATAATAATTATGATTATGGTATATATCCTATAATATTGATGGTGTTGGTACTTTGGATAACACTAACTCTTTATGGAGCTTTATTTTGACTTCATGACCCTTTTTACCAGCCGTACATTTTTCTCCAGTTTCTTCATGTAATTCACAATGATGCAAGGTCTTCACATAGATTTGTCAGTCATATATCTCTCTAGAGTGGTTCTCATAAGATGACTATTTTGCAGTACTGGAACAAATCCTTGGTAAACTAAATGGCACAGCAGCCTGGAAGTTTGTGGACCTTCTTAAGCTATCCTGCATGGAGATATAACTTAGTGTTAGAAAAGGTGTGCTGGTCTTGGCTGAGGTAGAATTAATTTTCTTCAGAGTAATTGGTATGGGGCTGTGTTTTAGAGTTGTACTGAAACCAGTGTTGATTACATGTAGATGCCTTTTGCTATTGCTGAGCAGCACTTGCTCAGTGTCAAGGCCTTTCCTGCCTTTCACCCTCCTCACCCATGAGCAGGCTGAGAATGCACAAGGGGCTGAGAGGGGACAGAGCTGGGACAGCTGACCCCAAGTGAACAGGGGGACATTTCATACCCTGTCATGCTGAGCATGTGAAGCTGGAGGAAGAAGGAAGAAGCAGTGGCGGGGGGGACGGACACTGACAGTGTCAGTCAAGTCACCGCTACGTGTGAGAAGCCCAGCTTTCCTGGTGATGGCTGAACACCTGCTTGCCCATGGGAAGCAGTGAATTAATTCCTGTGCTTTGTGTGCGTGCATGACTTTCCCATCAAACTGTCTTTCAAACCATGTGTCTTCTCCCTTTTTACTCTCCCAATTCTCTCCCCTATCCCATCAAGAGCAGTGAATGAGCAGCTGAGTGGGGCTGAGCTGCCAGCTGGAGTTATACCATGACAAAAGGTACACCTGTCATTATGGATTCTTTTGGATATATTATCCTTAGTACCATATCTTCATTCATCCTGGCAAGAATCAGTATACAGCACCTGAAATCAGCAGCACCACTCCACTACTGTTGGAAATAAAGCCCAAAGTCATGTGAGTCAGCCTCCCCAGTGAACAATTTTCTTTCTTCAGAAGCCCTAATTACTTTGTGTTATTTACAGCACAGCAGTGGCTACCAAATTCAAGGAAAGTTTAGCAAATCATTCCCACATCAGAGAGAAACCATGCTGTGGTTATACTACATGAGTTACTGTCACCCCAAACTAGCCTTGTATCTGCACCGCACTATCACTCAAAAAAATCACTTCTAAAATGAAAGCAATTCCTTCATTCCATCGCCAGCTCTGGAATCAAGAGGGTTAAAGAAGCTATAATCTATTTCTACCAAGTGAATAGAAAATTAGGATCTTTCACTTTCTTTTTCCCTCCTGCATCCCTAAGAAAAAAATTATTTCACTGGAAATTATGATTTCATCAGCTGAACTGAAAATCAAGAAATAGACCACTTTAAATATTCACACCACCTTGATTAAAGCAGGTCTCTCCAAGCCTTATTATTGCAAAGTGATTGTCAGAATTTCCATTGTAAATCTCTTCCCTCCTTTTCACTGGTTTTGTACTTATGGCTTGGCTACAAGAGCACATTCCAAGCTGGAATTTAGGCTGGCTGATTATTAAAAAGAAAAGAATTTTCCTTTACAAATTGTATTAAAAGAATTATACTATTAATAAAATGTTGACTTTTCAGTATGGGGGAACGGCAGGGTTTGTTTTTTTGTAATATACATATTGGTCAAAAACAGTAACCACAATCTGGTAGAGAAAGTAGAGCTAAAAAATTGACGCATTTCCCCAGATGGCAAAGGAATTCTCTGAGCTGGCAACTCGTTATCCTACTTTAATCTGCTTCATTCCTTTCAGCCTCTGGAATGGAACAAACAGCATGGGACAGGAAGGGATGTAGTTATTCTGATTACAGAAATCAGAGGCCTCACTATCATATCATTCCTAGTCTTTACTATGTTTATTCTCCTGGTAGCTTGTGAAGTAAAGAAATGCTTTTGTTCATTTCAAAGATAAGAAACAAACATAAGAGATTTTCACCTAATAAACTCAAGGTTAAACATCAAGATAGGACCCAGTTCTTTTGTTTGGTGCTTAGGTTACGTTCCAGCTAATAAAATCAGTTGTCCCCAGAGACATATCTATGCACTGAAAATGAACTATAAATGCTGTTAAGTGAGTACCAGCATCACAGCATCCAGTGACATGTTTTTGGCCTGTGCCTGGGCATGGCTCAGAGGTTAGCATTGGCCAGAGACAACTCCTAGCAGGAGAGAAAGGAGAGTTTAATAGCATTGGCATTAGCTGTTCCCTGTCAGCTGGCCAGAGAACAGTCCTAGACATGTTTAATTTGCTACTGCAGAAAAAGACAAAACGGTCAGCACAGCTAGTACAGTGCATGGGAGCCATGGCTTTGTGCTGAATTACATCTGTGTTAGCAGCAGCCTTTCTCAGATTTATGTATGAGAACCCCCTCTCAAACCATCATATTCCTCAGCATTTCCCTGTGGCTGAGAGTGAGGTCTTTACTCCTCTTTCCATCTATGCTAAGGCTCTATTGATTCTACTGATTGCCAGTGTAGCAGCAATTTTTAGAGCAACTATGATAAGCGAAAATTCATGTGTATTAATACATGGGAGGAGGAATGTAACTGCTCAAAGGAATTGGCAAATAAGACCCAGACTGCTTTTTCTGTGCACTCTCTGTAACAACCTTTCATAAGTATTTTATTCTCTCTTAGTAAAGATTCAGTGTTACAGGTCCATAAAATGAAAACATGTGTTCTCTTTAATATGCATTCAGAGTGAAAATCGCTTCACTCACATAAAATCTGATAATTGGACGTTATATAGGGAAAGTCTGAAAAAAGAAATGAAGTATCCTGTGAAGTGGCACTAAAGATGTTTCACAATCCTGACACCAGCCACAAAAATGTCTAAGACATCATCCCCCACTGGCTTGAGTAAGCACTAAATTTTCCTTACATCTGATTGCAAAAACTTTTAGGACACAAATCTACATCTGACTGAAATAAGAAAGAAAAAAAAAAGTAGTCTAAGAGCCTATTATTAATAAAATCCTCTGTTCATTTCTGGTTTGAAAATTATTTTCAAATACTGCTTTTAATTATTAAGCCTGCATGTGATTAAATGGCATTGGTGACATTGACTTAAATATAGCTTGCTGTTCAACCCTTTTTAAAGATCTGCTTTCACAGAGGAGAGAGATGAACTTCTGCTTCCTAAAATACTAGATGCACAGAGAATACTCCCCTTCTTCCCACAAATCTTCACAAGAACTGGATTATTTATCACTGGCCACAAGTGCATGCATCAAAAAGGGATTTTTTGGTTTTATTTTGAATTCTGTGTACACTTAGTTATATACGTTTCATTTAAGCTTTAGCATCCCAATCTACAGACCAGTCAATACTGATGGGAGGCTTTTATCATTCTAAAGAGGTTGAGCCTAACACGGGCTCAAAGACAGCTTTCAAAAGGAACAGAATGAAAGTGATGTCAAATTCAAGCCCACAATTGGCTCCAGAAGACTGCTGGCTTTTTTTCTTCTGTCCTTAACAAGTATAATACTTGTTATATACTTTAAGGTATATAACAAGTAGTATTAAAGTGCCTTAATGTTTAAAACACTAATTTGTTTCAAACTACAGTTTTGAAAGTAGGGGGCTGCAGTTCCTATAATGTCACTGAATTCTTTTTATAATACCACTGTGGAAATATTGATGCAGCAATAACTCTCAGTAGGATTACATTCTGGTGAGAAGCAAAGCAAAATGCCTGAAGTGATCCCACTGTGTGTTAATCACATGGTTAATTTGTTAAATTTGCATTTCATTTGTTTCTGTATCTTGGCAGAAATGTTATTGATAAGGAATTTTCATATTGTTTTGTTCTAGGTTTATGTGTTGTTTTTTTCCTTCTGCCTTCCAAGAGATTCTGCAGTGATCAATCTATTTTCTGTTCATGACTGTCATAATTACTGACTGAGAGTGTAGCTGAGTAAGAAGAGTTAATGATAGGGCATAGTCCTTTGTGTAGTCTCTTGTGTAATTGTTGCTTTTCTGAGTTCGTAGGTTGCATGCAATTTGATTTGGTTTTGATCTTATTTTCTTGCGAAATTGCTTTAAGATAAGCCTTTCAAGCCTTTTGGGGGGAGTTAGGTCTTTCTTCTTTGTTTGATTAATTTTCATCCTCTTGATTTTCTTATTTTCCTTTATAGCAAATGATTGGGGTGAGAATTCTAATATGGGGCCAGGTGGAGAATCCGGCTGTGCTGCTCCCCCTAGCTGTTGAAGAAAAATTGCAGTAGTAATTCTATGACATCAACTCTTAAACGTGCCTGGCACTTCTCTGGCCAGACACCTCACTGAATTAAAACCCATCTCTTTTGAAAGAGAAAAATATTTGCATCAGGACTTAGACACACAGAAAAGACAAAAAAAAAAAGAAATCCTGGGTAGCAACAACTTCAACCCCATGACCTACCCAGAATAATACATCACTCTAAAGGAGAATCTAAAAGTTAAACCAAACATTTCTCACACAGCTTGCAACTCACTGGAGCCACATATGAGAGTATCCTTGGCTAGCTCACAGTCCATCTAAAACGCAGGGTGTTACAAATCGCTTAGAGTAACAGAAGAGAAGAATTGGTGCATGAAATAACGTTGACACTAACTGATTAGATTTCATAGAAAGTATCATTAAATGTCCTACAAAACAGAAAGTTATTGCTTAAGCCAATAGAATCCTATGGAAGTATGTATTGCTTATTACCCTTCACCTGACCTAAAGGATCCATACTTCATTTTGCTTTCTCTCAAAACAGCAACTGGTTTCAGAGACAACTCCAAAAGACGGCACTATATAATTAATTATACCCAGGTATGGAGTTTTGATTGGAGTAAGGTCTTGGATCAAACCTTTTTCAGAGCAGGAAAGGAAAATAAGTTGCAACAACAGAGCCAGTTTCTCTAGGTCTCATAGAGACTTCGGATTCTCTTTTCTTTTTTTTTTTCTCTGCAGGAGGAGTCACATACCCATGAACCTTTTTCTAGACAAACTAAGAGATGACAGTTGCCTCCCTGTTTTGTGTTGACTACAGGAATCTTTTTTGGATAAATACAGGGTTTCATCTTTCACTTGTTCCAGACTTCTCTTGCAATTACTATCACTACTGCTGTCACTGATATTCCTTCTGACACTGACTAATGGATGAGCAAGCAGTTTCCATAAGCAGAACTGTATTCTCAAACAAAAATCTTTTGCACTAAGGAAACCTGGAGATAATCTCACCATTCACTCCTGTGTCTGGAAAGGTGGAAACTGTCAAACTCAAGTCAATATTCAATGCCACAGCATTTCTTCTGCAAGATTGAAAATTAGGAAAACTATATCCTCTAGAAGAAAGGGGAAGAAAAGAGGTTCATCAATGTGTCTACGGCATTTCTTTATCCACAGGTATGACACATGCTTGCAGGAGATACTAGATGCTAAGAGAAATCCATTAAGACCATTCAGGAACTGGAAAAGAGGTTTAGGTGCACAGCAAAGGTCTGCCAGAGGCCCTTGGGAGGGGATAGTAGAATGATAAAGCTGGCTTCTGGGTCCAGCACTAACAGTTCAGTCTAGCTTTTGGTATCAATGCTGAATTGATATCAATACAACTTTCAAAATCTGATGCCACATTGTACCATGACACAGACACAGTGATTGTAGTATCACTGGTGTGTAATCCCTTTTGTCCACATCCAGATGCAAACCAGAAATAAAGTCCTCTCTAACCTGGGTTTCACATAGGTCCCTGTCCAAAGACACCGAAATAAACTCCAAAGCTAAGATGCCAAATTCAGAACTGCAGTCTGGCTAGAACTCAAGGTGGTGGAATAATTCAGACACAAGTCATCTAATCAATCAAAATATTAAAGAAATCCAAACTTTGATCAAAAAAACCTACCTATCAGTCCAATCACAGAGTATTGTATAAAAGGGTCCAAAAAGGTCCAGTATTCTTGATTTGTGAATGCAAAATGTAAAAAAATAAAAATTTTTAAAATTCCACTTTTAGTTGTATTGCCCTCAAAGCAACAAAGCCTGATTAATTTAATCTCTTGTTATTATCAGAGCTACCTGAAAGAATAAAAACAAGGGAACAAACTTTTTGTCCCTGTTCACAGAAAATACAATTAAGGAAGAATTTTTAAGATAAAGCAGTAGAAATATGTCACATTTTAGTCTGCATTGGAAAATGACCTTTAATATCAATAGTAACTATTATTATGATCACTGTGTAATGAAGGATATGCTAAATCAGTATATTGAGAGAAAAAGTGTCCACTGCTTGTGGTCTCATAGCTGTTGTACATAGAAGAAAATGCCCTAAAGAAAACTCTTAAAACATAGTTAATTAACATATAAACCACAAATGTCGGAGTATCATAAATATTCAAGTAGTGATGGATAGTGGGATAAACTAAGAGTGCATGCCGTAAGTTTTTTATCTCCATAGCTATCTTGAGTTGGATATTTACAGTAAATTACAGCTGCACATGCTTTACTCCAGAGCCATACGTTTTATTATTCAACCAGATGTAAGCCATAAAACTGTTTTATCTATTTTGCGGTTCTGCGTAGCACTAATAAAATAAACTACAAATACCTGACTTATAGCTTTGCTGGCATTTTTGCACTCCAGTGAAGTGCAGTGCCAATGCCCCATGCAGTGAAAGTGATCTAAGAAAATCATATGTTCTTCCCATTTCCTATACTTTTATAAGGACCTTAAATATTTGAATGAACTGTGTTGAGCTATAACTTGTTCTTTTATTGTTTTTCATCACATGGGTTATCACCATCACTGATAATTCATTTTTGTTTCCTTCAGGCTGGAAAGAACCTTTTAAGGAGCCTGCACTCTGTCTTGGCATCTACACCATTGATTTTCCTTAAGCATTACAGAGTAGCATCAAATTACTAAAACAATCATATGTCCTAGGAAGGATGTACTAAGTTATATATAAAAAAGATAATCTTGCAATTAACAAGTCATTCCTCCCTCTTTCTTTTTAAATTTTTTTTCATCTATCATATTAAACATTGCGCACAAGAATCAGAAAGTTTGAATTTATCTTGCCACTATTTGGGATTAAGATTCCTTTAAGCACCTGTGAAAGCTGCCCTAAGTGAAAAGAAAAATGTTCTCCATTTATGTCAAGTGTGTTGGAAGACAAATTCAGCTTTCATACAACTGTTTCTGCCAAAAAAAAAAGTGGTCTCAGAGGTTTTAGAATCCTATTTTTGGTGTGGAATGTGACCATAAGCAACACATGGTTAGAAAAGACATAAAGAATATTGTGAAAAGATGGCAAAATGCAGCCAATTTTCAGAAAGTTTTTAGATACACTACTGGTCTTGGACTAATGTGCTGTCTCAAGGTTGTCATGGACCTCTGTTAATAAGTCTCTCTAGCCCAACAACATTCATTTGACTCTCAAAACGCATAACGTTAGCAGACTAATGAGGAACTGAATGCTGAATGTTTATCAAAGGGGACTCTCTTCCATTCCATCCACCTCTTGCATACTTTCAAAGAATTAATCTATTTTAACGAGGGACCCTCTCCCTATTCTATGGCCCCAATTCAATCTCTAAAACAGGGGATTAAATCCAACATTCTGCAAGTTGAAATTAAAGTGGTCTTGGTTGTTTTTCAAGCCACTCTGAGTGTTAATTGGGGCAAAATCTGCAGTTTCTGGATTACTATTCACATTTCGATTAACAGAGAAGGAAAACTTTGCCAGAAGTACCACAAGGACTAAGGAAAATTAAGTCTTTTAACCCTTTTTCAGCATACTGAGCAGGTATCTCTTAGAGGAAGACAATTTAAAGTGATTTGATTTCTTTGTGCAAAATAATAAAGCTGAAGAAAAACAAAGGACTGTGTCATGTTTACCCCTCAAAATCCTTCAGATTTCATTATGATTGATTAAAAATAATTGAGCAGATGTTACAGGCAATAGTGCTTTTAAACCTCTTGTGCTTAGATTTAAATCTGATATAATGCAGATAAAGAAAGTGTGAAAAATTTCCTATCATGGTCCTACAAGTATGTATAAAATGTAGGAACTGTTTAGATACTTCCTTATGTCCAATGCTTTATCATTTTTATGTTGCTGCTGAAAGGATAAAGTCTAAAGTGTGAGTTCCTATGATAAACACATTTTCTTTTGGCTTATGAGTCATAGACAATGTAAAAAGACATTTTCCTCTTAAAAAGCCAATATTGTGAACATCTGGTTCATACCCTTCTTAACAAAATTTGTTCCACTACTCTATTACATATAAACATCTGTCATTTATATCAAGCAGTTGACAAATGCTCTATCTTGAATTCTAAGAAGTGTAGCACTGTATCGTTAAGTATCTTTTTTATACAAAATGAAAACTGTTTGTTTGTGTTGAAGACTGAATTCTACTCAACAGAGATTACTTTTTTATCAAATGAGAAAATGGGTTAAATTCATAACAGTCTTAAATTTTCTTTCTCCTGACAACTGTATGCAATTACTGTAAATCACTCTCCACACAGAAGACGATGGCTTGCTACTGGCTGACACTATGTGGATAGCATTCAGGGAATGGTTTTATCTACCTAAAAGACTGAAAATTTTGAGGAGGCCAGACCCTCAGAGTTTTCCAGATATTCATTGTTTGTGAATTGAATTCTTTTTAAAATGAAGTTTACTGCTGCTTTCTCAACACTATGAGGTTGTTTTGCTCCTTTGCTTTGTTTGAAAGGGATGATCACAGCCATGAGCATGATTCTAGGAAACATTCTTCCTTCAGAGGTGCAGAATAATTTCTGCTTCTCCTTTTCAGAATTTAGAGGCCCACGAAATCAAAACCTGGGGCAGCTATCACTCATTTTTGAAGCATCCCAGCAGAGAATTACAGGCACAATGAGATCGCTTGATTTTTGTTGAGGCCAGACAGCTGTTGTGCGGTCCCCTCTGCACTTGCGGAAAAAGCAACCTCTAATACAAGGGTAGGAAAAAGTCCCAGGAGGCTTCAGCCAGGATCATTATAAGATCCTGTCTCCTTGTGTATTTAAAGTTAGAATTGGGACCAAAATAGGAAAGGCTTTCTGTAATATTGTGATTCATGACCCCAGGAAAAGAATCCAAAATCTAAGTATGGCTTCCAAAACCAGCTGGTTTGAGTAGAGTCCACTGTTAAGAGCAAGTCAAGATGTGTAAATGAGGTGTCTCCTTCTCTCCATTGACTGTACAGACTAAACAGAGAGTCACCTGGCAACAATTAATAGAAAAATGGATTGCATTTCCTAAATGAGGTGCATAAAGTGGGCAGTCTGCACCTGGCTGTATGAGCTTTAAATTTGCCATCTTTTTTTCACGATGTATGAAGCATTTTTCTTAGCTTTGCAGGACAGGCATTGCACAAGACATTTGTAACTAGCTGAAAACAAAGAAACCCTGTGATTCACTGAGAAAAAGGATATTTAGTTAGATGCATGACAGACCCAGAGGCAACTTCAGAGCTGCAAATGCAATTACTGCTGGCCAGAAGCATTTTCTTTTTACTTAGGAAAAAAAAAAAAAAAGTCTGTTCTGATTTGTCTGATTTCTGTCCAGAGGAGAACAACATAAAACAAGTTGACTCTTAGGAGATCTGTAAGATCCTCCCTAAAAAGAGAAAAGGTTTGGAAAGGGTCCTTTTACTACATGTGTAGCATGAAATGATAATTGAGTCATCCTCCTGCCCTTATTAGAATAGAATGAATATTGCTTTTTCATTGCAAGATGGGCAAAAAATATGAAACAATTTGATATGCAGCCTGTACTAACATTGGGAAAGCCAAATCTAGTGTCCTAATGAAATCTATTGCAATATAAAAATTGTGTGTTTATTAATAAGGCAGAACATTATTAGATTTTCTTATTGAACTAGAGCATTTCAAGGCCATTTGGGGCAGGAAGAGAGAGCAATGCCTTTACAGTACATTCTTTGTTTCCTTAACACTGATCACCTGTCATACTTTATTCCCACAGTGGACCTTTTATAGCAATTTGCTATTCTGACCTTTGCATACATTTTTTGCAAGCTTTACTCTGGGACCGTTTAAGTTGGGATGGGTGGGCATATGCTGAGTAGGGTAGCAGTGAGTAAGGAAGGATTAAATTTCAGTTGTGAACTGGCTGCATCTCTTGAACCATTCATTACCAGACTCCCTAACATTCGGGTTTTCAAAAGGTGATGATTTTCTGTGTGGAAAAGGGTATTTTGTTGGCTGGACTCCACTGAAGCATACTTTCAACATTAACTCCCTATTGGCAGCAGTTTCTGCTTATGATTTGTTTTAATGAACACCAGTTTAAACTGGGCTAATCATAAAGTCTGCTGGAGAAAAGTTAAACCCCAGCATACTTTATGCAAGCCTGACCCAACCAGAGATCATGTACTGAAGATGGTTACCATGCAAAAGGACCTTTCTGAGTGCGGGAGTTAAGCCTTTATAGGATATGGTAAGAATACGTAAGGAAAATTAACATTTTTTCATTTATTTTTTTCTTCCTGTTACCTCAGTTCTCCATCCCCCTAATCACTGCACGGACTCACACCTTCTGTCTCTCTGACCCTGTGGATGTCTCCCATTTGCTGTGACCTCTTCTACTCCTACATCCTCCACTGATCTCAGTTCCCTCATGCTCCATTTGCATCCTCTCATCCTGATCACAATGCTCTTCACTGTCCACCAGACATGTGTCTTTTTATCTTCCTCACATATTTCTGTGGTTTCCTAAATCCTCCTTCTCACATCTTACGCCAAACAGCTGGAACAAAAAAAGGGAACAGCTTCTAATTGAAAGCCTCCAATTGTAAATATAATATATTTAAAACCAACTTGTTGAATGTTCCTAATTAAATCCCTTCATAATACTAAAAGGTCAACCTTACCAAAACCTACAGAAAAAAGCCAAAGCTAAATTGTTATGTTTATTACTGATGTCTGATGATTACTGATGTACTGATGATTTTTATGACTGAAAATACATTTTTCATTAAAACTAAACCCCAACCACCTATTATAGGAACAATAGGTTTAATCTGAGTTTTACCCAGCTATACAGAACTAAATTTTGAATAAATATTTTTTTAATACCCTCGGAAAAATGAGTAGTTCTGACGAAGTTTGTGAAACAGCAGGCAGTCAGCTTTACAAGAAGACATCAGCTAAACCCCTATTGATAGAGTGCCCATATCATTCTGCATCTGGTTTGTATCAGTGTTGCATTTCTAATTAGACCTTGCCAATTCATTTGTCAGTACTGCTCTACGAGTGACAGGGTTGATTTTTTTTTTTCTATAGAGATATCTGACAGGATTTCATGCATTTCGATTTAAAATAGGTTAAAGCAATCATGGATTGTGAAATTCTCTTTCGGAATAGCAACCATTAAAAATTGAGGACAAAATTGAATGGGTTAAGCATTAAATATGAAGGACAGATCTTCAGATAACAAAAATTGTTATTATTATTCCACTGATACCATTAAGGTTTTATTGATCCAACTCTGCTGAGAATTTGCTGAAAAGTAGTGCTACACCCTGCAGCCAGAAGAAACACTGAAAAACACAGACTTGCCCCTTATCAGAATCCACTTTTCTTTTGAAAGGAAGTTATTTCTTTGTAGATCTATATTAAATTTTTATTCTTGTGAATATTTCTTTCCGAGTTACCTTTAACTCCCTTGGAGCCTTTTCCCTTTGAAATGCAAGGATCCCAGTGTTTCATTATTGCAAGGAACAATTCCTTTATGCCATTTAAATGTGTAACTAAGTACTTGGATCTCAAACCTTGAGAGTGCAGTGTTGAAACAGTGAAAGTTCTTTCTTGAATGCATAACCCATTTCAATTACACATGGAGTGACTCCGTTTAGTTAAGAAAATAAAGCAACACTTATTTTATTTGCTAGCATGCTATTTATTCTTTCTATTCCCTCTTTCTACTACAAACATCTCTGTATGTACTGCTCTGTTTAGTAACATTAACAGATAAGCCTGTGGAGTCTGGAAATCCTGCCTCCACAATAAGGGGGAAAAAAGCCTGCAAAGGGCTCCAAAGGAGCTGCAAATATGGAGACCAGAGGTGATATTTCTAATGCTTAAAGCATGTAATTGCATTAATTCAATACAATGATTAAAGAGCTTTGGAGCAATGTTACTGCCTCATCCAGACAGATTCTGATTAAGCCACACAGGTGTGAGAAACTGTTATGGATCAAAGATTGATAAGATATAGGTCAGGAAAGAAAATAGGTTGGAAAGATTTAGAAAACATATTTAGATGCTCTAAGGAAAAAGAAAATGTGTTAGATATAAGTTATAGAATAGATTGTTATGTGGTATAATAGATGTAATGTGGTGTAAAAAAATCTGTCATTAAACGCATACTTTAAGGGGCACAGTGATCATGGATAATTTAAAGATTTTATTTTAAATTATTTTAAGGAAAAGAAAATAATTCTGTTGGAATTCAAACATCAGCCTCTTACACAACTTAAATATCTAAATTTAAACACTAGTTAAATAGCTGTGTTTCTGAAAGATCTAAAATCATTGTTGGATTTAAGGAGGTACCATAGGGTCTGTAGCACATTCCCCTATTAACACCAAAATTTCAGTGTTGAATCTGGGCAGCCAAATCACCTCAGCTTGATTTTTTAAGGGCTCTACAGGATTAATGATAACTATATTCCTTCCTGACTACAAACATCTTGATGAAAATAGTAAAAATTAAGGCAGCACATTAAGTTCAGAAACTTAGTATAATCACATGTCCTGAAAATCAACTGACAAGCCCAGGAGCACTATTTCTGATACCCTTTATTTGCTGCCTGAGTTCAGATTAGCATCTTCTTTTGAAAAGCAGTAGTTCAGAAATAGAGTGAAGAAAAGTGAGCACCTTGAGGAGCCAAGATATGGCTGATGATTTTAGTTTATGCATGAAATGACCATGAAATGAGGTGGGTCTCTGGAGAAGCCAACAAACTGGCATGCTGGAAAATATATTTTTTATTTCCTTTTTATTTTTGTGGTTAGAAGGTCTCTGGACTGTATATTAATATGGAGAGTTCCTAATACTTCCCAGCAAATTGCTTATCTCAGTAATTTTAAAAAGGATTCAGTGGGAAAGGACTACTGCATAAAGGAGAGAGTAGGTTAAATCATGATGAGGGTTTACGAGCAGCCACTGACATAACAAAATTTATGTACTAGCAGCTGCTATAGGTGAGAATTTATATTCCAGAAACAGTAGTTCTACATCATAAGCTTGCTCAAGAGTTTTCCAATGGAAGCCTCTTGGTTATACAATTTTTCTTGTGATATATAGCTGCAAAAAAATTACCCGCAGTCCTCTTTCTTCTATTATTTACTTTATGAATTTACAGTTGCTTTAGATCTTTTCAGGATACACTCCTCTAATAAATGAAGTGAACCAAAGAATGGGGTTTTTTTGAGAGTTATCCATCAGTTGCTACTGTTTCATCCTCAGATCATGCTAAATTCTGCACCCTCCCTACAGGAAAGTAAAGAAAGAAAAATAATCACCATGACGTAACATTAGAACAATACTGCACAGAAAGCCCAAAAATGAACCATGTTTGGAAGTATTCAGGGAAGCCATTTTCTATGCCCATTTAAAACCCAGTGTTAAGCCAAGTACAGCTGTGGTGGCTTTCTCTGCACACTTCAGCAATCTGAATTACATGCTCTAACTGTGACCAAGCTATACCCCAGGGAAACCTGGGGTCGAGCCAGTCAGGAAACCTGGTGTGACTGAGTGAGTGTGGGGTGTGTAGCCGAGAAGGGGCCTTGGTCCCAGCTCAGGTGGTTAGGTGAGACTGCCAGAGGGACTCCTGCATGGGGAAGTTTCCCTAACACAGGCCATGGCTCACTGAACTTACTGGTGCTTCCTACCCTGTAAGTGTTTTCTGGCTTATTTTAAGATGTCTTACAAGTAGCAGTCATGCTCCTTGAGAAGCAGCACCTAAACCATGGGATTTTTTTCTGTCAACTGAAGGAGTACAGCACAACACAGTGTGGCTGCAGAGCCTTAGTCATTGCATAGGTGGGGTTTGGAATTCTTAGCATCAGGTTTATCCCCTGAAATTGCTTCTATTTGGAGCTTTCTTGTGCTTAGAAGAGCTAATCCCACTGCTTCAAAGGCTGTAGAGAGGAATACATGCTTTGTATATAATTATTCTCTTCAGCAAGTTGCCTGGTGAAAGTTATGGTGTTGAGTCCTCGAGGCACTGCATAGCAGTTTTATTAATATCTGGGTGATTACCTCCAGAAGCAGAGTAAAATGTCTCTTCATAGTGTTCTGTTGCAAGTCCCTCTGGTGAGTGAAGAGCTAATTTCAATCACCTGTAATTTTTCATTTTCCCACTGCATGTCAAATATATCTCTTATTACTTTTTTTTTTCTTTTGGCCTGGGTAGAGATGTTGGTATTGAGTAGATCAGCAGCACGTGACAGAATCCCTGTTGCAAGGAGGAAGAAAAAGTGAATTATGTAGTTAGCTGTACTGGTCTGTAGGTTTCCATTAAACAGATGTCTCTGGCTTGCTATCATTCACTATAATTGCAGTGTCTGGAAAGTTGCCTTTCCCTTGAGACTAATCTATTTTAAGTTCAATGGATCAGGGGAAGCTTTTGAAAGATTTGTAAAATTCTTTACACTTGACTTCTTAAGTCCCAGGAAAGACAATACTATGTACCATGCATACTTCTTAGTGAAGAATTTATTTGAATATTAGTTTGAGTCAAATTCTTGTGTGAATTTCCACAGGCAATGGATCACCACACACACACACAATTATATAGATAGTAATTGTTTTCAGAGATTGCATTTAGAAAAAATTAGTTAATTTTAGTTGCAGTTGTAATTATAGTCTATTTTTCTATATTACCCATGTTTTCCCACCAGCTATGGCAGAACTATGAGGGCAGCCAAAGATTGCTGCAGTTTCAGACAAGCTCTGAAGGAAGGAATGTTATACTTTAGGGCATTTTCAGGATTTTGTCCAAATCCATGTGGTATAAAGAGGCTAAAGGACTATTCCTTTAGCTCTTCTTTAGGCCCATTTTTTCACAGAAATAACTGAGAGACTATTAGAAACTCTAAACTAATTTTAAAAAGAAAATAAAAACAACCTTCAGAAGAAGATATCCATTGTGCCCTGAAATCTTGAGTGGACAAAATGACATCTTTCTTGCCTAGCAACTCAAACTATGGCAGCCCCATTAACCAAACGACAACTGGAAAGGTAGTCTTCTAAAATCTCATTTCTGTGGCTGCTGTAATGTCTGTCATCTCTGTTCAGGTCTCATCCTGAGATTCATAAAGTACATCAGTGGCATAATTACACCTTACTTACTCCTCTGAATACCACATAGCTAAGGATAAGGGTCCTACATTTTCTTCATGGTCAATGCCAGTAGAAGGGAAGCAGTGGTAAAAAATCAGCTGTTTAAGGTTTTTAAGTCAAGAGTGACCAACATTGCAGCTTTCACTGTACAACAAAAAATGACACATAATAGGTACAATTCTTGGCCCATAGCATTGACTACATTAATTTCTGAGAAAGAAAACAAGTAATAATTATTATACCTGTTGCTTAATCATGGCTGGAAGGTGCATATCTGCTCTGTAAAAAGAATCGTGTAAAAAAATGAAACATATTTGCTTTCAGTCTTTATAATTGAGACCTTTCAGACTCCATCTCACTTTCCTTTTTGGGATTGCCCAGGAAGACCATATAATAAGAAGCCTAAGGGCTATTAAGAAAACCTGGTGTTAAACAGGTGGCTAAATAGGCAGTGAAGTACATCACCTGCATTCCAGGTGATAAGCCTTGAAATGCACCCAGTCTTCTTCTAAAGAGCTGTGCTCAGAAATCAGGAGCACTGGGAGATACTCCATGTCTGGGGTCCTTTCTCTAGTACCTTAGGTTAAGCACAGCACTTATACCTCTTTTTGAAAGAAGAAAGTTATTACACTGAAAGACTGGTATTAAATCTGAACCTCTGAACCCTAATTTAACAAAAACTACACTTTACCTTCTCTTAGAAAGCACCACTGTACATCTCTTTTTGAAAGGGCACTGAGAGTTTCCCCCTGAGGGAATGCAAAGGCAAAATACAACTTTCCACCATTGATCTCACCAAAAAAAATCTATAACCAGCTGCTTTATGCTGAGGCTGGGAAAGGCTACATGGGTGTGCCTAGTCATGCCTGAGCATGCTGTTTCCAGTCTGCTCTGTGGTGCCTTAGGCTGCTCCAGAGGCTGGACTTGCAAAGGGTATGGTATCCAGTCAAAACCTGAGGTCACTGCAAAGGCCAGTGTCCTCTGTGTAGACTTTCCCAGCTTTTCACATAACTTATGATGGACTGTGGTAGGAATGAGAAGGGCACTCAACACATCAGCCCTAGGCAGTGGTAGCAGTCACAGCTGAGCATCAGACCCATCACACGATACACTATCAGGGATTACCACCAGCAAACCCATAGCAAGACTGCAGTTGAATTTTTGTGTTTTCACAGGAGAACAAGGCGCCTTTGCTCTCCTGTTTGGGTAGATGCACCTTGAACACATTTGCTCAATCTGTCCTGCATTCCCACCAGCAGTGCCTCACACAGCGCTGGTGCTGATAATGTTTTTAAAGGCATTTTTCCATTTTGTTAGTGTTAAACTTCTTTGGAGATTATTCTTTCCTCCTTTTCTCTTAGGAGTGGATCCTCTGTTAACAGGTTTCTCCATATCTGGCTATGTGAACGAGAGACTTTGAGGACTCTGCTGTTTCAAGAGACCAGGATGATTGACTGCAACAGCAGTACAGTAATGGAGGGAATCACTAGGGGGATGTTGGAGCAGACAGCTGCTATATTATTTTGAACAGGCAGTTTTCCTTATAAATATTTACTGTATTGAAAAACAGACAGCTATTGTAGCAGTGATCTGGAAAAAATTTTGAAAAATGACTGGGATTTTCCCTGTGAGACCAACATCAAAAGCTGTAACTAAATATACTTATGGTCCAATATTGCATAAAATTTGGGCTCAACCTGTATTTAAGAAAAACTTCAGTGAAGCACTGTATTTTTTATGTGAGGAGGTCAATGCAACTTTTGTTTCAACAAATATTTCAGTACTCCTACCTATTGTTCACAAATTTTACTCAACCTGAGAAATATGCCTGACAAAACTGACCAAATGCCACTTTGAAATAAAGGTGACTTCACAGCCCTCATGGAAGCTGGCTTGGTTTACATTAGCGGGAGATTTGATCCAGAAGCAGAGATCACTAAATATATTAAGAAATCATTTAAATACTTTTTTTTTTCTGAAAAGTTGCTGCTGCTACTTTTATAATCAACTCCTGAAAATCTTAAATAGAATAAACCATTTCTAATGTCCACATCAGAGATTATTTGAAAAAAATCACACTATTAAATTTCAAGAACTAAATATTTGAGACAGCCATAACTGAGTTGCTGTTGTTTATGTTTTAAAATTGGTTCCTTCGTTATGTAAAATGCTGTACCTATGAGATAATTGACTTTTCCTGTAATTAAACCTGCAATTAAAAAAATGTTATCACCACTTAAATAACTGCTAGGGAAACAATTGGATGAAAATACGAGCTGAAAGCCAATGAATGGTCTTTTCTCAGAGTGTGAATAACAACAAGGTTTCATAGTCTGTCAGTCTCAGTACCAGCAAGCTTGTCTTTGAAAACGCTTCCATTTTTCAAGCTGTTAGAAGGATTGCTGTAGATCCTGGGGGCATATGTCTGAAAGAAAGATCATAATTCAGCAATAGGAGGTCTGCTTATCTCACTCAACAGTGAGCTGGCAGAGGACGAGCCCCACGCTTTGTTTACAGGGAGAATAAACAGAATACCTTCCTGGTGCCTGCGTGGGCTGTGAACCCCCTCGGTACAGAGGTGACGGAAGGATGGAAGAGCAGGCACGGACAGTGAGGAAAAAACTGTGCATAAGTATGTAGGTGTGTAATTAGTGGGACTCCTCACACCTTGAAAAAAGAAAAAGAATCTGCCTCATCCTTACAGTATCCCTTGATCTCTTTGTTAAACTGTATTTGGAGATTTCTATTGAAATGTCATTCAGGAAACACCATTCAGCTTCCCTTGACACACAAAAAGAGAGGACAATATTAAGTGACCTGTGTGGTGAAAGGAAAGCTGTGACTCAATTTTATATTATTTCTAATTAAATTCAGATAATTACAAAAGAGATGGGAAAATGGGAAGAGAAGGGGAAAGAAGGACACACAAGAAATTAGGTCCTATTTATAACACACTTTTCATAGAGCTAAATTCTGCTATGCCTACTTATTTTGAAGTGAATTGGTCTACTTGTAAAATATTCTTCTACAGAAATCACAAGGGTGCAGGAAAGGTTAAACTGATTATAACAGCACTATGATAATTTAGCTAGTAAGAACTGGTCATTTCACCCTTTTAGTAGAAATGTATTTAAAATCTAATTACAATGGTGTATTTTAATTTGGAGTTACAGGTGACGTTCACCAGATAGAAAGATCAGTAATTACCCTCGCTACTGCTACAAAACCAGGACAACCAGACCAAAGAAAAAGGACTTCACTGAAAAAGAAATAGAGAATTTAGACATAATAACACTGGTTATCAAATAGTGATAGACTTTGCCTTTGGCTTCTGATTTTCTCTATAAGTTTCTAAATAGTTTCCTGTTTGGATATTATGAAACAATAGATGGAAATAAAAAGTATTCTATTTAAGTGCATCACCTTCTACAAACTGAACATAGAAACTATTATTTATATTCTGCTACCTATGGTCCAAAAAAAATCTGACTTGAACATGCATAAAGGTCTTTAAGAATTTGACAAAGTAAATATTTCTGTTTTCCTTCACATTTTTTTACCCCATCAAAGCTAAATGAATGTAAAGCAGTTTTAACTGTTTTAAATAATCAGCTTGCCTGTCTTGGTTCTTCATGAAAGATAATGAGGTGTATTTGATCAGAAGGTTCATTAAAAATGATTGCATAAAAAAAAAGGAAAGTCATTCCAAACAGTGTTGCTAATTGGAAAAGATGAGTTGACGTCTGACTGAAGTTTGGATCCAAGTTCAGAGCCAAAGAAAATGTGTAACAATTTGTTTTCCCATGTGCAATAGTTTGTGTGATGTTATGACATTAACAAGTCCCTCAGTTATAACAACTTTCATTTAACTGTGTGATGTTGGAATAATTTACATTTTTCAAAATTACATTTGAGTTTCTGAGTATGAATTACCCAAGAAAGTAATTGACTGTTTAGAAGTCGATGTTTCTAATAACCAAACAAGTGTTGAATCACTTCATTTTTCAGCATCAGTCATATTTCTCATATGATTTCTGAATTGCGCGTGTCACGTCACTAATACCCCTTTTGAATTGAATTAGAGGAAAAAATGGTAGCTGGAGAAAGTAATTATTTCTCATGTTTCATCTGCATAACTAATGTCAACAGAGTACTGTGCTTTCTTTAACTTGTGATAGGCAAATATTGTTTGAATAGCCCTCCAGACCTCACAGAAGCCACACCTCTGATTAAGATTCACAGAATTTACTATCACGTACAATCCTTACCTTTTCAGAGGAAAGCAAGCCTTGTCTTTTCAGCCATAATAAGAAGATATTGCTGTAATTGGGAACTCACAGGTTAACATTTAAGATACCCAAAAATAATCAGGAAAGGTAAACGCAAGGGAAAAAGGAGAACACTGAGTCAAAAAGAGATCTCCTCTGAAACCTACAGCTGGATTTCAGCCTATGGAGACTGGATTACAGAAGGAACATATGCTGAATAAAATCTACTTCCTCAGCAAATTACATATCACTTTCAAGTGCAGGTGGGCAATAGGGCTATGAGTTCCACTCCAACATCTATCCATCCTGAACACCTTGCTGGAACAGAATGAATGGTATATCTCACTCCACTACTCTACAGAAATTTTAGATAACAAACTTAAACCAGACTCCTCATTTCTGCCCAGCCGATGGGTGAAATGAATCCTGAGTGCTCTGAGCTCTTTTGGGGGGGTTTTGCAGCAAGTCACCAACACTCAGCTGCTCAGGATCTATGGAGAATAGGTTAGTTTTTAATAACTGGGTTAGGCGAGGTTTGAGAAACACAGGCAAAGCTTCAACTTGATCGAACACGTGTGAAAGTACTGCTTCTCTTGTGCAGACAATGTATTTGGCTATTCGAAAAGTAAATTATGCTTTTTAAAAAATTGCATCTGTGGTATGCATCAGTTTACCGCAGATACAATGTGTATAAATGTGCTAAATGTGTGTATCATGAGGTTCTCTGGGCTGTTCATGGCTAATTTTAAAAGTTTGTAAGCTAATTAACTACTTTAGAAGAAAATTTATTAACTGCTGTATGTTTAAGACATGGGAGTGTATTCTTTATCAAAGACTCTAATCAAGAAACAACAAATAAAAATACTGTGAAGACAAAGTTTGTTCTGCCTTTTTCAAGAAGCTGCTATATCTTATGTAGTTACTACTGATACTGTAAAGAAAGTAAGAAATTAGGTCACATTCTATTTTTCAACTTAAATTCCACAGGAAATAAAGTCAATTCTAATGTTTCTTAGCACACAGAACTTGACTGTTCATTGTCTTGTCCTTGAGTGATGGTACTGTTTTGCATGCAATTTGTACAAGGTAATGACAATACAAAACACAAGAGTGTACACTTCAGTTATTGCATCCTAAAGCTTTGAATCTGAAAAAGTCCATCTATATACAATTCTTTCTCACAGAATATTCAGAGAGGGCATAAATATTATTAAACAGGCATTAGACAGAATAATTTACAGATAGAAATGATACTGCTGATTTTTCTTTGATTAAAGAAAAAATTATTGATGGAATGTATTGCTAAGAACTTTGTTGGGATCCAGAGAATCATTAAATATCCCAGGACTCTGTTTTGTGAAGAACTGCTTCGTATTACGCTTGCCCAAACATAGTTTCTGCAGAGAACCATCTAGACAGTGTGCCATTGTAGGCTGCAGGTCCTCTGAAGAGGCATGGTGCACTGAATATTAACACCATTTCACACATTCCCAAGATGTATGCAATTACCTCAGGGAGAGGAGCTGGGAATGTGAGGTCTCAAGGGCTTGGATAATGACATAAAATAAATTGCAACGATTACCCATGTATTTTTCCAAGAGACATATTATTTAAAACCTGTCTCGGCTTTTGAGAATGAAAGACAGAGGAATGTCCACTTTATGAAATTGCTATTAATGTGTGACCTAGAGTTGAAGACAAGGTTAATTATAGGTTTTTAACAGAAGTATCATTCTGGTTTAATATCACTACCCAGGCCTTAAATATTGAAGTAAGTCACATTTTTCAGGGACAATTGCCTTTGAATGAAGAATGGCGGGGCTCTGATCTTTGCTGACCCTACTGACTCCCATTGTGTAATCCATAGCAACAGCGTTGCTACAGCAACCCAGGAACGTGTCGTAAAATAGGATAAGACCGTGAAATTCGATGTCATACTTCTATGAGATGCAAAATTGCAAGTAACTTCCTAAATCAGATTTATTAAAGGATTGATATATTGCATAGGAATCATTTTGGGTCAATCTTAAATGAACAGAGTACAATGGAAAGAATAGAAAGAACAATAGAAGGCAAGCCGATCTTACAGGATGCTTTAGTGTTCTGGTGAAATGTTTGGTGCTTAAGACAATTATCTACAAATCATGTGCATCTTTACTAATGTTGTTGCTCTCTTTTTTCCTCTCATCTGTATCTAGTAGGCAATCAGGTACACTTGATTTAATCCCATACAGTTATTCCTCAATGAAATTAAGAAGAAGATAAAACTGTAACCAGTGCTGTATGAATGAGGTGGAATTATTCAGGATATTGTATACAGAGTTTCATTTTGCCTTGTCTACAAGCTGATTTGTCCTTGGCATAGTGTACAGCCATCCAGCCAGCATGTAATTTACATGAATGTTCACATATACAACAGACAAGCTGGAAACACTAAATTATACTTTCTGACAAAGAAAAAGTATTTTTGACCGCGATATGTTTCAGGGGAAAAAAGCATAATAACATGTTATAACTTTTAACCATAGATATATTTTTTAAAGCTATAAAATATAACACCAATGAATCTGAATTATCAGCAGGTTTTAAAAGACTTTTATCAAGAGCACAACAAAACAAAATCTGAGAACAAAAGTCCTATTCACTAGGAAAAAAGTTCTTGCTTCTCAGCCCTCACAACATTTGTTAATTAATATAACTTTGCAGTAAGCTTAAGTACATCTCACTGAATGGATGGATTGTGCTATACATATTATAATAGGCTCAGTAGCTACACAGCACAACGCAGGAATTTTTTTTGAAGAATCAGAAGTTCTTAGACTAATCAATTTCAAACAGTTTTTTCCTGTGATTTACAATAGTCAAACCTGGATATTTCAGAAGAAGCTGTAAACTCCTTACACTGCATACAGCCCTAGATTTCTGTACGATAAAGCTAAATTTCTGCCAAAGTACAGATGGGATGGTGATCTACCTATTTCCCCAAGCATGAGGTTTGATGGCTCCTGTAATTTGATTCTCTTTTGTTAGTACAGCTAGTCAATGAGGAGTGCCTTTCTCTGAAAGTTCTGCCTGTATATTAATCGCCTGTGATGCTCTACTGCACATAATATGCTGCAGACATTCTGCCTCTATAGGAGATTGTAAAAGCATGTTGGTCAAATATATTAACCTTGCTAACATCTGCATCTTTAGAGATGACTTATTGATAGAGAAAGTTCAAAGAGACGATCGCACAAATCACAAACAACGGCAGTCCTGTTATCACATAAAATTGTATGAGTTGATAGATGCTCTTTAAATACTCATACAGAAGAACACTGAAACAAAAAGGTTATTTTTTAATTTCTTTTGTGGCTGTTTTCTTCTTTTCTTAAGGCTGTTATGTTACCCACAAAAAAAAATCTAAAATTGCTCACTTTTTCACTAAACATATGAAAATTGATCATGCACTTACAGAAGGAGGTTTGCTTTTTATAGACTAACATTCATATTTATGACTTCTGAAAAAAACCCAATATATTACTTTGGGTTTCAACTAAAAACTAAAAAACAGAGTACTTTATTTAAAAAGAAATCAATACTTCTCAACCAGCTCTATCTTTCCTACAGTTATCTGCCATGGAAAGTTTATTGTAAACACAGATTTCTTTGTAAACTAATTGAAACAGGTCAGCAAAATAATTTGATTTTATGACTGAAATTCTAATGCTGATATAAGATTTAAAGTGCTTGTGAAACCTGGCTGCAGACTCTGAGGCATACAATTGAAGATATACATATGTGTGTATGTATGTATGTATATATACATATAATAATTTTATATATGTATTTATGTATTTTTTTAACAAAGGTAAGATGTTCATAGCTTTGCTTTTCCTAGTGAATGATATAATTATTTGTACTAGGAAAATCTTCTGGGAGATATGTTCACAGAAAACAAAAAAAACCAAACACCAAAACAAACAAACAAACAAAACAAAACAAAACAAAAAAAAAAATCCACAAAAAACCCCACCAAAAAAAATCCCCAAAAAAAAACCAACGAAAAAAATTTCACAAACCCCTCCCCTCCCCCCCCCAAAAAAATAGAATTTTCCAATTCCAGTAGCTGTAATTACAATAATACTTTTTTCAGTGAGGTCAGTTTCAGAGTTGAAGTAGAAACTCCCTTAGCAAACTCTTTCCTTCACTTTGATGCTATATTTCTATAGGGTTTGGACCTGTTTTAGTCAGGTAAAAAAAATGTGTTAAACTGTAATTATGTTGGAAAATCAGGCTTTCTTTTAGGCTTAGATAGAGGAAGGAGTGCTTAACAGTAATTTTTGAGCATCCCCTTCTGCTGTGGAAAGGACAGTGAGTGTGTCCTGCATCCCATTTGCAAAGGACCTCCCTGAAGAAAATGTTGATGTTCCCAGCAGTTGAAAAGGGCTGTTCTGGCCTGTGGGGCAGATGTGATTGGAGGAGTGATCACTAATTTCAGGTGGCTACCTGACCACAGGACTGTAACTCTCTGTAGTACACCCCATAAGGAGAGGCCCCTAACAACCCAAACTGGAGGGATTTATTGGGATTTGTGTCAGCACCTTCCCTGCTCATGTGTCTCAGTTTTCTTCAAAGAGAACAGCTCTAACTAAAATATAGATACAGACACTTGCCTAGATCTTTTTTAGTATGAACTTCCAGTAAATGTAAAAAAACATTTAGCTTTCTTGTTTCCTAAATTGAAATGGTCTGAGTCAGTCATGAACAATCTTAATTTCCCTACATAGCATGTAAGATTGGGATTTCCATTTTACAAGCTCAAGCCATCTGCCATTTATTTCAATTATCTCCTTATACTTCAGATTTTTCTTCCAGTCAGATGGGAATTACTCGTCCATTTTGCTTCCTCACACCCCTGGATGCAGGCACACGTGCACTCCTGCAGGAGGTCACACAGACTCTCATACTGGAGATTCAGAGGCAGTGAGAACACCTACATGATGTAGTGCAACCCACCTCTGGTCCTTCCCAATGCAGGTCAGAGTCCGATCTATTGCTTCTTGCTACTGATTCATATAGTCTGCAATCAGTAATTTATAAACTTCATTTTCTTTGCCTTAAGTAAAAATCACAAAATGTCACACAAGGGTTTAACTATTTTCAGGGGCTATGATCTACTTTACAGATGATTCTTCATCTACACAAGTTTCTCTATTTTCACAGAGGTCCCCTTCCCTGTTATAAGTCCTATTCTGTGTGAAAAGCAAAAAAAAACTAATTGTTATGTCTATTCCCCTTATGTTTCCTGCTCCACTGGCATCAGGAGGAACTTTGCCATTAAGCTCAGAGGGTGTTGGAACCAGACCTGAACAGGTTCATGTAAGGCAGTAACATCATATCCTCTTGTTTTGAATGGCATTTCTCCTTCTTTCTATTAATGTCCACCCAACACATCAAAGCCTGGCTGAGTCGAGGCAGGTTATAGCAATAAAGAACATAATCCCCACCCGCAAAGTTTAAGGTTGAAGCTATGACCTACTTTAGCTCAAAAACAAAATGGGCTTCACAGGTGTCAGAATTCCACTTCAATCAAGCACTAATCTTTGCTTTGCAAGAGTGAAATAACAACAAAAACAATTTATCTGTAAAATGACAGGTTGACTCTTGCCAGCTTTGTGTTAAAATGATACTTCTGTAGGTATTACTTAATGTATTGTTAATCATGGACTTTTAATTCTTCACATATGTGAGGTAGGGGAGAATATTCATGTTATTTGATTGTTTTATCTACTTTCCAGGCTCAATTATTTTATCAGCTGAAAAGCTGGAAAATATTCTTATGACTAAATAATTTCATGTTTATCATTAATTTTAGTTTTTTAGCCAGTCCTCATGACACTGTTCTAATTTTGATAATGTTGATTGGAGGACGAAACATTTACATTGAGTTATCTAAAACACTATTCATTCAAAGAGATTGTCAACTGTATAAAACACTTGTCAATAAAGTGGCATAATAAAAATACTTAATATTGAATACTTCTCTGGCACAAATAGATACTAATCTTGTTTTGCATCCTCTATATTTTCACAGGTTTATATATAGCTTAGTTTTGTATGTATTGGTCCTAGGAAGAACAAGTCATAAATAAATCAGATTTCCATTAAACTGTAAAATATTTAGGGCTGACATTCTTGTATTAATCTTTGAGGAAGGATTTACAAGAATGTTGGTGTTGATGCACCAATAATAAGCAATTATCACTTCTAATTTCCTTGGATTTTCCCTATTTTGTGACCTGTTTTTATCAAATAGGCTTGCAGAATCAGAGTATGTCTTTATCTTGCAGACTATGTAGGTAACTTTGATTTTTGAAAGCAATTTTTGTGGCAATTAAATTTTGATGGTCTGTCAGACATGTGCAGCCAGTAATATAATTGGCTCTAATTTAAAAAATAATAATTTTTGCTATACAAGTAGCCAAAGAAAACAACTAAAGGGGACAAAGGGTGAAAATCTGAGCCAACTGCCTTTCCTCAGGAAAAACCTGTAGTTGAGACAAGGGGAAATCATATATGAGAATCATTTTCTCACTCTATATATAAATAAAGAGAAATTTTACTGTGAAAATATTAGCCATAAGGTTTTTCTGACAGATGTCCTTACATCTTGGTTTAATCATAGTCCAGTGTAATGTTTGTGAACTCTACCTCATTTCAATATGTATTTACTCAGATAGAGAGGAGAATGACAGCAAAGTGCAATATTGAGAGTTTTATTATTATTTTAGTGTATAGAATATGCAGATAGCCATCATCATTACTCACTAGAGCTGGGCAAGAACGATCACAAGATTTAATATGTGTACAAATGTTTCACATTACAATCTGATGGACTGGATAGTACCTCCCCTTAAAAGGAAAAGGAGATGAAAATAATAATAAAAACTGTGTGGAGGAAGAGGTAAATTCTTATGCTTTTCTTTTGTCTTGCTTGCTCCTCTATAACCATGACAACTCTGCCCTTCTTCAAGAGGTTTTTATGATTGCCCAGGTGGGGCAGAAGAGGACAAGTCACTGCTCCCACTCGAGGTAACTAGATTTCTGTTCTTCCAGGTTTCTTTGTTCTGCATTTGTATGGTCTCACTTTAGGTATAGCACCCTGAAACAGAAATAAGGAAGCACTTCACACACACACAGTGTAGCCCTTACTCAACTCTGTGCTGATTTGAGGTGGAAAAAACAGAGTATACTTTATTTATTCTCTGCTGCTCATTTAATGGCAGGATACACATGAAAACTCTCAAATATGTGAGGTATACACATGAAAACCTTTCAAAACAGTCTAGGTAGATCTTCCCCATAGCTTTTTAAAAATTATTTTAGTTTATTTTAAATTAAGGCTAAAATACAACCATAAATGTAATGTTTAAGGAGAAAAATACGGCTGGGGGTGGGGGTGGGAGGGAAAAAATTCATTAAATATCTTATTGTTTGTTCCAGAAAGATCTCATGGAGATGACCGACTTTGCCTAATATTGGCAGAGTCAGCTAGATTTTTTATGAGAAAAGTAACAAGCAAATCTGGTTTGCAGTCAGCTCCATATGCTGTTTATGAAAATCCTGTTTCATAAGAACGTATTGTTTAATAGCTGTGAAACAGCATTTAAAGAAACATCATTGATTAATATGGTAGAGACCGATGCACTAATCATTTACTTTAAGCATTCACTGATCATTGTTCCAGATATTCAATAGGGGGTCTGGAAGAGAGAAAATGAAGAGGTCCTGAAGGTCTAGATTTATTTCTCTAGGGATTTCTTGGATACACCATTAGGCTTTCTGAGATGAAAGGAAAGAAAAAATAAAAGCTTCCCACCCTCTGAAACACTATAGAAAAGAATGTCACAGCCAGAAGTTGAAAATGGAGTCACTATTAAGGTATGGCCACCCAAAGGATTTTTTGCACACATCCAGTAGAGAAAAGTTTTTGTCATCCTCACAGCGAAGGAAGTCAGAAAAGCCACTGCTAATCAGGAGGTAATGTAATTCCAAACATGCCCTTTAGAACATTCATAGTACCACTCTGTTTAACAGTGTTGTCTGACTTTGATTGCTCTGACTTCATGCAACCATTCTGGCTTTAAAGGGCTTGATTTTGGGCGGATGGAGTTGAGGCATGTGAAACCACTAATTCAAAAATCTCATTTTTCTAGCATATATAGCAATACCTCTACAATGTGCAGCACTGCCATCAGTTATCTGAAACTGCTTCCTAATTATCTCGCTATTCCTGGGATATGGCTGCTCAGAAGTGAGTTCCCTGAAGCACAGAGCTATCTCGACTATCTTAAC
This sequence comes from Passer domesticus, assembly GCF_036417665.1. Lineage (NCBI taxonomy): Eukaryota > Metazoa > Chordata > Aves > Passeriformes > Passeridae > Passer > Passer domesticus. The sequence continues at coordinate 36,857,700 of NC_087475.1, read as the reverse complement.
ATAGTTAGCTCAGACCTCATTACCACTGCAGTGGAAGTAGTCCGAGTTAATTTCTTTTCCTCAACAGAGCAAATTGCTCTAACTTTGGAGGAGATAGTCACAGAATAAGAAATTGCCAGTTTCTGTAGACATGGTGTACAACCTCTTCTTGAAGTCAGCTTTTAATGTGAACACAGTAAATCATCATGAACATTTGTGTAATCTACTGGGGATTTTTCAAGTGGTGTCAGTTTTTCAGGTATGCAATAAAACTTTTTTTTTTCCTGTGAAGGAATGAAATGGTAAACCAAAACAGAACATTTAAAAATATTATGATTTGTGGTACTGAAATATCAAGTAGTAAAACTAAAGAGACAACCAGATGCACTTAGGGAAAAATCAATGCAGATGAAATATTTCTTTGATGACACACACCTAGTTTTAGACTCCAAAGAGGTGACAGGAGAGGGAGACCAGCTGGCAGGGATGGAAAGGATGAGTGAAACAGAGATAAGGCACAAGAGAAACAGGATAATAACAAAGATAATGATTGAGTGATTGTGAAGACAGATATTAAGAGAGGAAGGAAGCATGGCAAGAACAGCGAATGCAGTAACAAGGTCTAATATATCAACTATTAGATATTATAGATAGTGAATCACAAGTTTTAATACAACACGTGAAAATAAATAAGAAAAGGACAGAAAAATAATTAAATGCAGGCTAAAATATTTTTCACTAGAGGAAGAATGAAATTATAGAAGGGAACATTGAGAAAGAGAGCGACCTTTTAAGGAAGAAAAAAAGATTGAAGCAAAATAATTGTGATTTTTTTTCCCCTTTAATTAAAGTTCATCTCTACTTTTTTGTCTCAGTCAGCAGTAGGTGCTGCTCATTTCTGAATTTTATTTATATTGTATTGGGGGGGTTATTATGATTATTACACAGTCATGTTTAGTTAATAGCTGCCTTTGTTTCACAGGCACATTGTTGCTGGGGAGCATTTCATAAAGACTACATTTTTTAGCAGGCATGCTCAGTGCCAAATTTACCCCTGAGGTATTACCCCCTGTAGGTGGGTAGAACTGCACAACCTCAGCAAAGGACAAGTCTGGGTAAAGCAGACAGACATTCCATTGTGTGGCAAACAATGCCAGTCAACATACCAGGACATGTGGCACACCTTCGTGGCAGGTTTTTGTCACCAAAAGTGAAAGAAAGGTACTCAAGAGGAATAAGTAAAAGACACATCATGGAGGAAGGCCTGGTCCACAAAGCCACAGCCATGTAGTGACTATTCTGGGGAAGTCCTTTTCACATGAAGCCTGATGAGAAGATACACTCCATTTGTATTTGCAAAATACAGATTTGCTCAAAACACAAGTTGTGAAAGCTGCACAGAGTTGGTTTTTTTTTTTCTCTCTTTTTTATAAACCCTCTTAGTGAGCTTCCAATAATAAAACACAACATGATATTTTAATGTGCCAGGCTTTGCATTGCAGGTCCACAAGAAAAGGTCTATATCAAGTATAAGGTCTCCAGCACAGATCCCAACTTTATATTATGCAGAAAACTGTAATTAAATGTATCAGAAACCATGGTCCTATATATAGAATTAAATCAAGATTATTATATTGTGCATTAATTAATCTTATTGAATTTTTGACTGAGATATAGAAGAGAGAATGTGCTGTGAGAATGTTTAGTTTTACAACAGAAAATTGGTTTGCTGGTTGAAAGTAGCAAAAAAAAACCTGGTAGACTTATGTAAGTTTGTCTTTTTTTCCTTTCTCTCTAGAGTAAAAAAAAAAAACCCTATTTTCTTGATCTTTCTTAAACCAAATCTAGTATCACTTATTAATCTACAGAAATGAGTCAAGCACTGAAATTTGTTCATTATTTTTCTTATCATTATGATAATCACTTTCTTTGTAGCTGCTTCTCCCAGTTAATTCAGCTGTAGATAATACCAAGCATGCAGGTGTCAGTTAATCTCTCTGAAATTTTAAAATATTTTTATTGAATTGCTCATACTGAAGCTACCGGATAATTTGGTCCCCCACACCATTCAGAAACTCTGTAACAGCCATTGTTTGCCTTCCATACAAATGAGGCTTAAGCATCACATTACCATGGGCTGCACTCTGCAAACTGCATTTATAGTCAAGGAGACTGGAAGTTTAAATGGCTTGAAAGCACCAGCAAAGCTGCAAGTTTTCCAGTGGAAAAGAACTCTGTCTTATTAGTTAAAACTCACACCTGTTCAGAGGACCATACCAGGTCCTTAAAAATTAATTTATGCCCTCATAATATTGCTATAAATTTAAGCAATAACTTATCGTGTGATCCTTGAATTGGTTACAGACCCAGGAGTGGATTTCACCTGTGATGAGTGTTGTGTGAAGGGAAAAAAATGTATGAGAAAGATTCCACAGAACTAACAAGCTGATAAGTTAAACAAGAGGATAGGAAGAGAGCCTGCTATGATTGGTCATATTGGATAAACAATGTGAGAAAAGTAATGTGAGCTATTTTAAAAGCCATTCTAAATCCTTACCTAGAAACAAAGGAGAGATATACTACACTTTCTTTGTGTTAGCCAAGAAGAGGGAGTGAGGATATCGTGCTTCCATTCATGCCTTTGTTTGGGCTCTGATTTTTCAAACATACTGAACTAAAGCCAGAAGAAAATCTGAGCTCTACAGATATGAAACAAACCAGTGATAAAGGAAAAGACTGTATAATAGGATAGCTATTAAATACCATTTTCCACCAATTAATATTACAACAGATGCAGCTCTAATAGGATTAGAAAACTATAGTATGACATGGAATCTCTGTGATATAGAGCACAAAACCCCCCAGGTCTACAGCTGAAGAAAACAAAAAATGTTGAGTTGTATGAGCTAAACACTAATAACTATCAAAACAACAAGTATTTAATGCAAACAGAAAAAATCTAGCAGCAGATACCTTAAACTAGTTCAAAATATTTCATTGACCTGGTATTTGAGCTGCAAGGCTGCTATTTCACACCTTGTCTGTGCTGCCAGCTACAGCTTGCACTACGTCTGTGCTTCATCTCTTTATGCTCCTGACCACACAAACCACACATCTAAGTGCAGCTTGTACATTCATCTTCAAGCTTTTAGATGTGATTGATGCCTGTAACAAATAAGTGGATTTGAAATAAAAGTTAAATGAATTATCATATTTATCTAGGCCTATGAGCTGTTATCAAGCCTTCCACAAGCTGGCACTGCACTTAGAAATGAGTATTTCAAAGTAAAAGGTTAAGGGTTTTATATAGAGAGAAAAATAATCGAGTTATTGATCAATTCTTTTGCTAAGTCAGGTGATAAAGACACTTTATCCTTAAGTGTCAGGACAGATGTAACGTTGCTTGCAAAATCCTTTATGAAACTCAGAAACATTGAACATTTTTTTAAAACTTCATCTTTCAGTGGGAAATGCAATTCAGCTTAACAAGGTAATATATATGCTTGTGAATTACCTTCCTTTTGTTTTACAGTGACATCAAATTTTCTGACATAAGACTAGAAACAAGTAAAATAGAAAGCAGACAAAGATTCTTGGTAGAAAATCAGCAAGTTTTGGAACTTAGGTTCACATTTGCAAGTACTCAAGTATGGATTTCACTTCAGGAAATACAGCATACAATTACAATATAACTGTCCAAACATTACTCCTGTATTGCAACCATATATCATTTCCCCATTATGCATGATTTCTGAAAAAAGTTTGAAAGCTGTATTCTAGAAATGGCTCCATTCCAAGTCATTCTGTAGTGTGCATTTTACTGAATATAATACAGCCCAGTTACTGCTGAAAATGAAATGGCTATTATTAATGTATTTGCAAGCTTACCCTAAATTTGTAGTTAAACAGAACAAAACTTGGTGTGTGATGCAAGAAAAAAACTGAGATAATTAGTTATCTAAAGCTTGTATCTTATCAGTAGTGATAATAAAATGCCTTTATTCATACTTACAGAGGCTCCATCTTACTGCTTAAATTTAAGCTGTATTTTGAGGGTATAACTGTAGCTGTGCTCATTAGATAGAAGCAGAGTCATCCTTCATCTTGTTCTACCTGAGCAAAGCTTGTAAAAATGAACTGTAACTAGAGAAAAAAAAATGTTGCAACCTGTCAAAGTCTAGGTATACAGACCTTCATGTAGAGTATGAATGCATAATATGAAGAATATATAATAGGCTACTTGGGTTTACTAGTTTCAAATATTCTGCATACTTTTTATAAATGGCTATTGTTCCAAAAAAGAGCAGTTGTTACATATTGATCACCTTTTTTTTTTCCCCAGGTATTAATTTAATAGATATTAATTAAATACAACCATCTGAAGATTACAGGAGTGTGGACATGAAAGCACATATTGTGACACATCCATGTGTACACATTACTTTTAGGAGAGGCTCAGTACATCTGCAAGTGAAAGATAAGGTCTGATTTGAGGGTTCTAATTTCCATCTAATTTGAGGCTAAACCAATAAATAAACGAAACATAAGTTAGGGTAAAATTAAGTGCACACTTTCTGGACCAAGCTATGTTTTCCCCTCCTGCAATCTACAATGTTTCACAGGGACAACATGAATTAACTATGTCAGCCATGTGCAATGGATGAAAATGGCTGAATCAGTATTTCTCAATCTTAGTGATTATCTTTATTTCACCCTGCGCTATGGCAGCTTATTTGAGTTAATTATGATTTTGCATCAAAAAAAAATAAATTTAAGTCTTCCAAATAGAACTTTCTGGAGTTCTTCTACAAGAATTGCATTATCATTATTATTGGGGTTTTTTTGACAGGCCCATTATGTGAAACAGACTTATCGTTTCATTACTCCAGGACATTAAATTGCTCAGTGGAGTGAGCACATTGCCCTCTTGGTGTGTTGAATCATGAAGTATCTATGCAGGGTTTGCAAAATTCCTTTATCTCCAGTAACCTTTGTGACCCACCCTAATGACTGACTGGCACCCTCACAGTGTGGGGTTAGGATACCTGCAGGCTTTCACTCGGAGGAGCTTTTGTAAACCATTCTTTTAAAAGCTGACCAAGGCCTTCACAGTTATGAAGTACTCCAGGAGCCTCTTCTGCCTAAATTCTTGCAAAAGAGCCTAGTGTCAATGAAGCCTAAATGAGTGCCTAAATGAGCTCTACTACAAAGACATATAACCACTGAAATTGTGGTGTTTAAATTTACCTGTGATTACCTGAATTGAATCCGACACAGATATGCTCCACGCTAAAACTTCCAGCGTCCACTAGCAGATTACTTAAAGCCTGGCAACGCTACAAACATTTTCATTTTAATTGCATCAAAATGATGACCCAGTTCAAATCTTCCCATTTTCATCATCTGGGTTGGAAACATTGGCTGTAATGTTGTCAGTAAAATCAGCTGTCCTAGCCAGAAAGCAGATAGCCCTGAGCAATGGTGCCTTCTCTCAATTAGCACTTCGCAAGCAAAGTTGGCCCACGAGTAAATTGGCATGAAAGCTCATTGAGCTAAATCAGATGAGACTGAGCAGTCAAACACATAAGAAGAGATAGTATTTATCCTGACCCATCTGCAAAAATAAACTGGAAAAATGTTGCATTTTCTTATTTTTTGTACCTTTTTTTCCCCCCATAAATCAGTAGCACAACAACCTGTCTAATAATTCTACCTCAGGGAAAAGGTATATCCAGGTGCAAACTTGATTAATTTGAATTTGATTTTTTAACAGAAATGTTCAAATAAAATTCTAAAGAGGAAAAAAATATATTCCACTATCTAATTTTTGGCTATGCAGGAAGTTTAAAAGGAGACATATATTAAGTTACTTATTTTTCAATTAATTATTTCATTTATATCCTTCTGAAATTACACAGAATTTTATATTGTGAGCACATCTAAAAATGAAGAGACAAAAGGAAGATAGTGCCACATCTATCCACAGCAGTTTTCTTTTGCCTTAAGAAAATTGAGAGAAGTTGCACAAAAAACCCCCAGCAACCACAATCCTCCTGCAAGACACAATGTAAGCCTACAGCCACAAAGCACTGAAGGGCTTTTGAATCCCATGGTTATTCTTGTGGCAATGTAAATATGTTTCCTAGAAACAAGATGGCACAAATATAGACTACTGTGACACTTTTGGTTAAAAAAAAAAAAAATAAAAATACAACCAGGCATGGGAAATACATTAAAATTTTTTGATAGAATTTTTGATCAACAAAAGCAGTTGATCTGTTCTATACAGGGTGTATATACTAGTACAAAACAAGTAAGAAATCAAATATAGCCAAGAGATCAGTACTGCTTTCTATTTTCCAGCACCCTGGATCTTAGTGGTTAAAATCTTCATTATATTTCTGATTAGTTGAGACTAGTTTTTAACATCTTTGTACCACACTCTGTGAACAGCCATGCTGATTTCAAGCTGCCTGTACAGGGAATAGGGAACTGAGTGGAGACACTGTGGATTTTTGCAGAACATTGCTCTCTGCCTACCAGATTTCTCTTCTGCATTTTTCTTGCTGGACCTGTACATTATTGACCTCACTTGCTAAATCCACCCCAGTCTTGCTTCCTGTCCTTCTTGAGGAATACCTGCCCCCTGCACAAGCAGCTCTTCAAACTCCTGATCTCCTGATGAAAGTGTTTCTTGCCACCACACTGTACTGTGAAAACTGATGATATGATAGATGTCAGGTGGGGGACAGGTTTTCTCGATTCTGTTTCCTTTCCTGAGGCCAGAATGGCTGGATAAATCAAACTGGTTGGCAGGTCTAAGATTAACAGAAAGTTATAGTTTATATTTGATGTCTCTACAAAAGAGGATTTTCAGGTTTGGTGATTGTGTTGTTCATTTTTTCAAATGGCCAGCAAAAGAGACTTAGCATAGACTTAGCTACTCAGTAGCACTTTGGGGTGGTATTTCCAAGATACATTTACACTTAAAATGGCACAGTACTTTTCCTTATTTTGTTAGTCATTATATTCCTCTCATTTACCTTCTGAACTTTTTTTTCTAGAAGCCTCCTCAAAGGCAGCCAAGTCTGCAAGTTATCTTTTATTTCTTAATTCCAAAAGGGAATATGGTAAGTGCCTGCTCTGCTCTTTATTAATGCATAGTTTACAGTGGAGATGATCCACATGATCCAAGGAACAAAAACACCCACTTCATGCAGGTGCGTGGGCATGGCTGAGTTTCACTGCACTGCCATAAATTTAACACAGGCCTTGAGATTTATTCACACTGGATACATATACAACCCTTGAAATGATTTTACATCCAGTATATCACTAATTTATAAATGTAAATAAATAAACAAAAGCTGACACTTGCTTCTTGGTAGAATCTTTGAAAAAGCCTTGATACTTTAATTATTTATTTAGCTTAATGAGGGGAAAATAATGCCTAGTATGCAGTTGTTAACACTTTCTATAAACCTCTAAAACAATTTTTTTTTTTTTGCTCAGTGACAAGAGATCTTCACAGGTTTTTATACAAAATCTGTAAGCAGCTATCCAAGAACTGCAGGTTTTTTCCTCCAGCATTCTTCCTCCTTCTGTTTGCTATTCTACTTGGCTCTGCTCTTATGTGTTAGTAAGAGGTGCCATTCTAAACCAAAAAAAGTTTAATCAAAAGCATATAAATTTACTGATGTGATGATGTATCAAGTACAATGGCTGCTAGAGCAGGCTTTAAAGAAAATCTACAACATACATTGCACTGGATGATGTGCATACTTCATTATGGCATCTCAAGAAACAAATCCTCTTTAACTTGACATAATGAGAAATTTAAAAAGGGGGAAATAATAAACAAAACAAACAGGAGTAATAAAGGCTTGTTTCCTAATTTGACCTTCATGGTACTGTCTCTACACCTACTCCTTATTACTGCTGCTCTGGTTGTTTCCTCAGGTGGAGCAGAGTGTGGGTACAGAGAGACAACTTAGGCCACTTGTGGCTTTTTTTCCACCTATCTGTGCCTTACCTAGAGAGCCCTCTCATAGCCAGAATATTATTCTTGGGCAAAGGCTGTTAAAATGTGACTTTATTGTTTCTGGACAATTACTCCAAGTGTTCGTGTAACACCATACCTAATCTATTAAGTATGGCTAGAGCTGTGTTTCTTTTGTGGAGTCATACCTGGCTTAACACCATGGCTGTAGTCATGTTTGACTGTACCTACTAAGAACCCAAACCAAGGATTTCTCTCACTTCCTTAGACATGACCATGTGTGTACACAGCACAAGGGAAGAAGGAGAGACTGGTGGCTGGCAGTGGCCAGCATTCCTTATCTCCTGATTCTCAAAGCAGCACAATATTCTTTGTCACTGCTCTTTCTCACCTTCAAATGAAAGTGTTGGAAAGACAACTTCTATCCTTTCATTTTAATACATTTTAATCTCATGCTTTACTTTGTCACACTCACTTAGGCTTACTACACAAGACCTCCCATTGATGTTATTAAAATGTCGGCATAGTGATCAGGCTACTTTGAAGATCCTTCCTGGAAAAAAAAAATGGACCAATTTTATCTCTATACATTTTATCATCTCATGCAGATAAAAAAACCTCTTCAAACAATTGCCCAATAGAACAGGTATCATAAGAATTTATGTGGGCAGATAATTATGTTAATTTGTTGTCATTTTTATTATTGCCTTTTATTATTACTAAACTGTTGCCTATTAAAACAGATAAGTAATTTCCCCTTCACAAAAATGAAATAATCTTCATGTTAATATATTTCTAAAATAAAGGTACTCACAATACAAGAAATGTTGCAAGCAATGCATGATTGTGTTTTGTACTTCTGTACTCACAACAGAAGTGAGTATCTGGGGGTCACAAGGAGTACCTGCAAAGCAGCAGGCCTTGGTAAGGTGCAGAACGATGTGTGGGAGCACATCAGACAACTGGGAAAGAGTTTTTTTGCATAAGATATGTGTCTAGCAGATATAGGTTCATGATTTTTTTTGTAACACTCCTCCATCTTCTATTGTTTACAATTCTGCACTGCCATATCACATCTCTCATCAGAGTGCACGACGTTTGAGTCTGGGCTTGTGTCTAGCTGACACATCTCAAAGGCATCTGTGATTCTACAGGGGTGTCACAAGTACATATTTTTAATCCTTTCTTCTTCCTAGTCGTACTCCCGTTTCTGTTTATTAGCTGCCACTCTAGAAATCCTGGGCTTGAAGATTTGCCACCTCCCTGTTTCTTTCTCTTCTATGCTGCCTTCAATCTAAGCAACTAAATTAAGTCAGTGGCACCCAGCTTCCCTCTCAGGGTTTTCACCTGCTGCTTCTAAGGAGAAAAAAGAGCTGTACTCCCCAGTCTGCAGCTGTAGGCTAATTATCTCTGGTCTGTCAGCAGAAAATTTAAAGAAATACACACTTTCACTCGTTTGGGGTTTTTTTGTTTTTTTCTTTCAAGTAAACCACAGGCCAAGTGTTCTCCATGTAATTTTTAATTTAACACTACTGGCTTCAGAGCCTGTACATAATAGATGAATTTGGCTGGGTAGGTTATGATTCACCTAACTCTTCTCCCCAGGCATCCAGTGGAGAATTCATGCACCCATTTGGGTCCTGGACTCCACAACAGAAGTCAGACACCTAAAATTTAGGTTTGAGCATTGCAATGCCCACAAGTCTTTCTGCATCTGGGGCACAGAGATGTAACTCAGCTCTGCCTGAGGCTGTTTGTCCTTCCCCCATTCCTTCAGACTGAAGTCTCCTGCACCACCTTTGCAAATAAATGAATGAAAGGTATTAAAGACATAGAGTGTCTCTTTCCCTCATTCAGATTGTAAATGTTTAAGATTGTGCCTCTGATTTTAAGGGAAATTCAGCTCATTTGTGAGGATATGGAGTTTTTCCAAAAGCAGGAAATGTTTGATAAGAACTCTAGATGTATCTACAAGATAAGAAGCTTATTATTCCTCTTCATAGTATATGGAAGGAATAAAAAAAATCAATTTGTTTAATATGTGACAGTTTCATTAATGATCCTTAAACATGAAATAAATAAGGTCACCCAAAGTTTACACCTGTGCTATTTGAACACCATTAAAAGAAGCATATGGAGCAATGCTGAATTCTCTGTTGACCTAGCAGTAATTTTATTCATGTTGCCAGCAGGAATACACCGCTTATTAATTAGTTTATTCATCCTTAACATTTTTTGCATTAGTTTATAAATAGACACTTCTAGATTAAATCAATCATTTGTCAAAGATCTGAGGGGTCAGCCATGTCCTTGTCAAAGAAACTGGTTAACACTGCATTTAGCAGCTAAAAATTGTCTCTGCTAATGGAAGAGAAATAGGAATCCGTCCAAATCTCATGGAACTAATTCTAAAATAACAAAACAAAGCAGCGAGGCTTTCTTCTCCACCTTATAGTGGAGAACTGAAAGCAGTTGTAGACACCTAAGAAACTGAATCCCATGGAAAAGACATATGGCATAGGATCCATCATGTGACTGCCTGGATGCAAAAAACCGAAGACATCTGAAAATGTCATCTGTGAATCTTGACTGTTGGTGGGAACATCCCTCACCCAGAGTTGAGCTTTTTGAAGTGCAAGGCCTCAGCTGTTTCCTTGGCGCTTCCTGCTGACATCCTTGTCTTTGATGCCAGCACCAGCTTTGCCTCTTTTAGCATAAAGTACTTGTCTTTAACATGAGGATAGATTTTTACCTAAATCTTAAATGATTTTTAACTCTTGCTCCGTTTTCCCCACAGTTTGTAATGTCATTTGGCTTAATAAATTTGGAGCTGTGACTGTTATAAACTGCCCCAAAGGCTCCAGTGGGATGGTACTTTTTGTAGGTATTGTACACTTTGCAAAAATTGTCCCTGCTGCCTGACCATTTGGCATAAGACAACCTGTTCTGCCTCAGTGGTAGAAAATGCACAAGTAAGTTGATGTCATAGATATGTTTACAACATTGTTCCTCTCTGTCTTTACTCTTTCTGAAAAAAAAAAAAAAAAAAAAAGAAGGCATTTGATTTCCCAATAATTTTCCACTGTTTGGATTTTCAGCACTTTGTAGTTATATGAACATCAGGGGGATCTAAAACCACAGTGCTGAAAGAGTTAAGCAGGTTTTAAGCAAAGAAAATATGTGTCCAGACTTGTTGAAGCTTTTAAAATGCCATCTAAAAATCAGTGTAGAGAAGTCAGCACTGGCTCTGCCAGTGAACATAGAAAGCAGCACTTTGCAAAGAGCACTTTCTTGTTCAAGTACTCTAAAAGTGTATTTTTAAACATCTGGAGCTGTGAAAGCTGTTCAGCTAAGACTGTTTGTTACAGGAGGAGGCAGGGGATGGCAAGCAGCCATGGGATCAACAACATAACACCTGGTTTCTGACCTAAAGTGGCTAAGAAACTGAACATCTCATCATTGGCAGCCACAGCTTCCCTGCAACATGATCTCTTCTCTGATATATTTGTGTAGCGCTCTTTTCAGGCCTCCTGTAGGCTTTCGCTCCAGAAAAAAAAAACAACAACCCTCTGAATTCTTTCTTTCCCTGTAGAAACTGGCAGAGAGACAAAAAGCAGAGTATGAAAGACAGTAAATGGATCTCAGCAGGAGGAGCCCTGTTCCCCTTATAATGACCAGCCAGCATGTCTGTTGCTCCAGTGCAGAAATTCAAGTTTTGTCTTTAAAATCACCAGGCGTCTTCTAGACCTCATGGATTCCCTAATTTTTCCTCCAGTTCCATATTATAGCATTCACGCTTCCTGCTACAGGGGTCTAACCATATCAAATGTTGCTCAGTCTGCCAGAAGGATTCCTTACAAGCACTGGGTATTTGTTTCAGTCCTACGCACTTCCATACATTTTTTGCTATAGACGTGTACAAAGTCAGTGGGAATTATGCCTGCGTAGGGCAGAGCTGAATGCAGCCCCAGATTTACTGTGTCATCCAGTATTTGTAACACAATAGTGTTTGTCAAAGTGCCAGTGTGAAGTGCATGTGGATTTCAAACAGCTGTAGTGCTGCCATATGCTGCCCTTTGGTTAAGCCATGACTTAAAGTTCAGCTTCCCATTTAGAGCAAAAATTGACAGATTCATCTTTTTTTGGATCTTCAGAAGCAGTCAGGTTCTTTGTTCTGCATTTTCTCATCTGAATCTCTCTGACTGGTGGTGCTGACACCTCTCCCTGACACTGGTCCTGGAGGGTGCCTTGATTTCTGAAAAAAAGAAACCTCTTGAAGGAATCCACTGTCCACCTTTAGGGAAGCGTTTGGCATCTCAGCCCAAGGCAAAAGCTCAGAGGAGAGTGCATTGCCAGTAAGACCCAATCTCCAACTTTAGGGTGTGGCAAACTGGGACAATGTGAGAGTCAAATCAAACAAGATTTAAGCTGTGCAAGTGGGCTTGCAGCCTTCTCTGAGATGTGAACCCTGCCCTCCATATTAAAGGGGAACTCCCTAAATGTCAGGTTTGGGGATAACCTTGATCAACCTCTCTCACTGAACAAACAGGATAATGCCTCTGCAGGTGACTGGTGAGCAGAGTTGCAGCCTGACTCCCTAGGCTGCCAGTTCATGACTTTTGGAAGCTTTTCTGAGCAACAGCTGTTTCGTCTACCAAAAGTGATAAAACTCCAACAGAAAATAGCTGACAGGGTACTAACCTGAAATCATATAACCATAGCTCTGTTCTGAGTCGTGCAGGCAGTGTATTTCAACCCAGGATTCCTACATCCCTGGTGAATGACCTAAACTGCATGTTTTCAGAGGTCATGGGGATGGTGACAGTCTGGTTGCTAGCAGGGACTTTTAGGACGTGGGAAAGGACCCAGACTTAGCTCAGGGTGTGGTCTGTCTAAAAAAGATGGATTGAGAAATGAGGCAATTTGTTGGTACATGGGTGATTCATGTGGTTTGTGAGGGAAAAAAAAAAGGATTAAGAGGGCTATTTGAGAAAGGAGCTTTATGCATCTGGTTGGAAGATACAACAGAGTATTCAGATAAATATTTCCTGTTAATATATTATAAAGGAAATATCCTGATTTTGCTATAGAGAAACATAGGTAGAAACCCCTTAAGCTTTTCAACTGCAGCCAAAAATATAATCCTCTCTTTCTGGATAGGATAGCTAAGAGGTGCTGAGCAGTTTCAAATCCTGCTACTATTAATACAAGCTTAAAGTTCTTTATCACCATCCAGGATGTTTTACAGGAGTAGTTGCCTAAAATTCTGGGGACACAGTAACTGGCCAGGATGGCATCCAAACTGTTTCAATGCAGTTCCTCCTCAGCTTTTCTAAGGTTATACAATAGGAAAATACAATAGAGCCATGCAATTTTGAGTAGTAAACTATATATTCCCTCTCTCTTTCTTTTTAAGGGACAAAGCAGAACTAAGGGAGAGTTCAAAGTACAGGAAAAAAAAGTGTTGGAGCATGGAAAATTCACTAAATGGAAATAGGGAAGCATGGGTACCACAAGAAAGAGAATGAGATGAATGCATTTTTAACTTTTATTTAGGGTAGAAATATGCTAACAAGTGATAGAATTTAGGAGTTGATTTTCCTGTCTCAGAAGAAAGGAATAGAGAGATTCAAAAGTGGAAAGCTAAAAATTGATCAAAGAAAGCACTCTTTCATATGATGTGTGACTGAACTGTAAAACTCACCTCCACAGAAAGCCACACAGGCCTGGAATTCAGGGAGATTTTTTTAAAAAAATCATAATTTCAACACCCATTAAGAGTGCTCAGAGTTCTGATTTTTCACCGCCCCTAAAGAAAAAAAAAAACAAAACAAAACAAAAAACTTAGTACACTTAACGATTATGTTTAACTTAGAATAGCTGGCAATGGATAGGATCTTTCCAAGAGCCCATATTTCTAGGGAGATTGGAAATGTTACTAATGGGTCTTATATTTTATAGGGATTGAATTGCCACCTGATTCATGTCTGTCAGCTGGTTGGTAATCAGGGGCCAAATTCTTCAGGGCACTGAAATCAGTCGGCTGCACCAATAAGAAACTTCACTTCATGCTGAAGAAACCACGGTTGGGTCAGCCGCTGTTCCAGGAGCCGGCAGTAATGTTAAGTGGAGCCATCAAACAGTAAGTTGGAAGTGTAAATCTCCACAGGTCTCCGTCTGCGACCCAGAAGCAGCCTCTCCAGAGAGGGGCCGACCTCCGGGTCTACAGGAGATACCGCTGTGACAGTCACAGCTGGCTGTCCCTGCATCCGTGATTCTTACCACCCGGGAAGCTTCCAAGGGTTTAATTAAGGCGGATCCTCCTCATTGTTCCTTGCAGAGCACGTCTGGCAGAGCGGTGCAGCAGATGAGCTGAGGCACGCCGAGAGCCCGGCACCAGCCCCACGTGCCTCCCTTACGGGCTCAGCCCCCTTCCAAGGAATCCTTCGCATTCCAAGCGGCTGCTCTCAGGGCCGTGCACAGAAAGCTGAATGGCTGAACCTCATCGCCGGCAGCTTCAGCCCAGCTCGGGGCCGCGGCCAGAGCTGGGTGAAGCCCCTGCCTTGTGCAGCACGGAGCAGCTCTTCCCTTTGAGAAGGACTTATCAAAGTGCTGGGGAGGGAGACCTCGCCACCTCCTCTCCGCCTCCCTGCCAGAGCCTCAGCAGCCCACAGCAATCCTTCCCTCCCCGATTGCGATTGAAAGAGAAAACAAACCCGGTCTAACTTTGATCAGCACTGATGGGGCCTTCCTGGAGCCAAGTGTGTAGGTTTTTCAATCCATGAGTAGCATGACACAGCTCAAGTGCAGTGGTAAGGTGTCTCTGAAAAAGCTGTGGAAAAATGAGTCTCCCAAGTCTCATCTGGGTGCTTGTAGGCACCAGTCTATTAATGGTGCCTTGTGTAAAGAGGATGCTGTGGAAATATTGCAAGCAGCCAGCTACACGGGGAGACAAAAGTGTTGTATAACTTGATAAATATAGTTCTGATGCTATCTTTGAAATATTTAGGCTGAGTAAAAAATCCAAAGTAAAAATGTCTGCTGTTTTGAAATGCAGCACTAGAATGGCGTGGAGGGAGCTGGCAAAAGGGATTTATGTCTTTTCTGCAGGAACAATGTACTAGTATAAATCCCTTGTATTGTGTGTAATCACATAGGTTACACCTTTCAGTGGCCAAAGCATCCAGAATTCAGTTTTATCACTGCTCGTCATAAGAGACAGAAAGGACAAAGCTACATAAAGAAGCTGGCTGCCACCAGACTGGGGTACCAACAGTAAAAGCAACAGCACTTTCTGCGCTCCAGTTTTGAGCTGGCTTAAGGAAACAAACCAAAACCAAACATTAGTTATTGCCAGAAGTCATTCTGTCTTTTTCAAATATGCTCACTCAGTTTTGCGCTGCACATCAATAACTGCTTCTTAATTCTGCTCAAATTATGCTTTCCAAAGTGAACTGCTCACACTTTTCTAGGGAGAAATAATAACATATTTGATAACTTTTCTTAAATTACAAGAAGCAAGACAAAGCAATCTGAGATATTTTTAGCTTAATGTATTGATGAATGGAAATGTAAAACCAAGTGGATTGAAACAAGTTATATTTAAATTGTATTTAGGAATTTTACTGCATGCTATTTTCCTTCAGATGCAACTGCATAAATACAAAAGGAAGAGATAAAGCCATATAAAAATTCAAACTAAAGCTGATTGAAAAATATGGGGCTTATAAGAAAACACACTCTTGGTACAGGGATGGTTTCTGTGTTCCATCAGAACCTTATTTTTTTCAGGAAATGTCGTCACCAGCTGAAATCCAGAGACAGGTATATAAAGGGAGGACAGCCTAGGATAACATTTGAAAAGAAAATTTCAGGGTGAGTAACAAAATGCTTTGTCCAGAAATTAAACCTTATTTGGGACGATATGAAGCCCCAGTGAGGGCTGGTGTGATGGGCAGGGCTGGTGTGATGAGCAGGTGATCATGACATGGCATCGGGGTGTGCAATAAGCAGGCTGAAGGAAAGCAGCCAGCATTTACTCAACAGTGGGAATTTCAGAAAACACCTACAGACCCAGCCACATGAATCTCTACAGCTTGGACACTGTTTTGAGGCCTGGAAAATTCAGATATGCTTTGCTGGTTGTGTACGAAAAGAAAACATAACACATAATGAAGGGAAATTGTGAAGGCAGCGCACACATGATTTTTAACTCTTTGATAATCATTTGGATTTCCCCAAATCTCAAGATCTTTTAGTGTGACAAACAAAGGGCTATTTTGGTCTCCTGGCCTCACATCCTCCCATATTTCTTATGGCAATGAAAGCTGAAGTGCTATTGATTCTGAATAATTAGTAAATTATTCATGTGGTCATACACATCCAACAGCTGAGTTTAAAGACAGTCAGAATTAGGTATGTTGAACGAATTAAGAGATTTGGAAAGACTAGAAACATAGCATGTGGGCATGAACAGATAATGTAATAACATTGCACAGCTGACCTGCTTGTTAAGCATAAGGAATAGAATTGAATGCAGCAGGAGGAAGGAATGAGTTTAAATATTAAAGAGAGGCCAAAAAGACTCATTAAAACATGAACAATTTTTATTACACATTTGCTAGTAATCCAACCTACTTTAATGAACAGATACAGCAAATTGCTGACAATGTTCAATAAAATACAAAATACAATTTTTATGGCATTGATAGCAGTATTTTATAAAAGCAAGTCACTGTTGGTATGTTTTTGAGTACAATCTTCATAATATTCAGAACAACACTCTTATAAAGCATTTTCTCATAGCTAAGGGCTATAGTAAAATCTGTATGAGTATTGCTTATGTGTGTGCAATTCTGAACTACAGATAAGTAGGACCAGATCTCAAACTGAACTATGCTAATTTATATCCACTGAAGGTCTGATCTAGAAGCAGCTATCCTCCCACCCTCAACAAATTCCCCATATTATTAATTTAATAATTGCACTTCTTCAGCAGTCTAAGCACATGAGGGTTTTTCAATACGCTTATGAAAACACAAGTTGTATTCCAGCTATGACAGCTGTGCACAAGGTTCTCTGCTTTTTGGAGTTTGACTAGTCCTACAGTTCTTGCAGATCCTTCATGTCTTTTTCACAGGATCTGAGGCTGCAGAAAGCACTGAGTTCTGGCCTGGGCTCTCCTCCCTATTAGGCTCATTCTCCCCTCAGTGTCTAGAACAACTTGGCCTGATCTCCTCACCTACCTGAAACAACCAATACTTATCAAACACTACACTTGCTTTTCATCTTTCAACACTTGTCTTCTGCACGTTTTCCACCAAAGCCTTTCCCAGAGATGTGAAGACCCTGTTTCTCTACTTCCACAGCTGCCACCTTTCTCTGATTTCTCCCTGGATTTTGTCATTGCAGATCTCCCTGAAGAAAGTCACTGCTCAGAAAATCACTGTCCTCTCACACACTTTCCACCTCTTGCCTCATCCCACTGTTCCACAGGTCTTCCTTCAGAAGCAGCCACCAGCACCTCCACCTCCTCATCCTCACTGTGTATGGGCAGGCTCCTTCTCAATAGGGTTTCCTATGGATTGCATTATGCCTTAATTATGCATCGAAGTATTTGCATGAATCATGTGAAAGACGGGTATTATTATTTTGTTTCATAGGCGGTAGCTCAGTCAGCTGAATCCAGCACCATTTGGATTATGAATAGCACAGCCATTAATACACTGTGGTATATGCGCCAACATCCATTTTTTTCCAAAACAAATATTACTTGATTTCTGGTCTGATGCTTCACGTAATGACATAACAATTGTATAAGGAGTTTGTTTGGTGTTTTCAAACCCTGGGCATTTTCCCCACCAAAATTTGTATTGTGGCTGTGAAGATGGAGAGCAGCAGTTAAAAAGACTGAATTTTCATTGTCCTTTATTTTGCTAACCACTACAAAATTTTAAGCTTTTCTGCAAAAAGAAAATTTATGGTGCCCATAGAATCAAAACGAGTGTGTTGCTGACTGAGTGAGCATTTGATCAATGCATCACAGCAAAGCTAAAGAGACAGGCTGAACAAGAGGTACAAGGTTTTAAACCAAGGCAGTAACATTGTTATGCTTACTTTGTGAGGCACTATTTTATATAACAGATCCTAATTCCACTCTAGCTGGATAACTACTGTGAATTATAATTTTATTTTCCACTTAGTGGAGCCTATTGACTTGGACTAGCTCTTGCCAGAGAACCAGTTTTGCAATAAAGGCAGTAAATTCTGATTTTGTGCTTGTTTGATAATTAATAGTGAGGTGTCAGCAGCAGGAAAAAATGAAAGTATTTTTTTCCTCTGCAAGTTATAAAAGATGGGTTGTAAGACAATGATTTTATGCTGAGTGTCTAAGGCATCTTTTACTAAAATGAGTCCAGCAACTCAGTAGAGGTTTTGCTCTGTTTGGGAAGGTATGCGTGCAAGGCACTCCTGTTAACCAAGCATCCTTGGCCCCAGGCATAAATATACAGATAGTTATTACACTGGCAAGGATTTTCCCCTCCCAGTGGAGACACAGTTTTTTAGCAACAGCAATTTTCCCCTGTTGCTAAGACAGTGGAAAAATAGGTGCCCATGGGTGTCAGTATACATGCTAGTTATAAATACATATAATAATATATGTTTCTTTTACTTGGAAAAAAGAGGCACAGTAATGAAAACACCATGTAAACTTGACACTATTGAAGTACTTGTTTATCAACAGCTTCCAGTATTTAACAAGGATTAAAATACAAACAATAGCCTTGGCCTTAACTGAGCTAGAGCCACAGCTCTAACAGATGGCTGTGCCAGACAGGCTTTCAGCACAGACCAGACCTGAGCACCTCACAGCAGATGAGGACGTGGGAGCCCTCACGACAACCAACCGAGATCAGCAAGTGGAATTGCCCGTGTGCAGCCATGGAGCAGGGAGTGAAACCACAATCCAGCTGAGTATCTGTGTGCTCAGAGAACACAAGGCTATCTCCTTTGAAGTGGCTTAACAGACATAAATAGAGGATTAGGCCCAAGATCTACTGAGATGCCAGAGGATGCTCACATGATTTACTCTTATGCCTTCTGCTGGACCAAATCTCCAAGGTCATCTGTACCAGAGCCAGGAGGTAAACCTAAGTTCCACTGTGACTTTCCCTTTAAGGTCAACTTCCAGCACAGATGCTGTGACCTGGATCTCCAAAATGAGCTCCAACTGCAAGAAGTCATACTAGTTCAACCATCTCCCAGTCCAGGAGTTTCTGTACGTCCCATTTCAGAGTACTTGTGTCATTGCGACATGCCAAGTGTCCTAGCCATGCTGTCATTTTTCTCTGATTATTCAGAAAATAAATCATTTGACAAATGGAAATGGCATGACCCATACTAAAAATAGCTAACTGTGAAATTTCTATGGCTAATTGGCATCTGTTGTTAAAGTGACACATGCATATTTGCCCTCTGTAGACCTTCCCACCTGTTACTCCATGGACCATCATACCATATACGTGCTGCTAACAAAACAGAAAGGTGCTTCACTTTCAGGGTGATTAGGCTTTGTCAGAAAATTAAGGTACTATTTATTAAATTGATTTGTTACCCTAGTGAAAATTAGGGCAGCAGAACCAGAGGAATTGCATTAAGGCTTGTCCTACCTGCACGTTTGCCCCCATCTCCCCTAGGCTGCAGTAAAAGAATCATGAAGAGATGTCTTGACTTTGCAGCACTTCCAATCCTTTGTCATCCCCCCAATGTCTTTCATCTCCTGTCCCTTCTTGCTCAGCCCTGTCACCCCAGGCTCACCACTGCCCCTCCTCAGGAGAAACCATATCCAGAAGGCTTCAGGTTTGTTTTTTTTTTTTTTTTTCTTGGATCCTGCCCACAGAGTATATCTACCACATAATGCTTGGGAATCATTTATGTGGTTGTATGCTCAACTCCAAGATCATCCAAGAAACCTGGCTACTGCATCTGACCGCAGTTCACTGACTTCCAAGGGCATAAAATGCCCAGGTGCTTTCTAAAATCTGCTGATATATGGAACAGAGAATTTGAAAGAAGTAGGTTAACAGAAGTCAGTGTACTCTAAGGAGATTTCCTATAAACTACTAGCAGTCAGGTTGGAGAGAGGGGGGAGAGGAGGAAGAGAGAGACAGGAGGGAGGCAGGCAGGCAAGCTTGGTGACTTATTTATTTTCATCCTTTAAAAAATAAAAAAAAAATTGCAAAACTAAAGAAGAAATACTTAGAAGGCAAGGTTTCCATAGGAAAAAAATA
Source organism: Passer domesticus (assembly GCF_036417665.1). Lineage (NCBI taxonomy): Eukaryota > Metazoa > Chordata > Aves > Passeriformes > Passeridae > Passer > Passer domesticus. The sequence goes on along the minus strand of NC_087475.1, from coordinate 36,837,432 downwards.
TTTTATTTTTTTAAGAACAAATTCAGTTTGAAACAGACGTGGAATGTGATTTTCATAATTTTCATTTTCTGGGAACTAATTGCAATGTGGAACTAAAGCAGATTTCAAACTTATGACCGGCTAGTTTTAATACAGAATGAAACAAACAAACAAACAAAACCAAAAAATAAAATTTAAAAAAAGGAGAAAGAAGAAATTATTTATAACTCAAGCATAATACTGTGTTACTTACAAACTGGACAAAGAAATTCTTAAATAAATATTCATGGTACACAATTTCAGCACAAATATGCGGCAATTTGGCAACCTTTTATATAATTTTTTCCTCAATACAGTGCAAAGGGGAATGACACTGCCTTTAAACAAGCTGTAGCTAAATACATTGCAAAATTCAAATTTTATACAAAACATCTTGCTCAGACTTTATAAAAAACCAACATTGCTCTATATACACAATCTGGTTAAGAAAAGCCTTTTTTATCTTGTTTTCATGTGTTTTTTTTAATTATTTAAAAATGTGAATAAGGCTACTGTAACACCCCAAATCCATATACAGTAAATCTGAACCTATTTACAGCATCTTCACTTAGACATGATGGTGCAAATTCCAATTTGGGTGACTAGGGATGATCATACAAGCAAGGCATTTACAGTAACTTTTCAAAGCTGGACCAACGTCAAAGAAAGGAACAGTTGGTAGATTGTCATAATTCTGCACCAGACACAAAACAGACGCACAGTACATTTTTTTTTTTCAATTGGTTGCAGGTTGCTCTTGAGCAATTAGTCTGATTTTTTTTTCACAGTTTAGTATATAACTAGAATGTAGCCAACTGATGAAGCATAGATATGATTTAATAAAAATAAGGATCAGTAAGCCCATCTTTTCCCTTCCCCTCCCCCAAAATAAAATCTTAATGACTTACAAGAGAACCTTGTATGGATGGATTCATAGAAAAGAAGGGTTGTTGAAAAGAATTACATATGTACTGTAGTTAGTCACCATGGTAACCTTCCACAGAACCATGGGTTGGAATTTTTTTTGTTTTTTGTTTCTCTCTTTTGGACCAACATCCCAACATTATCTTCAGATTCAGAAAACAAAGAGAGTGATCACGTCTATGACAGATATTTTTCTTTTCTTTTTTTTTTCTTTTTTTTTTCCTTGCAGGTGCTCACCAGAGGTCTGAGAACCCTGAAATGCTGTTGCTACATTTTCTTTCCAAATCAGAAAGCGAAGTGTTACCATAGTAACATGACTATGTTAGAAATGTCTATTTGCATAGCACATATAAAAGTAGAGGTTTTTTTTTTATTTCCTCCCTAGGGTGGGAGCTTTAGGGGAATAGCCATGCTAAAGAGAAAACTTTAACCTGAAAACCCCCTCTACGAACCTCAACACAATCTACAGAACACATCAGCCTGTAAGGCAAGGGAAAACACAACACAGAAAATAAATGCCGGCACATCTTGTTGCTGTTAAATATGTGATGCATTAACAATGAATTCCTGATATTTTGGACCTTATATTTTCTACTTTCCTCTTACAAGATGCTTTGGAATTTTTTTTAACTATGCTCCCACTGGTGGTTTAGGATAGCTGGTTTTTTTTTCCCAGAAGTATTTTTAAAAAAAAAAAAAGTGCGCATATGCATACATATATATACATATGTATGCATACATACTTATATATGTGTGTATATATACATAGACACACACACACATATATATGGAAAATGATGACAAGTTAAGACTATGCAATTGCCGCAAATGAATTTCACATCTTCTGGTGTAGATTCTGTGCAATCTCAAAATATATATTAGTAAAAAAATCCAAACCAAAAGTAAGAAAGAATGAATAAAAGAAAAACTCTCACTTTATATCCCTTGTGTTCTATACACCTATTATAAATAAGACATATTTTCCATCTCCATCTCAGTGTCATAATTTATTTTACTCTTACAGACTGCCAGAGGTTTGCCATATGTGCTTTAACCTTGCAACAGAGCACCAATGAACTGCTGTGTCAGTCAGTACCTACACTCACTGTGCAGGGACAGCACTACAATAAGCCAAAGTGCCAAAAGGGTCAGTCACAAAGAAATTCTGCCTCAGAGATGAGCAAGTTTTTGTGGTTTGTTGTTTTGTTGTTTGCTTTCCCCACAACTTTATCAGTGACAGAATTATAGCTCATTTGACCCACTGGCTTATAATCATCTTGGGCACTTGGCTCTCAGTTGTTTTCTTAAATGCTTTCCCTGTGTTTAGTATAATGTGATAGTATAGCAGCTGAGTCTGCTTAAAAGTCATCCAAGGCAGACTATGTTTTTGCTACAGCTTCAAAGCTGTGTATTTTATTGCCAGTACCACAACAGCCCTGCCCTAATACATCCTCAGTGGCCTGCTATTGTCTTGTCTTCTCCAGGCTTGTTGACTTACTAACAATACCCCTTTGTTCTACTGTATTGAAGGTACTATTTTTTTCTGCACACTGGTATTTGATAACCGTGAATTCCTTCAAATGCAGCCTTAACCCACTGCACATGTTATTGTGTTTCCTACTTGCCTCTTAAAACTTAGCATACCAAAGTGCTGTGCTACCTAAATGCATTTGTTTTTTTCTTCCTAGTTTCTATTTCTGAGGCAGCAATATTCAATTGCAACCTCAATCAGCCCTTCCCTCCACCACCCAGTCCTGCTCTTGACTTTGTTGACAGCCTAACTTTTTGGCTGGAAGGCTCCTTACTATCAAACACAACTTTTATAAATGCATTACCCATTCGAGTGAGGCTGCTGTAGCAGATGGATGGAGTGCGGATCTCCAAACATTAATGTTCCATTAGTGATTCAGGAGGTGGAGTGAAAGGAAATCTCATGTGAAGGATGGCAGAGCCCCGGATAACAGAAACAAATGGAACAGTGACGGACTAAAAGCAAGAGAACTTTAACAAGTCTTACTTAGACACCAAGGTCTGTGTGACAAATCCAGTACGCACTGAGAGACACACAAAAGTCAGAAGATTGCATTTCAAGCTTGGTATTTCCTAGAGCACCTTCCCAGGATGCCTAGAGCTATTAACATCCACGGATTGCTCCATCTTCCCTTGGCTTTTGTACATGCCTGAATGCCCACAGCACATGGCTTTGAGGATGATGAATGTAACAAGAGTACAGCAATCAGAATGGGCATCTTCTACATAAAAGTCTTCCAGCTTTTAGTGAATACTTATTCACTGAGATAGGGATTCTACAGACTAGGTAAGCTGTCCAGCTCGCGTCGGTTCCTGGAGAAAGAGCTGTTGCCTTCTCCCCCCTGTGCTTAAGTCAATGCTAGCGCACAAGGCGTCATCACAAACCCCAACAGAAAGCATTTGACCAGTGAGTTTCCTCTACGACTCAACTGTACCACAGAGCTGGTTGTGTGTTCCTCAGACCTTGTAATAAATGTTTGCTGGACTCTGAGGAGGCATCTCTTGAACTATGTACACCGGATGTCCATAGTCGCCGCTGACCTTTTCATAGTGGGGGCAAAAGACACTGTCTGCAGTCCTTAGAGGAATGATAATGTCACTGGGCTCAGAACCATTGTTGTTGCCACTGCGTTTTGGGGTGGCTAATGTACTAAGTGACAGAGTTGTCGTGTGTTGCGGGGAATGCTTCCTGTGTCTTCTCCGGTACTTCAACAAAAGAACCACCAAAGTGATGATGATGACGATGAAAATGATGCACCCTGATGCAATCCCTGCAAATAAGGCCACCTCTGAACCCAGTATACTGGAATGCCCAGCCTTACTGCCATCTGTGCTAGATCCTGGAAAGAACGGAAATACAACAGACAAAAGTTATTGCCATCCTGTGACCCATTTACGTTGCTTAAAAATGTGTAGAGTAAGCAAGACTGGAAGAATTAACTGACAGCTAAACTTTGACAAACCAATTACCCTGTTAGATAGCTAAATGCAAACAGCCGAAGTCAGCAATCAATATAAAGCAAGACTTTGTGCCTGTTGGTCTCACTTTTGTGTTGCTCCCAAACCACCCTGTTTCATACATCATCATCCATCAGCGGCGAAAACTGTCACTGACAAGGCAGCCTTTGATGCACACAGCATCTTTTAACAGATGCAGGCCAGCCCCAGGCACAAGAGAAGGGTGGGATAGGACTAGAAGGGAAAATAACACAGGGAAATGACAATTCTCAGAACAACTGGTACTATTCAGTGCCACGCTGCTCCCTCTGCTATTTTATCTTTCGCATATTGATTTAAGTTAAACCATCCTTAGTGCCTCTTTACAGGGACTCCTCTTGCTTGGAAATGAAACTAAGGAGCTTGATGCAGCATGGGAGACAGGCAGAATGGTTTTGGCATGTCTGTTAGTATTAACTTACATTTACTTAAAAGAAAACAATGCCATGCATTTGGTAGTCAGGAAAAGCTCATGTGCTGAACAGCCTGTTGAATATTTGCTGCTTATCACACCATCATATTATTTGTCACAAAAATTACATGAATGCTTATTGACACTTTTTCACTTCTAAGTTTTAACCTATTTCCGTCTCTTGATGTTCACTTACAATAGAAAAATGATACAGATGCTATATTCACATAATTGTTAACTCTTCCTACCAAATCCTCTGCAGGGATCAGCTGAAGCCACTCACTCTATCAAAAATTCATTAGCCCAGTAACTAAAGACACAGCTGGCAAGAAAAACTTGTGGCCTTTTGTGGGAAACCTAGAATCACTTGTCAGCAAAGTTTTGCTTTGTAGCATTATTAATTACTGAATTTTCTTCTGGACATCTTGATTCGTAGGAGTTAGGTTTTCTCTTGTTCACCCTATGAGTGAAATGCATCCTGAAGATATTTGTTTTAAATCATCTATTTATTTTGTTTAGATAATTATTTAAAAAAACCCAAAAAAACCAACAAAAAAAACCCAAAATCAAACCCCAAAACTTTACATGTAGTAGAAGACCAGCCATACATGTCTAGACTTCATATGGTCAGCTAAAACATCAGGACATTAATTATAGATACCCTGAAATAAACTTTATAAATGGCTGTTAAGAACCTCTTGGTAATGTATTATGTGGGAACAGAAAGAGACTCGTTTATCTGCCAAAGTACTAAATGTAAGGCAGCACTGACCACTGTAAAGCTGCTTAGCAAATGCCTATCCAAAAATTTTCCTGCAAATGAGAGACACTATTACAAGATGTAATTAACTTCTACAGCAGAGTGGAAGAGGGTGAGAGCAGCTATTGCCAAAACTTGCAGCTCCCACACGCTATCCACCAGGGCAATCAGAACTGGCCTTTGCTTCATCTCACGATGAAAACATTTGCTTTTCTGCCATGTTAATGGCAAAAAAACCACATTTGGGACAAAGGAGGAGACAACTTTCCAGGGCAAAGTCCCACCACACCTACCTGAGTGGTCCTTCACAAAGGGGCTGGTGGTGGAACTCTTCCCATTGGTGCCAGCTTCCTGCTCAGGACGCTTGGTGGGATCCGTGTGCCGGGGCTGCCCTGCTGAGTTGGGATCTGGGGAGAGAAAGAGGACTCATGCAGCTTTGGCACTTGATGGTATGGAGCCTTACAAGCTGGCTCTAGGTACCTCATGAGACACAAATGATTTAACAGAAGAACCTTTATGCAAAGGACTGGGAGATATAAGAACGCAATTTTCCTTTTAAAGCAAAATGGTTATATTAGTTATTTCAGGTTTAAATTGTGAGGCCATCTGCAGAAACTATAGGGTCTCCTGTAATTGGCAAGAGAAGCTTAGCAGATGACATTTCAGTTTAACTGAGGAAGTTGATTGACTACTGAACCAACTTCTACTTAGAAGAATAATTCTTTCTTCCTGCACAATAGGTTATCTATATGTGAAAAGAGACAATGAACAAAAACCTCTCTGTAATCAGAATTCATAACAAGCAAACTATAGAAATATTAGCTTCCCTCTTTTCATGTATTTTAAATAATTCTGAGCAGCAGAGTTGTGGCTTTTGTTTTTAAAATAAAAATAAAAATGACTGAAACACACTACTCCCAGGCGACCTTTCCTTCTAGGGATCTCTCCAATGAAGAGATCTTATTACACTAACCCTCCTTCTGTAGAAATCTGTCAGTAGCCGAGGAAGAGAAAATAGGCTGTGCTTTCAGACTATAAGGGAGGAATGACCACACTAGGCTCGACTGGCTCTCTGCTCTACACTGCTAAAAGAAGCCTGAAAACTAAAAAGGACATTGAGACGGATCAAAGTGATTTCATGAAACAGCAGATGGTCTTTACCTTGTCCAACTTTCATGAGGATCTTCATGGTTTTTGTCTGGCACACCCCTCCCTCCTGGTTATCCAGGCCCTCCAAAGACCCATTTGATGTTGCTGATTAAAAATAAAAGAAAAATAAATAAAAATAAAAATAAATAAAAATCAGGAAATCAACAGGCAAAGTGATGTGAATATGAGTCTCTGAAAGCAGGGATCTTTCAATCTACCAGGACCTGTTTTTGTTGCTCAGGCTGACCTATGGAAAGTTGTGAAATGTTGAAAGCCAAAGGAATGAATACACTGGTAAGCTGTACAATATATACAAATGGAGGAATGTGTTATCAAGGTTTCAAATTTACCCAGCATCCTTTTATTTTCCTATGCACAATTGACTGACTGACTGACTCGGACAAAAACACACCATCTTGCTAAAAAGGTGATGGAGTCAGCTGAAAAGGAAGCTCTGGCAGGCTCAGAGGAGAAAAGCACTGAAAAATCACTCTTTTTTTTCCCCCCTCCCAACAATATCTTTATAATCACCATGTTACACCTGCTTCCTCTATTACAAATCTCCTGCTGGAATAAGTGAACACACACAAAAGACCCAGGTGAAAGCTAAGATTCTGAACTGATTGGAAAACCATTTAATATTTTAAAGCACAATCTCACTTTTCTCAGCATTGAGGAGCCTCTGCGGGGGCGGGGGGCAAAGGGGAGTACGCTCTACTCCCAGGGAAACCTTTTAGCTCACACAAACAACGGGCTGCTTTCCCCTGTGCCGCTATTGTTCTTGCTTATCTAGGTGCCAGCCGGAGCCACGCGATCCGGGCGCAGGCTGACACTGCCGTGCCATGCACCACTCCCTTGGAGAACCCACGAGGCTGAATCACCATGCATGGGTGCGCTGCTGCCGCCCCAGCCAGCTGCTGGTTGCAAAACAGCTGCTGGCAAAGGATTCGGCAGCTCCTCAGCAGGAGGTGTTGGGGCCACCGCACTGCACTGGCCACGGGCCACCATGAGCGGGGCACAGCTACAATCGGTGGGCTGTGCATTCTCTGTGCAGGGAATGCGCCGGGGGTCTTCCTACCCTGGTTGTCCTCGGCATGGAAATTTCACTGTCATTTCTTGGAGCTGTTTATCTGAGGCCCAAAATAAACTTATGGGAGGGTGTACTGGGCAACCAACCGGAGAAAACACATGGAAAATGGGATATCAGGGAGCTGAGTGCTTGGCATGGCGGGGTGGTGGTGAACTGCTTAAGCAGCACATGCCTCCCTCTGCCCCTCTCCTTTCAGTCTGTAGGCTTTACACTCTTCAGGTCTTTGTTTTTAATTCTCGCTCCCTCTCTTTCACCTTCCTTGGGGATTTTCTTTCAAATGCAGTCTATGTATATTTCCTTTTTCCTTCACAATGTCTTCCTACCCCCATGGCAGTATTTTTCTTGCTCTAATCTTCTCTCTAGCCGTAAAGATATAAACCCCATACTGCTGAACCCTGCTTCCTAGCCTTTGATCTGAGTCTTGTTTTTGTTCCACTTCTGACTCTTTTGTGACCAACTCGAATTACAGCCACCATACAAACTTCCCAAACTGTGCTTTCTTTTCCTAAAATTCCCTTCTCCTAATATGTGGTCCCTCCCAGTTCCTCCTCTTGTTCCCTCCCCCCTGTAAAAACATGACAATAGCTGTATGGCAGAAAGACTTTTCAAAATACAAAAGAGCACGTTGAGTAATTTAAGATAAAAGCTGATCTGAAATGTGTCACTGCATTGCAAGGCTTGGAAAATAATGGAGACATATAGTTTTGTTTTCTTTTGGGTTTTTTTTTTGTTTTTTGTTTTTTTGGGTTTTTTTCCCCAGAGGGGAAAAAAAAATCAATACCAAGAAGCCATCCTGGACATAAATCAAATGTGTCTTTGCTGAAAGTGTTTTTTATGATCTATCTGCCAATGTACCAGCACAAGGACACAGAGAAAAAATGCAGTAAATAGAAATATCAAAGCTGAGCACCAATTTAACGTACAAATAATAAACACTGACTTTGTTTTGTGGTTTTGTTATTTGATTCTTTTTTAAATCGAGCCGAAGGGAATCACATCTCTTTAAACACTTTCTACTTGATTTTAATTGACTAGAATGCTGCTGCTGCTTCTGAACACCAATGCCTTTTTGTTCTTTAAAGGCCTATCCACTTAACCCATGGAGCAGGAGACCTCAACAGGATGCAGAGGATGCAGTCTGACCTCAGTACAGAATAAAAAAGTAAGATGAAAAAAAAAAATGCAAAAATTACTTCAAATACAGTCTCCAAATGGGAAGACCCAGATGTACAATGAGTCTGGTTGTGTGCCTACGCCAGCGCAATCCTCCTCGCTTGCTTGCTAAAAGAATGCTTTCATAGCTTTGATGTCAGATGAATGAATTTGCAGAAGTATTCACTTTTTCCACAGTTCTTCAAGGGATTTTAGGAAAGCCTACGTTATAGCTCAGAGTACAGACTGCTACGTCCTGAGGAACAGGGAATTTTCAAAGAGAAGCATTTCAGTGACAAAGCAAGTTTCCTTCTCAGCTTTTCCTGTAATTAAACTGACAATTACCCAAGGCCACTGGAGGAAATTATTTTTCGAAATTCATTAAGACTACCGAAATACAACCTTGCGTATCCCTAGTGTACCAGGAAGAAAGTGGGTAGCTTTAAACACATCGCTTTAAGCTTTGAAAAGCTTCACTGAGAAAAAGAAGTAATCTGGGACAGCAGAGAAAACACAGTTTCATACAGCTAATGCCCCTTGACAGCGCAGTGTACAGAAGTCAAACAAGGGAGTGAGTACAAAATATTCCTCAAACACTTTCTGTGGCCTTTCTATATTGATCTCCAAATGAAAATTACACCCACTGTAATTTTAGCTCCTCCACTGCATCCACACCTCTGTGGGAAAGTGACCCAGAACTTGCAGCTCTGCTCACACTGAAAGGATATTAAAAAAAAAAGCCCCCGATAGGAGTTTTGGATTTAAACACAAATGTAACATAAGTTTCTGGTATCCAAAATGGAAATGTTATCCTCCAGTGTGTTTATGTAATCAGATTTTAAACTTTCCATCCAATTCATTCTTTTATATATATATATCTATATATAGATATATAGATATATATATATAAAAGAACATTTTGGTCTAAATATGGATATATTTTAAAGCCAGTTACTTAGATGAGTTACCATACAAAGCCCTCTGCTAAGAAGACTAAATACTGAAATGTTAACATTAATAAGCATAACTAATGATTAATATGAAGTTTCTCATTAGTATTAGTATGTTCTCAGGATCCCACACTTCATTTTCTATTAATACAGCAATAAGTAGGAATGTTGAAGTAAGTAAAATGTTGCTAAACAGGTAGCAAAATATTTTTAAATCTTTTGATGGTTAAATACCTCTGATTTTCTGAGACCTGTCCTGCTCCAGTGGTGTCAACTGCAAAACTAATAATTACAGCCCAAACGACATTAAATTATTCAAGAGTTTGTCCACACCTAAAAATAAAGACATATAACTGTGCTAAAATCTCTACTACTTTTAAGACTTTCTAACAACATTGTAATAACTTATAGGCCATTTTACAGTAGTTTATCAGACACTGTCTGCATTCCTTGAATATAACACCAGCTGCCATTTTATAAGGAATGCAAGTTTAGCTTGTCAACATTCCGAAAACACTTATCTATTATGAAATTAAGGTTTAAGAATCTTGCTGGTACATACTTACTTTAGAGAAGCTAGTATACATTTGCAGGTTCATAACACACTACTTTAACATATCCTCCTCCATACACATGGGAGAAATTAAATTATTCAGACCAAAAAACCTCATTCTGATCTGCCTCCCCGTCTTTGAAATACATGAATTGTATAAAAACAAACAAAACCCCCAACAAAACAAACAAACAAACAAACAAAAAAGGCTGGAACTAATGTAAATCAATGTATAATGTTTTACATTTATTTGCTTTTAAAACTCCACAAGTGCTGCTTATTGTACAAAGTGCATTAGTCATAAATGCAGAGGCAGGGAGTCAGTGAGCATAGCAGAGTCAGCTGACAAGAACAGTTCCTGGCTATGATTCTTATACAGTCCCCATGGAGAGGAAGTAATATTACATTTTAATATGTCTTCATTTGATTGTTATTACTCTGCCTCCCAGGAGGCTACACCACTGCATGGATCATGGCTGTTTGCAACCTACCAGGTTGGTAACATTGCTCTAATCAGACGAGAATTAAGCTGCTGGATTTGTGCCTGTATATAGCTTTTCATTCACAAAGAGATTAGAAATGAAGGCACAGTCATAAAAATTCAACTTCCTTCACTCCGAAAAACACACATTAGTTACAAAATGAAAAAATGCCATCACAATTACTTAAAAGACCAGCAGACAAAAATATCAGCCTTTTAATTCTGCTACACTTATTATCCACAGTTTCATGTTTTTGGATTATGAAAAACATTACCTATTTGCAAATGAAATGACATATGCTTTGAACCAACACAACTTTAAAACATCTGTTTTTAGAGCTTGAACATGAAATGGACTACATCACTGATGAGAGAAATTATGATGATCATATTTAATTTTCCTGTGAAAACTAAATAGACCTTAAACCACGGACTACAGGAATAAAATGAGTGATATCAACTGATGGGCAAGGGCAAAATTGACTTTGCCCCTCCTTAGTGTGCTGGACAATAGAAGTCATTTGGCAATATATAAAAGACACAGCATTGATGAGGTCATCGAGAATTGCTGCTGACATGGATCTGTTAATAACAAATTGAGAATTACAGGTTTTTAAGGGGCAGTTTAGTAGTATCCAATAGTAGTGATTTTCCCAGTTTTTGTTCATTAAATACTGCTTGAATACTCCATTAGAAAACAGATTTTTCAAAATCAGAATAAAATAAAATAATACTACCCTTTTCCCCTTTTCCCATGCTGTGCTTAGAATGAAAAAAACAGCAGCAAAAATCCACACAAGCTTTAGATCCAACAGTAGTAAGAAGGTAAGAATAAAGTGAAGTTGTACTCCATCACACATGCACTCTCAAAATTACTAAGTACATGTAAAGTTGTTGAGAGTTTTTTATTGTATCAAGCAATAGAATACTGTTTTGGCCAGGCATCATTGTTTGTGCTCTGACTGCTTTCATCTGCTTTTGGTCCTTTTAATGTTCCTCTTAGTAAAGCACTGAATAAATAATTCTTCTTTTCCATAAATTTAGATAATTTATGGGAGAGGTTTAAGAACACCAGAAATCACACACTGCAAAACCACAAATCACTGATCACAGGAGAGAGGTTGTTTCCAAACTACCCATGGACGAAAGAACAAGATACGTGAGAGAATAGAAAGTGTGTTTTAATTAAATGACATTAAATTCTGCCCCCCAGTAACAATGCCAGATCTGCATGGAGATCTGAAACAACAAAAAAAATTGTTCAGGCCTCTCACCAAGGAGCAGGTAGTTTGGACACATTACTCTGGGTGAGCTCAAGAATGTTTAGATAGAAGAGAAATATGCTAGTTTCAAATACTAGCAACTAACGCTTTCCCTTTTCTTGTGGTGACAAAAAAATTGACCCTGAAACCTTCACTTTAAAAAAAAAAATTAAACTGTGTTCCGAAATTTCACTATCAGCAGTCCCAAACCTGGACCATAAGTACTAAAATGTAAATGCACTATGAATAGTTGAATGGAGTGCTGTTATGTGTTGACTGTGTTTTTAATCAACAGACAATAAAATGAAAACTTTCTACTGATCTTTCAGAGACAAAGAGATGATCCTAAAAAAAACCCCAACCAACAACAAACAAAAACCTGCTGAATTTGCTCTCAGCAAATACAATTTAGGACCCCAAGACTAAAATGAAAAATGTATAAAAGCAGCTTACCAATAATTTTGGTTTTTTTCTAACTTTTTTTTTTATTTGCAACGTCAAGGTGGCAGAATTTTGAGGAGTTTCTCAGGTTTAAAAAAAAAAAAAAAAAAATTTAAAAACCCCTCATTCTACCTTATTCCACATATTGTTTCAAATTAAGATAGATTTTTTTTCCCTTAAACTAGGGCTCATGGAGTGTTTATAAATACTCCTGATGCCAGCCTTTTTTCCTCTCTATCCACATGTGAGGCAGAAAGGACAAGATAAGAGGGAAAGGACAAGAATTCTCTATTCTTCTTTTTCATTTTGCATTCTTGCTTTTTAAATTTAAGTCCTCTACTGCGTGTCTCGGGATTTATGTATAAACAGGATCCACAAATTATATTCTCTACAGCAAGTAAACAGCAATGCCCTCTCCAGTCAAGCTAAAACCAGAACAAAATAAAGTAAAATAAAGAACAGGCCACTTTCTGCCAGGAAGAAGCAATGGCTCTGCAGTGAAACTTTGTAATTCACTTTTCTAACCACTGCTCTGAAATGTGTCTTGTCCAACTGTGAATAGCATGGGGCTTGTGGTACTTAGATGGGACTCATGATATAAGGGTATTTATATAATTCCCCATAAAAGTCTCCACTTGTATTCATATGTTATGAGAGGGACAGATTCTATTACTGTTTCAATGATTTTCTGAGAGTGCAATGCGGAGGACGCAATCAAGACAGAGCCAATCAGCTTTGTACTGTAATATACTTTGGTATATACCAGCTGTATGATTCCAGGGACAGCTCTGGAAATCCACAGACTCTCCTTCCCACATTTCATGTCATCCAACAGCACAAAACAGGGAGAGAGTTGTGATGTTTCCTACAATCAGAATTATTTTATTAATTCCAGGGAGGCATGGCACCAAGTAAGAAAAATATACATGGTAAAAAAAGCGCTGCTTATGTCAACAAAGTATTTCCATAAAGAGAAAATAGAGACAGTGAGAGAGCTGGAAAATATAAATAAAAGCTGTGAATTCCAACTGGTTACTGCTGCCTATCATTTTAAAAACACCACCACCTTCTCACTGAGTTAAGGAATACAGCTGAAGTGTACTGAACAGTAAACTATTTGCTGAATTATTATCCATTACTGAAGGTCACAGGTTCCACCCACCCACAACAAAATCCTACTTGCTTCACTGCTGTCAAGTGCAGTGCCCCTTTCCAAAACTCCCTGGGAATGACTTGGAGATTATATAAAAACAAACCAGAAAAGCATCTCAATGCTGTATATACTATGAACGATGAGTCTTTCATTACAGTTAAGCATTTCTAAAAGAATTTCAGTTCTATATTTCACATACTCTGAGAAATGTTGTCAGATAATGATCCACTGCACACATGGTTGCTTCTAGTTTACATAAACAAATTATATATTTGTGAGTGCTGAAGTAACTGTGGCAGATGTAAGCCCACTAATTATGATGTATTTAGTGTATACCCAAAAGTATGCATCTAAAACAGATTACTAGTTAGTTGACTTCACCATTCACAAACAGGTATTTTACGCAAATTTATCCTCTCTCTCAGCACACTACTGACAAAAGCTTCTCATGGATGGGGAGAAGTGTCTCCCACTACCACAGCAAGCTTTGCTTAACAGTTCAGCTGAACAGAACTAATAGAATTAGTTAGCATTCAAGTTACACTGATTGTTGCTAATGACAAGAGGGCTTGCTGGAAACAAAAGCAGAAGCTTTAACATTAAATGAGGACCTACTTTCTCTATCATACAAATTCAACTTCGCTCTACAAGGGTGTTCACCTGCCTTGAAAATCCCTCTGTTTTTTGTCTGTGGCACTTGGATAAGAAAGGGTTATAGCGAAAGTTCATACTAAATAAATAACAAACCCCTTGCTCATTCTACTGTCACTAATTGCATGCAATGATATTAATGACCCAGTAATTGCTATACGAGTAGCACTGAAGTGGAAAACATCATTTTGAAGCAGAGTTCATCTCTAGGTGGTAGGACTTCACCAGTGACTGAGTTAATGCCTAGTGACAGTTTAGAATATAACACTACAGATGAGAAAATGTGCCAGTCTCACGGTTATAACAGTTTAGACGGACATGATGTTATTTGCTTTGACCACACAGAGTCTAGGAGTAACCCCAATAAAGTACCACAGTCAGACTTTGCCCTGTAGATGAACCTCATTCCTTTCAGGGGAGATGCTCTGTACTATAACAATCTAGAGCAATTTTCCACATGTTTGCTTCAATAAAAGAATACCTTCATCTCCTGCTTTTACATGTAGCACAACAAAAGTGTGCTTTATTGCAAAACACAAAAAGCTATTTACATCATCTAACTATCCTTCAGCAACACAGAGTTTGGCACCTTAGTACCGAGATCAATTATGATACTATTGGATGACTGTACACTTGGCAAAGACGATCAGAAGTTAAGCACTGTTTTGACTGCAGTATGCTTATGTTTGTGTTTAGAGCTGTAAAATACCCACAAAGTAAACCTTAATGAGGGAACACGGCAGAAATAAAGCAATCTGAATTTCCACGGTTCTACAGGATCTCCTGTTCAAATACTTGCCATTAAGAAATTAAGAAGTTTAGCTTCTTTAGAAATTACTATGTAGGCACATCTTTGGTTCATTTTAAGAAACTCCAGTGGGATATGCTAATTTCGCCAGTGTTTGGAATTTTGAAAAGTCACAGCTAGACAGGTGAACCGATACTTTTAATACTTATGTTCAGAGAGTTTTTAAAAATTCACTGGGGTTTTAAGAGTATAACATTATTTAGTTATTTGTTTTATTATTAGTTATTATTTGGGTTGTTTTCCCTGTTGCAATGAAAATTATTTTGCTAATGTCTTGATTCTACTACTGAACCTGCTGTAGCAGCCTCTGGATGGCATGTGGAATCAATTTTCAGCAAAGGCTGGGGCCAAACACGTCGAAAAAAGCCTTGCAAAAAAGCCATGAGGGTCCTGGTGGACACCAAGTTGACCATGAGGCAGCAACGTGCCCTCGTGGCAAAGGAAGCAAACAGCTCTTGGGCTCGATCTGCAAGAGCAGTGGCAGCTGGTTTGGGGAGGTAATCCTTCCACACCACTCCAAACAGGTGAGGCCACACCTGCAGAGATGGGTGCAGTCACAGGCTCCTAAACAGAAGACAGACATGGACTCACAGGAGCAAGTGGAGTAAATGCGCATGGAGATGATGAAGGAACGGGAGCACCTGCATAGGAGAAGGGGCTACATCCTTGGGGATACTCAAAACTCAGCTGGACACAGTTCTGGGCAACTGGCCTGCTTGAGCAAAGGTTTGAGCAGGGGATTAGATGAGCTCCAGAGGTGCCATCCAAACCAATCTATTTTGGGATTGTGCAATCAGCTGGGCTGTTGTGGTTTAATGCATTTATGTGCTAACATGAAATACCTGAAAAACAAATAATTTTAAGTTTTCCTGCCAGGATCTGGATTCAGAATGCTGTTTCTCTCACAGCAGCCCAGTGAGAACATAAGGACTACTCTGCTGCCGCGGTTTAGTGATTTTTGCTGTCTTCGTCTACCAAACAGAAAACAGATAAGCCATGCTAACAAAGATCCAAACATGCTTTTAAAAACCAGCCTTATCAGCTTAATATGGACTCTTCTCCAAGAACAGCTAAGACTACCTTAAGCCTAATCCTGCTTTTACTTCCAGAAAAATTTGCATGATTTCCTTGGGACTGAAAAAAGAAACTGGAAGACTGCCCATTAGGGCTTAGTTTTGTAGTCTGATTTATCAGAAATAAATCCTGAAATATTCTTCATCCAAGGTTTCTAGGATGGACTGAAGTCAGGAAAGAAAATCCAAACTGACATTTAACCCTGGTTTTCAACCACTCCAGCCTTTTGTTTTAGCTAATGCAGTTCTCAGACAAACGTACCTTTCCCTCCATTCCAGCTACGTAAAGACTTTAATGAGGCAAACAATTTCAAGTCTTGAAAATGAGTTTCATTAAAGTCTTTATAAATCCTTATGCAGCTCTTCACCTTTAATTTTAGGACTTCAAATACTGCAATATGTAACACATATGATACAAGCAACTGCATAAAGTAAAGAATAATCATTCCACTCGATGAGCTAAATTATCATCACCAAACTTATGTACAAAATAGAAATTAAATGTGTTTCAGTGTGGTAGTGCACTCTCAAGTTTCAGTTTAGACAGATACTTTCTTCATGCTTCCTCAGCATAGCACATCTTTCCAATACACACGCCCCTGATTTAAACATTTACCCATATCCTGAATATAAAGGATAAAATACACACTCAGCACATTCTTCTTCTGCATGTAGTCCTGTTAAGGATGTTTATGCAAATCTAAGAACATACACATTTTGGAGAAGATCAGGGCTTAAGCTTTTTATTTTGCAAAGCACGACAAATGCTACATAAAGAATTCTAAGGAAGACTACAGTATCTTTCTTTCAGAATGTATTATATTTCCCGTATTTATTCCAGCTTCTGAGGAATTTTGAAACCGAGATATAAAAATAGAGACTAAAACTATTAAACAGCTTCTTAGGAAATTTTAAAATCTGTTCAATTCATCAGTATTTCCTGAATATTTTTTTCTTCCTGTCTGAACAATTATTCTTCATTTTTCATCTGATTCCATATCTATTCAGAATACTTGCGGGGGTGTGGGGGAAGATAACTGTATTTTTTTCACAACATGCCATCAATTAACAAACTGAGAATTCCTATCTTTCATTTCCTTCCCTTAGGAATAGAGACATAATAACAGATTTCCTGCTGAACTATCTCTGTCTACTTTAAAGGAGATAAACGATTGGTATTGCCTAGGTAATGGCACTGAATATGAACAAAGTCCATCAATATAAAATAGCCTTATTCTCTTACAAGACCTGTGTGGTCTGGGACAAAATCCCAAAGGACCATGACTCCATTAATCCTGCAGGTCTTAGACTCTGTTAGAAATCTGAAGCTGCACAGACAGTGATTTTTCTCTCTAATAATATTATTTGTATAAGCTGTATTTATATTTCATTCAACAAGAGCTAAGTGGTATTGCTGATACACCCCTTAAAAGACTCTTCAGCAAAGTCAAAGACTGACCTCTGGATATCATTTTACACTAAGGAGAAATTATTTATCTAATTGTCTGAGGAAGGAGGAGGAGAAAGGAAAGAAAAAAGTGATCTTTGTAGAAATGGAATCAGAGTGACTATTATCGCACTGGCTTTCATTAACACCATCACCACCAAAAAAAACCCAAAAAACAAACCAAAAACAAACAAACAAAACCCACCAAAAGAACCCCCCAAACTAGTAGATTTCTGAGTCTTTAATACA
The DNA here is from genome assembly GCF_036417665.1 of Passer domesticus. NCBI lineage: Eukaryota > Metazoa > Chordata > Aves > Passeriformes > Passeridae > Passer > Passer domesticus. Next base: position 36,819,832 of record NC_087475.1, on the reverse strand, counting down.
AACCAGGAAAAATGTCTTTGTTGCAAAATAAAGGGATTGACTTTCTGATACAGTATTTGTTCCTGTTTTGGCTAGTTTGGCATTAACAAAGGAAAACCTGTTTACTGTATACTTTTGGGCAGCTTTCACTAGAGGATTTCGAAGTTGCAGGGGGCTGCAGGCTGAAATCTGCCTCAGAATTTCAGAATTTTTCAGAATGCCAGACAGACAGATTAGCCAGTGCTTAAACTGGTCAGAATACTAAAATAACATTTTAACGTAAATCTATTTCGCCATGCAAAGAGATTTATTCTTCCCAACTGGGCCATATTTCAGGGCACAATCTATATTGTCCTTTAATATGTTCTTCCTCAGACAGTTATTGCCCTTTAATTGTAACAGAATGACAAAGTGAAAACATAAAAAGCCTTGTGATTTTTTTCAAACACAGCTAATGCTAAAGTTTCAGAACAACTGTTTTGATTTTAAAAGCCACAGTACTATTAAAGCAGTTATCCAAAATATAGTGCTACTAGCCAGTATAAACCTTCAAATCAGTCAGGGATCAAATATATATAAATATACGTTTTTTAATTTAAGCCAGAAGCCAATTATGTAAGTGGGTCACTTGAAAAAAAGTTGACAAAAAAACATTTAAGGAAAGCTGCATATTCAATTTTGCCGATGTCAAAGCCAATGAGCATCATTAGCTCAGTAGCTTAGCTAATGAGGTCCAGGCAGAGCAAGCCTTATAGAGGAATCTTTCAGAGAAACATTCTGTAGCCCCTGCCCAAGTCCCAAGTCACTCTACTACAAATTTGGAACAGGTGAAGACTTCATTGCAGGTGACTTATTTTTTAACATTGATGATGTCAGCCCATAAACTTCACTTATGCAAAAGAAGAGATGGCGTGAAATATGTGCTTGCTTGGCCAAACTACACCAAGCTCCAAACCAAGGAGCTTGATGGCGGCTTGGAGGCAGGCGGCACTGCTCCCTTCCCTCTGGCACAGCTTCCCACAGGCTTCCCCCAGAGCTCCCTCAGCACAAACCCAGTGTATCACCAGGTGCTCTAGGCTCTCTGACTAAGGGCCAAGTTTACTGGGAAGGGTTCAGGATGACTCCTGTGCACCAAGAGTAAACAACTTTGGTATATGAAATGCACTTGAACTATGCTAATGCATCTCTCAAACAAGAAGAATCTGCATCTGAGAGGGGTACTGAAGCAGTGACACCATGACCTAAGTACTTGCAGATCAAGTACTGAGTATCTCCTCAGCAGTGAGAATATACTCACTGCTTTTTCTGAGCAATTCGCAACAGCAGAAAATTATTCCTTAACCATGCAAAGACATAAAAAGATTTTTTAATGCAAACATCAGAGTTGCAAATCTTCACACCCTTCTCAAATTTGCCCTTCACATAGATATTTATGTTGTTGGGCATGATGGATCATCCTTCATGCATGTGATTAAGGATTTCCTTAGAGACTTACTGTATGTTAGCTAAATGGTCACATATTTTAGGATAATCAAACATTAATACTTTTGAGATCTCAAGTACATTTGACCTTCTCCAGTTCTGCTGAAAAGAAATCAGGTAACTGTAGGAAAATGAATCTATTCATTTCCCAGGAACGAAAAATTGATGACAGCAAAGAAGAGAAAACCAAGGACACTCTGTTACATCATTTATTCACTTTCACAGTATCATTCAGTATCGTCTTTCCAATTACTGCTGTTCATAGAATTAACTCTTTGGATACTGATAGTCATATTGAGGAATATCGTGCCAAGAAATGGGTTAGTTTTTTTTTTTATTTATTAAATTCCCACTAAATGTGAAAACAGATATGCGAAACTTACCCACACTTTTACTTTTTAAAAAATTGGGAACTGTGAAATGAAAAATTTTATATGCCTAGGCTTAGGAAAGCACTGAACAGAAAAGATCTCCTTCTGCTATACTTTTCATGAATACATCTGGATGATATAAAAATTATGGCTTGAAGAATTCCTATGCACATGTCTTTAAAGGGCTCAGGAAGCTGCTTCATCCTGTGTTGCAATTCCTCATCCCAAAATGACTAACCCCCTAATATGAACAGAGATTTTACTGTTTAATACAGCTCCACAAACCACATACTATTACCTTAGAAAAACAAACTCTGTTTTCAAATAATGGCAAGACGATAAAGGTGCATGACAATGCACAAAACATTCAAAGGGCTGACAACAGCCTGCCAGCATAAACAGCGTGAGATTAGGCTGTAGGCGCAGCCACAGCAAGCGCTGCAAAGATGCTGAGCTCAGGGAGCTCTTGTGTTAGGTTTGTTTGATGCCACTTATTTGAAGGAATGAAAGATCCTAAAATACTTTAAAATCAAAAGCTGGCACATAAAATGCATCATTGCCTTCATTTCACAGCTTTTCCATCCCTCAAAAAAGCCCAACAAACAAGCAAGGCAAAACAAAGGGACGGACGGACGGAAGGAAGGAAGGAAGGAAGGAAGGAAGGAAGGAAGGAAGGAAGGAAGGAAGGAAGGAAAAGAAAGACTTACCAGCCTGTGAACAGGAATACATACAATTTAAAGCTTGATTTGCATACATGACTAAGATGCATTTTATTTCTTATAAAAATGATAGCAAATGTCCCAACTACCAGAACTTGCACTGACAAGGCTGTGTCATGAGCTTTTAAATACGAACTAATAAAATCCTATCTAGCTCCAGTACTCTCTAAAATGGTGTCCTAGCTGAGCACTGGCCTAGTTTTCTATGCCTCTTAGTGCTTCTGAGACCAGCATCACTGACTTTATTGTTTCCTCCTTGAATGACAGGAAGATGAGGGTTTTAGCTTCAGGATGGCTGGGTTTTCAAGGGTGGGGTGGTTTTTTATCCAGCCTATTAAAATGTATGGGTACCCTTGCTGAAGCTCAGTCAGTATGTTAGCAACAGAGTGGTAAGTTAGCCATTTGTTTATGCCACAATGAGTAGGAGAAATAATACCCTGAGGCACTCCAGTATTGCTACTAGGCCAGTGTGATTTTTGAGGCATTAGACTGAAGGCTGAGTAAGTTCTTTCAACCAAGTTATGCTGTAATCTTCCAGGAAATGCAACGTCTATTATGTCTTATTGCTATAATGAAATAATTATACAAAACTAATGAAAATGAGACGTACTTAATAATTCTCTGGGTAAATCCATGACATAGATATGACAGAACTGACAGTGCATCAGAAAGCTCCATTTGTGCCCATAATTTTCAGGTAATAATTTTAACAGTGCCATTTGTTTCACTACAGTTGGTCTTCTGCGGATGTTTTTAAAAGCAGCACTAAATAATGAGCACATTTCCTCATTTAAGCCAAATATAAGCATGGTCATTTTTATGCTACACATTTTCCCAGGAGTTACTATCTCTCTATACTACTAACTATCTCTCAACATGTAGTTTAGTTGCTTTCACCCTGGTAAATATCTCACTGTATTTCAGTGGGAAGTTTGTCAAAAGTTAGTATTTTTTAAATGGGACCACATTTTTACATACTCCCCAGCTAAACAGAGAAAGTGTCTACTTTTAGCAATCTTTAAACCAAGAAAATGGTGATTTGTATCTCCTGTAACTCTTACCTAGTAATTTCTAAAACTAGTAATTAATATTACTAATGCAGTGAATTCTTACTTAAGCTTCTGTGACATACAACCTTGTTTTATATATTACCATGTACCACTATGGATATAACTGGAAAGTGAGCATTAATTTATACTGAATTAATTTCCATTTCCATTTCAAAAGTACTCGATCAGAGCACTTTTAAAACTGCCAATATTTTTAAATCAGAAATTGAGAAATAATTACACTGGCAGACATTACATGAAACAAGTATCAATCCTCCAGTTTTCAAGGTGGTGGCAGAAATGGCTGTGTTCAAGGTTTCAAGGTGGTGTTCAGGGACTAATCTTTTAGTAGGACCTGTTGTGACAGGACATGGGTTAATGGTCTTAAACTAACAGAGAGAAGATTTAGACCAGGTATGGTGAATAAATGTTTTACAGTGAGTGTGTGAAACACAGGAACATGATACGTAGAGAGGTGGTAGATGCTCCATACCTGGCAACAGAGGTCTGAGCAACCTGATCTAGTTGAAGATGTCCCAGCACACTGAATGGGATTTGGACTAGATGAGCTTTAAAGGTCCTTTCCAACCCAAATTATTCTATGATTCTGCAAAATAAGACACTCAAGTATCTAACTTCCTTGTAACTGCAGAAAAGCCAGGTATTTGCAGAATTTGTTCCATCACCTAATAACTGCAGATACTTGCTCAAGACTTAAAAAGTGCCCATGGGGCTAAATGAGATCCACAGGGCATAATATTACAATGACAAAACTTAAACTAATGTAAATTGTTGTTATACTGCTGAGGTCTCAGCTTATGCTAACTCCTGATTCACATCATTAGCTTCACACATCGTAAGTAATTTGAATCACTGATCACAGTGGCTACCTCCAGACTTGCTTTGAGCCATAAATCCCTGAACAGAAACTCACACAAAGTTTGTACTGCTGCACAGAGGCCTGTGCCATGCATATCTGTTTAGCAAGCCAGGACCATGAAAAAGGATAAAATTCAAGACTATGCTAGTCTAGGTTTTACCCAAGAACTCTCCTAGCTACTGTATGGATATAGTACGTATGTTTTGAGGAAAAGCATGTTCAATTACAGGCCCTTACCAGTAACTCTTGTGAGGAAACTACACTGACAAAACTGGCACCAAAGTGGCCAAAAGATGCTTCCTGTGAGAGTCCCCAGAGCACCTGGAGCAATGGCTAGCCACGTCACACAGGATACCTCATCTGAGAACAGCTGGGTTACTGTGCTCCTGCTCTTGGCATAAGAGAAGCCAAGGACAAAGCCAACAGCACATCATCAGGGTTGTGAGCAGGAAACACATCACAGTTTAGCTGCACGCAACTTCTAATGCAAATACAGAACACAATACCATGCAAAAAAAATCCCAAAAACCCAAAAAACAAACCAGCCTTTTACAGGCAGAGAAGTACAATCAAATGTGGTTTACACAAACCAAGGAAAAAAGAGACAGAGACCCTTTGAAATTCAGGAACAATACTGAAAATATGTTGGCAATAAATCATTTTCAGATAAAAATACATAAAACCATTCATAGTTTGCTTATAATGCACAAGACAGCAAAATAATGAACAATTATATTTAAAGAATTAGAACTGAAAATTTGAACTTACATATGACGTAATAATCTTTGTTCTTCTGAAATTCCAGGCCCCAGAGATTAGGACTGAACTCTTGAAACTTGATGGTAAACTTAACATCTTGATCTGGCTTGGCACAGTTAAGTAGAGGTGTATTGTCCTTTTTAATAGCACAGCTATCTGCTTGGTCTTTATCAACCATGTAGACCTTATAATATTCATATTGGCCAATAGTTTTAGAGTCCACCTTTGGGCATATAATATCCAGTTTGTCTCCTATTTGTGGATATAGTACCAATCCTTGTCCAGGAAGGAATCTAAAAGGAAGGAAAAACAAAGAGGGGGGCGGGGATGGGGGAAGAGAAGAGACAAAATTTGAGACGCTTAATAAAATCCCACACAGAAAAGTAGCAACTGCAGTGAACAGACAGGAATACACAGTTTCCAAAACCAAAATGACAGACTGAGCAAACCAAATCTTTATAGTCTGGGCTTGATTCAATATCAACAAGATGCTTATTTATATCTTGGAAATTATAGATGGATTGAGTCTTTTAGTCCTTATCCCAATTTTGGGCACAATAACAGATTTTACATCTCTCTCTGGCAGGCACCACTGTTTCTTGCACTGCATTTAGCCATGCAGAGCAGCTAATACAATATCTGGTGAGCTTTGATTCTGCTTTTCTGTTTTGCTAATATTTCTACTATTCTTGCACATATTTTGCTAATTTTGAATACAGGAGAATGACAAAAATAATCTTTCAACCCTCTTGAACAGCCATGTGGGACAGGAAAAAATGTAAGACTTTTACAATATATTAACATGCTGATAAATATTACTAGTGTAACACAAATATCAGACACTCAACCATGCTTACAAATCTCTGTGATAGACAGAGATCTACCTGATCAATGGACCACAAATGATTCTGCGAAAAACACTTATATCCAGGACAGTGTGACCATTCCACTACAACGATTTCACAAATTCCACCACCACTGCCATTATTTTAGCTCTTTTTTGATTTTTTTTTTTGTGCTAGCAGTTAAAGACGGGTGTGCTTTTTTTCTTAGTACGGGAAGACTTCTTACACAAACTGGCAGGGAGCTTTAATATTTGCAGTTAGACACAGTATTTTGTCTTTCCTACTCGTATTAATTAACAGGCAAACATGACCACTTCTTCATGGAAGAAAAATATAAATAATTACTTATAGTATTGATTCATGCACAAAATGAGGAGTATTGTTCTCACAAGGACAAAAGCCACAGCAGGTTTGTTTGTTTCTCTCTCCATTAAGACATATTTGTTCAATTAAGGCCAAGAAGTGCATGTTTTAGAACAACAGCCACAAACACAACCAATGTACTCGAATGCACAGACCCAAAAGACTTTCTTTCCTCTTTTTCCTGCCTGCCAGCATTTTCCAAAGATCTTCCTTAATGGAGAATCGGCCTGAAAAACCAAGTGAAACAATTCCTGTCTAATGAACACCCTTCTCCAAGTGCTAATATTTAAACAGCACACGTAGTAAATCTAGCTTATTCACAGGCAGCCTTCCTGGAAACTTTAAATTAGAGTATCAAGGCCCACGCAGAACAAAGCTGTAGGCGTCGGTGACCTCCAACCTCGGCTTGGCGAAAGGAGCCACCAGCATGAAGTACTGGTGGGGGAGAACCCACTAAATTAAAGGATGATGCAACGCCCCAAATTTCGAATCCATCATTTACAACTGCTTGCTCCACACAATTCAAGTTTATGATCTGTGCTAATTGAGCAGGATTATTTTCACTCACAAAGCCAGTGTAAGAATTATATTTGTTATGAAGCAGCACGTAGCAGGACAAAGACATGTAATTACAGATTTAGGGAACTAGAACAATGAAATGTTATGGCAAGAAAAGCGACTGTTGATGTATAAATCACTGCGCTCTTTTGTGCTGTGCAGTGTAATTTCCAGACTGCAGAAACTGGGCTTGGCCACGGCTGTTCAAACTGAGATTGGAGATGGGGCAAAGCTGCGCCTCCTCCCCCAGTTTTCAGACATGCCAAAGGAATGCAGCAACTACCACCTCAAAAGCTGAAATGTTCAAACAAATGGAAAGGTGGGAATGCAACCTCGGAGTTATCAGCCTGCTGAAGGACAACCAGAAGTGAATGTATATATGGCATCCAGGGATGTGGTTTAGTGGTGAACACAGCAGTGCTGGGTTAACAGCTGGACTTGATGGTCTTACAGGTCTATTCCAACCTCAATGATTCTATGATCCTATGACTGAGGAGGATCCCAGCCAGCAAATATTCCCAGGGGAGCAGCATGTACTCTGATTTTGGCTCTCCTCAGGGATCAACTCGGACCAGGCGAAAGCAAAGGGACAGAGCTTCCGAACCAACCTGTGCCACCTGTGACTGACTTTACCACCTTGTCCGACCACAGCACCATTTCAACTTTGCTCCTGTGCAGCACTGCTGTATCAGGAAGATGACAATCACTTATATTCCCCCATCTGCATGCCAGGACAAAGGCTGGTCACTGTATGATCCCACTGCTGCAAATACTTCTTCTTGCCAGCAATTCTTCATGTAACAGTGTAATAGGAAACGCAAGATTTCAAAGGACTGAATCTTTGCTTGTAAGCTAATCAAGTTAATTTCTATACATAACAAATATGAAATTCTTAAGGTTAGATAAATGTTCCTGTCCATCATTATCAATAATATAAATCAACCTAAAATCTGCCCTGAGAAACAAAAGACACTGATTCTAATTTTAGACTTTGGGTATATACATGTAACAGCCACAGTATATGTTCTCCACGCAAACTCTGAGCACAAACAGGATGGGTTAAGAGATGGTATGCCAGACAATCCTCAGAAACATCTATAGGAAAGAGGGCACACTTGTGAGCCTTAGTTTCAGCCAGGAATTGTCCCATAAAAGGTAGAGGACAGAACTGTCCCCAACAGACAGTTGCAACTACATTTTACAAGAGCTTTAAATGAATGCACTTGTTAGACTTTATGGCAGGGAATATTCTTGCTATGACTCTAAAGTCTGTACAGTTTTAGAACTAAACTCAGTAAATCTCCTTCTGCTTGAGTGTCTGAACTTGTAGGATCTAACACTGATGGGATTAGGGAAGAAAAAAGGCTTAAAATGCAAGGATTAATCTGAGAACTTGATTGTATTGAAATTTTTCCACACTTTGCAGTTTTGATCATGACCTTTGCTAGGAGAGATATTTTTCCAATTTACTTTCCTTATTTTCTTACAACAACAAAGCCCAACTATGGATGGAGTTAATAAAAAAGTTTCACCTCATGCATTTCAGTTCAACCACAAAACCTACAGTGGCTGATTAGTCGTAGGCATGATTATTATCCCCGCATTTGTGTAGTACTTTTGCTACTGTACTTTTTATAAAGATTTTAAATAAATCATTTGCTGGGTAGTAAGCATTTTCTGAAGCTATTTATGAAATGTCAGGAGGATTAAGACTACTGTTTTATGATCCTATTTTTGAAGAGCTTCTATTTGAAAAAAAAAAAAAACCGGGAAAAAGAAAGGACAATGTACATTCAGCCTTGGTGGAGATTAAAAAAGCATCAGGATTAATCCTGAGTCCTTTCTGCAAGTGTTGATGTTGTCTTAAGTATTCCAAAGTAGCATCAAGACTGATGAAATGTTTGCAAGACAGTGTCTATACATTTTAAGTTAACAAAATGGCTTTAAAAGTGTGGTCAAAATGTGTCTTCAACTAATTAGAAAGCTTTCTCCTTTTCACATCAAAATAGATATAATAAAAGCAAAGCAAGGTGTTTCCAGAATCCTGGGACTGATCCTGTGGAGGCTGTTACTCCAGTGGTGGCTTGGGACAGTGACATGCTCTCCAAGAAGTCAGGATAGCGACAGCACTGGAACCATTGCTTTCTATAAAAATCCCTCTAACTTTCTTCATTTCAGCTCTAAGTATGATTTACTGCAAAACTTAAATACCAACACAGGCCCCTGGCCCCCAACAAAAACTTAAGAGAAAAGCTTAGCAAGCTTCCCAACTCATTTCTGTCAGCAGTCAGATACAGAGAGACTCTTGGAGCTATTGAAAAATCCTGCTCACAATAAATAATCCTGGTGCCTGCTGTGAGAAAGCACAGAAAAGTATATTAAGTACCATATAAGCTGTACGATGAAATTCATGCACTTTCAGTCTGGCACTTTTCGATACAGATGGCATTTTACTGTCAGCCCAAAACTGGTGCATTGTGGGCGACATTTGACATCTGTGCAAAAGCCCATGGATGTGAATCCCTCCCACAAGTCCAACTAGTCATGCAGCTCATCAAATAACAACACCTTGCAGAGTTCCCAAACCTTTTTTAAAATAATTATTGTACTTGACCAAAAAGTCACAGAGACACAAACAGAAATTAGGAAGAGTAGTTCATTCCCTGCTCACACCAACACTTCAATGATTTTTTTCTACCACACATAATTTTAGGTCCCAGCAACAGCCCTGGCACTAATGCAACCTTACTTGTCAAAGTCTTCAAGAAGTTAAAATTTGATTGTGACATTTTATATATTTTTTTTTAAAGTATATTAATTTCCAAATAATTTCTTAAGAATTTCCTTATTGTTTAGAGAAACTTGGCACATTCAACCACGTTAATTTACAAAGGAAATTTGCTTAATGACAACCATTCAAACCTGCCTAACCTCATAATAGCACAGTCTCAAAAAAACCCAATAGAACTTAACCTGCCTACACTTTCATTCACTGAGAATATTCTATCATTTCTTAGTATGCAGAAATTTCTGAAATTGTAAAATTATCTACAGAAAAAATTCTTAGAAAAATAAACTCTTAAGAGATTTTGTTAATCAGTATTGAGTGATGTAACCAAGTGCTTTGATCAGTGTTCTTCCAACTTGCAAAACTACACACATACATATATGTACATATACTATTAATATATAGGCACACTTAGCTTTAACTGTATTCTAGTAATTATAAAATAAATATGATTTTAGAAAGCGTGTTAGGACTTGATGCAAGGCTTGTATATTTAACTGGGGAGGCAGTGCTAAATTTCTGTGCTTTAATAACTTACCTGAACTAATTGGTGTAGGCAGTTAGCTTCAAATTCATGTCACAAAAATAATCCTAAAAATGTGAACAATCAAGACGCTTCTTAAAATGCAGCCTGAAACCTACTGTTGGGGAATCCTACCCGCTTAACTTTATGAAGTTTTAACTACGAGCCTGACTCTAAAGTTATTAATTGAGAAGTTTATTAAGGAAATATCATGAATACTAATAACACAGTATGTTAGTCCGTTACTTACAAAACTGCAAACTGAAACAGAATACATAATTACATTCCACATACAAGTCCTTACTGCCTAAAAAGAATGTTTTTTAATTACTGTATGTATTAATCATCTGACTTCTGAGAAAACAACAACATTCATATTTCAAATATCACTTAGTCTAGAGGAGAAATATTTAAGCAAGGCAAAAGTCCTACCAGCTTGATGCAAAGCAAATAGTTTTAAGGAAAAGGCTAGTGATTTCAGTGAAGTAGCAGAAAAACAGTTTCCTGATTCCCAAAAACACTGCACAGCATGAAATCCAAAAACAAAGACCAGAGCTCTCTGCAAAAGGTCTACACTAAACTTTCATGTTAGTTTTTGTCATATTCAATACCATGTACAAAAATATGCATGTGCATATAAGGTATACACCTGGCTGTAAATGTTTTTTGTGCAGAAGCAGTGATTTTACAAGACTCATCTCACTCCAGTTTAAATAGATTAAGTGAACATGAATTCAATGAGAACAGGATCAGTAACTGCTATGGACAGACAGAAAAACAAGCTTCATCAAAAAAAGATTAATGTGGAGTCTGTCTCAAAGCGGGTACATAATTTTATGAGGAAAAAAGGCACTATGCTTCTGTAAAATCTTTGTAAGAAAAAATACCATAGTGTGACACAGCAAGATGACAGACTGGCTTTATACACAGACTAGCTAATGAAACTTTGAGAGCAAAAAAAGTATAGCATTTCATATTATTAAAATTATTTAAAGTGAGCTTTGGAAGCTACTTTTCTTTACCAGTGCAGTCTTATTAAATAATTTTAATACTACAGGAAAGTTTTACACAACATGCTAAACAGGGATGTTTTTGAATTTAAATAAAATTGAAGAAGTTTAATCTGCTAACCTTTATTTATATGTAACATTTTTCCACACAGTTAATGAAACAATTTATGTAAGGAATGGCTGCTGGCATTAATGGGACTTGCAGGCTAGAAACTAAAAGGAATTTAAACAAATAAATAAACAAATATATTCACACTCATTCCTTAAGATCTTTAATGGCAAGTACCACATTATACAAAGCCAAATTATAAAATATTATAACATGAGTTGGTAAAGAAGCAAGTCCTGTATTTCTCACTTCTACTATAAGGGAAAATCCTATGTTCAGGCTCCCCTGAAATAAACCTGCAGTAAGCTCATAAGTGCTTTGAAACAGTTCCCTGAAACCATAGCTGATCTCCTTCCTAGGATCTGGGGTACCTTATTCTCCTCACTCTTCCTCACCTCTAGCCATCTTCTTTCAGACTACCTGAGCCAAATGCTTGCGGCGCATTGAAAAAGGAAATGGTAAAGGTTTTATGTTGTTTTAATCACAATGCTGGACACAACATGTCAGTGGTGCCACCATTACATGTGCCACAAGTAACCACACAAATGGGCACTGTTCTTGATGCATTTTTCTGGACCTATACTTACTGACATCAGCTTCAGGATTTCCATTTACTTCAGTAGGGCAAAACGATGCAGTATGTTTGTACGTCAAATCTTAATAACCTACACAAGAATGATTCTGTAGCACTATCACGTTTTCTCAAAAATTTTAATGGAAATTAGGAATGTGTATGAAATTTTAGCCATTTCATTTATCCATTCATTGCACTACCTTTAGCAGAATACTAGAGCAAAGCATTTAAAATACAACAAGGGATTTCGAATACGCGTAAACCAAGGATGGGCTTAGAGTGCATTTGCTTCTCTCCAAAGGAAATATTCTTTTGCATGGACCTGCTGGATTTGACAGTCAAATTGTACCATCACACCACAGTTGTAAAGGCACGGAGGTTCTACTGTATGGAGATACCCACAGACACCATTCATCTTCAAACACATCAGAAAATGCCCTAGCTGGTCTCCTAGATCTGTCACGAGCTTCCTTCAACCAATAACTCTTATGACTAGTGCTGTTGAAGAAATACAGATGCTTTTTCATTCCACTCAGCTTAGAATCATCCCAAGTCTAAAGGTGCCTTGCCTTACTTGAGAGAGCACAAACCCTGCAGCCAAGACGTGGTATTTGGCAAAAGTGTACCCCTTTCATCCTTCATGTACATGGAAGGTCACCTGCAACCCAGCACATCTTATTGGAGATACTCAAAGAGAAAATCTGCTTCCTTAAAAGCTGTGATGTACGAGGGTCTACAGTACAGATGTGATCTCGTTCTCCATACAAAGTAAGACAAAGCAAATGCTGCAGACTCCTCTTCAAGGGTACCCCAGTCCTGGGTTCCAGCAGAAGCAGGTCACTTTGCAGTCCCTCTCCAGGGAATCATGTCATCTCACGTTGGGATCATGGCATCTTGGAGTGACCACAAATGCAGGGGCACTGAGAGGCCCCTTTCCCCAACCCACCATGTGTAAACAAGGCAGCATCCTGCCTTCAGTCACCTGGTGTGCAGCTCCAGAAGGGTTTTGCTGTCAGGCAGCATACCTGTTTCAGTGGGATGTCACCTCCACATGCGAGAGGTGGTTCAGTTTTGCTGGAAAGTTGCCCTTTCCCTTGCTGCTTTGGCTCTCACTCACAGAAAAAAGCAAAAACCCCCACTTGCATAACTAAAACCTTCAAACCAATTTGTTTTACCCCTCCATCCCCATTAAATCTAGAATATAAAAATGAATGCCTGCTTTTCCCCACATAAAAGTCAGTCATGTTTTTCCCTGCCTTAAAAAACTTCTGAGAGCAAACACTTATCTGTCTTTTCCTGTGCAATGGGCTTTTTGCACAAGAATGTAAAACCTGCCTCAGAATATTTACTGCAAGGGTAAGGCCTGAAATGTTGCAAAGATACACAACCCAATCTTTTACTAAATCTAAGGATTTTTTTTTAAATATAGATTTTATATTCCGTTTTCATATATGACCTCCATATAAGGCACTATTAATAGCAATTAACTTTTTGTATTATATGCAGAAAGCCATTACCGCTCTGCTTAAAGTACTTAAAGCACTAGAGAATTCTGATCCATTTACTAAATCAATTCCTGTTACCACAAAAGAACCACTAATGTGCTTCACGACAGTCTTTTAAGTAAGGAGCAAAAGAAAAAAAGGGATGAGTATGACCAATGTTCTATTTTAAAGTGTATTATATTAACATTTCATCGGCATTTACAGAAATATGAACCTCACAACAGCGCTGGACTTGCTTAGCTTCAGCAAATGGAATCATTGCTCACTTGCTCTCATACAAAAGCATGGAAACACACAGGCACATTCTCCTTCTTATTTAATTTCATTTCAATAGAAATGTGCTTTCTGTGTAGAGTTTAAAAACTGCAAGTGGCTGCAGTGGAAAGTAGCAGCCAGTCTGTATAAACGGCTTACTCTGAGAAATTTCTGAAAGAAAAACACTCAGTAGGTGCATTGTAATTAGTTGCTCTTTCTAGTTACCTCTTGACAAATGATGCATGCGGGTCTGGATGAGAGCCCAACTCTTGACCCATGCCACCACTACACACTTTAGTACTTCAAGCAGAAACCCCTAGCCTCAGCATTCTTTTCATTTTACTTTTTCCAGAAACGTGGTGCTAAGTAATGCACAACACGAGAATCAGAGATGATTAGCAAAGCTAGAATTCTTTCAGAAGTGCTTCATATAGCTACGTCCTAAATATATCTGAGGAAAGTTTCCTGCCTTTGATTCCTTCAAATATGCAGCATGTTTTAGGGCTCCATTCAAGGACAGAAGTACATGGAAATACACAGGACAAATACTACTTCCACAACACTTAATAATACACTTTGGCAACATTTGTAAGTCTTTCAAACTGATGATATTCTTATGATCATTACTTTCATATTGGCAATTATAAGCCTATTGAGAAATGCAACTTTTGCCACAAAAAGTACCCATGAAAATAAATAATTTTTTTGGATAGCACTTTACTGCCCCCTTTTGCACTTTAACATTAGAACAGGTTTCAGTGTGAACATACATCTGAGGAAGAGTGAGAAGATACGGGGCAAAACTACAGGGCATCATGTTTAGTCACTAACAGATTCTCAGGCACTGCTTTAGAGACATCTTCCACTTGCCTACACTGCAAACAAATGCAACATCTAGCTTTCATTGTCCTTAATCTTCCATGGGAGAGATCAGTAATAGTTTAAATTGCAGTCTTCCACTGCAATCTGAATGTTTATGGGCAACTGGAAAAGAGGGGGATATTGCTCATTAACACTACTTGTCTCTAGCATAATTTTCTAAAGCAAAGATCATCTGCAACGTGAATTCGGTTTATTCATCAGGATGACAAAGGGCTTTCCAGTCTGAGGCCATGCATATGTTAGCAATGCCTGAACTAAAAGGATGGGTGTATCCCTCAGAACAAAACTTCACAAACTGGCAGGCAAGAATATTTCCATGAAAGGTGAAGACAAGAAGCCTAGACATTCAAATACCCTGCAAGCCTAGAGGCATAAACCCGTTCTGCAACTCCGCACTGCAATTACAGTCAGTACAGAATCGATGTATGTCTGTGTGTGTCCACATAGATCTGCAAAAGGTAATAAATCTATAGTCTAGTGGCCAGTTATTTACAAAATACTAATTCATTATGACAGAGCCAGAGGGGGACCCATCCTGTACCAACCCTCGACTTCCATTTGAAAAAGTCCATGTGCTGCTGTGTACACTTACATTTAAACTTAATCCATTTTCTCTGTCATCCTACAATTACAATACAAGTCACAATAATATTAAATTTCAGTGCCTACAGCATTGCACAATTGAACCATTACTGTAATGAAAACTGACTCCCTTTGATATTAACACTGGTGTTTTCTCTCATTTGCTAGCCATGAAATACAGGAAGAGACCAATGTTGTTTTAATTAAAGAACTGTTGTTCAAAATATGCTACTGGGAATATTAAAGTAGTTCTTTGCTCTTATTGCAAGGATAATCAGGTATTTATATAATTTGAATTTTGGGGAAAAAAATAAAAAAGTAGAATAAAAAAATCTGTGCAACAAATTCAGTGTGAAACAAAACCATTGCTCTACTTGACTTGTGCTCTCAGAGGCAGGGGTGTGCCAAACCCAAGACATGGCACTTTACTGAAAAGATGCAGAGCAGTAGTTAGCATGGAACAGAAAGTCAAACCAAACCATGTGTGTTTCTTACACAAATCACTAAAGCCTTTGCTTTTAGAAAGCTAACAAAGTGCAGCTGGCATTTGCCAAGAACTACTTTTTGAAAAGTGCAAACCAGATTGTTCTATTGCTGTGCTATTCTGTGCTCTTCTCTACCATTCCTGTTAGAAAAACAAATGTCTAATGTCAGCCACAATATAAGGATGCCAACCAAAGTTTGCAGCCCTCCTTCTCTTAACTACAGTTTGCTCACACCTGTACAGTCTTGTTTCAAGACATGCTCCAAGCAAAGTCTATAAAAGAGGGCGGGGACTGTCTTATTAGTTGATGAGACATTAATAATCGGTGATTGTATCTCCAATTCAAAGACAGAATTTCATCTACTCTGCAGTTGTTAGAAAATGTATTATTGCATACCATTTGCCTGAATAAGTAAACACTAGAAGTAGAACAAATCGTTAACTCACAACTTTCAGGAAAAGTTATGCCAAATCAGTAACAGAAATGTATAACAAACAATCCCTTTTTGGCAAATCATTTTTATGCCAAGGAGAAAATGACCTTGAACATAAATCCAAATGGGAGACCTATAATCAGTCTGCACTTATTTCTTACACTAAACCCAAGATTCAGCCACTTCCAAGCACAAAGATCCTATGTTCTTACATGAAGTACCAGCTTTTCCAAGGTTTGACTGACATACAGAAGCAGAAGAAAACCAGGTGGCCACAGCCACCTTCAAGGCAGTAGTAATATCTGACCTATGAAGAAACAGATTTTGGCCCAACATCTGAGCCTCTGAAATGAAGCTTAACTGACACCTGAGTAGTTTAAAAAATTCTGTAAAGATTCAAAATGTGCATTTGACA
Source organism: Passer domesticus (assembly GCF_036417665.1). Taxonomy (NCBI): domain Eukaryota; kingdom Metazoa; phylum Chordata; class Aves; order Passeriformes; family Passeridae; genus Passer; species Passer domesticus. The sequence continues at coordinate 36,803,266 of NC_087475.1, read as the reverse complement.
CAACTGACATCCCTGACCCAGATGGAAGAGTCCACTGGAGGGGTTCAGCAGAAAGCTGGGGATAACAGGAGATCCAGCCACTCAGTTTTAACCCACTGCCCTGCACTCATGAGACACTGATATTTGGTTCAGCCCCTACTGCAAGGGGGCGAAGCCAGTGCACCCCTCTCAAACCAGGCCCTCTCTTGCAGGGGGAAACCTGGGCTCCTGGGTCACTCTCAGTGATCAATCTGGCATTACACCAAACAGTGAGCTAAAAAATGCACAGAAAACTCAGTTGAAGCAGGGCTACCTGTGCAGCCAGACTCCAGAGGCACAGCTGATAGACCTGCTTGAGCTCCCAGCTGGCACAAGGGACACACAGACTACTGGCACGCTATATATCTCTTTCCAAATGCAGACAGGGATGTAGCTTCTGACAGCATTTTCTGATTTTAAAAAAAGGCAACAAAGCTTTGGAGAGATCTGTATTTGTCTAACCCCAAAAAATCTCTTACACTGGCCTTGGTTCAAGACAGCTCATGCTTAATTCGTCCTGCTTCAGCAAAAATATTCAGCATTCAGCACATGCTCGACATGAGCTTTTCTGAATAAGGACAGTTTCCCAAGTCAGGCTGTAGGAGCACAGTGCAGTCCTGCTTGCCTTGGTGTCACACACTGATCCACAGAATGGAAGACTACAATACGCTATAAATCCAAGAGGTGGCTCTTGGTTTTCTTCAAAAAGTGCCTGGAAACTGTCTGATACAAAGAGTGATTACCACTAAAAAAACACCTTTTAAATATTTCTTTCAGGCAGTGAAGTAATCTGTATGCCAATGTGACTTTCCCTGTTCAGCTGATCTGTTCAGCTCAGAAAAACACCCTGGAAAAAGAAACCCCTCAAAAAGCAGAAGGTAAAGTGCTGTGCAGTGATTAAGCTAGACTGCTTCTGAACTAAACTGAAATTAATTAAACATGAAGAAAGCAACTGAAGTGTGGACAGAGAATGCTATGGGACTGCAAATCCTTAAAAGGAGTCAAGATATTCCCAACTCCAAATTTACACTTTCATCTAGTCAGGTATAGAAACCAACTGCTGCTCAGGCAGTAGGTAAGCAGATGGCAAGCACCAAGCAAAAATGAAACTGTGAAACGATGCACCACTGACAAGGAGTCAGAAGAAGCGCAGTTATGTGTGCTTCAACCAGTGCTCACTGCATAGGTTCCTTAAACAAACTGCTTCAAACTTGGAGAACATCAAAAGCCAGATGGGTCTTCCTGAATGAATCCACAGGCAAGGAGCCAGGATTCCAGTTTGCTGCAGAAATAGGCCTGGACTTGATTTGAGACTTCTTAGCACTGACAGGCTGGAGTCTGGCAGAACTCCCAATCCAAAATAAGACAACATTCAAATGAGACTGGGTTTTCACTAACAATAATAATGATGATAATAAAATTTCAAATCACTCTTATTAGCTTTAAAATGCATTTCTCTTTACAGCGCAGTGTTCACCTTCCCCACTGCTGTTCTCTGGTTTGGGTATATAAATAAAAGCGCTATTCAAACAAAAACTAAGAAAACAGTGAGAAGCAATTTGCAGCATCACAAATTTTTCAGCCTAACATAATTTCACCATCTAACCTATCCTGCTGTGTAAAACAAGACAAATAATTTCTTGTTTTCCGTTGACACATGTAAAACTTGACTTTCCTTTAAAGCACACAAAGCTCTGATCCTACCAAATAAAGTTTTGTAAATCCTATTTTAACCATCACCCATGAGACATTTTAAAAGAACACTACACAAGGTAGGAAACCCATCTTACAGTTACGTATATGTCATACATCAGGAATGATTCACCTAGCAACACAATCCTCTACCAACCTTTATCTTTTTTTGGCTTGGAACTTATGTTTAAAACCAGAAGAAAGCATAGACTATTACATCAAAGTTTAAATCAGCTGCATTATAATTATCATGCTGATACCTCAATAAACACTGGGTGTTGGCTGGCCAGGATTGCCAAAAAAGATAGAGGTCCTGCCCTTATTTGCTGTCTTTGACAATGTATATAATCACATCAAAGGGAAGTTCTCTGCAATGCATCTAACAGAAAAAAAATAACCTGTATGTTCTCTTTCCTAGAGTAAAATGATAGATTCTTCTTCATAACAAGAAAATTTAAATTTTGCCTATAATGAAAAACAATTATAATGTAAAGCCCTTTCAGGCTTGCAGGACTTGCAGTACTCACTGAATTCACAGGAGGTATTTCCATGAAGTTGAACAGAAGCTAGATAGGCTAAGGTTAAACCTGAATTTACAAGGACAAAAATTATAACAACAACAACAACAACCAAAAAAAAAAAAAAAAAAAAAAACCCAACCCAGAAAATTCAAAATTACACTGAAAACACTTCAAGTTTAGGATATTTCTGTGTGTATGTTTTCTACGGTTTTTGGGTCCTAAGTCCATCTGGGGGTGGAGGAGCAATGCAAAAGTGGTTTTTGTTCTGCCATTTTGTCTTCATACTTGGCTTCCAGAAACAGACTGAGCTCAATGTACACGTTTTCTCAAAGCCTGTCCACTCTTCAGTGTTGGGGTTTTTTTCCCCCATTTAGGGAACAGGAGCGAAAATTTAAAAATCTCTTGTTTTAAATACACCTTCGAGCTTCTATCAGCGAAAACTCCTTAAGGTGAGGGGAACCTGGAGGGGAAAGACTCTGGATGGATGGAGAGCTGGGGTCCACTGTCCAGAATGCTCTTCGTAGATGATTCCCCATTTCTTCCTGTGCCCTGCCAAACCTGTCCGGCCTTATCTGGGACATTTCTGAAATGTGACATGACAGGCAGGTTCGAAAGCTAATGGTGGGCAAACAAAGGACATCGTTTTTTGCATTATTTCTTTAATTACTTTAACCCTTGTTCGAACAGAAAGCATAAGGCCAGAGTAATTCAGCTTCCCCCTTTGTCATTTGCCTGCCATAAATATGCACCAGTCTGCATTTGAAAAGCTGAAGGAGGCTGCAAGCTTGCTGGACATTTATCATGCTCTGTTCCCTGTTAACAAGCAAATACTTTAGTTGAATGGCCCATTAGCAATCATTGTCAAATGCAGAATGCAAGGTGCTTGAATGTGACCGGCCTGTAAATTAGACGACGTTGCCCCTGTGCTTTGGAGAATTTCAGCAAATGAATTGGGTCTTTTGCTATAGATTTTTGAAGGTTAAGTTTCAACACAGGAAACCCATCTGAGCACTTCAGGTCCTGTGAATTCTGCCAATCCGTTCGGCTCCCTATATGCACTTGTTTATTTTTCATTTGTTAAAAATCACATCAGCAGCTTGACAGTCTGGGGTCCGGAGTCCCCTTTTCAGTTAGAATTGTGAAGATTTCCAGCATACTCTGGGATAGGGTAAGAATGATAAAGTCAAGCATGTAATTAACATCTTTATATATATAAAACCCTGGAATAATCAATCAAACAAACAAACAAACAAACAAAAAAAAAAAAAAAAAAACAAACCAAAACCACCAACCAAAACCCAGTCCACTTTAAAAGTGTCCAAGCCACTGCCAAACAAACAGCATGAATTCCATTTTGCCGAGCTCATCCCAGGCTCATTCCCAGTAAAGAAAGACACAACTGTTATTGTAGGCTTCGGTGTTTTTTCCCCCTTGTGTCTAGACTACGCTTAACAAATGCAGAGTGCTTTCTTCTCCCCCCTTCGCAGACAAATGAACAGGCAATAACGTAGATATTTCTCATTTGAATCGTACCCCTGATTTGCAATGTAATGCTGACTTTAAGTTGTGGGCGTTAAGGGTTGTCAGTTGGGTAGAAAAGCAAAGTATTAACTATTTAAAGACTCTTATTTAAGAGAAAAAGCAAGAAAAAACACATCCAAGTAGCTGCACTAGGAGAGGTATATTACTACGTTTACAGCTGCAGATTACTTAAAATAAATGATTAAACAACAGCTATATTGTCTGCCGGCTAAACTCAAGGGGCTGACAGCAAACTCATCCCAGTGATTGTAAGTTGGCTAGGGAGGAGGGGAAGGGGGGAAGGCAGATGCTTATCTCATTCATTTCTAGATTTCAGCCAGCCTTTCGGAAATAAACACCACCTAGAGACTGAGCCAGAAACATTTGGTTATCTGCAGCTTGACTGGTAAATAGGAATGGGTGCTGGTTTGTTTGTGGTTGCTTGGTTTTCGGTTTTTCAGGTTGTTTTTTTTTTTCTTTTATATTTTTGCAGAATGGGAAACACAAGAGATGCTGAAGTATCACCTGGCCTAGGCACAAACAATGCAGCATGTTTATCTTTGCTGCTCCCATGGAGTGTGAGATGGAGACCACAAACTAAAACACAGCTGAAATCAAAAGCTCTCTGTTTTCCTTCCAGATAACCCCAATACTACCTCTCCCCTCTGTTCTCTGTGCCTTGCCAGCATGCTCCTGCCCGAAGCCCAAATAGATTAAGGCAACAAATCCCAAGTGCGGCCAATTCTTCAGAAAGGCTGCTACTAGGGCAGGAGTTAAAAATGAGAATCTTCCACACCTCACAATTGCAGCCATCTCGAGTTTTAATCGGCCCCCATCTCGACAAAAAGCAGTAAATGAAATCTATCTTTACCATATTATACACCACCAATGAGCAAGAACTGAGCAGCTTTTCTTCACCGCTCCAACCACCCCAAGCCACAAGTAGGCCTTTCATAGTTCCTAATCCCGGCCCCCAAGTTTTGTGCGGTTTTCACATAATACCTTACAGCCCGGAGCAAGGCCCTTAGTTTATAACACCCCTTTCAGAGACGTGTCATTTCCAACATCAAGCTAATCTATATGTTGCCATGGCACCACCCTTTATCTGCCTTTATATCTTATGAACTGCATGGATTTACCACATTATTTTTATCTGAAAGACAGAAAATGGTGGTTTTATTGCCATACAATCAGATTACTGCTGCTAGTTTCTCTATGCCTTTTTACCATACTTCAATCAAAAGGGATCAGTTTCTTTATACTCTGCCCTTGATTTACATTACATCTGTAAAGACCTAGTCTGGGTTGTAATCCCCTTATTAACTATGACCAGGGTTGATTTGCCTAAAAATAAAAGCAAATTGTGTCAGACCTTTTCACTTTGTTTTTGATTCGGAACTACAAAATGGATTACTAAAGAAATCTTCAGAGTTCACACGGCTGGTATAGTACTGAATTTAAAATGAGAATTAAACAAGTTAAACATGGGAGCTGTGTCAACGGTTTACATTTTCCATCATGGGAGAAAGGCTGAACTGCATTTGTCTTTGTGTTCTCTGGCCTTAAGGAGACAATGAAGCCACAGGAGATTTTTCCAAGCTCTTCTAACACTGTCCATTTGCCATCCTCCCCTTCCTCTGCTTTTTCATGCAACTCCCCCCCAAACTCTTCTCTCTTGCTGCCCCCTTCCCCACACCCCTCCACAAAAACTTCCCCTCCCTCAAGACAACAAAGTCTATGTAGTATGGCACTCAGTATTTTAATCAAAATATTTCAAGCAGTTTAACATTCCTATGTAAGTTTCCACAACGCCTCACAAAGAATGAGCTCATAAGCAAATCCATGTAGATGTATGATAAATGACCAGAAAAACAGGTTTCTTTATGTCAGCAGCCAAGGCAGACAGACATTAGGCACACATGAATAACATTTTAATCACTATTTTTTTCTCAGAAGAACACTTTCTTCTCATTTGCAACAAGCAATTTCAAGTACTGCAGGTTTGCACGATGCATGAAGACCAGATCATAAAGGGAAAAAGGTCCCCAAAGGAGGCCTGCCTGTGGCTGCTGCGCAGGGCTGAAAGGCCTGTCTATGCCAGCATGTCACAGCAGTCACCTCAGCGCCTGATTCCCCATGCCAGGAACCTGGGCTGAATTTGAGAGGATCCAGAGTGTCACACCTCAAGCAATGTGATCTCCTTACAATAAAACATGGAAGGGGGGGGGAAGGGGAAGGAAAAAAAAACACAGGCAAGGAAGGCATTCTTGTGTGTGGGAAGAGGGAGAACTTAAGTGATTTTAGCATGACTTTTAGTCACTGACTTTCTAAAGGCAATTACTTCATTAAAGAAAGTGAAATAACGTAGCACAGCTTACAGATAACATGTTTTAACATAATTACTATAAATAATATAGCAATTATACTCTACCTATAAAAGGCTGGGGAAAACAACCAGCTCAAGAAATCAGCCTTCAGTTTATTCTGAATTCATTTTGTTAATTCACCTGTGCTTTGGGGATCTGGCTACAAATGCTAGAACTATCAAATGGACTGACTGGAAGCCACCACTTGCTCCATCTATTAGCACGCCAAGTGTCAACAGCTATGTTTTGGGTACAATTTAGGAGCATGTGTTTAAACAATTTTAACCTTCCACTCCTGTTTCTTCAGCTTGAAGCTGTAATTGAATAGGTTAAAAAGTGTAGTCCCACAGCACAGGACTCCCAAATAAATTCCTGTCTAGCTGAGAGCCTCCCAAACATGTTGTGTGATATCGTTTTAGCAAGCTCTTTGTGCTCCGGCTGGCTTGCCTGTCCTGTGAAACAAGGGCTGTCCATTACCTACAGTTTATCATCCTGACAAAATGTGAGGAATGTGGATGTGAAAGCACTAACAATTCCACCCCTGGTGCTTTCTCCTTTTTTCCCCTCTGTATTAAAACCGACAAGATTAACCCAAATGCAAACTGCAGAGCATAGTTCAAGGGGCTATTCAATCAGTAGTGAATGTGCATTTGTTTACCTACAAAAATAAGAATTTCAGATACAATGAGAAGCAGACTAGTCTATACACTACTGAATAGAACATTTAGCAGGGTCATCAATTGTAGTTTATTTTATCAGTTTCTGACATGTTAGCATTCATTCAGAGGCAGGCTGTGAAATATCCCATATATAACTGGTTATCAGAGGGAGAGAAAAAACAGCTATATAATCTAACTTAATCAGTGTCAAAGGCACCACTTATGAGGATAACCTTCCACATGTCACTAAGGAGACCTGCCTTGATCGCTGGCCTATAGCACGCTGGGAAAGAGTGACGCTTAGACATAAGCCATGCTTTTTTGAATGAGATTTCTTTACTGCTTCACTGAAAGGTGCCCCATAACATTACACGTGGTCCTGCGTGTCAAAGGTGAGGTGAAGCTGAGGTAATCCATGCTATCTGCATACATTTCTTGTCTTGGCAGAAACAACACAAGCAGAAAGTCTCCCGTTAAAAAGTGTCAACAGGAGTCAAACCTAGAGTAATTTTTCCTCTGTGTTTTCAAGATAAGGTGATCTAGCAGTTCTTCAGATGATAAGTCTATAAAGTATGCCAAGACTATCTACAGCAATGATGTTTAACCTCCCAAGCAATGAAGTCACAGGTATAATTATGGAGGTCACTTCAATCTCATGATTTGGTCAAGGCAATAAAGTAATTCTCTAAAAAGGCAAGGGGGGAACAGGGAGGGGAGCTCTGTGTTTAAACAGCTACTGCGCACTCTCCATTCCAGCCACCTGCTAGAAATTACAACCTCTAGACGTCAGTGCAAAACCAATTCAGTTTATACACTCACCTTAACCTAAAATTTATTATTTCATACTTTCTATTAACCTAACAACTTCTCCCATTTTAACTGCCTACCTGTTCAGCAGATTTTTGCTTTGAGACTTTCAATTGAGTTAAATGCACAGCTTCCCTGAATAAATTAACCAGCATCAAAGATAGTTATTATTTCAAACCTAAAAAGGAGCTTTATTATTATACCATGCCAAGATCTATTCAACAGCTTTACTTCCCAAGCTAACATTCAGCTTGAATCCAGAGTGAGGACAACCTTCTCTAAAGAGAAATTATTCAGGATCCTTCAGGCAAACAAGTGTGAGAAGAATTAGTAAGAAATTTTGCTTGGAGAAGTAGCGCTGCCTCACCAGCGGCAGTGTCAGGAATGCATTTGCAAGCCTCCTCAAACTCCAGGCCTCCAAGAGGCCTATAAATCACTAGCCCCAGCAATTGAAAAGACTAATTTTAATAGTGTACTTCTTCACTGTGGTGATTAAGCCTCAATGAATCACTCAAGAAAATTCAATTACATCAGCAACACAACCTATTTTTAAGCGTGCATTTAAGATGAAAAAGTAATTAGATATTATCATTAGATCTACCATTAACAACATTCAAACCTTTTTTGTAATCAAACAGTTTAGAATTAACAAAATGGAAACACAAATCGTGTTTGACAAAAGAAGCATATCCCCAGGCTCTGTGAGATGGGCTGAATTCAGCTGCTCCGATGCTTTCGTTTCACTGATGGCTAATAAAAGCGATCAAGGTAAGTTAAAAAAGAAGCGAAAGCAGGTTGGGGCTGGCAGAGGAGAGCTCCGAGCAGCCGGCTCTTCTGCTTTGGAAGAGTGACCTCTGTAGGCATAAACCCAGCGAGGCCTGGGATGCAAAAGCATTCCCCTTCCTCCTAGGCCGAGCCAAGGCTGTTTTCCACCAGCACAGCAGGCCCACTCCTGCAATGCAACCCCGGCTCTCAGCCTTTGCCTTTCGAGAGCCTAAACAGCCTTATAAAGCCCGCTTTATAACCGGCCAGGCCGCTTTATGCTCCGAAGTGACGCCGTGCCTTTCTTTAGCCAAAGAAAGGCTTCAGCTGTGCAACATCATGGAAGTGCTGAGCCAGTGACTGGAAGCAAATTTTAACAGGCTTCCCACCTGATGCATAGACAAAATAAGTATTTGTCAATCAATATTACAAATAAAGACTCTGAACTGAGCAGTCCAGCGCGCTCCTGCCAGTTTCTCTTTTTTTTAGTTTTTTCTTTAAGAAAGACTAGGAAACTTCTCGGTAAAGAGAAACAGAGCAAGTATTAAAAAATAATGCAGACAAAAATCTATAGTGATTTTTTCCATTTAGTGAAAGCAACAGTAGATGACGACTGTAAGACAAGGTACCTTGGTAAACTTGAGATGCTACTTCTAATTCAAACTTCGAAATCTTCACCAAACTCCTAGAGATCCTGCCACCTGTGCAGGATTAATCCCTGATCCAGGAAATACTCCATTCATACTTGTCTCATCACCACCTAACATTTCCTCTACCAACTCCCCCGGGAAAACAAGACATGTACTTACTGGAGTTAATGGGAAACGCTAAATTCAATTAACACACTGCATATTATTTTAATCATATATAACTGAAGATGGAGAAAATATATAAAAATTATTTTAACCCATTTCTGCTTTAAAATTCCCTTAACCCATTACAGTCTACTTTTTCCTGACGTGATTTTTGTTCTCCAAACTAGTGATTCTAATCACAAAAGTTCAGAGGCTCTTACAAGTGAACAAAGCCAACTTCCATTTTGTATGTCAAAAATCCAAGGAGACAAAAGACAAGTGTAAGTAGCTTTACATCACTGCCTCAGACTTTTCTTTAGAAGAACAGGCCACTTTTCAAAAAGTTCTGTCTAACAGCAATAATTTTATACGTTTAAGTAAAAAGGTTGTTGGCTTTTTTTTTTTTTAAGATAACGCATCTCTTTTAAGAGTGAGCTTTAAAAGTGAGGTCCTGGGAACACATGTACATTTTCGCTTGGGTTTGTTAATGAAAAATGACACTGTATGGCTGTGTGATGGGTAATGCTTAGTTCATTACTCACTGACATGTGCCTTGATACCATCAACTCCACAACCAAATTTAGCCCTGTTATAAGCAGATGTAACTTCGCTGGAGTCAATGGGATGAGTTTGCATCTGCAGACGGAGAAGTTGGAGAGTATCACCCTTTCCTGGCAACTCAGAGCAGCCCGGTTCCTCCGCTGCTCCAGCCCGGGCGAGCCCGGACTTTGCCCGCAGATTTTATCCTGCTACCGCAGCACCACTCCCCAGCCCGCTACCGGTCCGCCGCCCGGGTCCTCCCTCCTCCCTCCCGAGACCCTCCCGCCGGGGCAGCTCCGCCGTCACACGAAAGCCCCGGGAAGAGCCGGATCCCACTGCCGGCCACGGCCGGAGCCCCGCCGCTCACCGCTAGTGCACTCCGCCCCGTCCCCGTGTCTCCCGGCGGCCGCGGCCGACCTGCGGCACCGTCCCGTCCCTCCCCCGCGCACGAGCACAGCGACGGTTCCCGGGGAAACGGCGGGCGGGAGCGGGATGGAAACTTACTTGGGGTTAGAGGAATTCCAATATATGGGGTCTAAAACGATGGACCGCGCCAGTGCAGTTCTGCATAAAACCATCACGGCTCCCCAGCAGTACTTCCAGGCGGAGGCATCTCGCCTCCGCGCTGCCATGGTCGCAGGCGGCACCGAGTCCGTCCCCGGAGCCTCGCCAACTCCGCCGTGCGCCTTCCCACGCACCTGAGCGGCAACAGCAGGGTGGGTGCCCGGTATCCCAACAGCCGGGATGATTGATAGGAAAAAAAAGAATAATAAAAATTTTTTTAAAAATCAGTGAGAGTCGACGATGCACTTGGCGAGAGCTGCAAGCAGATCTACTGAGTCATGTATGCCACTCTCATGTAGGAATAGCTCCTGTGAGGTCAGATCCAAGCTACCACCGAAGTAAAAGCAATAGCAAAAAAAAAAAAAAGGCAAAAAAAAAAAAAAGCAAACGCCTTAGTCCTTCCTCTTAGTGGGGATCTCCCGGCTGCCTTGGAAGATGCCACTCAAACTGCCAACTCCCATTTGGATCCAGAGCGCCATACGCGTTCACAGTGTCTAAGGCCCGCGTGAAAAGGAGTAAAACAAAAAATAAATTAAAAAGAGGTAAAATAAAAGGTGGCGGGAGAAATAAAAGGGTCGGGGGGAAAGGACACAGCTTCGGCGGGCGGCTCCTCCTGTATGTCTCTCACTGCTCCCCGCAGTTTGCAATCCGCACGGGCACCAGCTCGGGCTGTTTCGGGCAGCTCGGAAGCAACCGCGAGTCAATAAATCCACTCCGAGTCAGCTCCCCCAGTCCCGGGGAGGCGCATCCGCAGGGCTCCGGCTTCCCCGAGGGGCACTGCTGTCCTTGTCGCCGGCAAAGACCACGGAGTGGAGCAAGGAAAGAAACAGGGACGGACAATAACAACTACAAAAATAAAAAATAAAATAAACCAAAACGGGGGGGGCGGGGGGGTCGCAGCGTCAAATCGTCCCTCTCCCGTTGCGCGACCTGCAGTGCGCGCCGCGGCGGCTGACTGAGAAGGAGGAACGACGGGCGCGGGACTTGCGCCGACGCGCAACCCGCCGCGGAGGAGAAGGAATGGAGCGAGGGATGAGAAGCGGCGCCAGCCACTGTCGTTCCCAGCGCGGCGCTTCCAACCTCCGATGCCGCCGCTGCGAGTCCCCGGCGCAGGAGCGCGGCCGGCGGCAGCGCGCTGCCGTAGCCATATAAGCGCGGCCCCGCTGCCCCGCCGCCGCCGCTCATAGGGCCGCCGGCGGGCCGCCGCGCTGGTTGGGCGCCGCGCCTGTCACTTACCGCCGAGCGGCGGGCGGGGCCGCGGCGAGCCCGGCCGAGCGGGCCGGCAGGTAACACCCCTTGGCCCCGCCGTGCCGCGCCGCGGGCGGCCGCTGCTCGGCGAGCGGGGAGAGTCCACTCGCTCTGACTCACGCCGGGGCTGTGCGGGAGGCGCGGCGGGCCCAGATGGAGCGAAATCAGGGAGAAAAAATGAAATTAAATAAGCATTAAAAACCAACCTTTGCTAAAACTGTTTCCTCCTGTTTCCTGAGTACGCTGCCGTTCAAAGAGCGGAGAGCAGCGGCAGGGCCCGGAGGCACGGGGCTCCCCCTCACCCTGCCCGCCGCTGCGAGTGCCGCACCCCGGGGGAGCGCGGCTGCAGGAGCTGCGCGGCAGCGGCCACGTCCGCGCTGCGGCGCGGGAAAGGGCCGGGCCGTGCTCCCACTAGCGCGGAGCTCCGTGCACAACTTTCTGCGGGTTCCTTGCTAGGAAGGAGGCCCGGAGGTGCTTCCGCACTAGGTTCCCACCGGCCCTTCCCACGGTTTCTGTGAGTTTTCTAAGTTTATCTGGTTGCGCGACAATTAGCTACGGGCCGTCACTGAGTAAAGAGTCGGACATGCGGAGCCCTTCAGAGGGATGCAGAACGGCGGGCAATGCAGGGCTCCGGGACCGGCTGAGGATTCCCTCGCCTTTTTCTGGCGATTGGTCAGGGACTCTTTCTTCCCCTCTAGATTTTCGTGGGGAGGGGAAGGGCACAGTTCGTTTTCAGACGCCGCGTATCCCAACGGCACGACACCTTGCCCTTTTATTTCACCGCATCATTAATTTCGGGCCAGAGGGAGCTATCAGCAGGCAGCATTGGTGATGCTTTCTCCGCGGCCTCGCAGGTCCCTCGGGGGGTGCGGAGGCCGCCGGGGGGTCGCGGGTGCTCCCGACGTCGAGCTCGGAGCCCGACACGCCGCGGCTCCCGCGGCACTTCCACGGGGTCACAGCTCCCACTAGCGGCCAGCGGCTGCCGTCCGCAGGGGGAGCGGTCCCCCCCGGCTGTCCCCCTCCGCCGCTCCCCCGTGTCCTGCCCGCGCCGGCGCCCACACGGTTCCCCCGCAAAAGTCACCGGCAAAAGCCAAACGGGTCGGCGGTACCGCTGCCCCGGGAGGTGGTACCGGGCTGGGGAGGCGGCACACGCGAGGGGTCTGCGACAAGAGCTGTACCGAGTATAAACAGGGGTGGTGTAAATGGCACAGTCGCTCCTGTGAAATTATTAAGGGGGTTACCGAATTTCTTCCAGTAGGGATTTCTTGCCAAAATAGTATCTGCAGAAAGGATTAGAAGTTAAATCCCAGTAAATTACCGCGCTCTTTTCTGCCATTTCCCTACCTATTAATCGAGGCTTGCAAAGAACATCCTACAAAAAACCCTAATAAAGAGCCAATTTTGCATAATTTTATTCCTGAAGAAATATGTGTATTCGCTTAAAAATAGGCTTCGTGATGGTACTCGTCCGACTTTTAGACGAACGCCAAGAAGCTCTTATGAGGAAAACAACTGGCACTGTAATTTATTTCCTGGATAAATTTTGGAACCCAGTGTTCTCTTTCGACCCCTTTTAAACTAAACGGGTGTTTCAGCCTGGCAGAGCCCGCTCCTCCCGCTCGCAACAGAAAGAAATTGGAAGCGCGCTGGAAGCATCATAGATTCTGAGTTAATTGTGTTCGGTAGTTCTCTAATGAAATCTACCACTCAAGAAAACAAGGAAATCAGTTTGTTTTTCACACAAAACATCGAATACGTTTTAAGTAAACTGCTTAATTAAATTTAATTTGCAGTGAGGAAGGAATTGCAGATCCGGCGACGCAATTTGGTGGAAAAGGATCTGATTCCCGGGACGGAAACTTAGCACTCAAGTGGGAGCTTAGGTATCTATGCACACCGAGGGGCATCAAAGGAGAACTTCACCAGTGAGGGGAGGAAAGTACTTAATTATTAAACTTTTAAACAAATGTGTGGTGTGTAGCCGGTCAGAGGCAATGTAAACACGGAGCCTGATAAATGTTTCCAGCAACAGAGACGTGTAAAATAGGTCTACCTCAATTTTGTGATGCTGCTGCTTCTGTTTGTTTAAAAGCAAAAGGTTACGAGCGGTGTTTTGTAGAAGTGGTGAGTAAACTGTGACCTCTAACTCTTCGTATCCTTGCTTTAAGTAAACCAGAGGAAATGAAGAGCCCTGGTATTGTCTGAAAATATCCTCTCGTAGCTAAATATATCACACGGCTCCTATTGTCCAGTGCCTAATCATTTTTACGCAAATACAGCTGTTTTGCTCTACTGTCCAGTATCCTACCGATGCACACTGTAAGAGTATAAAAATCCACGTTAATAAAAATAATTTTTTTCAGCAAAAAAACAAGACAAAACTGCGTGCTTGCTTCCGAGAAAACCTAATCAACAAAGATTAAGATATCCAAAGAACGCGGGCTCGGTGGCTACTCTGCTCAGGTCACCCTTTTTGGCCGAGGAACCGGTCCCTGCGGTTGGGTCGGGCCGCAGGGCCCTTGCAGAGCCGCGGAGTTACTTGCGGTTCCGAGCAGGGCCGGGCCGGGAGGCGAGGGCCGGGGCCGGGCGGGGGCAGGCGGCGCTCGGAGGGGCTGCGGCGGCCGCGGAGCCCCTGGGCAGCCGCGCTGCGGCCGCAATCCTTCCCCGGTCCCGACCCCTGCGCCCGCCGCATCGGCCGCCAACCTTTCCGTCTCGCCTCCGAGAAGCGCCTCGGACACGGGAGAAACGTGGGAGTAAAGGCTGGGGACGGGGGTTTCAAAGCAGAAAAGCCGACGAGTGCTCGGAAGTTAGAAATCGGCCACCGCTTCTCTGGGGGCTATTTCAGGAGGAGGTCCCGGCAGACATTTCGGGTTTCGCAAGGAGAGCGGTTTCCTGACAGACGGACGCACAGGGAACAGGCTTCTGGGGGAAATCCTGCCGCGGCCTGGGGGACGCCGCCGCTGTCCCACGGCGCCCGGGCGGCCCGGCTCGGCGGACGGGGATGGACGCACAAATGGACGGATGGATGGATGAGCGCTGCCAGGAGCAGGTGAGACCTGCCTATCCCTTGCCTTCACTGAAAAACTGGGACTTTGCTGTTTGTGCCGCTTAAACCTTTATTCCTGTACCTCACACTGGCTTTAAAAAAAAAATCTGTTAATCACTGAATAACCTCCTTCACCTTCTTTCCAACAGTGATGTCGCAATAATTACTTAGATACGGGCTCTGGTACTACAAAATCTATAATGAAGGACAGCTAATCTGAATGGGAACAGGACTGGGCCCACAATCCCCGATTCTCTCTTAAACATCAGCCTAAACATGATATTTTTGAAGTCGAAAAGCTCACCATAATTCATTATTATATGAAAATGTACCAGTTTTGAAAGTCAAAAAGATATAACACAATGGATATAATTACTGCTAAATTCAATAAAGAAAAATGATCATGACCGATGCTTATTCACCTAAATGAATTGTTTTATCGTTTGTACAAAAGGCCAAGTGTGCCAGCTACCTGCAACAGCTCTTAATACATCATTCACACTGCAACAGTGCATTTTCTGCACTTAGGGTAGAGTAAGTACACGTCTAGATATTAATTTGTCTTCACCAGGTCTGTTTAGAACTGTAGTTTTGGTCAACATAGCTTCTTAGAAAATGAGCTTGGCTTCTCCCAAATACAGCTATAGAATTCAAGCAGCCTTGTAATAAAAATCAGAGATGTTCATATATCTAAACCATTCATTTTAACTCTGTTTGACTTGACTTATGCTGATTCTCTGTACCACTCCTAGAAAACAAAAATATTTTCATTATTGTACAGTCTGATATGAGGGGTAGGAAAAATGGGCCTGGGATCAAGCTTCTGCAACACAACAGGCCTTTTATTATCTGTGTCCTTCCGAGCAGAGCTGATGCTGAGCTAGCATAACCCTCGATTCTAAGTGTCAGTGCATGGAAGATGATTGTAAACATGAGGTTGTTTAGTACGGAAATGTCAACAGAAGCTCAGCACCCTTCAGCAGGCTAACAAAATGGTGGGATGGAAAGAGTGGGATAACCCTGAAATGCACACGTGGCAATCCCAGCATGAGAATGGAACAGAGGTGCATGAAAGTCATGGTTCAGCTCCTACTAGTCTGGCCCGTCAGTCCGAAACCATACCAACCTGGGCACTTCAACCATATCCTCCTGCCTTGGAATGAGCCTTAGGCACACAGGCAGCTCTCCGCAGCTCTCTTCTGAAATAAACCCCCTCTGTAACACAACCTGGAAGGTGTTTATTGACTTGAATTTCACCTGCTCTTGCACCAAGCTGAGACCTTGCAATGACAGAGCTAAGACCCCAAATGCTCTGAAAATATTTAATGAAATACTGCATGCAGTTAAAAGTGAGTAATAACCAACATCTCCATATTTGGTGTACATGCAAAATGGCAGAAACTCAAGCCTGAGAGCATGTTAATAACATCACAAAGAGGGGGATATCAGCTTCAGGTCAGGAAGGACAATAGATAGGGTGAGGTGTATAAGGTGGCACATAGCCCGGGAGAAAAGGAGACATGAAAGGTAAATCCTTAGTTTTCAACACAAGATAGGAATGGATGAACTGTTGATACTTTGGTGAGATTATACATACAAATGCAGTTGCTTGGCAGTTTAGACATCTCACTAATGTAATTGTCTCTGCTTTGCTAAGCTGCGAGGATGCTGTCCTGCCAATACATTTCTCAGAAGTCAACTTTCCACTTGAGCTTAGAAAAATGATGATAAATGAACATGCAAAGTTCAAAGGGCAGTTTATCAAATCAGCAAAGTAAGAGCACATGTTTAACATGCTGTTCTAAGGCCTTCCACGCTCCTACCTTTGCCAGACAGACTCTGTTTCATATTAAAATAATTATCCAGGACATTTATGAACAAGTTTGGGAAAACTAAGATCTCTTCTGTTACCATATAAGGGAAATGAATACTGCTCAAGATAGGTAGCAACAAAAATGCCTACCTGCCTTCCTGGGGTGGTCAACGACATACAAAATTTCAGAACAACCTAAAACTTGTCTAACCAAAATTTGAAGTTCATACTTCAAACTGCAATAAAATAAAAATTAAACACTGAACACAATCACCAACAGCATTTTCTCTATGCAGACACGTGCAGGGAGCTCGTGGTTTAAACCATAAACTGACTACACGTCAGTCTATGCTCCTGCATACTTTGCGTTAAAAGGGTGTGAAGTCCTATGGGAATACAAGAATATCCCAAGTTCTTACCATCAAATGTCAACTTGCCCCCTTTCCAAACTATATGCATTTATATTTTTTCTAGAAATCAACAGTATCTCTGAAGTCTTACAATCATTTTAAAAAGAAAACCCTACAGCAATGCAAACATAACATTCACCCACAGCAGGTCTACAAAAATCTAAGACACAGAGAATGCCTTAGGACAGCAAAGAGACAGCAGATTCCACCAACTGAACTTGTATCCCAACAGAAGAAATCAAACCAAAGACCTAACTGCTTTTTCTTTTTTTTTTCCCCTTTTTTATTATTGGAGGGCAGGGGAAAGAGAAACAGGTAGTGAAATGTATAATGGCAGGAGGGACAATCTCATTAGGAATGGGCATTTTGTCCAAAAGATAATCCTAAAGGTGGGACTGAAAATAACCTGGTAACATCTAAGCCTACACAATGTTAAATGCAAAGAACAAATGTTGCTATTTAGCAGCACATTATGTGATGCAGAACAAAACGCTCGATACCACAGCTGCATGTAGGATTACTTAGCTTCTTTCTTTCAGAAGAGGAAACAAAACTGCATAGGTCTGTTTTGAGTATTGACTTTTAATAGCTTGTTTCTCATAAGGGAACAGGGGATGTTTTCTGCTTTAGAAATACAGGTATCAGTTGATCTTTAAATACAGCCTGCTCCTGCCAACAGGTCATGTACATGATTTATTTGGCTTCAGCTTTTGTTTTTATGCATTAAGCAACTTTCAACCTTCTTCTGTCACACAATATATAGACAAATTTAAGTACAATAATAGTGTAGGTATTTTACCATCTTCACATTTTCTTCACATACTGGACAAAGCGATACACATCAATCTGGCCCCAAGCCCCAGTTTCAGACAAAACTGGTTGAATACTGCTTTCAGTGGCACATTCAACTTGCTCCCAAATTTAATTTGCTAAATCTACAGAAACAGACCCTTTGGGCATATCAGGAACTACTTCCAACTTTGTCCAGTGACATTCAAATGCTCAGGCAACTACTGGCAACTGTCATTTTATGGTTACTACAGATGTTGCACGCTGACAGGAAAAAGAAAGTTTTAGAACTGGACAAGCTATAGTAATCTAGATTTTAGTAGAGGAATTACATACAAAAATGGGGACTTTATATATATAGTTTTCTATCTGTAGTTTCATTTTTCAAAATAAAACCTGTATATATAAATGGATAATATTCAAGATCTGTATAACAGTTGCTTTCTGGCTAAAACAATATATTTAAACAGAACCTCACTTTCTGTTTTTTAGTTCAAATATACTAGCCAGTCCAGTCCTTTGGAAGAAAAAACTTTCATTTTTAAATCCTTTAGGATCCATCAGATTCATTTTATGGTAATGACCTTAACTTATACAATATATTATATTATGAGGTGAACTGAGGGGTTTTAGATATCGGAAGTATCGGTCTGGGTGCAGTAAGCCAAACAGCCGTTTAAACATGATACTACAGCTGAAATAAGTCTGTCAGAATAAAAACCAACATTCATAAAAACAGCAGCAGCCATCAATAACATTCACAACTGCAGGGATTTTTTTACTATTTGTGATTTTGCATCTTAAGTAGAAGCCACAACAGTTTAAAGCAAAATTTAAAAAAATATCACTATAGTCTTGAATTTGATAATGTGAATTGCCACTCTTTATAGCAGTTTATAGAAGTGTACTAAAAAAATTTACTTAAACATATGAATTTAAGACTTTCACTTTATTCAGCAAATTGATTTATTTACACAATGGGGAACGCTGGTTGAATGCTGTCAATGTAATAAAAACAAATCTAACAGAGACAATACTGAACTCTCTCTATGTATTCATAGCAGAAATGACAAACTATTTCCTTACCTGTATCAGGAACATCAAGCGCAACAACGGGACAGTATCATAGGACACTGATTTAACAATAAACCACAGAGGTCCAGTAATACTATGGCAATTTACTCATGTATTTACTGACTTTAAAATAAAAACATTAAAAGTCAGCAATACCCAGTAAAAAGTTCTGTCAATTATCAGAGTCAAACTCTGATGAGTAGGTCAGTAAAACCTTATCAGATCATCCACAGTTCATAAAGTGACATGAGTTGCTTCAGAACACCAATACACAAACAAAATTGATGAAAACAGATTATCCTCTAAAAGGGAACGATGATCTGATAAGGGTTTAACTTAATGGAAGTTTAAAAAAAATAAGAATTGCAGAGCACAGCCCCTATTAGAACAAGCTAACTTTCCAACTTTCAAAAAAAGACAAAAAAAATTTGAGAGAAAGAAAAAAAAAACAAAAAAACCACTTCAACATGAAGCTACCATACAAAGTTTGTTTTTCCTTTTTTTGTTGTTTTTTGTTTGTTTCTTTTTTCTTTTAGGAGTTCAGAGTTGAAATTTAATCCTGGCTTTTTAGGGAGAAGGACAGTTTTGGCCTAGACTTTCCTTTGCCCAGGATAATTTTTTGCTCTTCCTTTTGCTGACGCTGTCTCTCTTGTTCTAGTTTCATCCTCTCCTCATGAATCTTTCTTTGTTCTTCAACAATTTTCAATTGTTCTTCAGCCTATATAGGAAAATGGTAAAGTTTAGGCCAGCATATTCTGTAGTCATAAAAGCAATTTACAAGTCCATATTAACTTCCAAACAGGTCGAATCCTGCATAAGTATGTAAGCAGTTCCACCCGAGCTGGGTGCCATAGTTGGTTTCAGTGAAACCATTTATAAAATGGTTATTTGAATTGAGTTTAAAAGAAACACTGAGAACTTTCTACAGGTAGTGTATCAAAATCTGGAGTGCTTACTTGCCAAGTTTTTCAGCATTGCTTTGCAAACAACAGATTATATTTTAATTAAGGAAGACATTAGATACATACAGAAATTGTCCCAACACTAGTCACATGTAAGGTGAAGTAACAAACACACATAATGAAGTCACATATCTTCAGGCCAAGTCTCCCTGCTCCAAAACCCATCTAAAAACCCCTCCTAATCCAAAATCATTTTCACTTGATTTGCAACTAGTCAATCCTTACATTGACCTATGGTTCTCACAGCTCTCCCAGTGGTCTTCTAAAGGTGCTTATTTAGTTTATTACATCAGTCAATACTTTAAATTTTACATTTGTACTGTTTCTACCTTAAGAGTTTGAGAAAAGGGTAAAATAGAAAAAAATCGAAAGCAGATGTAGTTCAAGCAAAAAGATTTAAGAAGCCTCATTTTTATATGAAAGAGGTGTAATTACTTGGCCAATTGAAACTGACAGAGTTCAATCAGGATTTAGAAGCAGCTTAGTTTGTCTTATCATCAATTGATTAGAATCAGCTAAATCATATTGAATGTTTTCATGTGGCAAGCACCTGATTTAAAAGGGCTTAAGAAGACCAATGTAAGTTAGACTTTCCTAGCTTACACATCTTAAGCTTATGCTGAAAGTCCTTTTCAGCACTTCTACACCAACATTATACTAGAATCAAATCTAGTTTGTACTTGTCCTACTCAAAAAAATAGAATTAGTCACACAAAGCTGAACATGTTGGCAAACTTACTTCAACCCTCCCCATGAGATACAGTTAAAACATACTTTTTAAATTCTGAATGTAGCTATCTCCCCTCTAAATTAACTGCATCTGAACTATTTTACCAGCCTAGTGTTACTGCTAAGGATCTGGTTTTTTATGCTCAGGGAAAGCAGAACGATCTTACTGATGGAACTAGCAACACTCAAACTCTAGAAAAGGTTGATTTGTTTATTTTAATTGTGTTTCAAATCTGGCCAAGACACCTGTATTTCCCTACAGAACAGTTAACTACACCTTCACATACCAGTTTAGCTTGTGCTTCTGCAATTTTTCGATTATTCTCTTCTAGTATTCGCTCTAGTTCCTCACGCTTTGCACGCTCTTCTTCCTAAAGGGGAGGACAGGGCAAGATGTTAGTAAAGTAAAATATTCATTTCTGCATGTTCACTAATCTTTCTCAGAATTCTTTTGTGAACTGACTTAAAGTGGCAGCTTTACAGCCACCTATTTTGCCTCACAACGGTAAACTGTGCAGCCACTAAAACTGGTTTCTAGCACTCAATTTAAATCATCCCGCCCAGTCCAAACAGCAACCAACTAAACCCTCCCTAATCATAGAATCCTGACAATTTATTACTAGAATTTTAATATCACACAAATCAACAAGGACAACTACAAAAACTGGATAGTATTTACCAAATTAAAAAGTAATATAGAAAATATAAATAAAGTGAATAGTTTGTCTCACCAATTAAGTATACCTACGTATTCTTTACCTATACTCCTTTAATCAGCATTAAAAGTTGAATATTTACTGTCTTGTCCAGTGTCCTGCAGAGTGTGCTCCTCGGCTGCCATACGCGCCAGCTTCCTCTTTAAAATGATTTGTACTGTTAGCTTGGCAATACCTGCATCAGCAGCTCAACCATTTATAAAGAAACAACATACAAGGAAGGCTGAGCTGAGGAATGCAGATGTTTATGGTAAGAAGGAACAAAAATATGTAAATCATTCCTAAGGCAAACAGTTAATAAGAAAAATACATTTACTGTTAGTGAAAAATACAAATGGTAATCCATACTTCATGGAGCTATGGGCTTCTTTCATGGGGAGAATGGACTTAACATTCAGTATTTTGACAATTTTAAGACAGCTGAAACTGTCTGCAGTATGAACTTGGAATTCAGGAGTCCAGGGAAGGCAAGATCAGGAAATAAAGCCTTGTAATTGTTGTTTTCTTGGTGAATTTTATGGAACTCTGTTATGCAACTCAAATATGAAGACTGCGTGAAAAATTTTGAAGTGTTTCAGTTCACATAGTATATATCCAAATTATTTTTATATTTGGAGGATTTAAAGTTAGCCAGAGGTTTGTGTCTGTGTAAGAAAAAAAAGTTAATACGAACAAAGCAAGCACATGAAAACTTCTTACTATGACTAGTAACCAGCTACTAGCTAGCACACTTCACTCCAGGCATGGAGGTTCATTCTGCATTACAAGGAACTGGTGGGACTTCACATGACAATGATACCAAAAATACTTTTTTTAAAAAACAAGTCATCCATCTGATCAAACGAAAACCTCTACATATGAAGAATTTGCTGACTACAAACACGTAAATTCAACCGAAACTCTAATATTAAAGTCTAAATTTGCAAGAAAAGTATAATTTATTTATTCTTTTCAGTATTTATCGTAACTCAGCATTCCATTTGTTTCCATTTAATTTGATACTATGTGACTGACAAGTCACATCTAGTATGAAGGGGAAAGCTGCATTGCTACTGTCTCTCCTTTCGCAAGCCAATCAAAATATTAATTTAAAATAAACTGTGTAGGATGTAGAGAGTGAAAAAAGCATTTAACACTTATGACTATTTAGCACAAATTTTCTCTACGGTTTGAAGTTTGTCTTGAAATTTCTGGATCCTGGAATGATTGGTGCAGGCAGGCATCAAAGCCTTTAGTAGCAAATTACTGTCTCACAGAAAGACATTTTCAGCTTCTGCTCCAGCTGCTGATTAAAAAACAAAACAAAACAACAAAAAAGGCCCCAAAAACCCAAGTCACACGTTCAGCTTGACTTCAGACAAGGGCAACCTGCTCTTTTATAACTTCTAAGGAGAAAAAAAGGAGTTGTTAGTAGTTATTAAAAATGGATATAATGATTTGGACAGAGATCCTTCGTGAAGACGTGGATGGGCTTATGCTTGAAGTCCCAGAATTAGTCCAATGTATGCTCAAGGAAAATGTTCATTTTAAATGAAGAATAAGAAACCTATTTGTTAAAGACAGGTACTGCAGCTCACTGCTGGACCCTGCTTTTTGCCTGGCTGAAGGCAAAAGCCTCTTACAGTCTAGGTAAACAAAATGAAACAAATGAAGGATACATAATTACATATTTTTTAATACCCTTCCCCAAAATGAAAGGACTGCTGATAAATCCTGCAGCCATGGCAAAAGTTTCAAACAATTCTGAAATATATGTAGGTCAGTTCCATTAAGAATCAAGTATCCTTGTTCAGGTTTTAGGAGAGTAACTGTTTAAATATCAGTGAGCTCCTCTGAATAGGCTAGAAATTAAGTTTCGCAGCAATGCAAGTTTATATGAGAAGGGAATTAGATTTGCTGTATTCCATCTCTTTCTGAACCGAACAGGAGGCACAAACCGACACTGAAAGTTTTGCCATGGACTGTCTCTACTTTCCAAACGACCGAGCGTTACCTCTCTGGCTTTTTGTGCTGCAAGTTCAGCTTGTCGCTGTCGCTCGAGTTCTTCGAGCAACTGTTTTTCCATGATGCGCTTAGCCTCCTCCACCCTGCGGAGAACCTCTCGCTCAATCTCATCCTTTCTTTTCTCCAACTCTTCTTCTACGCGTTTAGCTACAAGTTCTTCCACCCTTCGAGCAGTTTCTTCCTCTATGAGTTTCTCTTCAATTTCTTGTTGACGACTGCAAAATGCAAACATGAGGGTTACATTTTTAATCAATAACGTTGGCACTGAAACACACTCCTTCAACACGCAGCATCAGCTATGCTACTAAATAGCTTTTACACGGAGATTATGTATTTAAAGAATATTTTGCCCTACATTTCAAGAAAGTGAATATTCAGGCAGTGTTCCTGTAACAGGGAATCCACTCAGACCATTCCATATTTAGTATCTTTCTATATAACAACAGACTAAATTGAGGACAACTTATCATACTACTTCTTGATCACAACTGGGGGGGGAGAAAAAACCCAACCCAAACCAACAATTACAATACCATGCCCCCCTCCTTCAAAAAATACAAATCTCACCCAACTTTGACCATCATTTATCTTCAGGAGTTTATATGGTCTCAACTTTAAGTTACATATAGCAATAATATCCTGTAAAACCTTGCCTTAAAGCCACCACTGTAGAGGCACCAAACTATCTCCAGTATCTTAAAACAGAAGCAATAAAGTTTATGATTTCAAATTTGTGATTTTACCTAGAATTCCAGGTGGTATCCAATCATCTACCTTAACAAATTTCAATAACTTCAGTTCTTAATTTTTTTTTTTTTTAATTGCAGGACTCTGTTTCTACCATAATGATCAAAAATAAATTATATCAATACCAAGCACTAAATAAATCCTTGCAAACTGCAGCTTACCATGTTCTGAAATTTGGAAATACTTTTAAATATCTTGTCTTGATTTTAGTTGAGCAGCAGTATTATCACTCATCCAAATCACTATTTTAATTTTTCATTAAAAAGGATACAAAAATCAGGTAAATTTGCTGGTTAATTACCACACACAGAAAAAACTCCAGGCAGTAATCACAAGTGCAACATGGCAATTAGATATCCAAGGATGAACAACAGTGAATACTCTATATTTCATGTAGTATAATTCACCTGGAGTTATTATGGGCTTTGGTTTTAAACTGTTTCAAATATTCCATGAAATACAGAACAATCTAATGAAACTTTTCTTCTGTTCTGGCCTGTCAGCAACACAAATCCAAGATTTAGAAGAACAACTACTGTTGTAGCATCTTAATAGCCTGTCATTTTCAGAATGATTGCATTTTCCTATCTCATTTGGAAAATATTTCCTAATCTATCTTATTTGAAAAACAACTAATAAAAAAAAAAAAGTTACATCATTTACCAACTTTTAGATGACCCAAGGCACAACTTGCAAATATGCAATAGGAGATGTGAAGTATGGATTACTTATCTAGATAACCAAGGGAAATACAAACATGAAAGGCTCCCCATTTCCCCATGTCATGTGCCATCTTTTCAAAACTACTGAGCTACGTGGATCTACTACACTTAGTTCAGTAAGTGGATCTTCTTCAGTAGAAAGCTTTGGAATCCTCAACGCAATCATTTGGCCAGAGAATACCAATTTTAGTCTTACAATCCTCAAGAGATAGCAAATTTAGCTGAGGGCACATTAGACCAGCATTACTTTTTCCAAAATGGACACAAAATATCTTGAAGTGATTTCTTTCAGAAAAAAAAAAAAAAGCCCAAAGCAATGTAAGGCAAACAAAAAACCTAGACCACTCCCAGAAAAATGCACCAACCCCACTCAAATAAACATGATTTTATTTTAAAAGGTTTCCCTTCCCTCTTATTCAGCAGTGAGTACTCTTACCATCCTGAACCAATGCTGCTTAGTATACATAAGAGGCTAGAGTTCCAGAGAAATAAATTGTCATTAAGTTAATATTCTCATGTTTTATTAAACTATCATAGCTTTACATTTAACATCAGGAAATCTAGGAAAAAAGTTAGCTAATTGAATAAAGAGTGCATAGTTACAAAAATACCATTGCATTCATGTCTGAAACAGACTTTCAAATATCCTCAACAATTGATGATGCACTCAAATTAAGCACTGTGCCTGCACACGTTCCATTTTTCTCACTCCAACAAACTCCATTCAAATTAAATTAAATTCATCAAATGTATTTTTAGACTTATAGGCAAAGATATTACAATGGCTTAGACCTTATTAAAAAAGAAAATTATAAATACAGATACAAATCTCACTGATTTATTCTGCAGCATACCAACTATTTTTTTTTAAATCACATGAATTACAGTATTTTATCATTTTATCATCCTGGCCTACAGAGTTATTATTCCAGAGCAACAGATAAGTCACTAATGTAAAAAACTATTTTTTGTATGATCTATTTACTTCTTAAAGACTAATTGTATGAAATCTGCAGAAAAGAAACAACTTACATTTTACCAAATTTCTGAGGGGAAAAAGTCATACCTGCGAGTACTATAGGAAAGGGCTGAAGTTAGGCTGTGTATTGAGATTTGAACAAGACATGAAAAGAAGAAAGTCAGATCCCATCTATAAACTGTCCACTAATGGATTCAGTCAGAAAGGAAGTACTTCTTTTCTTATCTAACATGAATCTATACTAACATACATAACACAATTTACAGATGACTTACTCAAACACCGTACTTTTCTACTCAAAGTTTCATTGCCTTTTCTTTTTATAATTTAAAGTGTATTGTGGGAGTACCAAAATGCCATACCAAATCTTTTTCAATACTGGTTCTTCCTCAAATGTCTGTCAAACTACTGTTCTGTAGTAAGTATTGCTGAAATATCATATTCCTTCTATACAGACTTCATGAGCTTTTTAAAATTTCAAAGTTAACTTACATAGAAAATTTACCTACACATGAACTAAACCAGCTCCTAAACACTAGAATAAACTATTTATTCTATTCTCAAATTTTTAAGAACATTCCAGTTCGTCATTGTAGAGATGCACAGAATATTTTTCTTAATTTAGGTACTGAATGAAGTTCTAAACCACAAAACTAGGATCAGTATGTCAAAATATGCCAGTTTTCACATGCTTGTGTTACTGTGGAACTTTTTGACTGTCAAAACTCTGAAGTTAGCAAAGGTGATTATCTTCAAAAGAAAATGAAAGTGACAGCTTGGGCTCACCAAGCCTGACAATGACAACTACTATTTCCTGAGAACGTTATGCTTAAATAAAGCTCCACCTGAGAATTAACAGCACCACTTGGCTTCATATGTACAGACAAGTGCTTTTTCTGGATAAGGTGGTCCAATGAGCAAGGGTAGTGTTCAAAGAAAAAGAATCACCTGGTTACAAATCATTCTTCTCTCTGCTGCATAAAGGTCTGTTTTATAACTTTATATGCTGCTAAACACATTAATGCATCCCCATCATTTATTAAAATACTATTTAGATCTGCAGACTTCATAAATAACCATACTCCCCATAAACATAAACCGAAACAAGGGCAAGGTTTCAAATGAAACTATAGTCACCGGATCTCACCGTCCCATTTGGCAAGAAAGTAATCCCACACTGTTAATAGAACAGCTGCATAGTTTCTTGAAACCCTCACTCGAGCACCTCCAGATGCCTCCGCTCGACGCGTAACAAGCTCCACGCCACGAAGGGGAGGGGCGGGCGTGTGGCAGTGCAGCACAAAGCCTCAGGGGCGCCGAGGCCTCCGCCGCACAGGGAAGTTTAGGAGCAGCGCAGGAGGGAGAAACCAGCGACGGCGGACGGGAAGCGGGCAGAGCCGGCCGAGAGGGAGGAGGCGTGCGGGGGGCTCGCACCCGAGTGGGCGGCTCCTAACGCACCTGAGGGAGCCGGCCTTCGAGAAAGGGGCGGATGGCGGGAAAAGAGACTGGTCCGGCCTCAGCGAGGGCCCAAAGGCCCGTAGCCAGCCGCAGGCGGCCCTAGCCCACAGAGAAGGCACCGAGCACTTCCTTCCTCCCCCATCCCTCACCACCCCCTCGTCCCCAGCGCAGGCCCGGGGCTCACATTTTCCGCTGCCGCTCGAACTCCGCTTTTTTCTCCTCCTCCTCCCGCTTCTGTTTCTCATCCAGGCTGCTGCGCTTGCTCACCGTGCGCCCGAAGATGTCGATACGGTCCGGGGGGGAGGAGGCGCGGTCGCGGTCCCGGTCCCGGTCGCGCCGGGAGGAGGGGGCCGTATTGGAGCGCGAGCGGGAGCGGGACTCCCGGCGCCGGTTCCGCTTGCTCTCCCGGGACTTGGAGCGCTTCCTTGCCCGCTCCTTTTCTCGGGAACGGGACCGCGATCGGCTCCGGTTCTTCTTGTTGTGCTTGGAGCTCTTGGTGTGCTTGGAGCGGGACGAGCTCCGGCTGCGGGACCGACCCATCCCGGCAGAGGAGAGAAGAGGCCGCGCCGGCGACCGCTTGACCACCCCCGCCCCCTTTGCTAGCGGCGCTCGGGAGAGGTGCGAGGAGGCTCTGCGCGCATCAGCACCGCCCTGGCGGGCCCTTCGTCTTCTCCCTTTCCACCGCTTTGCGCTGCGAGAAAAAGGAACAGGCCCCGGGAGCGGGAGCGAGTCCGGACGCAGCCAAGATGGCGGCCCTGGCTGAGCAGTGACTCTCCTCTCCCGCCCCACAATGCACCGCGCCGTGCTCGAGCCGCTCGCTCCCCTCCCCGCCGCCTCCGGCGCCGCGCCGGAGGAGCACGAGAGCACTCGGCAATATTCGGCAGCCAATGGCGAGCGCCGCTCGGAGCGGGCCCTTCGGCAGCGGCGG
Organism: Passer domesticus; assembly: GCF_036417665.1. Lineage (NCBI taxonomy): Eukaryota > Metazoa > Chordata > Aves > Passeriformes > Passeridae > Passer > Passer domesticus. The sequence continues at coordinate 36,775,397 of NC_087475.1, read as the reverse complement.
GGAGAGCGCGCCGGCCGAGGGGCGCCTCAGAGAGAGTTGCTATGTTCGTTTTGATTGAAAGTTCTCTCAAACACTGATTATCTTATTTTAGTTATGTTTTAATAGGAGGAACAGAGGGAATTATCACTACAGGTGAAGGAAGTTGCTAAAAACACTTAGAGCCCCCACTAAATTGTGAAAATGAGTTTTTGAATCCTCTGTTGCACCGCTGTGAAGATCCACCCTTTAAGAGAAAGAATCGCCTGAGATTGTTAAATGATCATTGGAACCACCACAAAACTCAGAGGGGTCGCAAACAACTATAAAGTTTCATCAGTGAATTACACACTTGGCAAAGAAATTAGTAGGTTTTTCCCTGAGCTACTGTATAAGCACATGGCAGTGGGTTTTGGATAAAGGGGCAGGGTGAAATGGAAGAGAGGAATTAAAGAGGGAAAGATGAATTAAAGAAGGAAAGATGAAAAAAGAGGTCATCAGTCCTGGTTCCAGCGTGGACCCAGCTGAGGGGGTGTCAGTCCAGCTGTGTTGGTCTGGCCGATGGGATGCCCAGGCTGCCAGGGGTCTCTTTCCTGGCGGTTTCAGTGTGGCACAGGGAAGGGTCTTGGTCGTATTTAAATGTATTTACCTGTAGACATTATTGTCCACTGTTAGCTACAAGCGTGTAGGCACAGGAGAGTATGAGCTCAGAGGTATCCGGGTCAGGCAGAGAGTATGAACTCAGAGGTTCTATAGGCATCTGTGTAGGATGTTTTTATCCCTGTTCTGCCACGTAATTGCTAGCCGTGTCTGCAATGACAAAATTTGGAACTGGTGTTATTCTTTATTTCAGTAAAGTGGTGCAATCTATAGATAGTTAACCTCCTTCTTTACGTTTAGCTCCTTGACATCTTTCACAACTTGTATGCGCTTTTTTTTTTCTCCATAGGTCTGCATTTTTTCGAAGTACTTTTACTAAGCTTGCAAAACATTCCTGTAGCCACTGCACGTAATCCAATCTCACTAAAAAGTCTTTTCTTCTAATAATTTGATTGCTTTGCCTTCCTTTTCTCGAAAGAAGACTTTCTTATTTTGAAATTCAGTCTATCTAGTACCAAAAACAAATCAAAGAGAGACATCTTTCTGACGGGTCACAGTGCAAGTACCAGCAGAGTAATGGACACGGTGAAACCTGCACGGCGGGAATTCCAGTGCCACAGGCCCTGGGCACTCTTGTTTGTCCCTAGCCCGGGGGAAGCTTATGCAACAGGTAACTAAGGAAGTTGATAATCAGACCTTTTAGCCCCTGACCGGGTAGGTGAGTTTCTAGCTGGCACCTTTCCTGCAGCAACTTGTCTGCAAGTGTGTGCTGGAGCTTTTAAATTCACACGGTGCGTCAGGTTTGGGATGAAAAATGGATCATCTTTTTTTTAGTACTATGTGTCATAGTGGATGTACTAAACTTGACATGAAAAGTAGCAGGGGGGAAGGGGAAGAATTAATTATTATACAGTCACTTACAACTATAAATCAGTTTTAAAAATATTTATCATAAACCGAGCTTTCTCCTTGGTAAGTCACTATAGCCTGGACCTGTATTTATTGTTATTTTATTCCTACTTAGTAATATTGACTCACCAGAACTATAAAATATAGTATGCAACATTTTGTGGGAAAAATTAATTATTATATATTGTGTAGCATTAAGGATTTATGTAGATGAATGCAATACTTTTCCCCAATCCATTATTGCACTATTCCATCTAATTTTTGTAAAGTTCCAAATTAATAAGAACACAAGATTTTTAATACCTGTAATAGCTGAAGGTCACTTGTCTATTTACTTTGTTATTTATGAGGACTAAATTCTAGTATTTCTGGAAAAAGCTCCTTGTCCTCTTAAAAATATATTCCTAATAGATGAAAAATTAGTAGAAGAACATTTCTATCTATGATTTTTTTTTTAACTGTAAAGTTTGGTAGTTGATTGCTGTGTTTTTTGGGTTTTTAATTTTTTTTTTTAATTATGCCACCTTATTTTTCTTAGCCTAATAGTAGTAAAATATCAATATTTAGGTGTTTTTTTTCCAGATATAATTGATATGGAATTACAGTACCAAAAGGAACTTTTTACTAAATACTTAATTTAAAAACTTTAATTGCATAATTTAATTTCTTGTTTTCAATTAATTAAAAAATATGGTAATTTCCCTTGTGAGTTTCCATTCAAAATTTTAAATATTTTATTAAAGTAATGTGATTTCTTTTTATTAAATATTAGAATTTTGAAGTTTTTAATCCCATGTAAGTACGTGTTTTATTCCCAGTTTGCAAGACATTCTGAATTTCCATGCACTCTTGTGTTTTTGCATTTTTTTTCTATTTTAATGTATCTCAGTATATTAAAATGCATAATTTGCTTCTTAAAACGGTTGCCTTGGAGTTGGAAAATACCTTATTTGACAGCCAAATGGTGGCGTAATTAAAGCACCTCACCCTTCTTTACCTTGGCTACTGTCATCACATGAAATCTCTCAAACCCATAGGCGTTTGGGGGTAGCTCCATGGTGATACTGTGTTCTCATAATCTCCAAATTGTACCTGCTCTTGCTTGCACCACCACTTCTGTCATTAGCTGGGTCAAGAGGGATCTTGGGAGATTAAAGGTGGATTATTTTGGGTAGTGCTAGTGTGGCACAGCTGGATGTGAGATCTTTGCAATAGGTCTAAAATAGAAGAACTCTGGAGGGCAAGCAGGGGAAGAAGGCAAGAGCATAATAGGATAAGGTGTTTGGTATGTAATTTGCTGTCATCTGGTATAGTCTGCCTCACAATAGTAAGAGGACAGAAGTAGCACAGAAGAGCTGAGGAAGAAAAGGTGGTTTAAATGTGTATTGCTTCTTTCAAAGTGGTTGTTTCAGCCAGAGTTTATTACAAGGTCAAAAACTGTGAATAGAGGTTGGGGGATTTTAATTATTTTTTTTTAATTCTAAGTGACTCAGCGCTGGGATTCATGTCACGTAGATCACAGGAGCTGTGCAGGAGTAGAAGTTGTATCACTTAGTCACTTTTTTTATACCTAATGCTGGAGTTGCTTGTTGTGCTTTTGCATTTTCTGTCAGGCACTTTGTTTCTCTTTGAGCAGCTCTGTGGAGTTCTGATCTGCTAAGCTGCAGAGGTAGGGAGATGAAGCACCCGGGAGACTGGCAGAACAGCTGTGAGGAAGGCATGGCAGGAGCATGGAACAGTTGGCAGAAAGAGAAATATTCTTTCTAAAACTTGAGAGAATAAGTCACCAAAACTCTGCTTCAAAGGACTGTCAAAAGGGGGGAAATCACTTTAACTGAAAGAATGTACAGGAAATGCTGTAAAATGAGAAATTAAATAAATGGAAAGAGTTTTCACATGGTACCTATAAAGGAAAGTTGAGTAAGTTGTATACATAAGTATAGTTATTAGGTAAAATCACTGTTTTCCTCTTTTCCATATGTTCAGATGATAATAATGTCCTTGGAAATGAGCAATACTGTACAGAATGCTGTTGAAAGTGTTTTGTAATTTGAATATTCAAAAGGCACAGCTTGAGTAATCAGGACTAGTGTGTGTATGTACAAGATTCAAATTAATTTAAAACAATATCTGGTTTCTTTCCCATGTGGATTTAGTTTTAAAAAATAAATAAAATTGCAAAATTTAGATCAAGATGGGAATTTAAAAATTAATTATCAATGTGAGAATTTAAAAATTACCTTAATTATCAATGCCAGAGGACATTTTATTTTTTTCTTTTATGTAAGCCCACTAACCACTTTTATTAACATTTGGACTGCTTTTATTCTGTCTACATGGAAGAAGGGAATGTTGATTTGCATGCTTTGTTGGTATGGTCTTTTAGGTCCCAAACAAAAGCTCTTGAATGCTATTAGAAGTGGTGAACATAAGTTCTGATCACAGCTTGAGACACTGATCTGCAAACCATAGCGATTCATAGTAATGCACTGTTTTCTCAGGATTGTTTTTCAATATCGTTGAAGTACGCACATTTAAGGTTACATATAATTATTTATATATGGACCTATGACTTGCTCCATCAAAGTCTGGCAATAAAAGAAGTTCAACCAACCTTCCTGAGCAGCTGCATAATCCTAGAACTACTTTAACTCTGTAGGCATGCTCTTATTTATCTGAAGGATTTCTTAGCAATTATAGTTCTGGTATGTGTGACTAGGGATTTAAGCCAATCAGCAATGAGTTGAGGTGTCATCTAAGCCTGATGAGGGACAGATCCAATGTGAATACTGGCGTAATGCCTTTAAAAAACCCCCAAAACCACGAACAAAACAAACCAGAGTAGCAACGAACACTGTTATTCAAAACCAGGTTGCTGATGATTCAGTGGTTAACATAGTGGTTAGACTTGTTGGACAAGCAGGAAAATGGGATTCAGGTGTGTCCTCATTCATATCAATGTCTCTTCCTTCCCATGACCGTATGTTAATCACCAGACCAATGTCTAGGCTGGAGGAAGGTGAGAAGGGAGCTAGGGGCAAAGTTCCCCTCCGTGTCCTCACAGATTTCACAAAACAGAGAATTCATGTTCAGAGGCAGGAGGCAACATGTTGTAACCTAATGTCAGCGGCACTCTGGAAGCGGGGGAGCAAGTTGCTCTGGATTTAAGTCTATTCAACAGACAAGTTTTAAATTTTGTTCCATAATCATGAGAAAAGAGACAGAGCTAACCCTGAGAGCTGGATCACAAAACTTGGCAGGTGCTGTAACTGCTTGGGTGTTGTATAACATTTCCCCTCCCACGGCAGCTGCGTTTCACAAAGACTGAGCGTGTTCTGTTCTTCAAAGGCTACCGTAGGCACTGCCCTCAGGAGAGGACTCCCAGTTTTTGGCTCCTGAATAGATGAGGATGCCACCTTTGTGGTGCTGACTCAGACACATGGGCTTTAACACGGCGACAGCCACACCTCCTTGTACAGCACTTCCTCTTGGCTTGGTGTCTCCTAATTAGCATGTGTATTTGATGAGTTCCTAAATTATGTTTAATTCTGAAAAAAGTATTTGGATTAAATACTGGCTGTGGGAATTTTATAGCCAGAATGTTTTGCATATTTTATCTGTAACCATGATTTTTCTTGGTTTTTTTTCCTCCTTATTTCTTTAAACACACTAATATGTCTAGTAATACTACTTTTTTGTATGAAAATTACTGGGAGTGATTACTTTTTTTTCCTCCAAGTTGTCAAGAAGCAACTTGTTTATGATAAAAATAGGGTTGCAGGTACGAGAAAAGTATCCTACCTACACTTCAAAATTAAATCAATTTTACCACAATTAATGGGAATTGACCCTGAAGCATTATTTAATGTTTATGGCTATTCTGTTAAAATTTTATCAAAAAAAGGTCAGATTAAACCTTTTTCTTTTCTTCTTCTACTCACCATGCAAATTTATGAACTTTAAAACTTGTGCATATTAGAGTGGGCAGAAAATAACAGTTATGCTTAGTTAAAAAATATAAGACATGAGCAAGCCAGTTTAGCAGGAAGTCTTCTGAGTGCCAGTTTCTGCCTCCTGTATTCACGAAAGTAGTGCTTTGTTTTGCAAGTTGATTTGTTAATTAATTTCCCTGACTTGTTAGGTTAAAGGTTGAAGGAATAAAGTTTTGGGGCATGATGCAATTTTATTGTACAATTTTGTTTTAACAGAAATTTTACTTTTGAAACTTTTTGAGAAAAATCTTATTAGAATGACAAAAGCTGAGACCTTGTACTTTTCTTAATGATCTGACGAGTAATAAAATACTAAGGAGGAGATAGACATTTTGAAGTATATTCTTCTGGGAGTTTTGTGTGCCTCTTCACTGTTTTTGGAAGACCAAAAATACTGTGGCATGTGTTATTTTCCTCTAGTATTCTTCCTTATGTTTTATTCCTAAATTCAGTCAATAGTAGTTGTTTGCAGATTATTGGATAATTTTTGAACTGCAATTTTAGCAATTCTGCAGGTTAAACTGGATAGTATTTTCATGAGGGATCCGGTTGACTTGTCCCTGCTGATGATCTGCCACAGAGCTGTAACCATAACCGTGACCTCAGCAGTACTGGAACAGGGCTGCCTTGATGATTCACAGAGCTCTGAACACTGGGCACCCTCAGCATGTCTAGCATCCAACCCACTGCTTACATAGTGTCCTGCCACACTGCACACAGCTACACACTCTGTAGTGCCTCTGCACAGTCTCTTTCGTCGGCTGTGAGCCCAGCTGGGCATTGATTTCACAACGGGTTTTGTTCATTTGGGTCTAAGATGACAGTGTTAGAACAACACCAGCTTCTAAATGCATGGCGTATCTACTGCCTAGATGTACTGTTCCAGAGATATACCTGGCATCAATGTCTATGTGGTTTCTGGTCACAGACAGTGTTTTGTGTTGACATGCAAGTTTGGTAAAGTTGTTTTCACATTTCTATCACAGATGCTAATTGTGGCTTTAACAAATCTTGGGATATAATCTCGGTAATGTGGGAAACAAATAAATGTTTCACACATTTCTTCTTTATCTCTTACCTGCATTATTACCAACTTTTGAATGGATGAAACGTGCTTCTCTTGTTTAAATCATTGCAAGTGTAGTGTGGTGGTATATTTGCATTTGGACAGTTCTCTATATTTTGCTTTGTGTTCTGTTTTTGGAGATGAGGAAGCAGCTATGGGAAGAAGAAAAAGTTGGCCATACAATGTTAAAACATTTGAAGTTAATACTCTGTTAAACACCACTTTTTAAAGGTAGGTATAGCTGGTTGTGAATAAGAGTGGCAGAACATGGTTGTATAGATGAAACAGTGAACAAATATACAATAACATTTCAGCTAGAACAAAATCTTGATTTTGCTGTTGAAGCAAATCTCTCAAGTGGGTGAACTGGGTTATTTTTGGATAAGACTAAATCTAAAATAAAACTGAAACATGGTACTTTCTGTTTGAACATAAACACTTTTTTTACTGTGAGGGTGACCCAGCACAGGTTGTCCTGGTAGATTTTAGAGTATTCATACTTGGAGATATTCTGGGCATGGTCCTGGGCAACCTGCTTGAACAGGGCACATTGGACAAGCTGACTTCCAAAGGTCCCTTTCAGCCTGAACTGTTGTGTTTCTGTGATATCTGATGATGTGTTCTAGAACTCTCTCTGCTATTGGGACTGCAATCTGCAGGACTAGTCTAGAGCTAGTGGAAAGTAAAGTTCTTGCCAAAAGCAGGTCACATGGGCATCCGGTTCTCAGCAGCCACTGTCTTAGTTCACAGACTTTCTATTGCAAAGTGCTACTTGCCAATGTGGTAACATCATGTAGAGCTGAGTTAGCAAGTCCTTTGGTGTTGGCTTCTTTGCTTCAGAGCACATAGGGCAGAAAGGCCAAAAGTTGATACAATTACTTTATATATTGGGTCTGTACAGATGTAGAGCCTTAAGACATTTTTTTGCAGGCTACAAGACTGTGGTATTTGGCTGCCAGCCCCTGATAGATAGGCACCAGGCCAATCTAAATGTGTATGGTGTTGGAATATCTAGTTAATCTGAGTGTATAGACTTTCCTGCTAGTTGCTTGATGACTTAGCACATCCTAGACTCTCTTCATTTAGCTCCATGTTGGATAATTATGTATTCTTTATGGCTTGCCAAAGGTAAGTAGAAGAAATGAGTAGGGGAAGATAATACTGAGGCTGAATGGCACAGGAGTCATGGGAAGAGATGAAAGTATTGCACTAGATGGTGGGGGAGGATGTATGCAGCCTAGGTTTGGTATGATGAAGGTTCATCTGCACACTCAATTCTGGAGCTCCTGCTGTGTATATTAGGCAATGAAATAATGCACCGACATGCTCTGACTGCTCAAAACAGGACTTCCAGGGCAAAATGCCATCCATGCTTACTCACCCTGCTGGATAGCATTGTCTGCAATTTTTCTCAGGCTGTTTCTACAGGTATTCAGTCTTGGTGGTGCAGAGAGACCTGGAATTCTCTAAGAAGCTGTACTTCAGGAAAAGGTGACTTTGCTGCATCTGTATAAAAGTGCTGCTGCAAAGAGAAAATGTGAAAATGTGAACAAAAGTCTGGAGCTTCCCTCAGGCTTGGAGCCAAGAGCAGGCTTGCAGCTGATTGTGAGACATCTGTCATCAGCAGGAGCTGCCAGTAGTGGAGCTGGGGGCTACAAATGAGAATGACAGAAGTACATGATGACCTAGTGAAAGAAAAGGATTTTCTAGGACAAAGGGTAGTAGTTCATGATAAGAAGGCAAAATCAACCATGGAGAGGATGATCAGGTGTGTGGTGGGGGGAGTGGAGGGGCAACTAAAGCAGACAAAACCACACTAAGATAGAGGCTGTGAGTGAGCAATATTGGGGATAGATAGATAGTAAAATGCTTGCATTGGTGAGACAGGAGAAAGTGTGGTGGGAGAACAACTAGGAAATTAAGAACAAAAGAGGCAAGAAATGAAGGATGCAAAATCCCTGAAAACACTCGCTGCATTAAGGGAAGAAAAAAAGCCCACAAAAATGTACTGTATACATATATGTACCCTAATTTTCTTTATGGTCTGTTGCTAATGTTGTCAGAATGAATGTTAAACAGTTCAAATGGAATGGTGTCTGAGATGAATTCTCTTCAGCTGTACGTCTCCTAGGCAAATGTGTGAGAACTGCTGATCTGTTCATCTTGTTCAGATCACATGAATGTGAACACATTAGAGATTTGACTTGGTGTTCCTCTCTACAAATATAGAGGGGAAAAAAAAAGGAAAGAGAGCCTTGCCTGGGAAGAAAGGGAGGGATCCCATTATAACTGAGAGTCATACGACATCCCTTCTGGAGATGTGTTGAAATTTCCCATGGGAGGAAGAAGAATAAACAAAGGTCGGTATTACTAATAAAAGAAAAATAGTTGGCAACCAAGGAAGCAATAATTATTTGATCACAGTGTTCTACAAAGCTAGCAACAGAAACAATACCAGTTAAAAGCAACAAGCCAAATGCATCTTACTTGCAACCAACCCTACCTGCTGTTATACCAGGGTCGTTTGCCTGTTTGCCTTACTGTTCTGAGAGCAGTGCTCTGCCAGGAGAATAAATATGTCCTGACTTTTCACCTTGGCTGCTTTAGTCTTCTTATGACCACAGCGTTCCCAAGGGTTTATTGTGTTTGACTTCTCATAGCTATTGTGCAGCAAGCAAGGAGTAGCTATTATCCCTGCTTCACAAATGGGCAACAGAGCCTGCAGGAGAGCAGTGCTTGCAGCTGCACAGTTCATGGCAGGCAAGGGCCTTTGCAAATCACAGGCCAGTAGCTTTCTTTGCTCACTCTCTGAGGTGACAGAGTTGGTAGTAGAATATTAGTACTGGGAGGGCAAGCAAAATGGTTTTTCTTGAGCAGTCAAGTTTACCTACCAGGAACTAAATGAACAGAGCATGCTATTGAAAATAAAAATTTTTAAAAATCCTCAGATCATCACTTCAGCGATTTTAATAGGAGATCCATATAGCCTTGAAAAATACATTAATAATGAAATGTCTTTTTGCATTGCAGCAAGACCCAATTTAAAAGGAATGCAATTTCATTTTAAGCTAAAACTGGCAAAGCCTGTTAAGGCCAAATCTTAACAGCCATTGTTATTTGTTAACAGATAGATGTATGATGAGCTTGACAAAAGGAGGCTGTGCATGCTCTGGTCATGTTCCCAGCCCGCCTGACAATGTGGCTACAGCCCTTGCTCTGCCCTTCCTCAGAGGTAACCTCACTGAATGGCACCATCTAGTTTAGCTCTGCCACGCTGCAAGCAGTTGTTCTGCATTCTCAGTGATCTTATCTTTTCTAGCAGTGATTTGTGGGAAGGTTTGTTCCTCGATCACCAGGGCTTACATAAAAACAACGTGCTATGGCAAGTGTCCCTTTCTCAAACCTCAGTGCAATGCTGAAAGTGACTGAGAGGCAGTACTCCAGAAAGAGTCCAGGCTAATGCTGCTGGGAAGGGTTAGATTGTGTAACATATACTCAGTCCTCTGGGCTGTAGAATGGATGAGTTGGATGTTCCCAACACACCAATTACTGCGCTTCTATAGGGACTGTAGCACACTGCTTCTCATCTGCAGGAAAACAAAGCCCTGTGGCTAGATCTTCTTTCCTGATTGTTTTTTCATTCTTTGTTTCAGTGATGTCCATTTCTTATGTTACTACATTAGGCTATCTACAAGAGATTCAGGGTTGTCTTTGCTTTTTTAAATTGAATCTTAGAGTTTTTATTCTATCTTCTTTGTATCTATGTTTGGCATCTCTGTCCCTCAAAAGAGTTCAGTCTCTTAGGATTGCTATTTCCTGTTAGTTTCTTCAGAGAACAGAAGGAAAAGAAAAACATTACTTTGAATTGTCAAGCTTTTTTTTATTACAAAAGCATTGTAAATTGAATAGTGTTTTTAAGCATAGTCATCTTTTAGAACTTGCTGCATAGGAGCGAAACATACCATGCAAATTGCTGTTTCTAATAATATATGTTTTGGGGTTTTCTTAAGTAGGCTTGAGGCTTTATGTTAAATATATTTTTGTTATTGAAAGAAAGCCGAACCTGAAACTACCATGAGAGCTGAAGACTAGTAGTTGTTGAATGGTCATTGTGCTGGGACCTTTGTGTATGTCTGTGTGTGAAAGTGACTGTGCTTCATTCTTTAGTGTTCATTTATGAAAGGAATTTATACTCTAAGTGAAAGTAACTGTTTTTACTTCTGACATAACTCTGCAAAGTTAGAGATCAGCAATATTTTTTCAGAGAGGTCATGCATTTATCTTTCATTAGGCATTTGTGTGCAGCTATTTAAAAATGTCAAACTCCTGAACTAATATGAAAACAATCAGTTCAAATATCCTATTTTTAAGAGTGATATGAAAAACAACATGTAGAAGTGAGAATTCCTGAAATATTTTGTTTACCTTTTCAGTAACAACATTGCTGGTAAGAAATAAAACAGCTGCATTTTAGTTTTCCTCATTTGTTTTTAACAATGTGTCTCAATCTTCTTGCAATTCTTTGAGATATTTGAAAGGAAAATGCAAGAAAAATATTTCAAATATTTTATAGTAGTCCTCTATGTAGTTTCTTTTCCTTTGTCTGAAGAGGCTTTTTGCCTGTTTCAAAAGGGGATAAAGAGTTGTCTGTATAGCTAGATGCTTTTGTTAACACTCTCGAATTGGAAAAACCATTTTAAGGGTTCCGGATAGACTCGGGGAGGCTGGCAGAAGGATTTGCGCTCTTGCTTGTGGCTATCGGGCAGTGGGCTGTGTGTGTGCGGCTGTCGGCGATGGCTCGGGGGTGCCCGCAGTGCGTGCTCCCGGTGCCAGTAGAGGGCACCCGAGGGCACAGCCCCGCGCCGCGGGCCCGGCGTGCGGTGAGCGGCCGATTCCTGCCGCAGCTGGAGCTCCTTCCCTGGTTTTCCCAGTGGGAACTCAGCCCGGCCCGCTGCTGAAATGAGGCCTGGGCAACTTGTGTTTTCAGAACTGTCGCCCTGTGAATTCTACATTCCTTTATTTCCAGTTTCTTTCTAGTTCTCAACACTTGTTTTGTTTCTGTGTTGTTTTTTTTGTTTGTTTAGTTGTTTTTTTTTCCAATGCATAGAGTATTTTAAATTAATTAATTAGTCCATTAGACCACTGCAATGGGAAGAATTGGAATGGTACAATTAGAGGAACACTGCTTCCCATTTTGAACAAAAGCAGTGTTGACAAAAATCTACAGGAGCCGGTCAACCTTTGTTGAACAATATTCCATTTCCCATTTTATAGGCACTACAGGGCAGTCTCTTGCCTTTGATGGAAATAAACACACTGTTTGTCAGTCCCAATGGAAGCAGAATTCTTGAATGAGCCTAAAGTTCCCTTTTATAGGAAGGCAAGTAAGAACAATCCTCGGTGACTAGTCTGACGCCTATTATTACTGGTTTATCAAAACCTCCACCCATTCCATGCAGATAATGGACTCACTCAATTCTTAACATAATTATTGGTCTAGACTGGAGAACATGTCAGGTTAATAGTTCCACAGAGAAGGGTTTTCCCCTTTAAAAGCAGGTGGGAGCTTGAATCATAGGGCTAAATCTGGAACATGCTCCCGAAGACTGTGATTTGGTCCCTTTGGCAAAGATTATTATACTGGGAACCGCTCCCAGAAAAGGCAAAAAACATGAATCACAAATAAGCTGTTTGATTTCCTGTTGAAAGGATCTAGTGAAAAAGACTCAAGAGCAGCATAGGCTAAAGGATTTTACATTAGTGATGAGTTTCATTTCATGTTTGGCCTTGGCCTACTGCTGTACAGAAATTACTGTACCCAGATATCTGATTCATTTCTGGAAGTGGCAGATACAGTGTCTTTTGCTGAACTGTAATAGAAACAGCGCTTGATTTGAATAGATTGCTATTTCCCCAGCTTTTGTGGGATAGATAATCTGAAACAAATTCCTTCAATTTGCCATGAAAAGAGAATATTAACTTTGCCATTGTATTTTGGCTTTGGTGACCTCTTCATGGGATGGTGTCTTGAACAAACAAACAAACAAAAAAGGTGTAATTCATGCTTTTGTGGCACTTGTTATAATACGTCTTCACTGATGTCTTACAGTAATTTCTGCTTCCAGACTGTTCTGGTAAGTCAGGAAATTCACAAGATAAGAATATCTGTGCTTATATCTGTAGTGATCTGAAAAGCTGGGAAAGGTGTTTTTTCATTTTTGGTTATGGAAGCAGAGTTTATCAAAGAAAGCTTCAGATTTTTACAGAGTGTCTGAGCACCTTTATATGTCTAGCTAGCATGGGTGAAGTAAATAGTTGGTCAACATTTCCATTGTGAACCTTCATTTTTAATATTTTGTAGTAGCAGGAATCAGTATTTATTTTTTTCCAAGTGGAAACCTGGCATGTAACTTCTCAGTCCAATTATTTTTGTATATTTTGAGACAAATCAATTTGTCCATTATTAAGTTCTATAGGAGATCATAAATGCTTTTATGGCTTCAGGTGCCTTACTATATTCCTGTAACAGAGCAGGAATTAGTTAGAAAGGAGTTTTTCATTAAAAGCAAAGTTTGTAATATATGTTATAGGTTTCAATATATGTTCTTTGTACCGTAAACCTCCTTGTAAGCAATACATGCAGAGCATTAATGTTAGAGCAGAACCACCAGCAAGTTAACAATTCACAGCAGTAAGTACTTTTCCCTTCATTGTCCACACATTATAATCCACAATTCTCTGAAAAGTATATTAACTTCCTTGATGAAGAATTAACTTCATCACTGGTTTAAATTAGTTTTCAATTTATAGAAACAAATTGTATTTGTAATGTCAAGTAAGCCTGTAGATGCAACAGCATGTTTAAAATTGGCACTTTTTCCCTGATCAGAGTGTTTTCTTTGCCAATCCAATTTTTGTGCTTAATTTTACTAATGAATGATAATGGTAACAACAATGATAATGAAAATAATAAGGGATCTTAATAAAAACACAATATTTCATTTCACAAAAACTTTGAAAAGCAAGTGTATTCAGTGGATAAATGAAGTCTGATACTCTGTTTTATATCACACTTGTTTTAAATGCACCTGAATCCTTGTGAAATTGGGGAACTTCAACAAAGGATGGGTCTGAAAAAGGTAGGTAAGATGGTTTACTGTATGCCCGTCTTTATAGCTGATGTTAATAGGCTCTACAGGTACGAATACCTATGGGAGCAGCATTTTGATTGCTCCTACTGAGCAGATTCTTGCAGAAACCAAAGAGTACCAGCAGTCCGTGGTAATCCTGCTGTGGTCTAATGTCAGGAACACGCAGTAAGTTTAATGATGGCTCTAGCATTACTACTTCAGATGCATTTGCCTGTTCCAAACACATTATTACTATTAGGGTCATCATCATTATGAAGAGTTCAAAATCAGGCCTCAGACTGAGTAATTCTGACAGTTCTAGGGAAGATGTTGCAGATGAATATCTGTGTTATTCCGTGGCTGAAGGCGTCAATGTTTCCTCTTATGCTCCTCCAACAACCCTTTTTGTTCTTGTATATGTAATTAGTTTAAGCTGCCATAGTAGAAAATGAAGCCAACTGTCTTGGGTTTAGTAAAGGCAGAGGCTGTTTTCACTAATTCAGACCCAAAGAATATATTTTGTGTAGCAGCAGAAGGGGAATCTACTTGTCCTAGTACCCTAGAACTTGATCTTCTATAAAGCTTAGTAAAATTTTCTTTTAAGTGAAATGTTTGGGTTTGTAATACATTGTCTCAGTAGCATCATTCTAATAGCATTTAAGCCCTAAATGAGCACGCTTGAGCAGGACCTTTTGTGGCTCAGTGCTAACTGCATTCCTGAACCCTCTCTTGGCCATCACAGCCTCTCTGCAAGTGAAAGAGGGAGAGAATCTTCACAGTGATTGACATCAAGAAGGGATCATCTCCCTGAGGCACTGACTGTGGCTGACTCACTGTCATCCTTCCCTGCTGGACTACAAACATGTATAATAATAGAGCTCTGTGAGGGGTGAGACTTTCTGGCGTGAGTTACTTGTGTCAAGCCACAGGGATTTAAGATCTTCTTGGGTAACCTTGCAGTAGTTATCACTGAACCGGCAAACCCTAGTGGAAAAGAATTATTCCAGTGAAACGACTCCCTCATTTGTAAAAACAAAAATTAGTATAATACAATGTGACTGGAGATATTAAATATTTTATGCACTGATTTCCTTTAAAAACAATCATAACATAAAGCATGTAACTTTTAAAAAAGGCTGTATTAAAGTCATGATGATTTCTCATTATATCATGTAAAAAGAGGAACATATGAAATATCAGAGAATGGGAAAGTTCATTACACAGAACTTGGTTCTTGGCAGTCATCTCAGTTTAGGGAATTTCTTGTTTCTGAGGCTGACATATCAGAGATGTTGTTTATTGCCATATGATAACCTGCACAAGGAATTAAACCTTTCTGTGGTTTGGTTGTTGTAGCTACCCTTGGACCACTGGTGGTGAAAAGATGATGTAGCATTTTTCCTGAAATAATTTCACAGTTTTATAGTAAGAGAAAATTATATTGATTTCATAGCCCTGATTCAGGATCAAACATTTATTAATTAATTAGTTTTGTTTTATTAGGATATGTTGTAATGCTTGTATCCTACATGAGTAATACATTATAATAGAACTAAAAATGTGCCTTAGAATTAAAATATTTCTGAACATTTATCTCTTTTTTTTAATGTTTGTTAACCGATGCATAGCTTAGTTTAGAACTTGGAGTGAAAGAATTCTCATCTAACTTTAGGGGTCAACTAAGTCTCCTAAATAGATGGTGGGAAGAGAAGGAGACCTGCTCAACTCCTATTTTAGCAAATGTGTGGCAGTGTAAGTGGGAGCCCTTATCCCTGGCAGATGCCTGTCTTTCTTTTGCCTTCAAGGGCTATTGTGGGCAGCTGGTGTCTACACAACTGCTTGGAGCAGGATCTTAAGGTGATGTTTGAATCCCTTTCCAAATGTACAGAATCTGGGAATAAGTTTAAAAAGTGAAGTTTTTTAAAAAATAAGAAATATTGCCTCAGAGATTGTTTGTTTGTTTTGGTTTTTTTTATTGTTTAGGTTGTTTGATTATTTTGTTGGGTTTTTTTGTTTTCCTCTCAGTGCATGGGGTTTAGTTTTTAAATGTTTCTTAAAAGTTTAATCATCAAAACTTTTAAAAATTAAACTTGATGGCTGCAGTATCATCACAAACCTTGGGACTACACTTTCAAGAAAAAGATATTAAATACCCCATGAACCAAGATCAAATTTGAAGACTGTTCATACTGGTAGGCAGAAACAGCTTTTTGATTGATCATGTAACTGTGATCTGTTATTTTTTCCCTCATTGCTATAATTCTTACTGTTACTGGTGGTGTTCTCATTGCTGGTAGTAGCACATAATTGCAGACATTATTAAGTTCAGAGGCAGCTGGACTTTTTTTTTTGTGGCTGATTATGCAAGATTTCTTGAGGAAACAGAAATGGACTTTATATGATAAGATTTTATTTTTTAATGGTTCATTTTGAATAATTTTTTTTTCTTGATTAAGCCTTGTGTTAAGCCTGGAAACTATTTGTTTTGCAACCTTGAAAAGCTTAGTAGAGGTGTAATATTACAAATTAAGTTTATTTAAAGCTTTTGTCAGAATTGCTGTAAAAAATGTTGTCCATACATAACAGAATTTAAAGGAATTAGGCAATAAATAAATGCATTTAATACATTTGAAATGTAGTATTCAAAACAAGTAAAGCAACTTCAGCCTGAAGGCCTGGCTGAAAAAAATTACTGAGTGTGTTTTTGGACTTCAAAAGTATTGTGAGGAGATATTCAGTACTACTGCTGAGAATTTATATCATCGTTGCTGAACTATATTTTACAGAATTAATTTGTAATTTATGACATTAGTTTAAGTGCATATCTTAGAAAAGCTAATTCTTTACAAACAAAACAAAAGAAAAAAGGAAAAAAAAAAAGCAGCAAAATTCTCATTTAGTGTTGTCACTGGAGCTGAAGGTCTAGTCTAGGTTAATTTCTACTCCCTGGAAACAACCTGCAGGGCATAGAGCTTTATCTCACCTCCTTACCATAATGGCTTTTCCCCATTCCCTCTATTCTTGTGGAAAGCTGTGATACAAGTTACCTGGCTGTGTCAGTTTTCTCTCGGTTTTGATGAGAGCTGGTACAGGAAGTGTTTAGTGTTCCTGTTCTGGATCAATGCAACTTCAGGCAACATTGAATTTGTCATTGATTTCTTTGGTGGATACTGGAGTTACAGCCCTCCATGGGGGGAATGCGTGTGGCATGACTTCACTTGAAGGAACCACCAAAGTTCAAGCAGATATGGAACTGCTCTAAGGAATTTTCCTCAAAAGTATGTATCTCCAGAGGCAAATCTTTGTAAGAAAATTTTCATGCAGGACCTAATAAATTTTGTCCTGTAGAAATTACAAGGGGAAAGGGCAATCTGAGTTCAAATGTTGTATATCTCTGCCATTATTTTCTTAATTTCTTTTTTGTTCAATAACCTTAGTGCTTGATGTCTTGAACTATGAAAAGACAGTTGGCAAATGAAGTAAAGGCAAATAGCATCATGTGTCTGTAAAAAACAAAGAAAAAAAAAAAAAAGCTGGGCCAAATGACTATTCTTTGTGTAGTTTTCTTAGGCAGAAAAATGGCTTTTGACAAGAAATTGGGAGGGACTAGAAGACCAGAAGCACCTTTTGTTATGCTTTTTTACAGTTCTTTATGTAAAGTGTGAAGAACTCACTTGGTAGTGGTCATGCTACACTAATTTTTATTTTTTTTCTGAAGATTGCAAGATTGCTGATTTTTTTGTTTAGCACTGCTGTGGTTGTCTTTCTTGCTCTGCTAATGTTTAAGTCTTTATTCCCTTATGCCACTGTATGTAGTACATGAAATTAGTGACTTAATATGCTTTCATATCCTCTTTTTGCCAAACTCAGAAACAAATAAAATTAATGATTTTTATCCTGTAATATTTAATTTTCTAGAATGTAGAAGTTGCATTGTCAGAATTTTGCCAACGGTTTCTCTGCTTCCAAGGTTGAAATTTGCTGTTCTCCTGAATGAAAATGAACTTGTTTGCAGAAAATAAAAAAGGAAGTGTTAAATATAAATACACACACACACAATTGCCACTCTTAATAATTAAGACATGAGTGTGTAGGCTTCTTTACATGGTAATGGACTAAATTAAGGATTTAGCTGTGATGTATAAAAATTTCTTTCCATTAGGCGTTTGTAGTCTTTACAGCACTATAAACAAGTGAAAAGGAAGTTTTTTAAAAAGCACTCTTAAAATAATGATAGCCTGCTTTTGTAGGGTGTAATTCTACTCAAAGATTTTTAAAAATAAAATTTGCAGTTGCAAGGAGTGAACATCACAGCTGAGAAGCTATGTAAATATAGTTTCAACCCACTTTTTCTCTCTTATTGAGTGGAAATAAAGAAATTGTTCTGGGAAAACCCTTTCTTTAGGAGAAAGCTGCAGAATAAGGAGCTGCATGACCGTAGTTCCACTCTCATGGTGCAATAGGCTGGCAATATCAGAAGCATTTCATACCATCACAGATCTTGTGCAGTGAGGACCTGACGGGGAGCCAGTAGGTCACATTTAGAGCATCTTTGCACCTGGATTTTTGTAGAAAGGTGTTCAGTCCTGACCATTTGGAGCACTACCATTGCTTCACTGGTGACAGCTGTCCAGCTTCTTAGTTTGCAGTGTGCAACAATGTGATATGGAAGTGAAGAACTTTTCCAGCTGAGGCTGGGAAATGTCAGCCCTCTGGCCAAGATGCTGTGAAATGTGCTCCGCTAGAGATCTCTGGGTATACCAGTACAGTGGAGGCCAGCACTGTTTTGGTTTCTTTTTTGTTTTTCTTGGTAGGGATGCTGTGGAGAGTCACCAGTGTTCAGAAAATCAGCCTGAAAGCATGGTCGAGTCTTACCCCAAGAAGGTCTTCTGAACTGTCTTTTGTTCTGAATTGGAAAGATGAGTGCCATGCTTTGCCTTCCCTGTGGCACAGAAATGAAATTAAATATATGCATTTATTAGCTTTTTTGCTCTGTTTGTTTATGTTCAATATCTGCTATTGTTCAAATTGTAGAATAGTCTGATGTGTGATATTTAAGAAAAGCCCATCTCTTTATTTTCCTTAGGTAGAAGCCCTCTTGGATTTCCACCTTCCCCCACGTCTCCCCAGAAGCATTTCAAACACTGATGAACAATAGCTCTGATTACTCCACACAGACTGTGTTCCTTAGAATGTATTATCTCAACAGGGACTTGAGTGAAAAGAAAGCTATTTCCTTGTTTTCTAGCAATAAGTCAATGGACTCTTAAGAGAACAAGCTTTGCCACAGATGCAATTCTTAGGCTATGAGCAAGCAGCAGATAAAAGAGATCAAAAGCTTCAAATTCTGGTGAGGGGGAAAAAGCTGCTGTTAGCAAGGGGCCAAAAACTATAGCAACACAACCATTCTCTAAGAAGTAAAAACTTAAAAGGAACTTTAAAAATGTGTATCAAACAAAATCTAGTGTATGTCCTCTGTGGACAAAGGAGGATATGCAGGCTCACCACTTTCTATCTCCCAGTGAAAGGTAAACAAAAATCTTGTTTGATTGGTCTCTTTTGTATTTGCCTGGTTACATAGAAGACAGTGGGGGAAGGAGCAACTTAGGAGCTGGAAGGACTGTGCTCAGCAAAACCCTTTTTGTTGTTCAGGGACCTGAGTTTTAACTGCTGGATGGAATTAGTGCATAAAATATAGCTTTGCAACAACTTAGCTTTCATTAGAGAATTATACTTCATTTGATCACAGCTCTCATTTAAGGGATTCGCAACTTCCACTGACCTAAACAATTGAATCAGAGGGAGACCACTAAATTATCCCTGTACTAAAGCAGCATTCAGGCTGTCATTTGACGTATCTCATATTTCTTTCTTGCTGTACATAAAAGCATTTACTACAGAGGACTTTGAGGTTTGTTACATTAACAAACACATTATGTTCTGAAGATGAAATCTATCTTACTACAAATGTAAAAGTAATTATGTAATTCATTTACATTTAGGTATGTAATAATATGTAATTTGTGACTCCTTATAGTCTTCTGTGCCTTTTGTATGAAGCAGGTTACTGTTACCTGCACCCAGGAGGTGCAGTTCTCATCTCTGGAAAATATGCTGTATTACAGAGATACCACTTCTCACACTTTTCTTGTAGGCCACATGACAAATAAAATCTTTTCATGCAATTGACAACAAAGAACAATTATGTGATGTGATGTTTTGTTCTTTCAAATTTTAGTTACAGTCTTGTTTTCTTGGAGAGAAGTGTTGTCAGGTCATTTTTTCATTCTGTACAAGTAAACAGGGATGTTACTGTGCCTCTGAGGTCCTAAATTTGGAGGGAAAATTCTTCTCAATTAATTATCTTTTCCCATTGAGGGAAAATGCTTCCCAGTTAATTGCAGAGTTTATGAAATGGTTGCTGACTGTGGAAACATATTCAGTCTACATGATAAATATGTAAGAATATTATCAGAGGTTTCACAAGAACTTCTGCTTGTTGTGCACCGAGCGAGAGAGATAGCAAGCAGTAAAATGTTATGAATCTAAACCCATATTTATTTTCCTTTGTTTTCTCCATCTGAACTAGGTTTGGTGATGCTGCAACTTTTTTCATCCTTTTCCTAACTTGAAATATTTTATAGTGATGCATCATTTGAAACACTTGGAAGTCTAGGCATGTTCAGATATGCAAAAATCTGAGTGAAATTTGGTAAATAGATGTAAATATTTTTTTTCACCCTCACATATCCATATGTCTACCTAAAACAGCCCACATTTTTATGTAAGACTGAATATTGTTTTATCAGATCACAAAATATTTTATTGGTCAAAAGTTCAGCATTAACAGAGTGATAGAAAGAGAATGACAAACCTCTAAGTGGTGGTTTTTTTGTTGTTGTTGTTTTTTTTTTTGTTATTGTTTTTGTTTGACTTTTTTTTTTTTAATTTCATTCCCTTCTAATGGCACTGGACAAATTAGGCTGCTGCTTGTCCTTTTTTTTTTTTTTCTGATTTAGCAGACTTCATGTTGTACTACAACAATCCCAAGCAATTCCTTAAGCCTTCAGAAACATGGTCAGACCTTTTACAAATCCTTAACAAAGACTTTCACATCATTATCAGAGAAAGTGATCTTTTTTCCCTGTTCCAATATCTGCATGCCTTCTATAGCAGTAATCCTTTAATTTAATAAAGATAAAATTGCAATAGTTTGGTTAAGTAATACAGAACATATAACAGCATTCCTGGTTTATCTGTCTGTTTAGCCTTATTGATCTAATTACAGATTAATTATCCACCTGAGTGCACTGGTCTTTTATACGGTATGTAGACCCATCTAAATCTGCATTCCTCTAAAACCTTTTTAGAAAAAAAGTGCTCATGAGTCAAATGTCTCACTAGTATTCATGGTCCAGAAATTCTTAAGTTTATTAATTACCTTGGCTCAGCATCCCATGTGGAGCAATTTCATTATGGTGATCAGCAAACAGTACCCTGTATTAATCCTGTGTTAGCCAAATGAACTAACTCGGGGATTGGAGTCTTAGACTTTCCAACCTTTATCTTAGGCTTTAGAGTGTGCAATATTCAAGATTGAGATGTTGGACTTGCAACATCCTTCTCTAAGCTTCACATTACTTTAACATCATCTGTGTATAAATATACATTGTGGAGCCTTCCTTAGCTAGCAGTACAAGTGTAGGCTGGCTTTATTTAATCTGTTAAATATCTGTTTCAATCTTTCTAATGTTTGGATTCTGCCCACCATTAATAATTTATTTGATCACAGCCCCTTTCTCTATGTCCTTTTTTAAATTTCTCACAAAAAGAATATAACAGTTCTTTACTCATAAGTCCTCAGAACTTATGAGCCTTGGTGCTTCTTTTAATTTTAGTCTGTTTCTTTTGCATTAATAGAGAGAATATATGTCCTGTGCTTTTAATCAGGATTTAAGACGATTTTTTGTGACATGCAACATTCAGCAGCACTTTCTTTAAAAACTCTTCAATACCTACTAATTTCCCACCTACCTTCAGTACCTAATCGCCCATTATCAAATTCTCTTCAAATCAGAAGTTTTTCCTCCTCATGTTATTTTGAGTCAGGGTCTTCAAATTTGGCTAAAAGCTACTGTACAAAATTGTAATTTTGAAATAATGTTTGCTGTATTAATATTTCTTTGATTTTGATGGCAAAAAGAATTTACTTGAATTCTGACATGCTTTTCTGCCCCTGTTTTGGTTTTGGGAGTGGCCATTGCAATAAGCTGGCATTATTTATGGATTTTGGAGTATGGTTCTGGACATGACTAGTTGCAGCATCCCTAAAGAGAGTCAGGGACTGGAATAACAATTAAGCAACAAGTCAGGTCTAATGCCTGGACTCCCTCCTAGCTCACCTTTATTTAGCATATACTTCCATCCCTTGAAGGGAAGTAACTGAAACATTCTGAAGAAGCTTTCATAATTTATGCATGAAATCAGTCAAATAAATGGTGTGGTCCTTCCTACTTAGCGTGTATGTGTGCATGTGTGTAACGACTGAGTTGTCAGCAAAGCATTCTTAATAATAAGGATACTTTATATTTTTCTCTGAAAAATTATGAATCTCCAACTCGTCTGCTCTCTTTCACATAGCTATAGAATTAGTGTTTTGCCTGTGGGGTTATAAAACTGCATATGGTTATCCTTGGCTTCTGTACACTTCTCCTGCTGGGCTGTACTACCTCCTAGATACATTCAATTTTAACTTAACTGTTGTGGGGATATAGATTGCAGCTAAAGAAACAGGAATATTTGTCCTTTGTTTCCTCCAGTAGTTAAGAATTGCAGATGTTCTTCCTTTTCAAGCTTTTTGTTCAAGTCTTCAATTCATTACTGTTTTCATCAGCTGTGTATTTTGTTAGCCTATTCTATGTCTTATCTTTAATGTCCAAAGGCATTGTTTAACTTTTAGTACAGTTCCTGGGTTGTTACAATGCTACTGTTTGTATTTTCCAGGCTGTAGAGTTTCATATCTGTGGCTTAAATCGTGTAATGACTTATACAGTGCCTTTTATACAGTGGAAATTTTTTGCCATTTCAGTGGGAACAGTCACAGTGTACTAATTTTATGGAGTGACAAAATGTTGGTAAAAGTTTGCCAATAAGCAGTATTTTCCATAACAAGGCAATATATTTCTTGAGCACTGTAACTTCAAATGCTAGAGGCACTTCTATCCTACTGTGTTTTTATTCCCTTTATCTGCAGTTGCATGAATTTTATCCAATAGATGAGTACTCCTCTGAGTGGCTATTGTTTTGGAAACACTGCAGTGGGTTTTTGATGGGACAGACAGATAGTAAGCCCAGCCAGATGGAGAAGACTGTAGTTGTTCCACTGACTTGAGGGGGCCAGGGCCAAGTCCCTGAACCTTAGTGTCTCATTGAAATGCTGCTGCATCTTCCTGCCCTTTGCCATTCATCAGTTGTGCATTCTCTAAAGCTCTTATCATCTTGTGCTGTGAGCTGTGTGAGAACCCAGACTGTGGGTAAGTGGCCGATGTAGTTGTTGCCAAGAAAATTGGGTAATCTTTTCCCCATATTCGTTTGTACCCCTACTCCAATTTCTAGCCATATGGTTCCACCCCTTCCCCTGTGTCAGCTTCTGCAGTAAGACAGATTCGTCTTACTAGTCTGGCAGGAAGCTAGTCAGGTTTTCTTCTGCTGTATTTTTCTGCCAGATTAGTAAAATTCGTTGGCTTGCAAAAGGATCTGATGACAGCTTTCTTTCCATACTGACAACTGTCTGAGAAAAGAGCTCTGACAAACTATGCCATCTCTCTGAAGCAAATTTCCCCCCAGCCCACCTTCTCCCAAGAGCCCCTGGGCTCAATTTTGGTGAACACATGCTGATGTAAGTAGAAGTCAACCACAAGTCTGCATCTTTGAGGGTGTCATTTTCCCACTGGAATTTCCCTTGTAGAGTGAAATCACTTACTTTGGGCAGTTGGATAATCAGAAAAAGAGGCCTCATTCATCTTGATTTGAAAGTCAGCCCCAGGGACACGAGTTGAGTCTTTAGTGCAGTTCTGTACTGCTTGGAACTAAGGACTGAAGGTGATACAACACCTTGAATTTACGGCATATCTTTGGAAGGTCTTTTAAGAAGAGGCTTTTTGTAACATTGCCAGACATTCCTAATCTGGTGTAGTGCAAAAGAACACAGGCCTGACTCTAGGTGGGCATTATTTTAGAGGTTGCTTAGAGGAAGAGACAATCCTGTCTACTGCTACAGAGTTTCAAGATGATTAAGGACATGAAGATGTAGTTTGGGGGCTGGCAGCAAATGTCTATTCTTCAGCAGTTACAAGAATAGGGGGAGCAGTGTATTTGCTCAAAAAAAAACCCAACCAAACACAGACAACAGGATTTTTAGTTATGATTATTATTAAGTTGAAGGGGGGAACGTTTAATTTTATACTTGTCTTCTAATAGAAACTAGGATTCTCCATCAGTCACGTAATTCATAACTCAATTTTCTGCTGCCAGCATGTGTATGTGTGGTGCTGTATCTTATTTTCTCCAGACAAAAGAGCTGTGTTTCTGTCTGCTGCTGCTGTCTGCTCATACTGATCCAAAGGAGGTTTTTGACCTGCTATGGGGCACTTGTGTTCTTAGGTCCCTGCATGAGAAATCAGTAGAGAAGGCACAACATCCTCTTCAAGCTGTCTTTAGAAATAATGAATTTGCTAATGGGAGAAGACTGAGCCTGTAGGGTGACTTCTTGCTGCCTGCTCCTGGGTTGGCAAGTAGACAAATATGCTTTATGAGTAAGGAACCCAGACCAGGGCTGAAGTTTCCTTCTTTTGTTGAAAAGTGCTGCCAGTTGCTGATGTAAGTCAGACAGGGAATTTTGTGTAGGCCATGGGTATGCCAGGTTGCTGGCACGCAGATGCAGGAGGTGGGATGGACCAGCCTGAGAAAATCTTGCTGGGCCAGGTCTAGTGGATAAGTGCTGTCCCTCAGGGTGTACTGACCTAGGTGTGCTCTGCCCACAGACATCTGAAGACACTTTTAAGAGCCTGATGTGGAAATACTCTTCTCCATTGTTGTGCCATAACTGAGATCTTATTCAGGAATAAACCTGCTGTGGAAACGGCCAAATGAAAAGTACATTCCCGTCAGAGGAATTTTCTGGCTTTGAAGGAAACTATTTCTTGGGAACTCCCCAGCCAGTGTGGATTGAGTAAAGGTTGAAAAACTAAAGTGGAGAAATTTCAGGCAACGAAATGCCAGAGTTTCAGAATATTTTTTCTGTCAGGTGACCAAACTGCCAGCTCAAGTTTAATTCCTGGGAAATGAGTCTTTTAATTGAAAAACTTATTTTGTCTGTAGTGAGAGGAAGAAACTTTCCTAAATGCTGAATGTATTCTGGTTTCCTCATCTTGCTAGAATCAGATCCTTTTAGAATAGAATAAAGAGAGTTTTCATTTGAATATCATGTCATTAATATCTTGAAACTTCAGATAAACATCTTACTTGTAACCCAGAAAGGTCACCAGTTCTCATCAGAACAAGGTTGCCGTTTTTCTAATATTAGGTGACATCAGCTTTTGGAACAGAACTAACATATCCAGAAAAAAAAAATTGATTTATTGTTTTACAGCAATACCGCCTTTTTATTTTCTTTTGTTAATTTATCAGCAAAGCTCCCATTGTTTTTTTACTGATGATAAATTACACTTTTTTATGGAGTGCCGAGTCATAGTAATTTCCTTGTTCCAATTTCATTAACTTCCTGGTAGTATTGTCTGGAGCAACCAGATGCTGATGTGTAATCCAACTGTTTCCCTAGTATGTGGGAAGCAGTAAACTTTTTGTTTATCTCGTAAACAGTTCTGGCTATATATCTTTGGCTGTTTCTTTCCCATGGTCAGATGAAGATTGGCATAAACCGTATTCTTTTTGGCACCACAGAGTGCCTAGAAACAGGGACAAAAACATCACATCACTATGTCATTAGTCTGGTTCACAGAAGTTGAGTGACTTCGCTTTGTTTTTAAATCTGTCTGGGTTATGTTATTTTTACATATAGTCTATACATGAACAGTCTCTGAAAAGATGGAACTTTAGAGTTAATCATAAAATTAAATATAATTTTCTAGAACTTTACCTAAAATCCTTTGCAAAAGAGGAATCTTAACATTTAAAACCAGTGAAAAAATAATAAACAGTATAGAAGAGAGAAATTTTCTCCGTCCTCACAAAACAGCAATAGCAAATCCCAGAATAATACAATTTCTAAGTGAGGATGGTAAGAAATAGTCAATTTGGAACTATTACAAGTATTTACTGTTATAAAAGTGATTTTGCTAAGTATCAGCCTGAATTTGAGTACAGATATAGATTTTATATTAAATCTTTATAATACTTTTGAAGATTAATGCTTTTGGGTTTGGACATCTCTTTCAAAAAGTTTCATAAGTGTTTTTGGACCAGTTTCAAAAAGGTTTGAAGTCTTGAGTTACTGTTTTTATTGGTATAGCAAGTAATATCAAGGCCATAATTAATCACCTATGAATCATATTTGTAAGTTGCTTAAATATTTTGGGATGAAATATCTTTGTTTTCCTTAAGATTAGTTCAAAATACATCAGCATCTGACATTGTGTCCAAGTTATTCTGTCAAAGTTGGATATTTTTAGAAACAGCAAATATAATTAACCATCAGCAACTATTGCAATAAGATGTGTTTTCATTTTTTAAATGTTGAAAGGGTTACATGAAAAGAGGGAGGAGGGAGCAGGAATTAGTACATCATTCCTGGTTTGGAATGTCTTTGTACTTTGTCACCACACAAGTTTGACAGTGTCACTTCAACTGAGATGTTCTTGACCTGTTAATTTAAAATATTTCTTTTAAAATTTCTACACTTACTAATAATTATTTTTGGAAACTAAATCAGATTTATGTTTAGTTTTAGTTTTAACTAAACCAGTTTGAGTTTAAACTCCTGAATTGTATTTGCAGGACTGGAGTTATCTTATTCTGTAACTGTAGAGTGCCCCTTTGCTTTATTTTAACTGGCTCAGATATAGGGACTCTAATCTTTGTTTACAAGACCAGATTGAGATTGGCATTCAGGCTGATTATTTTTATAGAGTGTGGCACATTTATAGTGTTTCTTTTAGATGCAATAGGATTATGGAGTTGGCTGCAACTATGTGTGTGTGTGTGTGTATATATATATATATATATAAACTATATATATAATATAACCACTTGCAGATATAGGTCCACTACTGAGACTTAAGCACTGAAACTCTTCCCTTTTCAGGTGCCAGAATTGGACATCTCATATTCCTAGACAATGTGCAGGGAGATTCAAGTTCCTTAGGAAGATAACTGTGGTTAAACAGTAAGGTTTCCATCCCTGGCCATGAGTAAAAGGAAGGAAGAGGGAGAATTGTCATCTCTGTGAAAGATCACTTTGGTGAATGTAAGTGGGCTTTGGTGCTTGGGAAATCTCAGTTTGGTTGTTTAAACATAACCATTGAGAGAAGCCATGGCTTTGCAGAGGGTTTACAGAGCTGTGAACTGGAAAACAGGGAGTACAGTGATATATTTAAAAACCTTTATTCTCTACTGCCTGTTCCTGGGCTGTTGGTAAGCACCTCCAATATGAAATCGGTATTTTTGTACACAGGCCTTTGTATTGGCCTATATTTTGCTTTAGGTGCCTGCATCCTCTCATGGTCCTCACTCTTAGTTTTTTCTACAAAGTGCAGTAAATTGTACTATAGAAACACTGGAATGGGTTTCTCTCTGAGAGGTAAGTTAGTCTGGCTGAAGTACGTCCATAAGACAATTATACTTTCTCTCCTGATTTGGATAGTTTATTTAGAATTAGCTGTTTTTAGGAGGAATTGAGCCATAAAGTATATTCTGCTTTATCTAGATATTTGGAGATTGGAAGAAAATGCAATTCTGTCAGAACATCTAGAACAGTGCCAAAATGTCTATTATTTTGCAAGTTCAAAAGTTATACTTGCAGAATAGTTATTCGTTCATAAACTGTCTGCCAAAATGGCCATAACCAATGGAAGTTTTTACTATTGTTTCTTTTTGTTCCAGCAATGAATAATAACCAAAGACATTGGATTTAAACTTTTAATAATGCTTTGAGTTGAATTTTTCATTTAAAACATCTATTTATAGGTAAGAAAGGCTTTTGTGTCTCATAAAAGTAGTAGTCATGAAAACTAAAGTTATATGAAGTGATGTTTCTATTCAGTTGCAGCTACTTTTACCAGTTTATTTATACACTTATTTTCGGTGCATTTGGTAAAAGAAGTAAGGTATTGTTTTACGAGAAACAGCAGACAGCAGGACATGGCAGTTTGTGTTATGTTTTCATTGTCATGGGGGTGTTCATGACAATGAAACAGTCAAAGGTTGGAAAAAGGAGATTATCTGGGAGATATTTTCCAGCCTTAATGATTCCATGAGTCTCTGACAAGTAACAGCAATAGAGATAAAAATATCTTAATCACGACAGAAAACATTTTATTGGAAGAAAAGGGCACATTACTTATATGAAAAAAATGACTGCATTTGATGCAGATCTTTCAATTTTACTACTAGGAGGTAAAGTTAGGACACTCACTTGCTATAATTGCTAATATGTTGATATTTTTCCACAAACTTGATTAACATTGACTGAATTATACTTTGTCCTTCTAATCAGACTAGCATTGCAGGTATTTTTAAAATTTCTAATGGTTAGAGCGTTGGTATGCACTTGCCATCTAATTTTTATATGATTTTAAATAATAAATTTTCTCATGAGAATAATAACTGAAAATATTAAGCAATTGCTTTATTAAAGTCTTCCTACAATTACTGCATAACAGTTTGGTTCTGTAGGAATTTATTTGAAAATGTATGGTCTTTACCTAAATGTGCTCCACAAAATGGATCCAATTAAAGCCAAAAGAACTACAAATTTTTCAAAATGTTTCTGTGTACAAAACCTTCTTGCTTGTAGGAAAATTGTAACACTGACTGCAAAAAATTATGGTTTTGCCAAAAATATCCCAGGATCAATGTATGGAGTAAATGAGACATCTCCTAGTTATCTTTTTAATTAAATGCCAAAGTAGGGTATAACTCGAGCATGTTAGTCTGAAAAGATTTATACAATCTCCCTGTTTTTTCAATGTTATTGTACTCTTGAACACATGGAGCTGTATGGCTCTGTCTCATCTGATGTGGTAGTGTAGTTTAGCATCTGTACCAAAGCTTATGATGAGCACAGAGGAAAATAAGGTGGTTGGAGCCTCTTTTTTTGTGAGGGAACAGTATGAGGAAGCTGAAAGGGAAAGTGGAGACATTACTGGATTGAATGCATAAATCTCCTGAAAGTTTTGAATACACACAATACAAAGGCAATTTTTTTTCTTCTGTTCACTGGTCACACAAGAATAGAATTAAAAAAAAAAAAAAAGAAGAGAGTTACCTTGCATTTCTCTCAGTTGTGGTATTTTTTGGTTTGGGTTTTTTTTTTTGGTGTTTTTTTTTTTTGTTTTGTTTGTTTGTTTGTTTTGTTTTGTTTTGTTTTAAGAGAGCAGTTTTGCAAACAAAAGGGGGTCAAAATAGAAGGTCATAAAGGAGCTAAGGAAAAGAACTCAGAAAATGCCCCTTGCAGGACAGCAGTATTGTTAATTGTCTCTCCCACTATAAAATTCTGGTGTCTGTGGAAAGCTGGAAGAGCTACAAGTAGTGTTATAATCTCTCTTCAAGCAGTGGGTGCCAGCAAGGGTAGAAGACAGCCAGCAGTATGGATTTTGTTTTTAGACTTTCTTTTCTGACACCAGCTGGCACTGAAGCACTTGATGTGTTTAACAGGCAGGAAGGATAGCAATGGAATGGTTTAAAATAAGTTTGAAGAGTACTGAAATCTGTGTAAAAACGAAACATTTGAAAGATGTTTCTATATTTGATAGGAACTGTAGATGAAAAGCTGAGCATTTGTGACTGTTTAGAGGTTGAACATCCTCAATTTTGAGAGTCTGAATCCCTGGCTAGATTTAACTGCAATCTGGAACAAAAATCTCTAGAAAATGTGCTATTGAGCTATCCAGAATTAACCCTTGGCAAAGAAAGTGCAGTTATATTCCTTGATGGTTTGGAGAAATAATTACAACATGTAGTTGTGCTTTGCTTGTTTTTTCGTTAATCCTTGTTCACCATCTTTAGACAAATTTGAAGGTTTTTAATTATATTTGTGGATGAAATTTGTCTTTGCTTTGTTATGATGTCTTCAAATGCTGTGGAGGGTCTGTACAAATTACATTCAGAGAAAGACTTATTTAACAGTTTTTTGGGACTTGAATGCTTTGCTGGTGCTCTGTGCTGTCTAGCCTTTTCATTTTGAGTATGAGAAGGTGGTTCTATGAATCTAAATAAAAGTGGTCTCGAGTGAATAGTCCCTTTTGGATGCATTCTAGTCTGGCTTTTACATTGTGTCTGGCATTGTGGTTACTTGTGTCTCTAATACAGCTAGCTGCAAATTTTGACCCTTGTACATATGCTAGATCTCTTAGCTGCTGATATGAGGGAAACTTTTTTTTTTCTTTGAGTGGTTTTTATATGTACATTTGACTGGAAGTGTGCAGGAGACTTACAAAATTGAGCTTGGAGATTTTTTTTGGCAGTAGCATATACTGTGCATATATATAAACTGAGATTTACATTTGTGTTGAAATAAAACATGCCCATAGTTCATATCAGAGGTAATTCCAGATTTCCATTCAAACCAATGGATTTACATAATTGTAAATATGGATTTATATAATATTTTTCTGAAAAATCCAATCAAGAAGTCTAGATCTGTCTCTTCAGCTTTTGGGGAAAAAAAGTTTTTGGTTTTGTTTTCTTACCTACAAACACAATAAATTTTTATGCAATCTGCCACCATAATTAAGAGGATCACATGTAAAACTAGTCAGATAGATGTGAAATGTGCAGATATTTGATACTAGGCTGGGCTGACAAAGCACTCAAACAGATTTTGAGCAACACTGGCAGCTTAACTGAAAAGATTAATGTGTAACTGATATTTTGGCTTGTAGTAGCTGGAAGCAGTTTGTGAAACATGCTCATTTGTTAAGACAGCATGCATGAAAGAACATCAGCAGGTGCACAGGTAAGTAACTTTCTATATGGAAGGAAAGTTATTGCATAGTGATGGGTAATCCTGTACTGTCAACTCATAAGCAGGAGATTGGAAATGTTATCCCACCTCTTATTTTTCTTCCAAAATTCAAAATAAGCACTCAAAAACTAAGGAATAGTGGAAAAAAGTATGATTATTATTAAGAAATTAATAAAGGCAATTAATATAATCAGTCATCAGCATTTCTGAGCATTTGTTTTCTAAAAGAAAAGGTAAAGTAACAAATGCATTTCTTAAGTGTTTATTTTGATACTTAGAAATTTTTTTTCTGATTCTTCTTCTAAGCATGACCTGAATTAAGTTGCATTAAAGATATTCAAACATAAGCCATATTTATGCAATAAGTTATTCCCCCCATTTCTTTCATCTGCTATGTAAATAGAAGTATTTGGAACAAATAAGGGATTACTGTCAGGTATGCCCATAGAGCTATAGGGA
Organism: Passer domesticus; assembly: GCF_036417665.1. Classification (NCBI taxonomy): domain Eukaryota; kingdom Metazoa; phylum Chordata; class Aves; order Passeriformes; family Passeridae; genus Passer; species Passer domesticus. Next base: position 36,744,065 of record NC_087475.1, on the reverse strand, counting down.
TCACTGATTGTATAGGCTTGTAATCATAGATAGTAAAAACCTGGCTAAGAATTTTGCTCTCTTTGGACTATGGCCTGGTGAAAATGAGTGATCTGAAAATTGACTGGTAAATAATGGAGATTTTTACTTTTTAGTCATTTTTACCTGAAAATCATCTCAGTTTTTTTTTCATATTTAGCATTGAATGTTTTTCTGATGTTACTGCAGAATGGGTGTGATATGTGAAAAGGGTGAAGACCTTATGTTTCAACCTTTCTACCATATATTACATGTTTGTTTGCAGTCCTTTATGAGACTGCAGTCATCTTAATAGTCTTTGGTGATACCACTGGTGTCCTGTAAAAATCTGTAACTGGTTTAGAAAGAAAAATGTTGAAGAGAGAATGTTTCTAAGGCGTTGAAACAATATGTTCATCAATGGAGAGACAGCAAGAGAATATGCTGGGCCTAAAAACCATGAAAACTGGAAACCTGGCAAGTGGTATAAGGCCTCCGTGTGAAGTTTGAAGTAATGGCATTTGGCACTATATGTTTCTGAACTTCGGAGGAAACACTTACAAAAAGAGAAAATTACCACTTTTTGACAAGGATAGGAATTTGGACTTTGAATTAACAGTGCACTAAAGGAGGATAATAGGTGTGAATTGAAACTAATTGGTGTTTCAGATCATTGAGCAGCTTGAAAATAACGTGTGGTAAGAACTATAGAAGTGAAGTCGCTCTTAAATGCCTAATTAAGCACAGTTCTGTCCTGCACAGAAGAGAAAAAAATGTTATGTCACTTACTGCTTTGTTCTCAACTGACTGATCCAAATGGACAGTCAGTCAAAAGATTTAGCGTCTGTGTGATGAAGTTCTCTTGATTGGGCTGATCCACTGGTCCAAGGAGGTGTGATGCCCTGAGGCATACAGCTGTAGGCATAAAGATGGGCATAGGTATAATCCAAGTTGTCTAGAAGACATTGTACAAATCAGAATGAGCAGGTAGTTGGCACAACTGATGAGTGTATTTTCAAGTGTGTGATTAAAGTGAGTGCAGAAGTCCTGTAGCTCAGTGCCTAAATCAGCTCACACCCTGTGGCCTGATTTAAACACACACATGTGTGAGTTAGAATATGACAAAGATATTAAAAATGAGTTTTTCACTGAAGAAATATCCATTAAAAGGCATGGAAAAACCTCACTGGAGAAATATCTCTTAAAAAGCATGGAAGAATTTCCCTTCTATTCCTTTGAAAAAAGGCTGACAGATGATTAAACTTATGTAAAATAAATCAGACAATTTGACATGTAAGATCCGTTGCTTTCCAACAAATTATTGAGTTCACTGGCTGCAATCCAACAGAGAAAACAAAATGTGCAGAATAAACACTGTCTATAGCAGGTGGAGGTAATGCCTTATTATATATAAATGCTGTTTTATGTTGTGTAACCTGGGGACAATTTAGCAGACAATTTTGTACTTAGAAAAATCATGGTTTATGCAGAAAAGGAGAACCACGGATAATGAATTGTCTACATCTGAAAATACCACACTAGATGTGAAACACATGTCCTACCACATTGTCTTATGATTTCAAAAGCAGAGGAAGGAAGAGAGATTATTAAATTTAATTTCACTCCCTCATATCACTTTAAAACAGATGTTTAAAACCAAAAACTTGTCCCTTCTTTCCAGTGTTTATTCTTACATATTTCAGTACCAATGTTTTGTAATTCAAGAACAAACAGTGGCCTTTATTCATCATGCAGCTAAGAAAGAACTATTGTAATTTTGTTCATGCAAGCATCAGGTTAACTGAAAAAGTAAAATAATGTAAGATCATAAAATAGAATGTAAACAAAATGCAGGCAAATCACAACTATGCTGTGAGAGACATGGGTTGCATGTGTACATGTATGTGTGCAGATGTGGCTGCCTGGCTGCAGGGGAAGCAGATCCCTGAGGTTTACCTTCCCCAATAATTGTCTACCTTCAATTCCACACACAGTCAAGTGCCAGAGTTTCCTAGGAGATATGGGTTAACTGAGGTGTGAATTATACTTTTTGAGAATCCAGGAGTCGTCTGGTGTATTTGTAAACCTGATCAAAGCACACAGTTATATTTTGCACAGTTTAGGTGCTTGTAAGCTAAAGGAAAACTTATTAAAGTTTTCAGACTTTTGATGTTTTGTGTAAACGAGTCAGTTGTCTTTATATTCCTACAAAACTGGAAAGGCAAAATTATGTCAGTACTGAGATAGGAGTATGAGTTCCAACAGCCTTAAGTGGAGTACTGGAGCCTCCATCACCACATCACCATTAATAGATTGTGGCAGTTCTGTGTTTCTAACTTTGAGACCAAAAAAAGCAGAAAACAACTGGTTTTCAGTACAATATATTTTGCTGATTTAATCCAATTTCATAATTATCAGCAATACCAATTTTTCTTCCAAGTGATTTACAAATGCTGACTAACTTGTTCTCACAATTGTCACAACAATCTGGATTTTACTCCCTCAGACTAAAAAAAATATCACTGAGGACAAGGAAACAAAATCAGTCAAATATTAATTGAAGGGTTCATTTCCTCTGTGAAGTCAGTCTCAAAATGGCATTAAATTACATCTGGAAAGTCCTTATTTCCAGTGTAGATCTAGTTACTAAGCACTTGTTCACTTGCTCATTTTCTATGAAGCTGGTTTCTCTGAAATACTATTGCCAGAGGAGAGGAAATTAAAAGAAAAAAAAAAAAAGCTTTTAATTGTTAATATAGCTGGTTTTGTAAGCTTACTTCAGCTTCATTCCCACCCTTTTCAGTTAATGTTTTGCTTTGCATATATTGAGGAGGAAATATTTATAGAAATTATCTTTTATTAAAATGTCTGGGTATCCTGTCAAGTGTGGCATGTGTAAGTATTATCCAGAACTTTTTATTCACGCAAGTGCAAAATAGCTGCTTTTTTGTTCTCTGTGGCATCAAAGAGCAGAAAGAGAAGGGAGTGAAAGAGACAACGGAGTCGTGCTTATCCCAAGCCCTTACTGCTCATCAGATCTCACAAAGCTCTCCAAGGTTACCTTCTCCTTCACTGCCAGAGAGACCTGGGCTGCACATCTCGGAGGCAGAGGCTTCCCCTTGGCTTTGTCCTGCAATGGCACAACTCTGCAGTTCCCTGAAAGGCGGTTGTGGTGAGGTGTGTACTCTTCTGCCATGCCTGCAGTGAGAGGTCTAGAGGAAATGGCCTTAAATTGAGACAGGGAAGATTCAGATTAGGTATTGGAAAAATCTTTTTCACTGTTAGGGGGGTGAGGCATTGGAATATGTTGCCCAGGTACATGGTGGAGTCACCATCCCTGGAGGTGTTTAAGAGGTGCCTGGGTCTGATGCTGGAGATGGTTTAGTGGTTTAGGGGCTGCAGTGGTAGTGCTGGGTTGATGGTTGGACTTGGTGAACTTAAAGGTCTCTTCCAGCCTGGATAATCGTATGATTGTATAATTTATGACTGCACTGTCACATGCTGCAGTTACATCTGGCTGTCACAACTGAACCTCCCGATGGAGTGGGACTACTCATGGAGGGGACACTCTTTGTAAGCATGGATGGTAACAGTGGACATGAAATGTGGTACCAGCCCCCAGAGATCTTACCCCTTGGTACCAGATCAGCCTAATTCCCTTTGGTTAGTAAAGACTCATGGAAATGTAGTGCAATCTATGATGAAGATATTGAAAGTCTCAGAGAGCTCGGAGTGCTGTTCTGAAACCCCCAAGTACTTCTTCCTCTGCCCTGTGTGTGGTGTGAATTAATTCTGTGAGTAGAGTGCCAGACAAAAATAAGTACTTAAAAGCTTTTTTTTCTTGGAAAATGCTTTCCAAAATGTGAACTATCTTCTGTGTGTATATCCATGTGAATGCAATGGAATGTTTAGCAATGCAATTTTTCGTGTTGTGTTAGTGCTCATTTAATAATCTCAAAAGCTTTACTTTTTAAACATTTGCCATTTGCATGAATTCAAATATGAAATGTTAGTGAGGTTTTAATCTGAAAAAATTGTTAAAGCAGTTCTACTTTAATTTTCCTCCAACCTTGTGTTCACCTTGCACCTATCACACAGGGAAGCCTGAAACATTATTAGTAGCTATGATTTGTGAAAAGCTTATCTCTAAAGAACATTGCATGAACTCCAAAAATGTGACTTCCTATTTTCCACAGGACAAAGAGTTATACCCATTCACTGGGGCAATAGATGGAGATGGCTATTAAATAGCAATCTTTCAAGGTTTTATAAACTGCGTGTAAAAAATTGAAAGCAGCTAAAATTTTTAATACTTATAGGAGTTGTTCAGGACTTTTAAAATGGAAGGTGCAATTTAGTCCATGGCACGCTAATACAAATTAGTGGTTTTCAACCATCCTTCCTGGAAAATGAGATATTCTTTAAAAATTCACTGAATTCTCCAGCACCTGCCACCTCTGAGACATTGTAGGTTATTGTCAAAAGATGACCGGAATACAGAGCCACTAAATATTTCATCTTAATGATAATGTATGCTGCAGAAGGTTTGAACTTTAGATTGAGGTTTGAATTGACTTTTGATAAAAGACACAGTGAATTCTCTCCCTTTTTTTTTTTTCTATTTTGTGCACATTAACTTTCTGTGAGGAGCAGGGATCAAAGCTAGCATTTAAACTCAGACTTTTCTCTACTTATTGCTAGTAAAATGGGGATATCAGGGGATTTGTTTGTTTTTATTGTAATTTTTAAGAGTTGTCTGGCTCAAGTTAAACTAATTAGATGTGTTTTTAAAGAGGTGGATGGGATAAATGTCAAAAAGTGTTGCAAGTCAGTTGTTTAAGTGAAGTATGCCCTACTATGCTGAAGTCAAAGGTAATTTTACCATCCCTAACACTTTGAAAAATTTTGTGCTGTACTCAGCCATGCACCCAGCTGTGTCCTTCCCAACTCTGTTCATTTATTAGTCATAGAATCAGCATTAAACACCAGTGACATAAGAGCCAAATGTCTAGCATAGTCAAATGATCTGTAGTTCAGTACAGTTCAAAATATATTTCCTAATTCTCATGACTGACTACAACACAAAACCAGGTATTTTCCTGCATGTCTAGAGTTGTTTTTTCTTTCCTTTATTTTTCAAGGAGTTTCAGAAAAAAAAATTGTTCAAGCTTAACAAGGGCAAGTCTCACCAAGTTCTCTTTCAAGAGCATTTTACAGTCAGAATGCCATTGCCCAAAGTTGATGCTGCATATGAAACAGCAATTAATTTTTGTGGATTAGGAAAAAAAATAAAGGTAATCTTTAGGTCTGTAGACATGTTTCCTGATATATTTATTTTTCCCCCTTTATTTTGCACTTTCTATTGTTGAATTGAAGTCTTACAAATATACGAACTGCTATGCATACTTTTTTTTTCAGTGTGTAAGCTTTTTTCAGAATATCCTGTTTAATCTTACAACATAGCAATAATAACTTTACACTCACATAGTTCTGTTTTTTGGAAGGCTTCCCAGGAAAATAGCTAAGATTTCTATTTGCTCTTAAACTTCGTTTTAAGGAATAAGTCCCTGCATTTGCCCCAAATAAGATGGTTAATTATGAGTGTTCTAAAACATAACTATTTTCAGGAATTTACCTAATGACTGATTTATAACTTAGCAGAATGAAAAAAATTATACCTGTGTGTTGTATTACTGCAAGGTCTAAATGTTGATAATTACTTTTTAACTCATTGAACTGGCTGGTATAGATCTTCTTGTAAGACTGGCTCTGTTTGAAATGAAGAAATTAGTTCAGAGTTTAAAGAAATGGCAATCCAACCATCTGTATTCTCCATCTCATACCTGCATCTTTTCAGAAAGCAGAATATGCTTTGCTGCCACTTCCTTTAGTTACTCACATTGGTTTTGCACCAGAGAAATAGGATGAGATGGCACTTTTTGTGCCTGAACTATAGAAGTATGGACCATCATGCAGTCATTTACACTCAAGAATCCATAAGAGGAAAATTCAGTATCTCAGAATTTTGGGCCTTGTGATACAGATAAAATTTGGGCTTTAATCCCACCTTCATTAAAGCAGATGTCTAATTGTTTTGCTGTCTGGAGTGGTACAGGATGGCTCGGAAAGAAGAAGTTTGCAACTGAAGGATGATTTGAAGCTCCTTGAGTGGTAAACAGGAAGTCCCAATCATGGAAAGAGAGGAGAAATGGGAAAAAAGAACCCAAACAAACAAACTCAGAAAGCACAAAATGCTGTTTGCTTTGCAATACTTAACTGAGTGAAGCTTGGAAGCTACAAATTTGCTTGATCAAGTCAGGAAAAAAAGAACGGAGGGGATGTCATAGCACATAGCTTCAGCAGATCAGTGGATGTGCAGCTGCAGCAATTAAGCTCTTTAAGGGGCATGTGTTAAGTTGTAAAAGTTTGAAGTCAGAAATGTTTATTTTGCACACTCATTCATTGTGCTGGGCGATGAACATATATAGCGCCGTGCAAACAAGTGTGTTTTCTCTGTTTATCCCAAACACTGACATGAGTGCTGCAGGTGTTGAATTCCTTCACTGCTCAGGGTCTGTGGGAACAGGGAGTGATGGTCCTGCCTGTTCCCTGAATACTCAAACTGGAGTATTTTTTGCTGTTACTAGCACAGGGACAGAGACTACTGAGCTGCTTTCATGCATCATAGTCTATTAGTCGGGTATATGCATATTATATTCAAAGTGTCTTAATAACTTTAATCAATTGTGAAATTGATGTAAAGCAATAAAGAATGCATTTAAAGCATTATTATATAGATTTTTTTGTTCAAGTGTAAGCAGTAGAAAGGAGGTGGAGGTGGAAGGCACCATCAAGGTTAAAGTCAAAGCTTCATTAAATGAACAAATCCTGATCTTCCAGATATTACTCAGATGTTTCATTATAACCATTGACAGAAGTCTCATTGCTTTTCTTGGGGTCATTTATGAGTTTGAAAGTACAGCAATGAAGCATAAAGTATCAGGATGAAAAATGTAAGAGGAAAAAATAGCAGCCCATTCTTTCAGCCTTCTGGCAAATACATATTTTCTGTTGGATATATTGAGCACAGCACAAAAGTGTCTCATGAGAACTTTGTGCAAGGAAATGCACTGTGTCAGTCACTTAAAGTAAAAAAGAAACATGTCATCACTCCAAGTGGTATTGATTAAAACAATAAGGATTTCCTGGTGCCAACAGTTGAAACAACTGTGTGAAAAGTAGTGAAGAGGTATTACCATATTGTTGCAGCTTTCTCAGGAAAATTCCAAATAAACTGAAGGATTCCTGTCAATATTTGTATAAGGAAACATGCTGCTCTCTGATTTGGAAGCACTTCACACACATGCACGCGCACACACACCCCACTGCATGCAAAATTCTAGAGAAACTTTATTTACAAGCACAAGAAAAAAGGCACACTCTCAGAGCTTGGTGCACTCTTTCTCATGCTAATATTTACAACATCGATCTCTTATTGTCGGTATTTGATCTACATTTCTCCCAGCTCTGGTCAATGGAAAGCACAGCTGCTGAATCCCCATATTGTGTAGGCAGCGTGCCTTTGTGTTTTGCAGCTGGGGAGTTCTCATGTCCACAATAGCCAATCTGAGCACACTAAATTAGGAAAGATTATTGTTTCATTTATTGACTACACAAGTTTAAAACAGCAAGTATATAGTTTGTTTCATGTTTTATTTGTTAAGGTCATTTTCACCAAAAGCTGGGCACATGGACACAACTATAGGGCAGCTGTACTTCCAGCCACCTCAGTAGGAAGAAAATTCCAAACATTATTGAAATGAAATTGAATGGTTAGTTTCTTTCATGTGGCACAGCCTCCCACCTGCTTTCTCCCAGCTATCCATTTATGAAGACTTGCTGCAGCTTTTTTTCATACTTTTGCATCAAGTTCCTTCCCCACAAAGTGTTTATCCTACAGTACAGTTCATTTTAATCAAAGCTGGTTTTACAGTGGAAGGAAAGACAAGTGAGTTCAATTTTTGAGCTCAGTTCTCCAAATGTTTCTTTCACTGAATGGTCTTTAGAAAAAGGAAGGCAGCAATTTTAGCTGGAAGTAAATATCGCTTCTGTGTAACAAAAAAAGGGAGGGGAGAAGTGGGAGAAGAATCTATTTAACACTTTAGGATATAATGGTATTCAAATAATATATTTTTCTGCCATTTATTCATTTGTGAAGAAACTCAGTGAATAGTAATAGCTGCTGTCAAAGATATTTATATTTAAGAGGGTCTTTATGTAAAATAATTTTTTTTTTTTTTTATCAGGAGTGATTTTTCTCCAGGAGAAGTCTGCCATCTCCTAGCAACCGATATGGCTATCTTTTTTTAACAGACGCTGCAGCAACAATGGGTGCCTAACCTTTATATGGAAGTATTTGCACATGTACAATCAGGCCGCTTACGAATTCAAACCGAGTTGTTAAAGTGCTCCAAGGGAGACTCTGGTTACCACTTTATCTTCTATGCATCTCATCTATCCAGGACTTTATAATGGCAGCCATTTTAGCTGCAGTTGAGTACCTCCCAGAGAGCTCCAGAACTAAATCTGGAAATGACTCACACCTTCACTTCCCTCTCTCTTCTCTCACAAGAAAGAAAGGGGCTCATTTCACTATTGAGGTATTATTTCCTTCTATGTCTTTCTGATTGTGTCACTCAGTTTTCAAAGCCATAGCATCATTTAAACTTGCTGGGTAAAATATCCTTTTAATTTAGAGCTATAAACAATAGAGCACAGCAACCTGTATCTGCAAATGGGTAATTAATTTTGAAGGTACTGACTGTAAATTAAGTACCTTTGACTAAGGGTAGGCTCTTCCATTTTCTCCACTTGTCTGGTTTTGGAGAGTGCAGATTTAGATTTAGACAAGGAGAAAATCTGGCAAACTATAGCATGCCCAGGCTCATTTCAGTGATTCACACCTGCATGCCTGCCTGAAGACTGTTCTGGATCACGAACACCACATAAAGCCTGGGTAACACATAAAGTGTGTGTGTGGTACCCAGGTAATGTGAGATCTAGCTTCCAGGAATTCAGAACTCTCCAGCTACTGCTCAAAGGCTGTTCTGTAAAATGTTTCAGCAAGAAGTCTTCCAAATTTCCTCTTCTTTGCAGAAATAGAAGCAACCATTGGCTGAGAAACAGGAGGGTGCAGAGTGAGTGAAGCTTTGGGACATGTACCTGATACATGGCCTCTGCTTCTGCTCATAGGGCTGCTAATATCTTTTAAGTATCTCCAAACATCCTTGAACAAAAGGTGGGAATATTGTTGGCAGGAAACATGCTGCTGGTGATAGGAGAAAATGAAACAAGAAGCCATGTCTTTCTCATCAACAGCATGCCTAAACCAATAATTTCTTATCTATAAGCCACAATGGGTAAACCAGATCCAAATCAGAGAGAAAATGAGGAACAATTACAAGTAAATTAAATAAAACTTTACCTTAAAAACTCTTCTATTAATTAGATACAACTAAACATTGAACTTTAGTGTCCCTGTGCCAAACCTGTAGCTCAGTCCCTTACTTAGTAAATACATAGGAATCTGACAAATCCCCAAGTGTAATGACAAAAAGACTCTTCATTAAGCTTCAGCATCTTTCTCTGACCAGAGTTCATCCTTCTCCATTCTTCCATCAATTTCATTCAAAGTGAAGCTTAAGATTTTTCAAAGCAGCCTTCTGGATTCTTCTCTTAAGTCAGAATATAGAGTTTCTCTTTCTCATTTTTACTATCTGTGTGCAGCATTTCCAAGCTGATTTAGTGTGTTCTCTGCTTTTGCTACTCATTTAATGTTTTCCATTACTGATGCTCTCCACACTGATAAGTAAGACTATTGTGCTTGTCTATCTACAGCTTTGGGTTTGCAATTTAGATATTTGCCTATATGTGTGTATATATATCTTTCATCATATGTAGATAACTTTCAGCAGAGAGACTGGGTGCTACCTTCGTGGAGTGACTTGGGGATGAATCTACACACAGGGGTTTTGGACCCAGCAGTTCTTACTTTCAAAATACATTTTAACTTTAGATATTTTTGCATAAATACTTGATGGAAAATATATGTCACAGAAAAAGAAAGGGAAAAAAAGACTGCAAAATCTTGATGTAAGGGAACTAAATAGCAGCCAACATTCTTTGAGAGTCTGATGGATGCCATTTGAGAGCTTAACCACAAATCTTTAAATTAGTCCTACTAAGAGAATTTATTAATAGTAGATGAACTTCATTCACTGCATGAGTTATAGAATAATAAAACTTGTGAATAATTTGCAGTGGATAATTTACTGCTAAAGTGCATTTGACACATTTAGCCTCTTTTTCTGTTTGTGGAATACCAAACAGTGCTGACTGGCCTCTCTGTCTGGTGAGGACATGAGATGTGAAAGGACATCCTGGGTAAAGGGGAGCAGCTACAACCTCCTGGGTAACAGCTCTCTGCTGTTACTGGCAGCCATAATTTCTTTTCCAGTTTGATCTTAGAAGTAGCTAAGCTGCTATTTTACTTCTCTAGCAATTAGAAACCTCCTTCTAATTTTCCAGTCTAATCTTAACCAAGAATACTTTTTTTGATCATCCTTGGATGAATGTTGGTTTCTCAGCTTTACTAGCTCTTTGACTTCTCTAGTGTATACTTGTTTCTGAGCATCTATTTTGTTAGATTAATCAAGACTTATCTAAATCTTCTTTCTATTCCCTGGACCATCCTAGGAACATTTTTATTCTCATTTATTCATATTTCTTACTTTTATTATTGTTCAACCTAATTCAGTTGTTTTTTCTTTTTTTTCCCCTAACTTCAGAAGCCAATTATGAACTTAAGTGCCTAATAATCAACAGTCATTGCTGATTTGTATCAAGTACTGTTTTTATTTATAATCTTTCTCTAATTCTTTCTTTTTATTGTATCTTACCTAAAAACTATTGATTTTACAGTATTCAGTGGTCTGAATCCAACTCATAATGAAAGGATAGAAAACATCCTATTGTTTTCTCTTTTGAAGAGAATACTACCTGCTGAATTACCAGATTAGTAAAATTAGATAATTTTAGAACCATTTACAGATATTTTTTTTCTGGGTCGTACCTGTCTTGCCTAGGATTTTTACACTTGAAATCATCCTGGTTTATTATGAATTTATGATGGGTGATGATTCTCAACATATGCAGTCTACCTTCTGTGTCTAGCCTGTCATATGTCTATTAAACCTTTGTTTCAATCCTGCATATTTATGTTACCTGCTATAAAATTGCTAGGCAGCAATGACTAAATGAATTATTCCTGACTGATTACAATAGTATTTTGGTTTTGTTTATAAAATTAACTTCTTTGCCCTCTTACTTGCCTGTGTAGCTGCTCTGTAATTATCTGTTTCATTTTCAGGCATCCCAAGTGTCTCTACTTGATTTGAAGTTGAGTGAGTGCAGCACCTTGTAATAAACGAGGAGAGCTGCAAAGAGGAAATGTGATTTCTAGTGGTGAGTTTGTTTTTGGTAGATAGCAGACCCAGGCATGGTTTGGATTTGGCATATAGGGCTGCAGGACAGGAGAAGATTGTGGTGCTGATCTGCAAACATATGAAGTAAAGACCTAATGATGACAGAAAATGAGGCAAAAAGCAGTTGTGTGGCCTTCTCTTGCTGTGCAGCAGTTCTTGGATCTCTGACTTGTTACTGATGCTGTCGAAGCTCTCTAGCTGTTTGCTGTAGTTGCTTGCTGAACCAAGTTAGAAGTATTTTACCAAAAGGCAAAGGTGAGAAAAGTTCATTTTTTTTTCTATGTAATCCAACAAACAAGATATCAATGATCAAGAAAGGGGAAGATGCAATTTAAAGAAAATTATTTGGCCAGTAAATGCGAAGGTCAGACTCTGCAGGTGAGAAAATTGTACCCTTTCCCCGCTGAAAGCGGTGGGAAAGCGAATCCTCCTTTCCCGGCTGTGCTAGAGCGTCCCTCCGTCGCTGGCCGATGTACTGAGAGCTCCCCCTCCTGTTTCCTTCTACATCGAAGGGCTGGCAGGTCTCGCACCTCTAACCCACACATTTTGCCGTCTTCCATTTTTTTTCTTTTCTGCGATATAACATGGCAGAGCAGAGGGCACTTTTCAATGCCTGTTAAGTTTCTGCACGCTTAAATTGTAACCTCGTCTAAGGAAGAGAAGATGCTACCCAAAACTTTCAGCTACTATTTATTCCACATACAACCACAGTTTTCCCATATTTGATTTTGGGTTTATAGCATTATCTTTCCTTTTTCTGTTTTCTAACTCTAAGATGAGAATCACACATCTTCCTCCAGTAGGGAATTTGACTAAAATGAAAGAGTCAATTTTATTGTTAAAATTTCTCATTAATTTTCAGATGCAAGAAAACCTCCAAACAAGACTAAACCAAAAACCCCACAGATAAATGAACAAACAATCAAACAAACACAAAAGAAACCCCAGAACCTGTATTTCTTGGACAATCAGATTTAGGAAACTTCCCCAAGTCACATTCAAGGAGAGCCATGGAATCCCATGAAAAAGTAATCAGAGGGTGTGGAGGAGGAGAAAGTTGTGACTCTGAGAGAAAGGACACATAAAAGGGATAGAATCCATGCTGTCAGAAATTTGCAGTTGTTACCATATCCACAATATAGAAACTGAATGATGTCTTCTGAGATGAATGTAATGATATAGAATGACACATATTTTTTTGAAAACTGTTTAATTCTGAAAACAAAATAAATTAATTATATCCACTGCTGCCTAAGATGGTATTTGCTTACTTTATTTAAAGAATAAACAATAATATTTTTCATGAGCCTTTATATTGATACTATATAGGCTCTTAATTAGTGGAGAAAAATGAATCTTGGTGTGCATCTTCTGTAATGGCTTGATTTCACTGAATACTTCACAGAAAATCAACTTCAAAGGTTGCTAAAGGAGAAGAATTCGTAGCAGTCATATCAGTAATTTTTTCATTTCCTTCAAGCAGAACGGGCGAGTGAACAGAAGATTCCACAAATAACCTGCTGATAAAGTGAAGGGATAAAAGAAACAGATGCTCATTTTGTTGAACATTGTTCACTTTTGTGTAAGAAGTGAAGATTGCACTGTTTGAATGCCAATAGAAGAAAAATCAAGATTAAATATCTGCAGACATATGTAACACTCATGTTACTTGTGGTAAGAGAACATAAGAATTAAAAAAAATTCAACGTGCCTAATCCAATGGAGTAGAATATTGCATCTCTTAGTGACAGAAAGATACATCAGCAATTCAAAAAAATAGTGGCTACAGAGCTTCTAGGGTGCATAAGTACAGAGTGCTTATGACAGTTTTATTTATACATATAGACTAAAGCTCTGAATGGTTAATACAACATTTAGACATTGTCCTTTAAAGCTAAAATTTGGGTTGTAACAAAAAAATTTCTCTGCCATTTGATATGACATTTCATCATTTCTGCTTCCTTCCCTTTTATACTTTAGTTTCTTCTGTCCCTTTACCTTTTACTCTTTTCCACAAAGATCCCCATTCTGCCTGTTTTTCACTCCTCAACATCCTCCCTCCAGGTTTGTTTTCCAAATCACATCTCACAGTAAACACATTTATTGGAAGAAAATGCAATTGAGGCAGGAGGAAGGAGGCTACAGTCACAAAATCTTCCTTGCTGTGTAAGATACGAAGAAAGTACATATGAATGGATTTCCAAGATATATAACTAGGGTTAGTGATGTTATGGATTGCCTCTTGTGTTTCAAGCATCCTTGCAACCCTTTTTACCCTAATGAAGTTCTTCCAGAAAATAACTGAATTAGTTCCTCATTCTGTGTGAGAAGACAACCTTTTTTTGCATGATTTTTTTTCCCAGTGAACTTCTATGGAAGACAATGAAATCTTGAAAAAGATAATTATTATTTATGTCTTAGGAGTTTAGGTATACATACACATTTAAAGAAACTTGTGTGAACAACAGTATATCCCATTTCTGGGATTACTCTTAGCCTTTCTTCCTTGGCCTTTCTTGCTTGTATGGATTGATGCAGAGCAAAGAAATAGTAAAAAAGGAGTTTCTTTTTTTTTCTCTCTTTTTTTTAATTTATTTTCAAATTTCCAAACCAGCACTGCTTTTCCTGTTCACCTCTGCTGTACCATCTTTCGTAGCCTGGCAAGGGATGGAGGCAGCCTTTGCAAAGCTGAGGGAATAGGTGGATTGCAAGACAAAGGTTTAGTGACATGAGAACTCAGCAGATCGTAGTCTGAGGGCTGGGACTGGGTGCCTGTGAACCAACACTGATGTCTGGAAGGAAGCAGGGCCTCAGGAAGGATACAGTGAGGCTGGGGCTTGCAAAGCACATTGTGTCTACAGCTGCAATTAAGATATTTCATTCATTTAAGGTTGTGTTTTGGTTTTGTCTGCAGAATAAAAGATTATTCATTCTGGTTTTGCTGTAGGACTGATACTTCAGGCTTGACTGACTGTCCGTACAAATTTTTGACTCCTTCAGTGCTGTGAAGCAAATAAAATCTGAAGATGTCAGTGGATCCCAGGTACAGGGCACCTTAAAGTCTCAGACTCTTAAGAATAAAGGGTTTGCTTTAAAACCACCTTATTTGAGGATAATTTTACTAGTGAGTCACACAGAAAAAAGGTGTTCACATCTTCTGAATTGCCTGGCTTTTAGTTATGTTTCCCAGAGGAAGTGCTTGTACATTAAATGCTACTCTCCTTCTCTTAGATAGCTCACCTTTTCCCTGCAACTCCAGCCTACCCACAGGCACTGCTGGCTCATACACAAAAAGGAGTGTTTCTGGAAGCCTCTGCTGCAAGATTGCATAATCACTCATGCAATTTAATCAGCAGGAGCAGGAGAATGAACCTTCTTCACTGCATTGTGCGTAGCATATGCAGAGGAATTATGGCTGTGTAATAGCAGCAGCAGCAGCCAATGAAACATCTACATTTGGATGGCCACTCAAATAGAAAAAAAGGACTTTTTTCCTTGCTTTTTTACTGCTTCATTAATGTAAGCAATTATGCATTTTATCTACTGATTGCTATATACAGGCTACAGATAACTTGAGGCAGAAAACTGAGAAGAAAGTAAGAGACTGTGAAGGTGGGGAAGAAATATGCTGAAAGGTAGCTTTGGGAGGATGAGAAAGTGAAAAGGGAAACAGTGAGATCATCACCCTTGAAATCAAAGAGCTGTTCAAGACCTATTCCTATCTGCCAGGACTGGGATAGGAAAGGGACACGCTGTCTGCTGCATGTTGTCTGCTTCTTTTGGATACTTCATAATCTTCTGAAATATTGTTAGGAAATAAATTGGTATGGTTTCAAAATCCAGAACACAGGTGATGTAACAATGACAGCTCTTTTCAACTTTGTGCTTTTTTCATTTGAGGCAGATGACTAGAAAACTTTGGGTGTGTTGATCCTGACTCTGGTTTCTCACTGCATGTTTAATGATGTGAGTTCCACTAGGATGGACCAGCCCCATCTGTGTTTCACAGTTTTTGTGACAGCAGAACATACTGATTTAAATTTTCCTTTAGCAAGGGTGCCATTCACTTTCTAAACCCTTTAAATTTGATGCACAGATTTACATATACTTTTCCAATAAATAATTTGTATTTTCATTTTTATTCTTGCAATTAGTCACTCTAAAAGAGCATTTAGTTACTTTAGAAGCACCTCAAATCACTTTCAGCAGTTCAGATTAGCAGAGTAATCACTGTGTATTACTTGAACTGAATTTTTTTATATTGAAAGTAAGGAATGACTGTATTAAGGCTATTTAGTTATTATGTGACTGCTGTCTGTGTTTTTTTACCGTAACTATTTTTCTTGTTATACGCAGCTGTAAATCTGGGTAGACACATATGCTTTTTTAAGAATAAAAATAACCTCTTAAAACCTCTAAATTAAGCATGTTAAATGGAAAATGTTAAGCACTTGTTATATTCCATTTTATTTTCCCAATACAATTCCCAGTGAAAAAAAAAAAAAAAGAACAGACTTATTAATAAATTCCATGGTATTTCTGTATTGTGGGAACAATATATTCTTAAGCACTCCATGCATCTGAAATTTGTCTCGATGTGGCCCATTTATTTTAATTTAGATCTGTCAGCAGAAAAAAAGAAGTAATTAAACTTGTGACTAGCATGGAGAAACATTTTACATCCTAACACTGTAGCTTGATATGCAGTAGTTTCTTTATATTTCTTCCAGTTGTCAGATCAAAGTCCCTCAAGTACTGTAACTCAGCCATGCTTTGATTAATTACTTTACACAATGAATTTGCAAATTATATTTCTGAAGTGATTTATGTACTTCTGAACTTCAATCACACACACTCTCCCTCCCCCCACCCCCATTTTGTGGTGGGTTGTGGTTTCTTTTTGGGTTTTTTTTGTTTTTTTTTTTTTAATTCCAATCTTTTTCCACTAATTTAGTCAGTCCATACTTTGGAAAAATATTTCTGAAAAATAACTGTTATTGTTTTGTGTTGAACAAATTGGTGTAAACAGTTTCCAGTAAAGAATTAAACCTTACCTGAATAGTGCAATTTAATAGAACTATATGAATCACTTAAATTGCAGTCACACACCAGCAAAACTGGTCAGGTCTTCAGCCTCAATGCTTTGTTCAGATACATGAAATCCCTCCCTAAAAATTCCCAGCTGCAGGTTTTGTTTAGGCTGCTGTTTTGTTCAGGATAGGTCTACTGGAATAGCTGAGCTAAGGCAACCTTTAAGATACATGTTCAAACCAAACATTTGGTTACTGTAGTTAGACATTGGTAAATACTATTTGGGGCAGTAATAACTTGCCTGTACCAGTGATGTGCTTGTCTGGGCAAAGTTTAATATTTACATTTGTGGTTTCTTTGTACAATCTCACATGGAGTACTGTTGTTCATGTTCAGCCCATTCTCACTACATAGTGATATCTAATCTGTTGAGTGGTATTGTGCTTGTAGATATCCATGCCTTCCTTATGACTTGCTCTGGCAAGCTTCTGAAGGAATGGTATGAGGTTATTTCTCTCCTTGCTACTATCTGATATCCTAAGTTTTAAATGTTTGAACAGGGCAGCCATTCACATCCTTTAGTAGTAATTTTAACCTAGATGCTGCTCTGTTTTTCATTAAGGTATGAACCAGACAAAGGCCATGTGGGTGGAGGCAAAGGAACAGAGGTAGAGTCCTGATTGCATGTGTGTGACTG
The DNA here is from genome assembly GCF_036417665.1 of Passer domesticus. Taxonomy (NCBI): domain Eukaryota; kingdom Metazoa; phylum Chordata; class Aves; order Passeriformes; family Passeridae; genus Passer; species Passer domesticus. Next base: position 36,726,797 of record NC_087475.1, on the reverse strand, counting down.
GGACTCTGTCCCAAATACTCTTGTTACTTGTTAAGGCTTCAATATAATTGATTTGTCCATTCATGTAAGGAACTGGACACATTGAAATGGGCTGAGGTCTTACAGGTTGGAAGCATTTATTGACTCCCTGGCTTTCTTTTGAAGTATGCTAATAGCTCTCCATCAGAAAAAAAAGCTTGCTATAGCTTGGGGAATATTTCACTTTGTAGGTCTCTCATTATTGGAAAAATATTGTTGGAAAGTATTTCAATAAATTTGGTTATTTTACGCTCCTGGCAAGATTTTCACTCTGAAGTACCCACATCATGCCCCAGGTTCTGCAACAACCTCCTTAGTAAGTGACATATAACTACTGTACTGTGTAGAGAAGTGTTGTTCTCACAATTGTTTGAACTCCTTGAACTGGAATAAAACCCAGCACACCAAAATGTATTGTGTTCTAGGACCACCAGCATGGGGCAGAGGGGAGACACACAGGAAATGCTATGCAGTGTGAGTGAGGCCATTTTCCTCTAGATGGGAACAGCCAAGTAATATATGTGAAAGGAGCTGCAGCACCTGCTCAGAGGTGAACAATCATTCTCTGGGACAGATGCATTTATCCATTTAGATATAACACTGGCAGAACAAGCTTTCTGCCCTGAGTAGTGTCTCCAATGACAGCTAGTAGGGAAGGCATGATGTAATAGGTATGCATTTAATCAAATTTAGAGTGATACTTCTCCTTGTATGCCTTTCCTGTCCTACCGTACTTGTGCTTTCCACATTCAATTTTAAATAGACCCATTACTTCTAGGTCTGATCTTGGACGTTGGCACAGACAGGTCTATTTCTCCTTGTCAGAAAACATTTTTCAGAAACGTTTTTATGGTCCTTCTGAAACTGTGATGGTCCAAAATTTTTAGGAGTTTCAGAAGATTGAAACCTTTTTTTGACCCCCGTGCAGTATAGTTTCCTATTATTTTGGTTTTTTTGCTACTAAAATGCTAATTTTACCTAAAAAATATGTTGGACAATTCATTAGGAGGGTACCTATATAGGAATACCCTTTACAGACTGCTTAATTTGGTCACTAAAGCATAAGGAGAGGAAATGTAGTTTCTTTAGTTTAAGTACTGCTGTGTCCCCATTTAATGCTCTGTTCCTAGCACTTGTCAAACTACATTTTAGCAGTAAGATGGGCTTAGTCTGTGTGCAGCTGTGCAGTGTCACTACAAGATAGGGCATAGCACTGACTCAGTTTTTTTAAAAGCAAACACAGGTGACTCAGACTGAATGCACATGGTCATAAAAAACAGCCTCCCTGTGCAGTTTTTTCCCATGAATCTCCTGAAGGATGCAAAAAAGCCAAACAAAAAAAAAAAAAACAAACAAAAAAACCCCAGGCTACAAGCTTGTTTATATTTACAAGGTCTAAATCAAGAAATAAGCATGTGAACAAGCGAAGTGCCAGCTTTACATGACGTATAGAGTCATAGGAAGGATCCTTTAAAATTAGGTAGGATGATTTTTATGTGGAGGCTATTACAAAAATGCTTCCCTTATTAAAAAAAAAAAATAATTCTCCGTTTCTGTGTTGAGACTTGAGAAACCAGTAGACCTGGCATATTAATAAGACTTTTAAGAATACTTATCATTAGGATATCAATGCCTCTTATGTACTGAAGCAGAAAATCCAAGTGTGACATTCTTCAGCACACGGCAAGTATGTCAAAGACTGCTATCATTACAGAATAAGTTAAAAAAAGAAAATAATACATTCCTGGAAGTTCTTCTGTTTCGTAAAGTAGGATGGATTAATCTTGTGTTTGTTTTTCACTGTGCTTGTACATATCTGTGATGATGTTTGTAAATAATCTGTTGGAAAACCTGAAATTGACTTTCTTACAAATAAAAATAAAAAAGTTCAAACTTAATTATTTTTTTACATCTGTTATTACCTCTGTGTGAACAAATTCCTGTCTTGCTTGTTAAATATTGTCAAATTTCACCAGATATATTTTGTTCTCTCATCCCAGTACCCTGAATAGCCTGGTAGACATTTCACACTAGTTTACAGCTTAGTACTTAATCTAATTTATGTTGTTATCTCCTTACAGTTTTCCTATTGTTTCTCAATAAAGGAGATATTTTTAATAAATACCCCTGCCCCAAGAAAATACATTAACCCCCCCAACTTTTCATGTGTAATTCATAGTGATAGTTGATCTAGGAAAAAAAAAAAGGATAGTGGCAGCAAAAGTTCCATTGATATGGCCTATCAGATTAGAGTAAAGAAATATGAGTGCTTCTATCAACGTTGGAACTGACATTAAGACCTGTATTCAAGGAATACTTTTGTCCTCAGTTTTACAATTACAGTCCTTTTCCTGCAGCAGAGGCCTTAGCTCAACTTTTACACATCCAGATTTTTCTATGACTGTAACATATCTGATGACGTGCATGTATAAACCTCTGGAGACTGATTTCTTGATAGTGAGAATGTATTTTGATAGTTTTCAGCATGTAATATTAAATTCTCATATTGATCTTCTCTGAGCTGGAGTGTGTTAACGTCAAATTAGAGCTTAGCCATCTTCAGCATATAACAGCAATCTGTTGAATTAATAGATGTTTATCCTCCTCAAGAAAATTTTATTTCTTGTCTTCAGCAGAGAGTCTAATGGGATACCTATTGTTCTAGATTCTATTTTTTTTATTTATTTAGAATAAAACTAGATGATATTTCTTTTGAAACGTTACCTAGTTGTCATTTTTTTTTCAGTTAGGCCTTTCACAAGATTTCCTTCAGCAGTACCTTCCCAACACTCTTTGGGGATTGGCACCTGATGGTGTATAGGAGCAACTCACTAAGACTAATTTCTTTATTTTAATATCAACATTCAGAGGAGAGGTGGCTCCTGTACTTTCACCAGCACAGTTGTCAGATATGATGTGTGTGGAAAATCATCTGGTTTTGCACATGAAGACTCTCAATTGGTTTGAGTTGGCATGACTCTTCTAAATGGTTCTGTGGTCATTTAGGCAAGTGGATAATTTGGCTGTTCTTATCTGTAAGAAGAAAACAGGTTTAAAAATTAAAAATAGGAGCTCCTATATATTTGTGCTGAACATGTGTTTATATAGTGGGTTTCCAAAATTCTGGAGAAAGGTTTGTTGGCTGCTCCCCCTATTCCAACCTTCCGCACACTTGAATATCATCAGAAAAAGTCTCAGGCCATGATGGAGAAAGCAACTTATTAGCAAAACAACTCTCTGGAGCACCAGAGAAAATAACACTAGAACATCTGGTTTCCCTTTAGACCGGAAGCCCAGAAAAGTTACCTTCCACTTAAGTTTGTCATTTAGGATATGCAAACATCTATTTTTGTCTGGTTTCCAAATGAAGTGAAGATGCTGTCACTGTGTAGCCTGTCACTCTGTTCACTCTCATTTTTCTCTTCTTAATAACTTTGGAAACCACTGGCCAACTTCCAAATCAGACAGGGAGCTGGTTGTATGAAAGATAAAGACTTCTCACATGGTTCTTGAAAATTGCAGCCAAGTAAAGACCTACTTAATGCTCTCAGTGAAGATAAGTAATGGTGCATGAACTCAGACAAAGATCAGAGAACTTGGGACAACTGGGTTATGAATGACATAACTGCATGGGGGAAAAAAACCTCAAGGCAAATAAAAATCTTCCTAGTCTTTGTGATAACTTTTTTAGAGATTGAGACTTACAAATGATGTTACTTACAGGCTGTTTCTATGACATCTAATAAGGCACAAACACTGACACAAATTTTCCCCACAGTTAGGAGATATGTCTTTTTATTACATGTATATAAATATAAATACCTGCTACCCAGTATATAAAAAGTATACATAAAAATTAATTTATTTGAATTTAGCTAAAACATAAAAGAATTACATCTGTTGAAAATTAGGATTTTGGGATTTGGAGTCTCACATTAGATCAGTAGGTAAATGTGACTCAAAATTAAAGGGGTTCCATGCATTTAAGTATATAACCTTGTTGTATGGTCTGAGGTTTGGCTTCCATTTCCTCACTCATATGAGGATTTTTTTTCTTTCTTATGAAAATTTCAATTTCTGAGAAAATCTGTGAATAAGACACCTATCTCTTTTGTCTGTTTTTGAATCCTGCTTCCCTACACCTTATTCTGCAGTTTTGAGGATTTAAGCATTCCTTACCTTACTGTCCCTGTTTTTTTATTCCTTCCATACACTGTTCTTTGTATTGCTCTGCTACAATTATTTATGAGGCAATACACTAGACTAGGACAAAGAAAAAATAACTTTTCTGAGGATTTTGCTTGTATCTTCTAGTTTTCTTAGACCTGCATGGTTGTCTGACCTAACTCAGTGTGCCCAGCTGAAGGGACAGGCTGAGGGCAGCTTTATGTTAGGGAAATGAAGAGACATTTAAATCTAGCTTATCTCTGGGTGGGATATGGTCACAATGTTAGATGAAGACACTAAGCAATGCAAAAGCCTATACTTGTTGAATTTACTGAGAAAATCACTGAAATTTTTCCTCTCTTATGGTGGACAATCTTAATCTGGCCTTTATTGAACAAATGCCTGAGCTTTGGAATATGTTTATACAAAAGTGAGCAAACTGTGATTTCTCAGAAGATAACTGCAATTATTTTCTCCATTATCTATTAATCTTTAAGCTCATCCATATGATCTGTTTTGGTGTTCATGGTTAAATATAAAAAATGTGAGTAATAAGTAAAATTTCCTGTGTATGGATAATGAATACCTGCTTTGAAGAGGGACCTCTATATTCAGATTCTGTCCCCTCTGTAAAACACTCCCCATGGCATACTATTATGCTAAACCAATAAAGAGGAAAATGGTATTCCACGCACATGTGAGCTAATAACCACTGGCATGCAGAACATAAACACCACAGTGGGTCACACTAAGGCAGACTGGCAAGCTGCTGTGCTAGCTAAGTTTCCAAATGCCTGAAGATAATTGCCCCAGCATATCCATACAAAACTTACAAAGAAAAAAATAAGATTATCCCAAGCATGAAACTAGCTGGAAAATTACTCAGCAGTGTTATTGAAAACTCATTTTACTTGCTGTGATATTTAGCTAATATGATTAGCAACATTAAGACGAAGACTTCTGCTATAGTTTAGAAATAAACTCCAACCTACATATCACAGTGGGAAATTTATTTTGTTCTGTAACATATCAGCATTTCCTGCCTGCATGAAATCTCTTAGACATCCACCTCTGCTTCCTTAGATCACTAGTGTCAATTCAGTACTCATTCACCAGCAAAACATAGTTCAGAACCTCCACACAGTGAGAATGGTAAAAATGGTAAGAGAAGCATTATTCCAATAATTAATTGCATGGAGCAAAAGTGAAAATACTAAAAAAAATTACTTACAAGAGATTTGCATGCAAAAAATATTATTTTCATGCTGAGATAATGTTCAGGCTTTTGCATAGGTGAAGTCTATTTTATTTTTATGAGGATATAAGAAATTGAAATGTTGATATCTATATTTAGTAAGATATAAAAACAGTTTTGCCTTTCTTGAAGCTATTTCCTTACACTTCTGCCCTCATTGACCATACCATCTTCCTGCTTAATTTGTAATTACACCTTCCTCTTTCTTACAAAGCCTATAATAATTTCAATAATTAAAATGAAATAATATCATGTAACTATAGCACCCAGAGCCTGTGGCTGTAACAAAGACCTCGTGTGTTGAGGTCTTTGAAAGAAAGCACAGAAAAAGAAATTAGTTTTCCCTTTCATAGTTTCTCAAGAGAACTCATTGTAAGGCAGGAGATAACAGATAATGCACACTTATAGGTGGACTGCAAGAGAAGCTATCAAGTGAGGCAGATATGTATAAAAATTAAATTATCTGTGGATGAGGCAGTGTCCACTTTGGTATCTTAAATACTGTAGCATCTACTAACTTGAAGATCCAGAAGTTAGAGCACCTTTTTGTAAAAGTGTATTTGAAATGAACCTTATAAAAGGTGAAATCTTCTGAACTTAGTTCAGAGAAGGCAGAAACTTTTCAAGACTGTTGGTATGTTTACAGGCAATCTAAGGAGTATTAGGGAACAGTTCAATTACAGCACCCAAATACTTGAGAGGGAAGGACTTATTGTACCAAAGAATGGAGGAAAATAGTCATTTTGGAATGGAGGGAGGAAGCTACCTGGGTTGGAAAACGTGTGTAATTCTGCCCAAGTGTAACCAGTTGGAAGGCTGGGGATATGTATGAAATCCCACTTACTTTATTCTCATTTAAAATTTCTAGAGATGTTCCTCTTCATCTGGAGTTTGCAGCCTAGAATTCAAGCTCTGTGTGGGAGACAGAAACACATGGCATTTTAAAAAGGAGTGGCTCATTTGGCACTATTGTTTCTAACAGAGCTTCAATATCTCCCTATGTGCCTGTGTATACACACATATAAGTTGACATTTTGTTCTAGAGACCATAATTCAGATCTTCTCATGCAAAACAAGAGATTCCTGAGGTCCTCTACCATCTCCTTCACAAAGCAGGTTCAGTTAGATCAGCTTGATGGGACACTTGGCCAGTAAACTTTTTAGTATCTGCAATTCCACAGCCTTTCTGGGCAGCCTGCTCAGGCACCCAGTCATCTCCATGGTACATTTCCCCCCTCTATGTCTGAAGAGAAATTCCTCTTTTCTAACGTGTGACTATCATTTCTCATGCCATCAGTGAATGAGATCTTCAGTCCTGTTCCTCTGGCAATGGCTGTTCCTCTGCTATATCTGCGTCTTTATATTTGGCAGCTGCAAAGAGCAGTAAGATTTCCCTTTCACCTTCTCGTCTTAAGGCTGAACAAACCCAGTTCTTTTGGCTTCTCCTCATATGCCACATACTCATCTTGCTAGCCATCCTCTGGACTTGATCCAGTCTTTCAAAATCTTTCTTGCAGAGGGCTGCCTCTAGCTGGAAAGTGAAAATTGAGCCTCAAAAGTGCCAAATAAAGTGGAATAACCCCTTTTGATGTGCTACAATTACTTATGGTGCACTGTTGCACTGCTTCAACACCATTGATTTGAGACTAATTTTGAATAATCTATGTCCCAGTTGTTATGGCATTGTCTGGCAGACATGATAGTTGTTGGTTTGTATTGATTCAGTAAGGAAGTAATCTGAATCTGCTTTCTACATCCTGCATGAACATTACAATCATTAGGTTTTGTATTAAAGGGAAGCTGTACACTTGGGTCCTGATGCTGACGGGGGATACTAGGTGTGCTCTGAGAATGATTGTTGGATCATGGTGTCAAAATAGGTGGAGAAGCATCTGTTATTTTTGTACTGATCTGGTTTAGGTAAGAGAAGTATATTTGTTGACTTAGTACTGTGTGTTCTGGACTACCACAAAAGTCCATGGATTTACCAAAGGAGTCTAGGTAGCTCCAGGATTAGGCAGGATCTGAAAAACTCTATTCAGAATAATACCTCTTTGTCATGTATACTTAAATTCTTCTTAAATCTTGTTCTTAAACTACCTGTGATTGCTTTCAGCTTTCACTGCCCTCAGGGATATCTCAAAGCACAGCTCATACACAGGCACAAGCTTTCTCCCAAACAGGGTGAGAGACTGAAGACTGACTCTACCAAATAGTCAATACATGCAAAAGGACAGGCAAGAAAAATGCACTATTTTGTGTACCTTGAGGCTTCCCAACATTTTAGGTCACTAGACAGCATCTTTCCAAGCCCTTCTTGATAGTAAGGTCCCCATGAATTTTTTAATATGTTGAACTCCACCCTCAGCTGGTTTCTGACTGGGTCTCTCCACATGGAGCAGATGTATTTGTGCCTACGGAAGAAATGTGCTGTTGCCAATGAGTTGCAGGAGAAAAAAAAATGAATCTCCAGTTTAACAATTTTGCAATCCCTTTCCTTCAAAGAAGGGATAGTCCCCTGCTGGCACATGCAGAGCCCAGGGCAGGGTTAAAAGCGAAGGTAAAGGTGCCTTGGACGCATGTTGCTGTGGCTGGGGAGCCTGCTGAGCCTTGGCAAGCTGAACCATCCACAGAGCAGGTGCTTAGAGGGGCAATTTTGCCAAGGGCTCTGAGCTAGTTCAGCTAGCCACATTGCCATGGCATTTAATGTGAGGTCAAACAACCTCTTTTAGAATGGATCCGGATTTTACCAGTCCCACAGTCTTGCTCTCAGGCAAAATTTCTCATGGGTATGTTTGATTTTCCTTTGGAATAAATTGGGTCTGACTTCAGTCACACATTTTTAATTTACCTAAGACTTTATCAATGTTATCAGCTTAAAAAAAAAAAAAAAAAAAAAAAAAAAAAAAAAAAAGTATGTTTTGGTATGAAATTGCATACAATTTAGTCCTTTATCTCTGCTCCAAGGAAAGTACTGACTAAACAGAAACACCGGACAACAGCACATGAGACTCCTGTTGCTTATTTGTTGCATTTGTATGTTACTGTCTGGGAAGATTTGAAGGGTGGACCTCCTCTTATCCCTCTGCTTCAACTACAGGCAGGAAAGTGCTTCAGCAGCAAGTCACGTTTCTCTTGTTTACTCTCATCGAGACCTTTGTGTTGCGTAATTCTTTTGTTTTCCACTGTTGTAATCTCTGATGCACACAGATCCCAGACAATGTAGATGACCCGTGTGGGATGCATGAGGTTCCCTGTCAAGATATTGTTGTTCCTCGCTGGCTGGCATCCAGGTTTAGTACTAACTAAGCTAAAAAAAAAAATAGAAAAAAAAAAGAACAATGGAGATAAATTTAGATGCTGTTGGGAAAAAGAATCTAGGACACTGTCCATCCCAGCCCTTTGAAGCAACACCCACAAAGCAGTTTCCTGACTTTTTCAGGGATTCCCAGATTTTCACAGCAACTTATGCAACCAAAGCTGACACCACCTGACTAACATTTGGCTAACCCTTTGCAAACTCCTTCCAAATGCAAGCTAAGAAACAGAGCTTGGTGTCCTAAATTAGAGCCTGTGTGCATACTGTGCACAACTGGAAACAGCTGGAGCATGGATGCTGATACCAGAGGTGCCAAGGCAAATCCACTGCACTGATTTCCTGAAGGCTATTACCAGCTGTGCTCGGCAGGAAAGAGTGACCTAGGCCTGATTTTAATTTTGCTAGACAAGTGCCTAGTCTAAGTCTGAAAACCCTGCTACTAGATCCTCTAAAATACTGTTAATCACTGACTATCACACACCTATTCATTATTTTGATTAATAGCTTAGTTGCATGACTGTGTTTCAAAGGCCCCATTGAGGTATTACTAGCTAAACTGATCACTAATTCCAATTCTCTAATATTGCTATTTCTATGTAGATGTGGTATTTAATTGTTTAAAAGGAGTTGGACACTGTATGTGCCCTAAGCCAGTTTCTCAAGTCAAATTCTGGGGGGTGGGGAAGGCCTTGCCCCTTCTACACATTGTGGTTTGCATTTTTCTTGAGTGGCTTCTTTTTTTGAGAGTTCTTTCCCTATGTTTTGAAGATTCACATTCAGTCATTGATTAAATGTTTTCCAGGGCAATTTGCATTGACACAGCAGTTTGTATCCAAAAGGATGCCATGGCAATTTTCATCTGCTGACAGGGACAGCCAAATGTAATATTTACCAATGTAGTGCAAGACATTTAGTTCCATTTTTTAAAGTTGAAAAATTTCACAGAATGTTGCTTTGGGTAAATTTTTGTCTCATTAGTTGTTGCATTTAATTAAGTTTTTCTGAAATAATGCCATTTTCTGCAAGATAAAATAACTTCAATTTTAACATCATGTAATTGAAATTTTTATTTTTAAAATTTGAAATAATATTTTGGTAAAAAGGTTATCTTTGGGATTTTTGAAATGAAGTCACTCTGTTCCATGTATAAAACCCCAATCCAATTGCAACTTATTTTAGTTTTCATGTCATCACAAGCATATAAAAATGAATGATAAATAGATAAAAAATTTTATTTCTGATTTAACCAGGTAACAAAAAAAAAATAAATCCACAAACCTACTCTCACCTGTCCAGTCATAATTTGTTAATATACACTTTCTCTATGGGCAAAAGCTTTGAATTTGCATGATCAGATTTAATATTGTGGATTTGAAGGCAGGTCGGGTTTTGTCTCTCTCTCTCTCTCTCATTATGATGTCAAACCATATCACAACACTTTTTTTCCATCATTTAATGTAAAGATATTGGGGTGGAGAATTAAAATTAAGAGCTTGAATGACATTGCACTTGGAAAGTGAGTGAATAGTTAGAAGGATTTTAGCTGGAGTTCCAAGCTGGAAAGCTATTTCAGCATACACCAATCTTCAAGGATTTCACCAGTACCATGAGACTCTCAAAATTATTTGATGCATAATTTGGTGAAATTTGAAAGCTTTTCCTTTGCAGATGTTTTGATTATCTGACTATAATAACTCTTTGACCTTAACCTAAGTAAATAGGTATTGTATGTTTCTAATCAGTGTGTGCTTATGTAGTTTCCATTTTATTTTCAACCTGAATGCTGTCATTTAATAATAACTTGTGCCTTTAAAAGTACCAAACTTTATTAATCTACTTAAAGGCTTAACTGTCTAAAAAATGTACTATGTAAATTGGACTTTTTCCCTTCTTCAGTCATCATGGCCAAGCACATAAAGCTTGGGGAAATTTATGCATTTTGACCATCTCTAAATCGTTAGAGGCCAAACCAATTTAAATAGCAATCAGTGACCAAGAACACCCTTTGCTCTCTGAAGGTTTGTTTTTTTTTTCCTTGGTATTCTAATTATTTAATTCGAGCTTGTTAGGTTCAGCTCTGCTGGATGCTTTGCAGTCTGAATTCATTCTGCCTTCTTTAATTTGCCTTTTTTCCTTTGCCATTAGATTGCTAGCCCTCAAGATGAGAACAGAGAACTAACTCACCACTGCATAATATGAACAGAAGCTGTTTCTTAAACTATTATAAAAGATAGGATGATCCTTTGGATTTGACACTTGGGACAGAGTTTTTGTGCCTTTTTAATTGCTTTCCAGGCTGGGATCATTATCCTTAAGATTTCCCACTTGTAAGACTGAACTCCTCCCATTTTATAAAGTGTTTAGAGGTATTAAAAAACCCCAAACTAACATATGAAGTTTCCTTGTATTAATTTTTCAGTGACCTCGGTGGAGTCAAAGTTTGTCTCTGAGATATCCGGAGGTGATCACAATGGAAATGGGAAGGAACTCACAACAGATCTGAAGGTTATTTTCAGAAGTGGCATCTCAGAGTGGGCTGGAGGGACAAGCATTTTATTCTCAAAATCTGTAAGGAACTCAGCTCACTGAAAGGCAGCATTTTCCCCAAGCTTTTAATAGGCTGCCACTTTGGAAATTGCACAGGTTTAAACCCTCCCCATCATGTTTATTCTGTTTGAAACATTGACAGAGGCATTTAACTCTGGTGTGGCTTTTACTATCAATTATTATGTCCTTTATGTAAGATCTGGTCTCTGAAGTCATCACTGGGAAGAGGTAGAAAAAATCTAATAGTCGGCAGATTTTTTATGTCTGTGTCACTCAGATTTATGCTATTACAGCTTCTATATGCAAAAGATGCATCTTTTATGGCAAGATAGCTCTTCTAATGTCTTGAAGTGTCCTGAACTCATTACAGCTTTTGACTTGTTCCAGCCTTCAGATTAAAATGGTTCAGGTTACATCATTTTAAACTGCACAAAGGGTCAAGAGACCGTATCATTTCGATGAGGCCACAGTTCATTTGCTTTGGCTCAGGAAAGCCAGAGGATGAAATACATATTAATGCTCACAGTTTGAAAGAAGGATTGCAGCCTTGGTATCGCAGTGAAGTGAAACATTTCATACATGATGCAGCAAAACAGTCACTGGATTTTTGCCAGTCTGAAGGAAATGGAGAGGAAGAGACAATGTTAAAAAAAAAAATTAAAAAAGCACCTGGCACCTAATTTTTTTAAAAAAAGTTTTCATTATGAGGAAAAGCAATATTTGCTTTTTGCTTCATGGAGTTGAAATCAGTCCATTAAAAGGATGGGAGAAAAGATTAATAGATAACTTCAGCATACTGACTCCTTCACATAGTTAATGTGCTTCATTTTACCTAGGTGATGAGCTACATTTACACTGACAATGAGTGGAAAGGGAGGAAGAGAGGTTAAATATGTGGTATGGGGAACAAAGTTAATGAAAGCATATTACAGGATTTTACAAAAACGATATATTACTGTTCATTTAATATAGTCCTTGGGACAAATACATCCCTGGTGTAATCTCATTAAGCTAATGAGATCACATCAGTGATAAATTTGGCTCTTGTAGCCAAATTTGAAGTGTTTGAAGTTTTAAAATCGTAGTGGTATCATAATTTTTTTCTCATTTAGAATGCGAAGGAGCATTGGAAGCCTGAGAAAAAGAGAATTTTTAAGGGTGACAGAGACCAGTGAGATAGGGAGTATGGAAAGTAGCATATTGAGCTAATTCATTTTTAGCTAGCATTTTCCTTGTCCAAACATTTAAAGTTTTGAGTTTTGCACTTCTGTATGTGAAGGAACTGTTGCCATGTGAAATCCAGAGTCTTAAGGATGTAAGAGACTTGCCTTTCTCTAAGTTGTGCTGAGGTTCACCTTTAGCCATGACACCTTCAAAGTCATCCTCAGCTTCTGATCTTAACTGAGTTTTAATACCTTGTCACCACTTGAGTGTCTAAGATGCACACAGCTTGGATGGTGCCTCAGGTAGCCACTGTGACTGCTGACCATCCCACAGCAGATTTCCTAACTGAAACAAAAGCTTCCAATCATCTAAAATATGGGTACTCAAATGCACCATTCATCTACTTATGTCTCCTGTGAATGTGATGCATAAAATACCTCTGTTGATTCCTGGTCTTAATCCTTGACAGTGGCATGTTCAGCATAATAAGCTGTATCCAAGTCCTTTCTGTGATGGCAGGACTTCCAACTGAATGTTGTGAGAGCTCCAGCCGTTAAGCTGTTGGATTTTTATTTAATGTAATTGACGAAGCAATTGTTGGAGCAGTTGTTGGAGCTGAGACTTGCACCAGAATCTCGGGTACGTGTCTTAAGAACTGGGAAGCAGCTCCTTCCATCTGTGGTCTAATGATGAGCAAGCTAAATTCCTCTAACTGGGAAAATGACTTGGACCAGTAACATAATGTTCAGTGACAAACTGCTAAGGGTAATCTCTCTAAAGTGAGTTCAGATTACTGCCTCTCTGAAGTTACAAGAGAGATTAGATTCAAGTCTCTTAAAGCACAGGTGAATGACCCAAGAAAGCATTTGCTTGATGGTTTCTCTGTCTTCCTGTGGCTTCTCACTGACATAGAAAACTAGACAAAAATGCCCTTAGAGTAAATTCATGGCTGACAATCTGTCTCACTGCAGAGGAATATCATCCCTGTGCTTCACATGGATCATGTCAGTGTGACAGGAGCATCAGCACTGATTTTCAGTATTACTCTGTAAAACTGTGCGTAGTTTTGCTTAGCTAGTTTTTGAGGTATCTAGCTATCTGCATGTTTAAGGGAAAAGAGAATATATCTGCAGTGTAGCACTCCTCTGATTATTCCCGTTTGCCAGAACCAAGAAACAGGCTAGAGATTTCTAAGAGTTATGCCAGCAAATCAAACCTAGCTTTGGGGTGAGCTCAGTAAGATTCCATATAAAATAAATTACACTTCTGTGAAATTTATCTTAAAATAATATGCACAGTAATAATTCTTCACTATTTTTTAATTACCCTACATTGCTCCTTTTTTTGTCTCAGTATACTTTTTAACTCTTTAAAAATACCTGCAGGTTTTTTTCCCCCCACTAATACTTTCCCTTAAATATTTACAGGAATTTTCCAGTTGAGATATCATGACATTATATATATAACATTATTTTCTTTCATCCTACCTTCTTGTTCTACTCCAGCAGTCTCACAACGAGCTTGCTCTCAGAATGCACACCCAGCTGCACTTTCCTTTTATTACTTATGACAATTTTCAGAGTGCACAGGAGACTTTTTTTTTGCTAGACCTTATTTTTCGCTCGTCATGACAATAACACAATGCTCAAGACCTCAATAATCTTATGTAATTTTATTTTTGTTATCAATAATAGATCAGACACACTCTCTCCCACTTTCACCCTGCTGCCCTCACTAAGGTGCTTTTGAATTTTTCAGTAGGATATGTAAAAAGGTAATTATTTTGATTATTTTACCTGTTATTATAATTGATGTTAATTTCTCTTTCACTTTAGTGCCTCTGCTATCATAGTGAGGGAGGTTATGTTATGTGTTTATATCTATATCTGCTCCCATTTTTCTGTTCAGCTGTATTTTGGTCTAGAGTGAGGCTATTAAACTTGTAATGTCTATTCCTTGGCAAATGCTGAGATATATTTTTATTTTATTTTTAATTCCAAAATTGACTGAAGTTTTTACCAAATATTTGGAGGCTGATGGATATGCTCTACCTAAAAATCATTGAAATATTGTGCTCTGATTCAGACCTGTAGTTTTTTTTAATTCTGCTTCTAACTAAAAAAAAAATCACTTTAGAACTGAAATGCAGTTCTGAGATTATCAAAATTTTCTATCAGAATTTTAAAACAAAACAGTCTCTTTACCAGGGCATTTCCTCACTTTTTTTCCCTATAGAAACAATATTTTCTAATGTAAGAAATTAATTATTGGAAGCTTCTTATTCTACAACAGAGCTGGTAAGGTCTTGTAAGGTGTAGGATTTAGCTGAATCAAAGATACGCCTAATACTTTCAGGAAGAACCTTGGCCCCTGGGAAAACTGGGGAGCAAGAGCAGGGAAACCTTGGTTCTCCTGCGCAGGCAGGAAGGCTCCTGCTGGACCTGAGTGGTATCCCACCAGTTCTTTCCTCCTGATCACTATATCAGGTTTAAGGTACTTAAGTAAAAGAAACAAACAAACAGAAGAAGAGGTAAAAGGGCATTCTTGGAGCTCAGATAGTGATGAGAAGGGGAAAAGCATGCTATCACATTCCCGAGGGAGGTATATTGTTACCCAAAGGTGGAGGTAAACAAAAAGCCTGGGTGAAATTTGTCTCTTTGAAATGTGTTTCTTCCTTTTTGTTTTTTTCCTTTTAACATGGGGGCAAGGGAGTTAAGAGCATGGGAATGCTTTATTTTGTCTTACTGAATTCAGCAGTGTTTGTGGGTTTAATTTCTCCACATAACGGATGCTCCATTTTAAATGCTTTAACATCTACAAGGCTCTCGATGTATATGAATGAACGCTGCTATCACTCCAAGAACATCACTTTTATATCTTGTCAGACGGTTACAGTTATTAACAGCAGCATTTAAAATTCACTTTCTTCCTTGAAGAAAGCCCCAGCTATAAGACAGAGCAAATTACAAGTAGTAGGTATAGTGCAGCAGTGCTAAAACTGCTGTCAGCATCCCAACGTGGCCATATGTCTGACATAAAGTACACAAAAGAAAGTGTTGAGGATTGGAGCACAGGCTAATGATAAGTAGGTCGGTTAAACAATAAGCCTCTCAAGTGAGCAATATACATTCTGTTCTGTTTTTCTTACTTTGTGCTGCTTTAAATCAAAGTCCACAGGTCTGCTATTGCTGGGAGGTTGGACATGTTGTCTGCCAGTAAATAGGCCCTCTGCCAAGAAACCAGAGCTCACTCTTGGTAAAGGAAGAACATTGTTCACTAAAATAGTTTGTCTTTTGATGCCAAAGGAAATCAAATTGTAATCAAGGGCTGAGAACGGACTGAAGTCATAAAGGCTGGCTTGCCTCAGACTTTGGCAGCCTTGCTTGTTCCCAGGCATATTAAATATAATTTACGTTTGCTGAGGGGAGAGGCTTTATTGCACTGGAAATTTGTTTTAAATAACACTTAAGTGAAACACTGTCAGAGGCAGCCAGGGTTACGCTTCTACTGTCATTTAGACTGCTGAAAATCCAGAATATGTTCATGGGTCTTCACTAGATTTCTTCTGAACTTGCATGTGTGTAAATATTATTTGATCAGTGTTGATGAAACAATCACATTTCCTAGGTTCTGGTCACCCATGCTGAGTAGAAAGTTCATGATGAAAGGCTTACCTCAGTTAAAGAAAATATTTATATGTTTTTCTTCTATTTTATCATGCATGTGAAAATTCAGATTAACTATAAATAACAATATTTGGATGAAAATAAATTAATGCATATAGGACAGTTGAATTGATTATATCCTTGATCAGCAATGTATGGAATGAAATAAATTTTACTGATAATTCATGTTTTAAAAAGTTAAAGGTTAAAATATGTACTTTATGGTTTCAGAAAGTAACTTAGGAACATTTCAAAATCAAAGAAAAATATGGCTTTTATTTTTCTATATGAAATTTATCTTTTGGAACAGTAAAACTAGCTTTTATTTCACCATGGATTTAAAAACTAATTTAAAAATAGCCTCTCCCAAGAAGTGATAATTCTACTTTTCAGTATCTTGTTCATAAGTAGCCGAGCTAAGGGAAAATGTTGTTTTAATTTTTTGCACACTTTTGGATGAGATAGTTTTCTTCTAACCTGACACCATAATGTAGGTTACATCTGAAATGTGTTTTACAGATTTGTACTGAGTCAAAGCAATGGAATCTGCCAACTAAAAAGTAAAAAGTCTTCTATGAAGATCTCATTTACAATCACATTCACTTCTTTGTTTTGCAGCTTTGTCACACTGCATATAGCATTTGTCAGCAAAACAATTTTAGTTGCATATGTACTATGTAAAGGGAAACTTGGCCCTAGGGAAATCATAAGGTATAATTAATCTACCAAAGAAATGGTTGAGTAGCTACTTCTTTAAAATGTAGGGATTTTTTTTCTTTTGCTGTTTCAATCTTTCTGCTGGCAATACTATTTTAACAGCACACTTCCTCCTTAGACTGGAAATATTTAGATAAGTTTGAACAGCTCACCTCTCTTCAAGCAACAATTGACATTTGAAGCAATTTAAGGCTAATTCTGTCAAAAGACTAGGACAGATCATTCACCTTGACAACCAGTTTGGAGGTCTAACACTCTGCCTTGGTGCTTGAGGAACCAAACAGGCGCCTGTCTGATATGTTCCTTAAAGCTCTGCCCCATCTGTGTAGGTATTTACCTAAGCTTTGATGATGCCTGACATATAAAACACTAGTTTAATGTCCAAAATCTGTCATCTCAGAGTAACCTAGAGCCTCATGACTAAGCTTTTTCTGGAGGCTCTTTTGAAAGCGTGTGTTGTTCATGCCTTCTGTATAAGATAGCTAATTTAATTTGACTCAGGGCAGTGGGGCTTAATAAGAAGCAAGGTGTTTAGGAAATGTGACCTGCATTTCTCACCGTTGCCTGAGTCTCTGTGTGAGTCTAACCTAAGGCACTTAAAAATAACTTGGTGGAAATTTAAACAAAACTGTCTTTTCCTGAAGATGGGACTCTCCCTTTTCCAGAAAAAGAAGTGGTAAAATGTAAATGCCTTATTTTCTGAACAAAATTACTTAGACTGTACTATTGATTTTCAATCATTTTACGGCAAAATATTAGGGGTTTTTTAGTAAAGAAATTAGATTAAATTTCAGAAATTCTGGAAATACCCTTTCTTATGATATCAATGGTTATATTTTATGTTGCAGCATAAAGACTCCAGGACTATCAGCTGTAACCCATGGCAGCCCTTTTTCTCAGCTGTAATACACTTTTAGAAGACATATGATGAGGGCCAAGAAACGACAAAAGACAGAAGGGTGACTGAAGAAGTAAAATGCTCTGACACTCAGACATGAACTAAGTTTCCTGGCACTTTTGGCAGCCACAGGCACTCCTGTGGATTTGACAAACTGGTGGGTGCTTTTATCTAGTCCATGTCAGTGAGCAATACCACGTGATACCTGAGCATGGGCTTTTGAGACTAATTAGAGCAGGACATTGCTGCAAAATACAATCAGACTAGGAAGTCCTTCTAAGAGTAACTGGAGAGACCTCTGTACATGTGTTCCCTTAAGTGCATCCAGAAATTATGGTGCTCTGTGAGCTTGCACCTGTGGTTCCTGTGAAGAGCTGCAGCTCAGATTCTCTCTGAAGTCAAAGAGATGCTCTGAGACAGCCCTGTGCTCTCTGAAGAAGTCCACACAAGGAACCTTCCACAAAATTGCTTCAGGATTCAAGCCTGCCTGCAATATTCCCATCTCTAGCACAACAAAATCCTGTATCATAGTTTTCAAGTGTTATATTTCTGTTGCTTTTTTTTCCCTTCCCTTTCAGTCAATGTGACATAGTATATTCAGAAGTTAACATGACCATTTGTGTATTTCTTGAAACAGACTGTTTTAAAAGCTTTTACTTTTAAATCTAGATAGGTATATAGATATATAGATAGGCATAGAGATATTTATACTTTGGTTATGTTTTCTGCTCTCCCTTTGTATTGTCTTGTAAACACATCATGAATATGATCCTTCATTTTTGAAAACAATAGGAGCTGGATGCTTTATTCAGGGGAAGCAAATTAAAGACTCATCTCTATTGTTGCAGTTTTCTTAAAAAAAGGTTTATGCTTTTGAAAATCTTTGAAATACACATATTGCAAATAAATTAGGAACAGAAAGAATATTTCTATGCCTGAACTATCCCATCCACTCATAACCAGGCTAACACTAAAAAACTGGCAGACAGATATAAAGACAGCTCAGCTGAGTGTGAAAGCAAAAATTTGCAAGAGGTTTGAGGCTTGCAGCCTGATACTCCCACTGTCTCACCATTACCTTTTCTGTAGATGCTCACTGGCACATCAACCTGCAGTAGCCCATCATTTGTTTGGGAGCTGAATGTGTTATGATGTTCCTGCAGTAGGAAATTGGTCCTACTACTGCTGAAGAGACTGGGCAGCCTATTTCTATCACATTACACTCATCTGATGGGCTTCTCTTTTTTCTTCTCAGAAGATCCAAAGCCAGTCAGGTCAACATCAGCAGCTGTTGAAATTGCTATATCCTTTTTAGAAACATGAAAATAAATGTGTGCCAGAATTTTGGTTGACATGATTGCAATGAACGCATTTTGATCAAGAGATCCTCCCCCTAAACTTATTTCACATACTAAGAGTTGGCAATATGGGAAAAGTGGGCTGGTGGGAGTAGAATTATTAGCCTGTCACCTTAACAAAGGACTTGTGGAAATGTGTTGCCTCCTTGGGAAAGGGATTATCCTTCATGAGGTTTAGTGTCAGGTAAAGTAAAAAAGATGGCTAAACAGAAAAGTCTGTAAACAATAATTTAAGATTTGCCACAGTCATAATCATTATTCTGTATCTCTAAATCAATCATCATTCCTAAGTGAAGAAACAAATTTTGAGCAGTCAGGAAATCAGGTGACACAGGCCCTGTAGTCATCTCTCTAATTAAAACCATCCAAAATTCCTGTGTGGATATATATTTTGGCGTAGATGGGCATATATCTATATTGTGCCTAAAATTAAACATCTCTCTCTATTAACATCAAGTATAATTAAAATAATTTTTCTTAATTAAAATACCATTCAGACTAAACAAATGTCTGTTACTTCTGCTACAGCAGCAAACACTTTATTTCCTCGTGTTTGTCTGAGTCGGAATTAAGTGAAATACAGCATTTCAAATAGGATGCTCTGCAAGTAACCAGTTCATACAACCTATTGAAACCATAAGAGGGCAAATTTTGGTTTTCACCTACTGAAAATCCAATGCCGTGAAACAGTGAAAAATGAACAGCCTTACCATTCAATAATACAGGAAGCAGTCATCTTGATCACTGATGCAAAATATGGCACGATTTCAACCAAAGTAAATTTAAAGAAACAAACAAACAACTCCAATTTTAAAATCCTTACTCCAGACCAGGTGGTTATTCAAGGAATGTCAGAAACCATGTCAGACAAAGCATAAAAAATTCAGGAGACTAATTTTGGAATATGCTGTCAAAAGCAAATATGAAAGACTATTCAAAGACAAACATATCTGTTCACTGTGATGCATTATGATAACGGCTATTCAATTTCTTGTTCAAGCTCAAAGGTCCTAAAATAAAAACCTAAACTCAATGCTGATTTCTTTGCCCACAAACATACAAATAACTTTAAAGATACATATTGTACTCATCCAATCACTTTCCCATGAATATTTTAATTTTTAAAAGCTATTGTTTGATTGCTAACTCCTCAAATGTGATGAATCTGGGTGATAAATAGGAGTCTGCAAAACAAGGAAAATTTTAGCAAATTTGTCTACTTTTGCAGCTGCAAAAGATAAATGATATTAAAAATCCTTTTAAAAAACCTTTAACAATAAATCCTGTGAACCAAATGATAATAAGCTATGAATGGTAGCAGTTTTAGAATAC
Source organism: Passer domesticus (assembly GCF_036417665.1). Classification (NCBI taxonomy): domain Eukaryota; kingdom Metazoa; phylum Chordata; class Aves; order Passeriformes; family Passeridae; genus Passer; species Passer domesticus. The sequence continues at coordinate 36,706,357 of NC_087475.1, read as the reverse complement.
TAGACTCTTGAATGATATCCACAGATATTTTTTGCCTTTCTCTATGATAATATAGACTTTTGAATATCTTCTTATTTTGTAGAAGACATTTATAGTTTGCCTCATATGCTGCAGTTCCACAAGAAGACATAAGGAAAAACAAGCTCAAAATTCAAACAAAAAGCATAGTATGTTTTTTTCTACTTTATCTAGAAAGGATGAATAACTGTTGTGTACCTAATATGCAGAGACATCTTAGTATAACAAGATACAGCTTAACTCCTAGAGTCCTTGTTATTTAATCCATTTAGTTCTGCCCAGGGATCACATGAATTTATGGAAACCCCCTGCTACCCTCTTTGTTGACTTCCATCCCTGCTGGGAGATCCCCATCTGCTGGGAAGCAAAAGTCTGTTCTGAACTTTACCTCATTTAACAGAGTGCCACATGTAAATCCAACTTCTTCATTTATTACTTTGACAGAGCAGATGGCAATGGGCTTTTAAAACACTGTAATGTTGCTTAAAACTAGCTATATTTGTAGAAATAATAGTTTTAGCTGCTCGGATTCTAGTGCCTGATTTTTAAGAAGAGAATCTGACACAGACAATTAAATTTTTGAGCCATCAGTACTTAGTGATGCATCATAATTTAGCTGTTTTCAGAAAATCATATTGTGACCAAATAATCATTCATTAAGACAGAAAATACTTTTTTAATGGAAATTTGAGACTCATGTTTGGTGGCTGATATGAGTGACTAGTTTTCTAATAGCCTTAATCACTGGAGTATTTCTTTACTTGTTCATTTAAGCCCATTAATGAAAACGTATGATGTTAAGTCTAATATCTTCTAACCCTTGATGACTGTTTTGACTTCCAGCATTGTCCTATAAATAACTGTGAATGACATGCACTGAAAATCAAAGAGTATTATTTCACTGTGATTAAAGAGAACAGGTTCACCCAAGACTTCCTTTTCATCCAGTGAGACCACAGAGAAATTCATTGTTAGTTTGAGTCAGATGTAATGTACTTCAAAATGTCTTGTCCTTAAAAATCTTACCCTAAATGCATAATGCAGGCTTTAAAAATAACTTGAAAGCTCAATGACAGCCACTGGGTTTTCTTATAGAAGGCACATAATGGGATAGGGAACATCAAGCACAATCATAGTACCCTGACTTGAAGACTGCAAATAATATAAATTACTTGTCCTCAAGATCCAGTCTAGTGGTTGGTGTGTTTGTCTATTTGTTTATAATTGATGACATCTGAAAGTTTTTTAAGCTCTGAAAAAGGGAAGTAAACCTCACATGTCCGGTACTGACTGTGCTTTCCTAACTGAGAATATCAGCTAACTTGATGCTCCATGAAATCCAAAGAGCTTGTATTCATCTGATACAACTGGCGTCTTTAGTTATGTTCATGTTGGCTATGAACCTTCTGATCACATTATAAGTATTATGGCCAAAGGGCGCTGGTTGTTTAGTGACATTTGTGGTCTGTCATGCAATCATGTCATCTTGTGTGGCTGCTTCGGGCTGAGACCTCATATGAAGTGAACAATCTGTGTCCTTTGCTCTGAATTAAACAAATACCTCTAATATGCACTTCCTTAGTTCAGTGTCAGGTGTTTTAAGGTATTTCTTCTTGTGCGTACGCTTAGTTTCTAATGTCAGATACCATGACTCATAATAAGTTTTTGCTTTTCTGATGATAAATAACACTGTTTAGAAACAAGGTTGTCTGTCCCCAAAGGGCTGTTATAATGAACTGCACAGGCCTCCTCTGCAACTACACTAGTCAAACTTCTGTGATACAACACACAGCTTTTATTGATCATCTGGAGAACATTATACCAGGAGGGGTTTGTCTCTCTGGGTAATTTCCTTTAATATATATGGTACCATATTTAAAATTTTAGTTCAGATAATGGAACTTTCTTAAGCTTTATGATCATGCTGATTTTTCTTGAGTTAATTGCAGATAATTTTTAAGATTTTGGGGTAAAAGTTTAAAACCTAAGATTCATCTGCTGCATGAAAAACCCTGGAAGATAACCCTGGTGGCAAATTCCTTTGCAATTATTTTCTGCAATGAAATATGCAGAAAAGTTATGCATCAGAGTAACAGCCAGGGAGCCTCTGTCCTTATTTGATAACTCTAAGGAAAATTGGAGTCAGGTGTGGTATTCCTGCTTTGATTATAACCTCAGGAACACACCTTATTCTTTTCATGGACCTCCAATGGAAAAGGACAGCAGTGATCTTCTCTGCCAATAAATGTGATAGGAAATCACAGGATAATTAATGACTCTGTATTACACAATCCAGTTGAGAAACTGGGCTGCTTTTGGGGCAGTTTATGTAGTATGAGGAACTGAGGCCTGGGAGAAGGAAGACATCCAAGTCCTGCTGGTGTGAGGTCTGCTGGTCCACACATACACATAGCTCCCACTGGTACAACATAACTGTGGTGTATTGGAGACAAAATAAAAATACTCATCCTTTCTTGCATTTGTGAACCTACAGACTGAACTCATTAGAAAAATGTTATTATTCAGTAGTCAAAAAAAAAAGGTGAAATCAGGACTTTAGGTTTGTTTCCTAAATTTTCTAGGATTACAGTTGTCTCTTTCTTTGTAATTAGTACTTAAAACAAATACAAAAAAATGTAGAACATATTCCAGACATAAAAGGAAGAATATAATCACCCATGAAAGTTAACACTGCATGGACTTTAAAGAAAAAAGTAGAGAAAATCCCGAATGTGGTTGCACAAGAATTTGAAAAAAGCCCCACGTTGGCAAGCCAGATGCTTCCTATTTTCAAAGGTTGTGTGTAGGCAGTTTATGGTATTTCGGTAATTCTGACCTTTGTCTGGCTATGTGACTGTGTGTGAATAGATGTCTAAACAAGGAAAGCAATCACTCTGTGTACAAGTGGTTAAAATTCATGGCTAGCAGGGAGCAGATTGCAACAGGAAAGCCCCCAGCCTGTCCATCTACCGGTACCCTACCACCAGCAGAGCTCCTTTTATTCCAGCTTCTCCCTATGGTTGCCTTCAATTCTTTTGCAAATCTTTCTCTCCCCTCACAAATTTATAGCCCATTGATGCCTTTCAGTGGGTGGCTTGAAACATCTGGATAACAATCTTGCAGTCTGTGTCCTGCACCCTTCCCTGGAACAATGGTGGGTGCAGGGCAGCCATCAAACCCAAAGGAAGAATGGAGCTGGTTAACTTGTACATGCACTGCCCGCCCCGATCAGGGGGTGAGGGGACATGGAGGAGCTCAGGGGGGTACTTTGTCAATCTCAGAGAAGTGGTTCCAGCGATTGTTACGTCATGTTTCTTTAGGTTAATTCAGTTTGGGTGATGCTGATTTCCTCCTCCTGGGTGCCAGCCCCTTTGCTTCCAGCAGCCATTTTCAGGAGGTTTTGCAGTAGGTTCAGTCTGAGGGGGCTGAACTCACACATCTCTGGTCCCTCAGTGTGGCAGAGCAGGAGACGTCTCAAAAGGCCACACACAATTAATTTATGGGAGTTTTACATTTAAATTAATGTAGTGGGTATTAATACACAGTACAGTTTTCCCCCAGAGTTTAAAAATAATTAGATAGCTGGGATCAAGCTCCCTATTGAACTCTAAATTTAAATATTTTAGAAGAAATGTCTGTATTTCTTCATCTGAAAAGCTATGTTGTTTATTAGAGATTCTTTTTGGTTTAGCATAACCAGGAGAGAGAAGAACAAGAGGAAAGAACCTTTCCTCACTTTTTCCTAGGTAGTACAATCATTCTAGGAGATTAGGTTAGGAGTTTGCAGTTGCAATAAATATTGTTTGGGGTTTCCTTGTGGTTTTGTTGCCCTTATATGTGGGTACCTGAGGGTTCAGTGAGAGCATATTCTTTCATTGTATTTATGTTATTCAGTGTGTAGCAATTTGTTGCTAAATGATACAAGCTAAGTCAGAGTTACTTAACTATTTAATTGAGATCTCTCGAACCACACTGATGTTTGTTTAACTTTCTCGTTGTTAGACCAGCCAAGTACTGCATGCCATGTTCTTCCTTGCAACCTGTGAGGGCAGGAAGTGCCACAACTTACAGACGTTGGTAAATTCTTGGCAAAATTTTACTTCCGACCTAGACTAATATTCCCATTTTTGTATGTCAGGGTTAGGCACTTAGTTTCCATAAATGATGTTGGTTTTGTTGACATTATGTTCTATTTTATAGCGACTATTTTAATTTTTGGAATTTTTTTGCAGATATTCAAGCCAAAGATTGAAAGATGTCAAGAAACTTACCAAAATTTGCTCATGCAGATGGTTTCTCTGATACCTTTTCTGCAACTTCCACCCTTCAACAACAACAACAACAACAAAAAGAAGAAAAAAGAAGAGAAACAACAAAAAGCTGCATCTCTCACTGTATTTGATGGTATTCACCCTTGCTGAGATTTCTTCCTGCCTTAATAATTCATCTACACCAGAGTGATATGCTTCATGCTGTTGTGCTGGGATAATAGGTCTGTGACCTCAAATGACACGCTTCAAATGCACCCAAGTAGCAAAGCAATAGTAGGATGACATACCAATCTTTTATTACTACAGAACAGTAAATATGTCAGGTGATGAGGTTGATTCACGGTTGGTATGGGTGGGACATGAACTTGTGGAAAAACATATAAACGTGTCTGACCCATTAAGATATAGCTGCTTTTCTTCTGTGTGTGCTAAAGAACATTGATGGCTATTAGTCTACTTTTATTGAGAGGACTACTGGCAGGTGCTATAAGTCTCTCCAGAGAGCCTTGATGCAAAAATGATTAACTGACTGAGACAGGAGTTTGAGCACACATACAATTAGTGTGTGTCACTGCAGTGAAGACAGTGTATATAATATTATTTGTGTTGGAGAACTGCATTGGTATCAAGCATTAAATATTGAGAGCAAAGCACTAGAACTCATTTTAAAGTGCCTTGCTTTTGGAAAGAATGATCAGTTTTCAGTCATCCTCAGAACAGAAAAATTTATTGAGAAAATTGCTCATCTGTCTCTAAAGAAAATGTGCATACACAAATGTTAAGTGATGCATTACTTTGTGAAGAGTAGGATGGCATTATTATTGAACAAAATGTAAGTCATATTTAAGAACATAATAGAAAGTCTGAATTTTGAAATTACTTTTTATAGAGATGTGTTTTCACACTTCAATATTGTCATTATTTTGTCAAAAAAAAAAACACCAAAAAACAACCCAGACATGACAGGCATTTAAATGAGATTAAGTATCAATTTCCAGCCAAAACAACTCCTGTCAAAGCTTACTAGTGGTATATTTTTAGTGCTAATCAATTAATAAAAAATAGTTTTCAAGGTGATTAATTTATTGATTTAGCAGATAGAAACTACAAATTAATGGATCCATCTATTAAGAGAAAGCAGAGGTGAATGTTTTAATATTGTATGGAAAGTCTTCTCTAAATTCCTACAGCATACTATTTCATTGATTGGCATCTGTCTGCGCTTAAAACAAAGGGGAAAACAAAGGGAAAAGAATTCCCTGGGGCACATCTCCTGAGGACTGGGGAATTTCTTTCTTTTATCTATTGTAGATGTAAACACTACATTTCACCCTACCAAACGAAAGCTTTTGCTCCTGAAATTAGAGATGCTTTGCGCTTCTTGTCACATCCCAGTTCTCTGTGAAGAAAGGTCCTCTAAGGAGCTTCTGCTTATCTTGTTTTACTTTGAAACCTGTTCAAAGGAAAGAAGAAAGATCCCACTTAGCCTAGTTAGCCTGAGACTAGATCATTTCGTTTGCTTATGGAAAGGCTTCCCTTTAAAGATAAGAGCCCTTAGAATGTATCAGATAATTTGAGTTAAACTTTTGGGTTGTATGTCTTACTGTCGGTCTAAGTACTTCCGTGGCTGTCTGCTCTAACATGTAAGCACATCACAGTTACTCAGTTTTGTCATTATAACACCCCAGTGAGATAAGAAAATGTCTTTATTTTGTGCCTGGGGAACTGAATCACAGGGTAGGTGAATAATCTCGCCTGCAGTCAAATGGAAACACTGTGGGAAGCTCTGTGGTTGTTCCAGGGTACTAAAACAAGGTCTGATGTCCCAGAGCTGAACTGTCTCCACAAAAACAACCTTTTTAAAATTTTTTGTCAGCTGCACCAAAACTTAGTAAGTGCTTTTTATTGAGAATTGTGATCAAATCATACACAGACCTGAATGAGCATCAGTGCTGGTTAGGTATACAGCATTTTTAAGATACTACTCAGGGTAGGTACATGCACATTTTTGTAAACTGTGCATTTGTTAATAAGTGATTACATATTTAGGACTTAAACATATGAATAAATTTTTATGGCTTCTAAGGCAAAATAATTCATCCCTTTAAAGTTCAGCTAAAAATTATAACTATTTTTCAGATTTTTGAGATAAGAATACATAATGATTTACCACGATTAAGTGGAGTCACCTAATTTACATTGCAATAATGAGATGATTTTATTACTGAATTTGCACTGTTTTAATACATTAAAATACATGGTCTCTGCATTCTGGGACCAAAGTCAAAGCATCTCCTCTAATGAACAGGAAAAGGATAGGGAGTGATTTCTCTCTCTACCTACAAAAGACAGTGATAATGTGATCCTGGACTAACCTTTTATGTACCCTTAGCAAGAACTAGTACAAGACAGGATCAATTCTTCTACAGAGCAGATTTGGGGCTTTTTTGCTTTAAATAGGACTTGGACATAATCTATGGCAATGCTTGAATTCAGCTAAGGGAAGGTATCTGACGCAAGTTCTTTGTTTCCCCATGTCTGCTGCCTGCAGCTACAAGTAGCAGTGGCAAAGGGAACAACAGGATTTTTACTGAGATAGGTGACAGCAGAGCAGAAGCCTCCTGTCTGTGTAAGTGACACAGGGAGGGGGAAAGTGCAGTCTCTGTTCCCTCCTGGGGTGCACCCGGGGCGGTCACTCTTGTCTCTCTGTGTTACTGTGGTTACTGCTGATGTCTGTACTTGTCACACTGCTTACACTAAGAGCCTGTATGGTGGAATACACAAAGTGGTACCCCAATGTGCAGACGGCCCCGTGAAAGCATCATAGCATTGGAGGAAAGGCTTAGAAGCAAAATTAGGTACAGGCATTTCTGTTCCAGACTGGGGAAGGATTTGAAATCTCCGTCGTCAGAAATGGTTGTACCTTTCGATAGAGTACAAGAGCATTGGTTCTGGCTGGGGTATGCATAGGCTTCATAAACATATGTATATGAATGTAAAATGCATATTTACACTCATCTGTATATTTATAAATATTTATATATGCTGAACTGTATTTTTTCTTGTTCTGTTCTACACTTAGAAAAACAAATAAAAATTTGATAGAATATTTCCACTGCCTTTGAAATCTCACTTTCTCAGGTTAATAAAATTAATAATAATAAGATAGAAATTATTATATAATAATAAAAATAAAGATAAAATTTATTTAAATTGTAAGTGAAGGCACTTACACATGAGAGTGTAAATGAAACCACCTTTTCCCATTGTTTTTTCTGTCACAAGCAAATTGTTGTTTTTTGCTAGTAGACATTCCAGTTTTTTAACATCCAGCAGACTGACAATGACAAAGGGTATTGTAAATTTTGATTAATGACATATTGCTTTCTTAGGCTATTTTTCTAACATTAGGCAATGTTGTCTTGTTTCTATCCTTGCCTGACGGCCTGAAAAATTTATTGATTTAGAATTTTATTGTCTAGTGTCTTATGTCTCATGTCTAGTGGCTCCTATGCATTTCCATCATCTTTCTGGGACAGTTAGGATGACACAAGCTGAGTTTCCTAACATGTTTCTAAATATGACTTAAACTCAGCTGGTAAGTGAGCACCACACAGCTCCTCACTTACTCCCCCCTCAGTGGGATGGGGTGAGAAAATTTGTGGGCCAAGATAAATACAGTCTAATAACTTACAATCAACCATAACAATAAGCAAAAGAGGAAAAATAACAAGGACAGATAAATATAAAACCAAAGCAATACATGTTACACAATGAAAAGGGTTTCTCACCACCAGCTGACACATGCACAGCCAGGCCCTGAGCAGTGCCCCTCACTGTTTACCAACCTTCCCACACAGTTTTTTTGCTGAGCACATCATCACATTATAAGGAATATTGCTTTGGTCAGTTGGGGTCAGCTGTCCCAGCTGTGTTGCCTCCCAACTCCTTGTTCCCCTGCTCACTGGTGGAATGATACAAGAAGCAGAAAAGGCCTTGACTCTGTCTAAGCCCTGCTCAGTGATAACAAAAACATCCCTGTGCTGTCAACCTGCTTTCAGTACAAATCCAAGCACAGCCCTATGCCAGCTGCTATAAAGAAGTTTAGCTCTATTTCAGCCCCAACCAGCACAATGGCCTTTTAAGCAATATGGATACCCCACACGAAAAGCAGAGATGTTGTGACTGTTGCCTCAATGTGCTTGAACTTTTGATACTGTTATAATTCCCTCCACAATCTCACCCAAATTCTTCAAAATATCAGGGACTGTGAATAGTTTATGATTGCATCATCATGTCTCACAGTACTTCCCAGGTAAATAAACTTACCCACTACAGACAGTGAATAATTTTAGCAAGTGATACATATGACTTAGAAAAGTCAAACACTTCAAGTAGCACTTCAGTAAGACACTACAATATTTCTGTGTACCTCAGGCCTCAGTTCCAAATTACAGCTTTTTTTTTCTTGAGAGTGGGAATTTATTTACTGAATTATTTCTGCTCTGGCTTCCTGATTTTTGGTGGTGTGGAAAAATTCACAGCGCTGTCAATGAATGCAGGAGATTCTTATCATCTTATCCTCTTATCAACTTGAAACATTTGTGTAAGACTTCAAGTTTTTAAACATACACTTGTCATTATCTCCTACATCTCTACTACCAATATAGATATTAGACTGTGTATTCTATACATGATAAACAAGACCTGAAAATACAATTGAATTATGCCAATTTTTTACTAATTAAGGATCTGATTCAGAAAATAAAGTAGAAAACATAGTCTGGAGGTAATACTCAGAATGGTATTACTCTGCAGAGATATTTCTGAACAGATTTGTTTAATGCGTCTATTTTGTATCTACAAACTTGCATAAATATTCCAAGTTTTGGGAAGATGGAAGGGAAGAATTAAAAGGGAGGCTTACCCAGCACAGGAGAAAAATGACATAAGAATTCCTCCTGTGCAGCCATTAGATACCAAAACCTCTCATGCAATAGTGATTTATTGTGGGAAAGAATAAGAAAGATCGTGTGTATAAATCAGAGTGTTAGCTGAGATGTGGCTCAACTTCAAAGCCTTCACACTTCCTTCCCTCTACTTTTTACTTTATTCTACAGCTTCTTTTCCCAGTGAAAACTGCCTTTCTTCTTCATCTGTGTTTTACTCTGTCTTCTAGGGTACTTTAATGATCCCTGATTATAACACAGTTTTTGATCTTCTGTATTAGATTCCATGTAATTGTCAATGTCTTGATTGGGACTGTTATAGATCTCTGCTGTGCTGGACTGAAAAGTGCTGAATTGCTTCCAGGGGGTGATCTTCATTGTCCTGAAATAACAGAGAGTCATATGGTAGCGTAGGCATGAGAAAAAAACACTAAAGAAAACAAACTTAAAAATTAAGCAAAATAAATAACATAGTTTCTTGTAGTAAATTTGCTGCTGCAGATGGACTTGGCGGGATGCCCAAGCAATAGTCACCAAAAAGATTTTTCTAGCTTTTCTGAAGTCAAATGAACCAGCTACTGAAAGAAAATTGTTCTCTTGTTAGAGAATAACATCAGAATATTAAAGTGGGTAATGTCGTGATAAGCAAATATGATTTTTCCCCCTATTTACCTCTTAATAGACTTCAGTATCTGTAAGGTTAGCTTAAGGGAGGTGGTTTTTTTTTTTCATTTTTTTTTTCTTTTTTTTTTTGTTGGGGGAGGAAGCAAGTTGAGAAAGACTCAAGCCTTTTGGAGATGTGAGACCATTTTCTGGTTTTTATCAGTGATTTTTAGCAAAGGACAAACTAATGAATGTGTAAGCATGCAACCATGACAACAGTGCAAGAAGAAAAAGCCTCATTACCCACAAAATTACTGAAATTACTGTTCTCATAGGTTTCAACTGAAGAGATGCTGTTTTCCCTAGACTCAGTTTCTGTTATTTGCCCAGATTGTGGACTTTAAAAAACTTTTCTTCACTTTTCACTTTTCTAATAAACAGTTCCCCAAGCAGCTATACCCATCGCGTGTGGGATTGGAAGGAGTAGAAACCTGCCTTGAAAACTTAAGTTATTTAGCTACTAATCCTGAGTTTTGGCACCATCTGCAAAACTCACTCAGGATGCAGTGCCAAACTGGGTGCCTTGCTGATGTTGGTTCACCATTAATTGCCAGCCTAGCTTGGTGGAGTGGTTTCAGGTGAGTCTGCATGATGACGTGATGTCTGCATTGCACTGTAGTCATGTGCTTTGCCACAGGTTCTGCCTGCACTCTAACCACTTCCCAGTATGAATGTGGAGTCCAGTACTAAATGTAGCACTTGTAGGAAATTTTATGATGATACATTTCAGAGAAAAACTGTTTTCTGTCTTTTTATTTTCCTTGTCTTTTCTTCCTACTTGTCTTTTCACTCTATGTCCACTCCATCTCCATATTTTTGCTCAGCTGCACTGATGTTATCAAACTTTGGTATACCTTCATCCCATCCTAGTCTAATAATTCCCTGGCTGCCTGTACTCTACACCTGTGAGCTGAACTAAGCATGTTATCTTCCAGGCTATAATTCAAAATCTTAAATAAATCTCTGAGTAACAGTGATCCCTGCAGTAAATTACTGTCCTGGGCTCTACAGGATAACACATTGTCATTTAGCATTAGACTGTATTTACTGTATAGACTACTCCTCATTTGTACCTTAAAAATCCCATAGTTCAGGCACCAGCTGTCAGTAATGAGAGTTAAGACATTTAGCTCATTGCTGGTCATTTCAGTAACTTCATGTCTTTCCTGTAAGTGGTTGCCAAAAGAAAAGGTTAAGAGTTGCACAGTAATAAGGTCATAAGACACATGAGGACAGCAATACAAAGGGGAGGAGAACAATAGCAAGGGCAACTAGGATAGATGAAGCAGTAAAAGTTTGCTTGAGAGAATAACATCAGTGGCAGTGACATCAAGAGGAAATGGGAAACAGTCATGAGAAGAGGAAAATAGATTAGAAGAAAAAGACAGTGTTGGGCAAAAAAAAAAAAAAATCACGGTGCAATATTTAATTAAACCTAGATTACACATCTAGTCCAGACACCTTTTCAGAAATTAAAAAGAAAGGAAAACTGTTCAGATATCCGCATTTCACAGCTGACATTTTATCCTAGTTAAGATTAAAGTAAACAAATAAAACAGCAACAACCAAATAAATCTCTTGCATTATTGTTTTGCATTATAGGTTCTGAATTACAGAAGTCCACTAGATCTCAAATGGAAGAGTACCAGTATATTTTACCACAGACCTGAGTTGGGGTTGTGATTGCTTAATGCAGATAATCTAATACTGTGAACTGTGTAAAAAATATCTTGGGATAGGCATTTAAGGAGAAGTTTGTGTAATAACATTTGTCACTGTATTCTGCAATATTAAAGAAGAGGTATATTTTGAGTTATTATGCTGTAATTCTGTCTTGAGATGTAAATCCACTGAAGTTTCAGTTCAAATAAATCTTCTCCAAAACCTCTAAGGGTTTCTGTGTTCCTCCCATACTCCTCCCAATTCAATTCCATTCTCGATTACCCTCCAAAACCTATTCATTTATGCTGATTATTAAATATCCTTTCCCCATTTACACTAACTACAGCCTTACCACAGCAGGACCATTTATGTTGTCCTTTGCTGTGCTTTCGTATCACCATCCCTCCTCTCTGACCACTGACCTTCACCTCCTCCAATGAATGACTCAGATCTCTTTTCTACTGTCAAAAGCTCCTTCCCTGTTTATTGCTGCCTGAGGTAATTTTGATTGGATTTTACTAAACTTCTGAAAGGTGTCAGGTGAACCTGAAGATTTTCTGTCGGTGAATCTTTAAGAGTTCCCAAGTTTTTCTACAGTGTATTTTGACTTGGAAACAGTGAGAAAACTTGAGGAATTTTCTGGTTTGTTATGCTATTTTGATAAGATCTGGAATGAGGAATCTTGAGAGGGGAAAAGTACAGGAAAATAAGATGAAAATTCTAAGATAAATGAAAACAGGAGGACATTTACTTAATTGACATATTTTTAGTTAAATTTTATTTTTCTCTCTTTTCTTTTTTCCATGTCCTCTCAATTTTCCTCACGCATTCTTTTTCCTGCCATACAAAGTCTGAATAAAGTGATGCATCATCATTTGGTAGGTCACAAGCTTGGGAATCCAGATCCTATCAGGTTGCAAGTATACTGAGCTACTCCCAGAAGTGAACCACATAGATTTTCCTGACATGCTGCTCCAGCAAAGGGGTTTGGGGGCATCTCTGTTGGATGTAATGATGACTTTCTCTTCCAAATAACTGTCTGAGGTTTTAAGCAGTCTTGAAAAGTTAAGGATGGTTTTGTTTAGGAACAAAAATACTGATTTTTTTTTTTTCTTTCTGATTCCATTCCTTTGTCTCTGGACAGAGAACAGGAAAAACTGAATTTTTTCTGTACATTGGACAGTATGGAGTCACAGGGAACCCCTAAAGCAATAGGATGTGCAACAGACTGGCAAGAAGGGTGCTCCTACCCTCCAACCCTCCAGCACGCAGTGGGAACTGGATGGTGCAGGAAAGCATGGGAAGCAGTTGTGCTCACCCTCATAATAAGAATGGAAATGAAAGAGCTTTGCTTAATCCTTTCACCTGTATAGGGACTGGCAACAATTTTGCTTTATATTTTACGCTGCTACCAGTGCATGAAAGTCCCTTTACTCCTCTGTTCTGCTTAAATCAAGAAGCCAGGCAAAGGTCACCAGTTTTATGAACTGTATCACTCTTAGAGGGCAGACCTCTTAGGTAAAAAAAAAAAAAAAAAGATCGAAAGCCAACAGGTGAAAATAATCAAGATTTAAATCCTCTCTTAATGTGGTAAATTCTGTGGGTCAAGGTAATGCAGCACTGAAATGGGCAGGCGTGGAAGCTCACATTTCCCCAGGGTGTGACTAATGCAACTCTAAAACAACACACATGATCCCAAAGTATTAAAGCACTCATAAAAGAATGCTCCTCTGAGTATAAGAATATTGTGTAAAGTGTTTGTCTACCTTATTGGATGTTGTTTCTTGGTCAGACTGCTTCACCATGGAATATCCTGGTACTAATGCACTTCTTTCCTTTTCTTCTGTTTTGCAATGCAAGTTTACTAACATTAGTGGATTGTCCCCTAGCATTTTTAGATCTAGGGGACAATATTTTTATTCAGCTGTTTTTCCCCTGGAAATAATGGAAAAGACTATCTGAGTGCTCCTTCTTTAAGTCTATTTTAGTGCTGACACAATGCAGCAATATACTGCACAATGAATAAGTTTGTAACAGGAACATGTGGCACTTTTTTGTCTCTAGATAGGTGGGCACTGGTTAATTGACATGATATTTCACAAGAACCTGTAATTACCAGCCAGATTTGCTTCTGACCCATGCACTGATGTTTCAGGTTTTCCTTTCAAGTACACTGAAGCTGTGCCTTTGAATTAAACAGATTTAGCAGTGTGTACATTAAATTCAAACAGCAGTCCTTCATGTTTGAGCTAAAAGAGAGAGCACAGGTTGGTGGGAATTTTGTGTAGCAAGGAAATTAAAAAAAAAAAACAACCCTGGCCTTGCTGTATAAAATTCCACTTCAAAAAAGAAAACCCAGAAAGTGAGTAGTTTGTTACAATCAAGCGGAAAGTCAACAGAGACTCTTGAACTTTTCCTGTTTTTGTTGTGTCTAATGTCCAGCAATTGCTTGAGACTAATAGTCAGTTTCTCAGGGTTACATTAATACTTCAAAGAATTTGACCAAGCCACAACTGAAAAATGGATTTTCCTTTTGAAAGTGTTGATGGCAAGTTTGATTAAAACAGTTCATTCTTCACAAATAACTTCTGCAGTTAAATAACCTTTTATTTTAGACTTGCTTAATTTATTAAAGTCTCATCTCACCTGTTTGCTTAGTGAAACCATTTCTTTGCAAGCGTTTGATAGAAAAGGGAGTCTGAGTTGCTTAAGGGCAAGTTAACATCCGTAGCATGAAAACCTCTGCATCTTCTCAAGAATGAACTATTATTTTGACCTGAACATTTACAAGATGTTTCAAGGAAGACAGGATCCTTCTTGTCTATAACATTTTTGTAGAACTACCAGTGCTAGAGATTATTTGTACATAATGAATGTAAGATGATTCACTTCTCCTAGCATATTATCTTCTCTGGGCAAAATTGGGGTTTTAGACCTGTCTCTGGACTTCCCTGTGCATGCTCTTAACTCTTTAGTGTCTTAATATGTAAATATAAGACTCCAGTACTTCTCAAGGCATTACATTTTGCAGGGAAATGATTTTAAGTTGCAGGGAAATTTTAGCAGCTGAAGTGTGAACTTATATAAATTATTTTGAAACAAGCTTGTGACATTGAATACCACAGCACTAAAACATTTTATTTCTTATAGTTTGTACTATTCAAAACACATAGGGAGGAAGGAAGGAAGGAAGGAAGGAAGGAAGGAAGGAAGGAAGGAAGGAAGGAAGGAAGGAAGGAAGGAAGGAAGGAAGGAAGGAAGGAAGGAAGGAAGGAAGGAAGGAAGGAAGGAAGGAAGGAAGGAAGGAAGGAAGGAAGGAAGGAAGGAAGGAAGGAAGGAAGGAAGGAAGGAAGGAAGGAAGGAAGGAAGGAAGGAAGGAAGGAAGGAAGGAAGGAAGGAAGGAAGGAAGGAAGGAAGGAAGGAAGGAAGAAAGAAAGAAAGAAAGAAAGAAAGAAAGAAAGAAAGAAAGAAAGAAAGAAAGAAAGAAAGAAAGAAAGAAAGAAAGAAAGAAAGAAAGAGAAAGAAAGAAAGATTGATTTAACCTGTAACTTAATAGGTACCTGAATAAGCATTATATTACCACAAGGAACCAAACAGCAGGAGAGTGCAAAGTGGTGACTGGTGATGGGAAGTGAGGACTATTTTATTCTGTGGAAATACTGGCTGAAAATGACAGTTGAATTGCAGTGTAGCTTTATTCTGGTTTGAATATTGGCTGTCCTCCCACAGTCCCACTGTAAATCTGGTATGATAAAACTCTGTACCAATATATGCTAGCTAGTTTAACAGAAGTGTGTGCATAAATTGACTCCTGATCTAGGTGAACTAAAACAATATGTGACCTGGCAATACACAGGGCTGATACAGGTGGTTTTGCAGCCTCAGACTTTCTTTGTAATCACTGTCCTCAGAGATCAGGAGTTTCAGCCACACATTTGACAGTGGTCTCTGTCCCTCTGCATGCACTGGGCATTGGATGAGCTGAGCATCCTGCCTGCAGTTTTGTCTAAAACCCCATGCTGTTGCTCTAGAGTCCCCTTCATCCATTAATGTCTTAATGACAAGTGATACA
Source organism: Passer domesticus (assembly GCF_036417665.1). Lineage (NCBI taxonomy): Eukaryota > Metazoa > Chordata > Aves > Passeriformes > Passeridae > Passer > Passer domesticus. The sequence continues at coordinate 36,690,722 of NC_087475.1, read as the reverse complement.
CAGATCCAATACAGAGCATAAATATTGAAGTTCAGCTTTTCCTATGCAGCTATTTGTCACAAAATCATTCCTTTGGAAGAGCATTTGGATTTCATTTCTCAAGTCTCATAGCAAAATTGTTTTATACTAGGATAGTATACAGCTGGCTTAATTTCAAATGCTAATTCCATTTTATTTAAGATCTTGTCAAGCTAATTCTTTGAGTAAGTTACAGTGAATAAAGGAGAAATATAAAATCTAAATATAAATATCTATGTAATAATAGAGCTGTCAGAATGATTGGTTTATGAAAGCAAGCAGTCTTCCTGACATTCCTAGACATACCATTCACTTTGTTTAGAGTTTTCTTTCTCATTCTTGTGTCATTACAGGATTTCTGCAATGCTGAGAAAAAAGACCTAGTTTTTTTTTTTTTCTGAAGAACAAGCAGTTTAAACCCCTCATACCTTATAAAATGGACATAAATATAGGTCTGGTGGGAAATAGCTTTGGGGTATTTAAATCATATTTGCTGCTTAAATTTAAATACATTCTAGTGATCTAGCACTCTGCTGACCTCTGGGTAGAAAATACCTCTGTCTGAATACACCTTATTCCCAATATTGTGAACAATCATTTTGCTGTTTCTTACAATTTTGCTTTCACCATACTGCTCTCCTTTGATTTCCTCCTATTTTTCATCTTGACATACACACATACTAATGGTTGTTAATATCCTTTCTAGAAAATGATTCCTGGTTACATTGCTCTTCAGGTAATAGCTAGGGGTAGGCAGGCATGGGACCATAAAAATACAATCTTTAATCTTAAGGACTTCCTGTTCAGGAAGGACTAAGTGCAGACCAAATGGCACCAAGCAAACAATGTGACCTGCTCTGACTTTTAATGTGAATAAACAAGTCTGATTAAGAGTTATTCACTGCTAGATATTCTCAGCAACTCTGAAAGAAAAATAGTAGCTCTGCTAATACTAAAATCTTGTTTCCAATAGAATCAAATAAGCTCTGTTCACTGGAGAACTGGAGTGTTGAATTTCCTCTCCTTGGTTAAAGGAACAGAGTAATACCTTCCCACTCCTAACACTTGCACCTTATGGTCTCTCTGGGACATTCACAGATGCACAAGCAGCCACACTTTGCTTTCACCTTCTATTATTAGGCATACTCACAGAGCCAGGGCTCTACTGTAACCATCTTGGGAAGACCCTCCTTTGGAAGCTCCTCCTCCAGAAGTGGCATTTGAAGAGTTGGATCTTTAAACTTCAAGCCAAATTTTTTAAAATTTCTTGTGTCACTGAACTTTGCCAGATATAATGCTGGGTGTTTTGTTTGGAAATCAGCTGAAGGCATTACTTCTTGTTCCTGATGCTCCGTTGAGGTGATGAGCACCTGTTTTTTTGGCAAGGGAAAGCTGGTCTGGGTAGCATGAGGAGAAATATCTACTTTTGTCCTGAATAATGCATAGGTTGCCCTAATTTCTGATAAAAAATATGAATTCCTACTGTATGATTATGGTATTTTAAGAGGTTTGTTTTTAAGTCTGGGTTTTCAAAGGAAGCAGTAAAAAGTGGACAAACCTTTATCACAATACAGATTTCATGCCTCATTGACAGTTAAGGACAGGTAAAATATTAAAAAATAATTTGATCCCATAATTTAATTTTATAGAGCTATCTTTCTAACCAACTGCTGGTTAACCCATCAGTTAAGAACTTAATTTGCTCAGCATTTAGCTAAAACATTAAAATACAGTGTTTTTATTCACACTGTCTGTTATTCAGGATAAAGAATAAAATTTATTTTCCCTTTTTAGCTCAAGTCTCTCCAGACAATGTGACATATCTTGGAAATATGGTGAAACTATTTTTTTTACATAGATTATTACGACCTGTTCTACCCCCTGCTCCCCCTTTTTTATTGTAAATAACAGGGTTGCATGTAAGTTCAAAGAATTTCTGACATTCCTCTGTGCAAGGGTTGTGCCAGCATTATTGCTTAGCTGTCTTGCCATATTTCAGGCTACAAAATAACCAGGAAGGCAGTTACTTTTCTGCCTGCAATTGATTTTGTTCAAAAATAAAATCAACTAGTTTTCAATAGGAAAAAAGAAAATCTCAACAAACCCACCTAAGAAACTAAAAAAGTAAAGTCCTCAGAACTAAAGTTGGATAGAAGACTTGAAGGCTGTTACAATTTGCAGGCATACTGCAGGTATGCTTCTGGTCATTCAGGGCTGCACACACACTTCTCAAAGTAGGACTGGATTCATAGTTGCTTTGAATTCCCTTGGTTTTTAAGGGATTAGATGGAACCTAGGTCTTCACAAAAATATTTGTCCAAATCTCCGTGCTCTCAACCATTTTTATGATCTGGAGCACTAGATTTTGTAAAAATTCTGTTTCCTATTTTTCTTTTTTTAGTTAAATTAAAAGGCCTAAACTCTCAGGTAAATACACAGTCCCTATGTGCATAGTTTAAATGATAACAGACATAGTTTCAGGGACTTAAATACAATTTGTGATTTTATATTTCACTAATTCTAAATATTTCCATGTTTACTAGGTATTTTCAAATCTGATTAGTATCGTAAGGAAGTGAAAAGATGATAGCAGAAAAAAGGATGAAAAGTGCTTAACTGAGCTTTCATACTTAGGCTCACACCACTGTTATTTGAGCTGCCTTTTTTTTTTTTTTTTTTGTCTCCTGTGTGTTTCGTGTTAGACAAAACCGGCTTCTTTTAAAAATAGACTGTCCTTGTTCAAGTGTTCCTTGATACATTGAAGGTAGTTTCCTCTCAGTTTAGAAAAGCCAAGACAACACTTGTGAGAAAGGAGTTACTGTTTGTTTTCCTATTTGGTTAGTTTTTGTGAGTTTTTGTTTGTTTCTTTTTATTTTATTTTTTTCTTACAAATAGCTTGCTGTAAACAAGAGGTGACTGTAATGTCTCTGATAGGGAACAGGTAATCACAGGGCAGAATAGATTTGGTCAAACTTAACAAGATGCAAGGCAGTTTTAAGACTTTGGAATTAACTCAGTGGATGAGTTTTACTTCACATAAACAGAAGAAATCTTTTCCATGCAAACCACTGTCCTGATGCTTTAGAGAAACAGGAAGCAATTTTCACAGCTCATTCACACAACCAATGAAATGTGAAATAGGTTCCATGGTTAGGTGACAATCCTGGATGTTCCCTCTATCTCTGAGTAAGGCAATCGTATTTCCAGGGCATTAGTGTAAGGAGATAAACAGAGAGGAAAAAAATATTTATTAAGAGCAATGTTGCTGTCTGAATAATAGAAGGAAAATGAAGAATTACCCACAGGTCTCTGTTCTTATTTACATCTAAAAAGTGTTACTGAACAGCTGTATTGCCAAACAAACAAACAAAACAATTGTTTTGTTTCATCCAGAATCTGAACAACTAATTTGATGTAAAATCAGTGAACATAGATATAGCATAGAAGATTATAGCAGTTATCACCTTCTGTATAGGAGAAATAATCAGAGGACTATAAAACTTCATGTAAAACCAGAGGTTGTTGTTAGTGCCACTACAACATATAAATAAGGTAGAAAAATACATTTCTTCATACCAGAATTTCATTGACTTAAATGAGGCAATACAAACCATACAAATGCACAGAACAATCACAGGATGAAAGCTAATTAAATTTTAAAAATTATTCCCCCCACCCCCCAGCCCTTATAGTCAATTTGATTGACACGTAATAGTTAAGCCAGTCCATTTGTTTCTTAAGAGTGAAGTTCCCACAGCAAAAAAACCCACAACACAATAGTCTGTGCTGGAGTCTTGTGGGCAAGTGCAGCCAGCATGGAGTAGCTCTGATGAGTCTATTGAAAAAGCAGCTGTTTCTGCCTTCACTTCTGACCTGGCAGTGCACTCCAGTTATAGCTGTGTTCAACACCCTTTCACTCCTTACTCAGAGCTGCTTGTCATTCAGTGGGACAGAAACAAAATCTTTACATTGGTTTTAAACTACTTCAAGAAGCAGATGCAGCAATTACCTTTAAAAGCAATAGCTAGATGAACTCTGAATGGTGGCAGGTTTTTATTATTGCTGTCTGTCCAGGGAGCACTTTTATTGCTAGCAGTCAGTGCTAGATCTTCAATAGCAGTTGATAATTTTTGCTCCAGGCTTTTGTGTGTCCATATGGCCATGTGTGGAGAGTGCAAAGACTTATCGGGTTTGTGTGGCAAGGTTTTGGTAGTGGGGGGGCTGCAGGGGTGGCTGCTGTGATAAGATGCCAGAAGTTTCCTGTGTCCAATGGAGCCAATGCCAGCCAGCCCCAGGTTGGACCTGCCTCTGGCCATGTCCAAGCCCATCAGTGATGGCTGCAGTTCCTCTGGAGTAACAGATTTAACAAGGGGAAAAAACTGCACCAGCAATGACAGCTGGAAAAAGAAGTGAGAATGTGTGAGAGAGACAACTCTGCAGACACCAAGGCCAGTAAAGAAGGAGGGGGAGGAGCTGCTCCAGGTGTTGGAGCTGAGATTCCTCTGCAGCCTGTGGTGAAGACCATGGAGAGGCAGCTCTGGCCCTGCAGCCCATGGAGGTTCACAGTGGAGCCTGTGGAGCATGTCAGAGCAGGTGGAAATCCAAAGGAAGCTGTGACACCCATGGGAAGCCTGTGATGCAGCAGACTCCTGGCAGAAAGAGAGAAGCCTGCACTGGAGCAGGTTTGCTGTAAGGACTCATGACCCTCAGGTTGCCCACACTGGAGCAGCCTGTTCCTAAGGGACTGCACATTGTGGTATGGACACACACAGGAGCTCATGAAGAACTGCAGTCCATGGGAAGAACTCATGTTGGAGAAGTTTGTGGAGAACTGCCTTCATTCTCTGTCCTCTTGTGCTGCTTGGGGAGAAGGTAGAAAAAATCAGGAGTGAAATTGAGCCTGGGAAGAAGGAGTGATAGAGAGGTTTAGTAGGCACCTGGTGTCCAGCCAAGCTGAACCCTTGACAAAAGAACAATGTTTCTGCTGAATACGTAGCAATTTGAATTTATTGAGTAGTATTGAATAAGTAGTTTTTGTCTTGACTTTTAATTCTACGTTATGGTCCACTGTGTGAATACATCAAAATAAGAAAACAGTGTGATTAATCCATAAAGGGTAGCCAAACTGAAGAAGTGCCTCAATCAAATCTCTGGACTCAAAATTATTAACATGACAATTAGAAGGTCTGTAGAATTATAAGGTCTGTAGAATTGCTGACACAAATGGCTTGGGAAATAATGTATAGTTACTAAAGTATAAAATGGTTCCAAAGAGTTTCACAAAGAGTGGTACAGATTTTTTTCACTTTAAAAGTTTGTGTATACAATTGTTAGAGCTCAGAATGATAGAGTTATAAAAGTAGGACAGGTGTGCAACGTTTTGTCTTTAGCAATACAGCTATCACAAGCTTTTAGGTAGTCAAGTATTCACTGAAGATACAGCATACTCACTGTAGGCAATGATTTGTTTTGGAAGATTTTATAGATAAAAAAATTGCCATGTCCATGACCCACATATTCTCAGACATTTTGACTGTTAGTTTTTTAAATGGTTGTAAGCACCTAAGGATTGAAAGATTTAGGACTACTGATATTAAATACAGAATAAATTTGGTGGTAATTAAGACCCATAGATTAGATTTATTTAAGTGAGGTTTCTCAGGTATGCAAAAGACTCTATGTGTTGTACTATAATTAGCTTTGTCAATGCTCATTGTTAAGAACTATGATATATCTTTTTATTGTAATAGAAAAATTTTGGAGGGGTTTAAAGATTTTTTATATAAAAGATAGTTGCTTTGCTTTGGGGTGTTTTGCAAGGGTTACTTGCTAAAATAATGTCAGTGATGTGTAATTAATCAAAGCCTAGTTCTTTAGGAATTTACAGGGAAAGAGAAATCCAAACAAATGCTCCAAACTATACTGTTTATTTTATTCTTTGACTCATCATGCAAACTGCTACTCATAAAATATCTCCTCCAAAGAACTGATTATCCCAATTTTATTGTTTTCCTTCTTTACCATTAGCTGCAATCTAAAATAAAATGACATATGCTGTAAAGGTGAGCAGTCAAGAGCAACTCAATCTTAAAAATGTCCTATGTATCAGTGTTGAAATCATAATGAGAAATGGTTAATTGTAGAAACACATTACCTTGCAGATGTTCAAACAAACCATAGGCATGGCATTATCTTGAGTTATGTGGCTGTGGAAGAGATCTCTTTATAAACAAGAAAACATCTTTTTCTCTTAGAAAATAGTAGTTTTGAGAATGAACTTCTCAGAAAATAATTTACTGAGGAACAGATGGGATCTCCCCAGTTATGTACTGAATCTTTATATATACCACTTAAATTGCAGATAATTTTACTCTTTCAGAATGCTTGAATTGAAATACTCAGATCACTCCAGTCTGGTGGAACAATGGTTTAAGAAGGAACTGAGAGCAAGCTGCGAAGACTCAGAGGTTGCAAAGCTGTTGCAGGGAAAGAATCTTGTAGGGTATACTTTTCCATGCCGAGGTGTAGCATGTGCTTGTGGCAGAATCAAGGTATCTTTACAAATAACCTGGTTTCCAGATGACAGATTACAATAGTTGGTTTTGCAGTGTAGTGAAATTGCACAATTTAGAGAGACTGAGCCAGAGACAACAGTCTATGTTCTCCACCAGTGTTGTCCAAATCCCAAAGAGCATAGGATTTCAGACAAATGAATTTTTTTGGAAATCTTTGAATTATATTTGTCACAGTGATGCTTAGTAGGCATTGCTTACTAAGAGACATGCCTTTAATCACCATTAAACAAACATTAAATTTGCAATGCTAAAATTTGCTGTAGTAGAGTCACTGAAATCATATGTGAAGAGTGAGGGAGGACTATCTGAGCTATTAATGGCTTGGTGTTAAATTATTCTTTTGAGTTTCTGTGAGTTAGATTGATTAATTTTTCACCAGTTTCCAAAATTTTGTAAATTACACCCAGTTTCCAAAATTTTGCATCTTTCAGGAGGTGGTGCCAAGCAGTAAGCTTTCCCTAGTTTATTTTGTTTAAAGTGCAACTTACTGCACTTTGTAGTGAAAGACTGCTTGAGCTCTGAGTTTTAATAACTACTTCTGCAAGTAAACTTGCATTATAATTAACCCAAGATGAAATTATTGATAGAACCATCATTTTCAGACTTTTGAAAATCAGGACCCTGCTATTTAGCTGATAGATATAAGAGAGGACTGATTTCTTTTTAAAGAAACTGTATTACTTTAACTAGCTAGAGGTCTGGTCTGTGGGGGTTTTTTGTATTGTAATAATGTCTGTCAGCTCAAGCAACTTCCAGTTGTGTGAGAACAGCTCAAAACAATTAGTTATACAATGTTCCTGCCTTGAAAGTCTGTACTTCTAGATAAGCAAGAGTGTTTAAAAAATACAAAACCAGGCATCTGGATTTTTCAACCATTAGGGTACAGGCTGTGGCTATGATAAGAAAATGAAATTCTCAAGGTAATTTTGGAAGATAATAAATCAGATTTTTTTTTCTTGCAGGTTGTTCTCAGTGGCATATTAATACCTCTGTAACATTCAACTCCTTTCTTCTCAGAAATTACATTGGCAAGATGACCCTTTCCTCTCCTGTGGAGCTTGACTGACAGGCTGCTGCCAAGGAGGGAAAATGATTTTCAAAGTCTGACCTAAGTAAAACCATTTCTTACACTCTCACTGGACTTTTGTTGCTGCAGGTGTTACAGGAAAAACAAATCAACTCAACTGCTCTGGTTCTTAATAAGAATATTATTAAGATCCCCAAGCATAGCTGATACTACTCTTCCAAACAAACCGAGGAACTCCATTCATTTATTGATGCACTCTCCATGAAGGGATTATGTTTCACTTTGTTTGAAGGACCTGAGAGCCCTTATTATTTTTGTTTGCAGAAACACTGTGGTGCACATGAAAGGGACACAGAGGAAAAAACCCTTTTTTTTTTTGTTGGGGGAGAATGGCTGGGAGTTGATTGCCTCTTTTTTTTTTCTTTTCCATTTGAAAAAGCTTCTTGGATGATTGATTTCTGATTTAGATTGCTACATCCTCCCTGTTGTTCTCTGCTCTGTTTACTGAAATTTTCTATCTGCCTTGCTCAGCTGACATTTAGGATATTGATAAGGTTAAAGATAATGACTGAGTTGATTTAGAGGCCAGGTAGAACTCCACAAGTCTATCGCATTTTGATATAGTCTTTCCTTTCTGTCATCCAGTAAAGACAAATATTAGAATTAAAAAAAAAACTAAACTAAACCAAACCAAAACAAACCCCCCCCCAAAAAAAAAACAAAGCAAAAAAACCCCACCAGAAAACAAACAAGAAAAACAAACACAAAACCATGAAAAAATTCACCCTCTCTATTTTATATTTCCTTTCCCTGCAGCTTTCATAAGTCCTTGTACAACAATGCTCACCATGGAAAAAAAATGTAGCCCTTGGTGGGAAGAATGTGGATTTTTATGAGACATCTCATACATGTGACAGAAAACCCACAAGACAGCCATCACATTTGTCTTTGCAAGCAAATATGCAGTTTCTGGGGTTCTCTGGTACATACCCTTCCAGCATCCAAATACCAAGTGAAATCTGTGGGGAAGGGGTGAGAAAAGGCTTACTGAAGGTTTATGGGATCTAAGAGGCTGCAGCAATTAATCAGGTTGGGTCCACTGTGCCTTCAGTGAGCTTGGTTGACTTACTAAGCCTGAAAAATTGTCCTTTCCATGTCTCTGCATGCCCATACCCTGATTTTTCATCCCACTTTGAAAGCAACTGAATGGAATATTTATGGCCTATTCCTTTTGTCTGCACTGAAGAATTGAAAAATCCAAATTAGGGGCTCCATTTATTTGGGGTTGTCAGAAAACCATTTTAATAAGGAGAATTTTCACACTAGTATTACTGAGGTACAGTAGTTTGACTCATCTTTCTTATATCTAATTTTAACTGTACTGTTTTCCTTTGTTCTGCCTTATTTCTCAGCGTGAGTCAGCCCTGGACAAACAGTTAATGACAGCTGAGCAGGATTTAATGTAACTGGAGAACGACATGTGTAGCACAAGAAATTATAACCTTTGCACTGTTCCACCTCTGTGTCTGGCATGAAGAGGGATTTACATATTTTGCTGCATGTCAGCAAAAACTATGGTCTGCTGACAACTGGGGAGGGCTAGGATGCTCCTGCATCCCATTCAAAGGCACCCATTAGTTACATCCAGCTGTGGATTCCTCCATGGACACTTTCATGCTTGCATTCTTTAGGGCACAAATTACCTCTACATGCAAACCAATTTGCAAGCATGGACTTGCACAGTAAAGCATATCCTTTTATTGTATTTTATAAGTAAAGGAGATGCTAATTATATCAGTTGTGCTAGATCCCCTGAAAAAAGTGAGGTGAGGTGTAAAATTTTCAATCTCTGCCACATACTTCTAGTGACAAATAAAACCAGAAAGGAATAGATTTCATTTCACAGGGAAAATGCAATAATTTGACACATCTCCTAAGACTTCACGGAAAAATAAAACCACCTTTTGGGTTTTGTGCATACCACTTCATTTATAGTGCAAAATGTAAACTATTGAAATATTACTCAACTTACTAATACTCTAGACCTGCTTTCTCCTTTATTTTCTGTGCCAAGTTTCATAATTTATCATAGCTTTCTTCTGGATTTACAGTGTGTAATATAGTATAGGGTCATGACTTTTGCTGTGAAGAGTACATTTGCATTTAAAGGAAGTCTTTACCGACAGTTATTAAGCTAAAGGTTATAGAGGAAAAAATACTGAGTCTGTTGCTTCAGCTATAATAGGACCACAGCTAAGTGGAAGACAAAAGATATTTTTAGGCTCTGAACTGTTTGCTTTCTTCCTGTGTCATGATTTCTGCTACTCAGACCTGATGTTTTAGACTATGTGACACAGTGTTTTGCTTTTTTTCTCACTGCCATTTTTAGAGGGCTTTTTTTGCAAGGTGAGGTCAACTTATTCTTGCAGTTACCAATTTTGATACCAGCCTAGAGAAAAGCAGTAAAAGATGACAGCATTGTAACCTCACTGAGATTGTTGAGGATTCTTATAAAAATAAAATTTTTTTTGACTTATAAATTCAAATGTGAAACAGCTTCCCTAGTTTGGAAAGAGTGTAGTTAGTTTTGGCATCACTAAAAGATAATATTAACAATAATAATAATGGTAAAAAAGAAATAAGAAATATAAAGCTTCTGCTTTTCAGATCAGGCTCTGCAGTGCTGAGTTGTCCTAGCAATTATTGGAAACTTCTATATTGTAATTGACATCTAATGGAATTTAAGGCACTTAAAGCTCTTCCTTATACCTTTAAAGATCATTGTAGACTGATACTGATTCAGAAGTAGTAACATTCTGTTCCAGTTCTTTATTCTTGATGGCAGGAAAAATATCAGAGAGACCTAGGGAAAATTATATGGAAAATGAAGATTTTAAAATAATACATGAAGTACAGGATGTCTTTTATGTGAACATTATAATGAAAAATATCAACTTTCTCAGCTAGATGTATCAATCTCTTCAAAGCTGTGACAAATGTCTTAGATCCTGTCATATCAGCAGTATGAGGCTAATATACAACAGCTGAGAATATCTCCTGAAAGAAAAAAACCCACCCTAACACTGAAAAATTAACTTTTCTGTAGAATGATGTTTAATAGACTGTTGTTAAAAGACCAAGCCCTTTGTTTGAATCATATTCTGTTAGAAAATATACTGTAAAGCAAATTAGCTTTCATATTGATAGACACTTATAAGAAGGTTCTCATTACTTGAACAACAGTGAATTCTTTTTTGATATATCTCCCGCTTTTTTCAAGACTGGTTGTGTTCAGAATTTATTTTTCAGACAAAATTAATTTGATTTAATTGTATACCATTCAACAAAATTTAATATAACTACAATTAAAGAAAAATAATTTCACTTTGGGCTCTTTCAATATGAATATTTTGCTATCTAAAAGTTCCAGCTGATGCAGTTATCTATGGTTTTGTGTTCAAACAATTTTGATTATTTGTTGCAATAAGTTTAACTTCCATAGCTTTGGTTTTAGGCTTTTTTCATTAAGCAGCAGCACAAAGAAAGAATTCACTATGAACAAACAAAACAGAACCCTATAAATCATGTCTTTCCAGTGATATTATAAAAAAACCCCAAAATTTGCCTGTTGAAAAAGGGGCCATAATTTTTGATATAGGTTGAAATGATATTTTGAATTAATAATTAATAGCTACATTGCAGGGATCATTAGAGATGACAGTGCAAGGAGTTGTTCTGCATCAGCTGCAGATGGATGTAGATCCTGAATGTGCTGGGGACTTCATTGAAGAGTATATGACACATTTTCTTCAGTGGTTACTAACTGCTTTCACGGCTGTCATCTATTTTCCCTAGAAGTAGTATTAAACCAGCTGATTAAAGTCCTAGTGCAATCATGTCTTCATATAGAGAATTTTATTTACTGGCAAGGTGTTGCTTGATAAGTATTCATCTCAGATCCACTCAACCATTTATATGTATTGTGCCCACTGAACTTGAGAACCACTGAACACCTTTAAAGACGAGATTAGTCCAAATGACTACTTTTACAGAGAAAAAACTGTTATTATAAAACAAAAGTATTGTATGACTTATTATTATTTATAGCATTTTCTTAAAAAACCCAAACCAGTTCTTTTCTACAAAATACCTTAAATGAGATTTTAGATTTTTTCTTACATAGGCGGTCAGAAGATTTGAATATTCTGCAGAGGTTTGTTCCTCTTGGGAAGAAAGTTTTATAATTTTCATATTAGAATAAGAAAAAACCAAACCTCCACCTCTCATGATTCTGGTTAAAGACTAGGTTGTGTTTTAGCAGAAAAATTGGTGGCTAGTACTGGCACAGTGGTGGAGCATAAGAAAGGTGGGAACACAGAGGAGATTCCTCTCTTTATATGTCAAAGCAGGGCTGCAAAAGGAAACCAGTCCTCTTCCTTTCATGTAGCCAGCAGTTTATAAATCAGTGAAAGGGGGTTGTGGCTATTGTATTTTCACTCTTTTTGCTGCAGTGGTTTTTCTTAGCTGCACTTAGGAAAACCCATCCGTAGGCTTCCTAAATTAGATGAAAGAAGGTGGTCTGACCCTGTGCACAGAGGATGTGATAGTGCAGCATAAACCGATGGCAGAGTGATGCATAAGACTCAGAAAAAGTCTTGCCTTTTGCGTTTGCCACCAGGAAAGTTCACTGTCAGAGAAAAAGAGATAGATTAGCTGGACCACTGGTTTGATCCAGAAACTTGCAGTATGACTCTGATGTAGTAATTTTGTATAACATCTGCTGTGGTAAATCTACTGATGGCAGGTCATAAAACCTGCACATCATGGCAAATTACTTCTGTTATAAAAACTTTACATAAGGTTGATAACTATAATGAGTCATAACAAGGTATCAAACTATGTGTCTAGAAAATACTTTTCAAGCGCATATCTTATGGCAAGTGTAGTGTAGATGTCTGACAAGTATTTCTGAAGGGATAAGAGACGTGCAAGCACAACACAAATTCCTTAAAGACATAACTTAGGAGAGTTTGCATGTTGGTTGAGAAATCAGAGCCAGATCACCTGAGACCTGTTGGTAGGGGATTTTACTGATAAATAATAACTTTAAAGAATTGTAGTAAAATGCATAGCCAAATAGGAAAATTTTGTAGAGATTATAAAATCTGAGGCACTTCCCACAAAATTATGAAAAGTTATTTTACCTCAAAAAATGGTTAATTTCTAGCCACTTTATGCCTGTGCTTTTAAGTCCAGAGTTTCAGGGAGGCTAGAAAGTGAAACCAAAGAGATGAACATTCCAGTCACCTTTTTTAAGGTAAATCTCTGACTCACAGTGCCCATTACCTTTCAACATTTTTTTTCCTGGGATGTCTGCCCAAAGGAGAAGCAGTAATTGTCCTGCATTGTGACAACAGCACTCCAAACATTTAATGGACAATTTGGTCACCAACTGTGTGCTCAGGGAAGGAAGAGCTCCTGTGTGATGGATCTGAATGAACAGCCTACCCATCCCCAGCTGTATCTTCAATGGGAGGTGGTAGATGCTATAGGGTGTGCTTTTGCTGGCAAACACAGGAATGAATGCAGCCCCTTAGCCACCCACCCAGCCAACTTAAATGTCCTCTGGTGGACACCATAAGCTAATAGCATCTCTGTAGGAAAGAAATGTCATTAGAAGCATTCAATTCCTTTTAAAGGAATATATAAAAGAAGACCACTCTTGGCCAAATGCAAGAAAAAAATTGACTTCTCTCTTGAAGAGTTTATCTATTCATTTGATTGTCCCTAGCAAGTAAGGTGCAATTAGAGTAAGTCCTCTTCTAACCCTTGTGCTAATGAGGCTTTGCTCACTTCTATTAGTGACAGTGCATTGTATTTTAATAAGGATCCCCTGGCCTGGCACGACAGGACCCATAGATAAGGGGAAGGAGAGCAAAAGGAAATGCAAAGAAGAGGCATCAGCAGGGGTCCCCTTCTTGGCACTGGGCTCCACAGGAAGGCTCTGGCTAACTTTGTCTTAGAACTGTCATTTGTATTAACTTCTAACCCATCACCTTCCCTGGTAGGCTAGCTTTACTCAATGAAGCGGGATAGATCCTTGGCTTGGCCTCTCTATCCCCTATTTCAGCAAACTGAATACAACACAAAAAGTTCACAGGGGAAGCATTTGGGGAGATGGTGTTAAGGATAGGGTCAAAAAGAGCTTTTAACTCATCTTAACATTACTGTCCTTTTCCATTTCAACTCCAATCTGCCCATCAAGGCTTTTGGTTTGTTCATTCATCCATTGCTAAAAGAAAACCCCAAAACACAAAAAAACTCCAAATGGAAATTATATGTGCTTTGAGATATGCAACACTTTGGTCTATATCAGCACACTTGTTTGTGTGTTTTCTGTCTGTATGGTTGTTTCCTTGCTGATCGATTCCTGTTGGATGAGAATTCTTTGGCTGCCATTCACTAAGTTTAGAAGGGAAAAGGGAAGCCTTTTGTGTCTTTTGTGTAACAGTATTACATCTCAACAAGAAAAACCCTTTCTAATGAAGTCTTTTTAGAGATGCTGGACCCTGTTAGAATTTGACAGATAAACCTCTCCCTGTATAGCAGAAGGTAGAAAAGCTTAATTCTTTTTTTTCTTTTTTTTTTTTTTGTAGTTCCTAACAGCAACATCCCAGAAACACTAAGCAAAATATATTTCTTCAAGTCATTATTTTCAGAGCCTGCTTTGGTATCTTCCAGATTTCTAGGGACATGATTCTGTTCTGCCTCAAATTCCAGAAGATTGTTTACATGTTATTTAAGTGAATGCAATATTGTAACCTTTTCTTTCAGTTTCATCCACTTCTCCTTTTATGCACATCTGTAAATGCTTCACCAAAAATGAAGCATTGAGCAATCAAGCCAAAGGTCATCCATTAAATACCAAGATATCAGATGCTATTTAGCCCTCTAAATAACATGGTATGCTCAGACAGCATCCTTTCTTATAGGTCATATATTGTTGACCACCTTCTTAAATGGTGTTTGCTGTTTGTTTCTACTGTTTGGTGAAAGGGAGTTGAACAGAAATAGCAGCTCTTTAGTCCATTATTGATATAGTAGAAAATTAGGATTTATGGAAATATGAGAGATGAGTTTATGTTAGATCACACTCAAGTTCACACTCAGATCATCAGTTAAAAGCAAGCTGGCATACTATTTCTGTCCCTACATTGTGTGGACATGATGGAAAACAGAGTGGCTCCAGGTAACTTGAATACCAAGTTATTCTAATAAGCTTTGTGATTTCATCTATTTAATGAAAGTGGTTTATCTGGCATTGGTTGTGTTGCCACAGAAACTTATCTTCAGTTAAGAATCTGTCTTTTGCATGCCCCGATTTTTTCCATAGGCATAATTTCAGATCACCGGGTCAAAGCTTCCTGAGTCACCAAGTAACTGAGCGATCTCTCTGAATATCACCTGGCTGATGTCATTAAAGGATGATTCATGGCCTGTTCCTTAACATCAGCAAGTGAATTCTTAATCCTATATGCTTTTCTTTCCCCATCTGACTTTTAGGAAGTTCACAAACTCCATCATCACTTGTCCCAACCCTCCACTGCTGTCCCAGCATAACTGTCCTTCCCTAGGCACCAGCGTAGTCTTCAAAGAGGAGAAGAAGTTTCAGACTAAGTATCTACATCAGACATGAGAAAAATTAGGCAATCTTAATCTAGAAGATCTCTAGAGCCCCCAGATATGTCTTTTACCATCAAGTCAGAACATATTCAAAGCACATAACTGTTCTGGGTCTTTCAAAATTTTTCTCTTGTCTGCAGCCAGCTCACACAAGTCCTCTTTTCCTTTCCCTCATCTGTGTGACTGATCTGATGTGCAGCTGCCTCAAATGGATGGTATGTGTTGTCTGACTGGAAAGCAAGCAGGGTGATCATTTTAGCTCTTTAATGGAAATGTCACAATGCAACCTGATGATGGTGCATGCAGCTCTCCTCTCCCTTCTGTCATCTCCCTAAATCTCTCACATCATGTCTCCTCTAGACACCACTAAGTCTGTCCTGGAAGACAACTCAATGGCTGTACCATGGTCTTTTTTACTGTTCAGATTCCTTGGGATCAGTGGTTGCAAGGGATACTGAACAGATGACAATGCCATGAAGGAGGTTTGGAAAAGTAGAAGATAAAAGAGAAAAAATTAGACAACAGATTGTAAAGCAAACTGGATTTTCCCTGAGGTTATTATAGAAAAACTCCGTTATATCTCTTGCATAAACAAAACAACAATATTTTGTGGGGGGTTTTTGCTGTTGCTGTGGATTGTCTTTCAGTTCATTACATTACTGTATCTAGGCCAATAACAGAGGAGCCAGTAGTAATGAGAAGTGGTAAAATGTTGTGTAGTAGCAATGAATCTATAATAAAGCTGCAGTCTTCAATCGTGGCCCCTGAATCCCTTAATATTTTTTACATGCTTACCCCTCTTGATTTTCCTTTTAGTTCACTTTTTCTTACAGCTGAGAAACAGTTAATTTCCAGGGGACACTCCACACAATGAGTGTGGCATGCTTAATTAAATGAAGAGGGTTATAAACTATGTTTCTTTGTTAAGAAAAAAATGGTTTCTTATGTCCAACAAGAGAAAATACTTCATCCACTCACACAGAAGCAAGACCAAGCTTGATTTTTGTTTCTTAGGTTTTGGTAGGTATCTGAATGCTGGTCTTGTCCTAAATATTACACAACAATTCTCTCAGATTTTCAGTTCCTTCAAAAAGGAGGAAGACAAGATCTTTCCTTGTAATTGCCAAATATACTTTAACACTTGTATATTCAAAAGAGATGCCAAAAGATAGAAGTGTTTGCATATGCAACGGCTACTGCCCAAATTGGGAAGAATGTGTTACTCAAATATGTATATTTAGTTCAAGAATAATCAACCATTTGCTCTTTTCAAGTCCTTTACACTTTTCAAGCTTTCTTACAAAGTCAGAGATTTCAATCTTCAGAACTCATTTTTTACGAGTCAGTGAAATCTCAGTTCTTTGTTTTTCTTAGTTATGTGCAGGCTAAAACCTGTTTTTTGAAAATAGTATTCTTATTGTTGTTTGACAGCAAAAGCACAACAATACATTATAAAGTCTATTAACTTTAAGACTAATATCTCTTCAATTTTTTCTCTCAGTTGAAGTGTCACAGCTGTATTTTTGTATTTCCATCTGTGTAAAGTTATATTAAAAGGTTACTACTTATTGAAATTTTAATTTTCAATATGATAGGAAACACTGTATTTCTTAGTTTGTTCCTAATCAGTGAGAGCATATGTTAACTATGATGGCTCATCATATACAACTGAGTTTAAAATGCTAAAGTTCTAGTGACAAGACTTTGGAGAAATTTTATAACTTTTTTTTTAGCCCTTAACTTTTATTTTAGAATGTTTCTCCTCAGCAGCCAATATCTGCTGTAATCTAGTATATTTGATACCACATTTTCATTTTGGATAATCAACAAAACCTTAATTTGCTAAATGCAGATATATAGTTAACAAATTATGAAAATGTATCATTTTACTCTGGTTTCAGCTGTAGAAATAAATAAGACAACTAAGATGGTTTAGTGCAATATTTGACAAACTGCAAAGTCTTTATCATCAAAGACTTTTTGCCCTTAGGTCAAAGTTGTGTTCTTTCTTAAGTATGTTTTTTGTAACACTTGTTCTTTTTCAGAAAGAAGAAAGAAGGTAACAATGAAGATCTTTGAAAAATCGTTTATCAGACTACAAGTCCCCTGGTGTGTTGAACAAGGGAGAAATCATGGAGGTAACTTCTGCCCCAATAGATCCCAGATCCAAAATCTTCTTTGTAAACAGAGCCTTTCGTTTAGTACAACTGGATCATAAAGTGACAAGTTTTCCTCTAGAATTTAGCCTAAAGCCTCTTCTGGTCAGATTAACTTTTTGTATTTAGCTGCAGACCTGGATTAACCCCTAAGAAACTCTATTGTTTCTCTTCATTGCATATATCCCCATGTCTCCTACTATCTTCTTTTTACACTGGACAAAGTGGTACAAAGTTTAATCCGTGAAAAGCTTTTCTTTTCTTTTTTTTTTAAGTTTTGCATATTTGTTAAGACTTCTTTGACAGTTGTTTCCCCTTTTAATGCAAACAACGCATCCAAATAGAAAACCTTGTCAATAGAATTTGCTAACTTGAGACAAGAGAAGATAGTTAGCAGGAGACACACCCTTTTTGCAAGGACAAAGATTCCAGCCTTAAATCCATTGTCCCTTATTTTTGTCACAGTTGTATGCAGACAGAAAACACATCCATGTACAAGGTACACAGCACTTATGATAGACCTATTGCTAGATTTTGATATTCAGTGAAAGTGTTACTGTTGTGAAATGCAAAAGTATGTCTCATTAGTTTTAGAAATTTTTTTAAAGCTGCTTTTTAAAATGGCTCTCTGACAGAACTGGCAGGATGAACTAGACAGAAACCCTGACAAAAGCAGTTTTAAAAGTGAGTGCTAAAGTAAGGAAGGATATGTCCCTACCTAACTGCCTGTTTACTAGGAAAAACAGGCACAGAAATAATGTAACAGGGTCACAATCCTGAGCTGGGTAATAGAGTTCTCTTCAGTTGGCAATGATCTTTGTAAGCAAGAACTTACTCCAATATTTCTTTTCTTATATGATGGTAAAATACATTAGCAAGGGCAGCACTTTTTCAAAAACAAGCTAGGTTTCAAGGAAGCTCCTCTGGCCTCATCACATGAGTTTTGTTGAGGTGTCTACAAAGCAGTGTTCTCCATGGGGTAGGGTTAGGGCTAAACAGAGATAATCCTGTCAAGACTTTAAGATGTTTTCAGAAACTCAAACCAGGGCACACTACAGCAGATTATCCCCTGGCCTTTCACCTCCAAGGAAAGCAGACATAGTACTGAGAGATGAGACACAGCTTTTAAAAGGCATATGTTAGAAGTTTCTAAACCGACTGGCATTAGCTCTGTTCCTTCAAATGTTTCCTGCCAACTTTGGATGGCACTGCTGTACACCAGGCACAGAGGGGCTGTATTTACAGCCTTTCACACAATCCCCATCTCCATAAGTTTGGAGAATCACTTGTAAGAAAGGTTTGTTTCTTCTGACAATTTCAAAATGGCTTTGTTTACATTGTTTTGCTATTGCATTATTTTTTCTCATGCTTCCATTTAAAAAAGAAAAAAGGAAAATTTGAAACTTTTATTTTTGCTTTCAAGGAGGTTTTTTGTTGTTGTAGTTTGTTTGCTTTTAGAAATAGAAATAAAATATTTTGAGGTATGGGGAGGCTGTAATTTCCACTATTTCATACCTCTGTTTTCAACTAAAAATATTTTGTCAAAATTCTTTTAACTGTTGGTAGGTTTTAGATTGAGTATGTTAATAGATTTCAGAAACAGAATCCAGAGATCTAGCACAGGAAGTATATTCTGAAGCCCAGAAAGCAAGGTTGTAATGTCTCCTTTCCAGTTTGAGGTCTATATATTGCCATTGCTCTTTTCCACTCTTTCTAAAGCATTTACAAAGCCTCTGGCACTCAGTGAGGAGATAAGGTAGATGTGTGAAGACACACCTTACATACAAAAGGCACGGTAACAGGGCAAAAAACCCAAACCATATTTTCTACCCGACTTGGGACTTCTGTCTTGATTACTCCTCCACTATAGTGCACTTTCTCAAGCAGTTCTGTTCCAAGACTTCAGGAGATCCTGTTAGTGTCAATAGGAGTTTGAAAATGGAGAAGTCTGGATGTGAAGCATATTTCTGCCTGAGCTCTGGAAAGATCATGTTTCCTGAGTAGAAGGAAAGCCACACTTGACACATCCAGCAAACAAGATAGTGATGAGATGAGGTTATCACTGACACAGCGGTGAAGAAAAATAACACAAATTTAGATCAACAAGAACAGGTAAAATTGTACAAGTTTTAATAGTTCATTTTAACAGTGTTAGTCTGGCATAGTGAGGAGAAGAAAAACATGTAACATTTCCAAGAAGATGGGTTTGCTGCTCGACTGATAAGCTGGTCTCAGTTTGCATGTATTCACCTGCGAAATACCTGCCTTAGGGAGAGGAGAGTGCTGTAGACATCAAGGTGTGTCATGATGGAAGATGCACATGTCACGGTGGAAGAAAGCATTATAGAGGTACTGAGAAAAAGGATGGGTAGCTGGATTTGGAGGTCACATGTAATCCTTTCAGGTGTGATATTCTCATAATAAAATGTGTGAAAATCCTCTCTTTCCTTGAAAGAATTTTTTTTTGGCAACTAGCTGTTCTGTCTTTTTCATGTTAGCTGCAAAGAAATTAAATAACCATGGAAATTTATGGAGCTACTTCAAAAAAATGTGTTTGTACTGCAGCACGTACCTCCATACTGAAATTACAGTACTGCTATACTTCACTGTTTTGTAGTTGTGGTGTTAATGAACTTGATAATAGGGGTTTCCTGAACTGTGTTGATGTCAATATCAATTCAGCTGTCAAAAATAAATATGCTAAAAATGAATAAAAATATATTTATTAAAAAAACCAAACAAACACCCAAACATGAAAGGCTGCTAGGCCCAGCTTTATGTAAACTGTGCCTCAAGAAATTCCATACCCTTGGATTACTAGAAATTTGGGTTGAATTTTACGGTAAGGATTAAAGGTAAGGGTATTATTCTAAAAAGATATTATCTACTGGTGGTAATTGGTAGAGACAGGGTACCTATGTTAATTAATCAATTGATATAATCCAGTTTTGCTGCTTTTATTTTCTTACTCAAAAATGTGGATGATATGTGTTGTGATTCATATGACCTATGATTCATACAGTGCTTTGGTCACCTAAGGAAGTATATAAATTGATTTACTCTAATTTGTAACAGGACTGTGTTCCACAGTCTCTTTCTCCTCTTATTGATTGCTGTGTTTGTGTAATGATCAAATGTAACTAAAAATTAACACTGCTATATTTACTAGTCAATTAATAAATTAATTTTTTAATGTATCCAACACTCTTGACCTATCTACTTTGATTTGTGCTTAAATTGGTGTGAGTACAAATTACATTACTTTTTCACAGCAAGGCTTTTCAGGATCCGAAGTCTCTGCAGACTTGTTTTGCTGGACCAGCAGCCATGGTAATCTTTGTTTGTAAGTCAAATTAAGTTGCTATTAAGCATTTTGGTGGATTAGGAGTCAGAATGCATCCATTTTACTGGATCAGTCTTCCAGTTGTCATGGTATGTTTGGTAAATAAGATTTCAAAAAACGATGTTTGAAACATATAATTATTTCTATACTTCTTACTGACATTACCAAGCATTGATATCAACCTGAATTTTGGTGTTCTGAAATATACGTCTTGAACAACATTCAAAAATGTCCCACAGGGCTATAAAGACTATTTCTGGAAATTAAGTTTCCTATCACTAGGTCAGTAAATGAAAAAATGGAAGTAACATACATGCAACTTGGAGAAAAGATATGAAAATGCAGGAAATGTATGTTCAACTCCAAGTGAATCAGTGCTTCTGGAAGTATACTCTGTTTCTCTGAGACATGATACTACTCTGTTCCCACTGTAACGTTTCCTCAAGGAGGAACAACATTAACAATATATTGAATGAAATCCTGTTTTAGACACATAACTCGTAGATGCCATTGAAAATCCTTTGGAAAACAGTGAAAATCAACTGTAATAGCTGCTCAAGTAAAAAGTTGTGCAAATGTACCTATCAGTTTTCTTGTTAATCGCATTAAAATATGGACCATATTCTTCATATCAATGTAGTTCTGAGTGAATCTTCCTTTATAAAAAAAAGATGTTTCCTTTAATGACAAATCTATACAGTTTCCAGATGATACTCCTCTAAGCAGTACAGGATTTGTTTATGAAGTTGAAGTTTTTTCTCCAAGATGATTGTTTTTCTTTCTCTCAACGATATTCTTATTTGTGTGTAACTTTCTTGGTAATTTGTAAATTTCTTAATTAATTACACATGAAAAGCAAGAAAAACAATACACTTGGTCTTATCCAACACTTCTCTTGCCTTTCAGTTTCTTCCTTCTCCTTTACTCAGAGAAGTGATCCCAGAATGAAAATTACTGTTGTCTTTATACCATCATTAACTACAATCATAATCAGAAGAAAAGTAATGTCTTTGAGGACAAAGTGTAGATTTTTCCAGTCAAGAAACGAATCAGTCTCATAAGACCAATGAAAGCTTGAAGAGCTGATTTCTGCTAGATCTCATCATTTAGTAGTTTGACAAATATTAGCAGGGAGTTCTTTGCATATATGTGTCTTGCTGGATGCATTATATCCAGGCAGTGGATGTTTGTCTGTAGCATGCACTTCTGATCCTTTTAGTAGTTATTTCTTCATAGATTTACAGTAAGCATAAATAGCAGACCCTAAATAAACATGACAGGCATCTTACTCAATCTAGTGATGGACATAAAAGGGACAAGAATTTGGCATCCCTCATGCAATTGATAGCAAAAGAGAAATGCACGGGTCACTGAGAGAACAGCAAATTTGAATTATTTTAGTTTGACAAAAAGACTTGCTGCCTGTGCCAGGCAGATTGCTACTTTGAAACACTTAAAGCTCCTCTACAGTGAAAAAAGTCTCACAATAGATGAGAAAAACACTCACTATTTTGGATAGCAGAAATTATTCACACAGAGATTACTCTTGATTATGAAAATTATACAGCAACATGTTCATTGTCTGGAAATCAATACAGAAGTGTAAAGTCACATGAACATCACACCAGTATGCCATATTACAGTGAAATGGGTCACATACATAGGGGATTTTCAGAGGTGTTCACTGATATATCTGTATATACGTATCTGTAGCAATGTGGTTCCAGGGAAGAAATGGGGACATATCCATCTTCATGTAAATCATGTGTCCATAAATTCTATGCATTTGTAAAGTTCCACAGCAGTAAATAGTAAAATGATGTGATAAAAGTTGCTCTCTGATAACATAAGCAAACTGATCTTTGATTTTATAGCCATTTTTGAGAAGAAGATTGCTTTAATAGCAACATGTCACGCACAAGTTTTATACCACTATTCTTACTGAGAAAATATGGCTTTATACTGCTACAGCTACAATTTAAAAACCCATTATTATAATGCACATGTCTATACTTTTTTATGATGTTGTCCCTTCACTGTTCCAGTGAGATTTTTTTTTTTTTTAAGTACAGACCTGTTGGGTCTTGTAGTTCCCTGGGAATGGTTCAGAGCTAAGTCAAGATGTCAGGGGAATGTAGCTGTCAGGAAGTCAAACTTATGAGACAGTGTAACACAGGCCATTTTTATCAGCCTCAAGATTTCCACACTAGTAGAGATTTTTGAAAGTGGAAGGAAGGAAACATTTATAAAGGGCAATATTTCTCAAGATACATTTCATATTATCAAATTTTTCACCTGGGATACGAATCCTGAGTTTAAACTTTTGTATTTTTCCCTTGGTCAATGAAACAAAACCTATCCACATGCCTGCTGAAAGGGAGTACTAATATACATCTTACATGCAGTCTACTTATCTCTTCCCCAAACCAGACTTATTTTTATAACACACCTCAACAGATTACATTATGTTATTTTCTACTGGTCCATTCCTTTTTCTTCTGAAGCGATTTAGCCTAGATGATAGCCAAGCAATATAATGTTCTTTATTTTATGACTGTGTCCTTGAGAGTAACTTATCACTGTCTGTATCTGTCTCTGAAATGCTACAGAGACAGTACTGTTGATGATTGCATAGAAGGGCAGGCTTGATTAGGAAAGTGAGGAAATCAAGCTCCACAAGCAGGACTGAAAGAATGGAGAGGGAAAGGAAGTCATTCAGAAAAAGCAAAAGAAGAAAAGGTGGGGAATGTAAAATGGGAGAAAAAAAAGCACCAATCTATCTCTCCTTCCACCTCTTTGCAAATTTCCCTTGACCCTCGAGACTTGTATCGAGACTGCTGAGAAAGATGAAAATTATTTGATGCAGAATTATTAATTTAAAAAAATAAAGGAAAATAAACAAAAAGAAGTTTTAAAAATATAAGTAAAATGCAAAAATGAGCAGAGATAACCCTGAGTGTTTCCAGTTTAGTCCATAGGCCTGAAAAGGTCTGGGTGTTTGCATATCTATGCACATCATGAATAAACCCTTTGACATATATGGGACTAATACTAAGCATGCAAACCTCTTTTTGTCAGGGCCACAGTTTTTTGCAGAGCTAAAAGATGCTTTAATTATATTCTCATTTCAGTAGAACATCCAGATATGAGAGATGTTACAGATAATTCAACTTTGGTGCATTTATAATTTTATGAATCCTATCACTAATTAATTTTATTCAGCAGGATACTTATTAGAATACATTGCACTGTATGCTGCACAGTGTATTCTCAGCACAGAATTGGTGTATTTCAAAAGAACTGCAAAATAACTGATACATTTCTCCATATATAACAGCAATTCTACAAGTTTCTCACACAAGGATTGTGGAGATGAATTAGTTAGCTCTCACACTGCACACTTCACTGCTGATAGCTGGGGCCTATGCTCAATCCCTTTTCAAGCTGTTGCTTTCCTTCTCAGGATAACTTCTGTTATCACAGAGGATATATACAAAAGGCACCACAGCCATATGAACTTAATGTTATATCCATGAGTATAAGACCATAACCGGATTTTAAATTCACATTGTAGGAGTCTTTCTTTACACCTCTGATTCCAGCACATCTTGGGCTGGAATATCTTTTTCATAAGGCCACTTTATTTCTGATCATATTTAGTAGAATTAGGAACTTTTTCCTCCAGAACTAAATAAATTTTTGTTGTGTCTGAGAATTTCAGGAGTGCATTTGGATGAATATCCTTTATTTGCTCTGAGATAGGCCTTGGGGAAGTTTTAGCTGGGCTTGGTACTACACTGAATGTCATCAGCCTCATCATGGCAGGTAGAAGACTAGAGATTTTGTCACTTGAAAGAAGTGACAAAGTTCTTGGTATGAGACATTTTTAATGGACATCTATGATTTTTAAAATATATTTGCATCAAAAAGGAGCACGTTATTGTAGTACAGAAAACCATCTGGGAAAGGCTTATAGAGAGAGCTTATATCTTCTATTAAATAAAATTGTATAATTGGAAAAATTAGGCAAATTTTCAGGCAAAAGCCCTCTTTCTGTTCTAAACAACTTAAAGATCACATCACTAAGTACAGCACTTTATTCACCATACTCCCAAATTATGTTTAGTACATTTACTGTATTTGCAATATTCCTATTTAACTTGAGTCATATACTTTGTCCTGCCTGAAGGGAAAAAAATAGGTCAGTTTTATTCACCAAACTATTAGCTAAATGAGAGGAAATGCAACAAATGCAATGGATAGTACTGTCAAGCAAAAGAGTTTCTCCTTTTTATATTCAATATAAGAAGAATTAATTTGAAGGTAAAAGGCCAGTAATCCTAAAGTGGATACTTATTAAGCCATGGCTCAGCAGAACAATAATAACACATGCAAACTTGCTAAATACTACCTTGACTTTAACACCCATTTCCCCTGTGATTTAAACAGAAGATTGTACAGACATGAGTATAACAATATTCTGCAATGTTCAAGTTTCTTAGATGGTTTTGGGTGGAGTAAGGGTTTAGGATGACTTCATTTAACCATACTATTCATTACTGTTGGGGAATTGAGATTATTGTCTTGTATAACCATACCATAAAACCTGAACAATAGAATCAGGTAGAAACAGACACAGTTATTACATTGTTTCAGAGATCCCAAGAGCTTCCCAAATTTATTTTCGTTTCTTATAAATGAGTCTGTTATATTTTGAAATATATTTTATACAGTGATTTTGAAAAGTCCTTGAATTCCTTTGGCCAGGAAAAGTGAAAATTAGATAAAGAGGATTTATGAATGTATTTTTCATTTAAAGTTAACTCTATATAAATCAAAGGATATCCACCTTTTTTTCATAAAGTCCAATGCTTCTGTGGAGATTTCTTTCTTTTAAACTGTTATCGTATGGAAAAGGATGAAAAATAGATCTCTTTGTCCATAAAAACTTACTTAGATTATATATCCTTAGCATATATTTAATGTACTCTCATAAAAGAATCATAGCTACTCTCAAATTCTTTAGCTAAACTTAACTGATCCTTCAGGGAGATCAAATCTGATATGTGAGTTTCCACAGAAGGAGGCAACTCCATATCTACAGAGAGCTGCAAATCCTGGTTGGATATAGCCCTTCTGCCATACAGACAGGGACCTATTTTTATCATTAGGGCACTATGATAAATAATGTGATTTTACAGCTGTGGAATATATAAACACTTCCCCACCCCCCACGCTGAAGTTCAATGTCTCAACCCCTTCAAGAACCCAACCTACACCTAGAGAAGTCAAAGCACTCCATTAATTTCAGAAAGATTTGTCTTATCCTTTACTAGTACAAATGTACCCATTCACAACAGAGTATTGTAGTCTGTAAGCATGTTCTCTTTTTTTTTTTTGCATTAACAGATTTGTGCTACAGTTAAAAAGAAAGGAAAATTCTGCAGCAGAAGCCTTACGTTCTTGCTAGCAGACTGAGTAAACTCTCATTCTTTATATTTTGACCATCACTTTTTCATTTTCACTTTTTCTTCCTGGGACTTTTATTCTTGATTTTGCAGATTAATATTATTTCTTCCTCTTATGCCCATCTGTCTGCCCATCTGCTTATTTTAGCTACATTTCCTTTCACCCTGCTAGCTCCTGTATCTCCTCACCACACCCCAGGCATGTATCCTTCAACAAGATTTATAATATGAATCACTTTGAATACCTTCAAAACAGTGGTATAAGAAAATTGGATTCCTACTTTTGGTGAGTAATATAAAATTATTTATAGGCTTAAAAATGAGCCCAGTTGCCCTAAGAGAGCCTTTAGGCTTTGGGTAGGATTTCAAAGAATAATAACAAAGGTATATGTTATATTATTAGAAGTTAAAGTACCAACCAATGCAGTTCTAACTGGTATGTACAAAGTGTGTCCTCCGCCTTGGCCAGTGGAAAGAAAGGGAAGCTGAACTTTTGGGACCCGGGGGCTGCACACCACACACATCATCTGCCTGAAGGGGTGACCAGAAGTTGGGGACGTTCTGGGCCAGCAGCCACAGGGTAAGTGGGAGCATACGCCAGAGTGTGACAACTTTCTGTGCTAATAGTGTCTCTAAGGTGATTCTCAGGGGACAAAAAAACCCCAAAAAAACAACTAACAACAAAAAAACCAAACCAAAACAAAACAACAAAACAAAACAACAAAACAAAAACACCAAACAAACAACAACAAAAAAAACCAACCCAAAAACCAAAAAACCAAAAAAACCCAAAAAACCCCAAACAACACTTTCCACTGTGTGATCTTACTGCATATGCACAGTGGTGGAAGTCAGCACTAAAACTAGGGAAGTGGGGAAGCAAAGAGAATGCAACCTGATCTTTGTCTCCTCCCTTAGATAATTTTATCTCTGCTAGCATTTAATTAGTAGAACCATGAAGAGCCATAAAAAATACTTCTGCTTGTCGCTTGCTTAGCTTGAGGAACTCTTGGAGGAGTGGTTTGTGGCATGGTACCTGCTTTAGGAAACACCATGCAGATGGAAAGGGCTCCACCCTTAATACCCCATGCTCCCATATAGCTTGGCTTGGTTTCTTTGAAGTTTTTTTACATCTTCACTAGGACAATATCATCCAATTTGTTGGTGCTGAGGGGCCTTGGAAGGTCTCTTCTTCCAGGACTCAGTAGAAGAATGGAAAACCCCCCTGTCACCAGGCTACTTGCTCAGGGATGGCTGGTCAGTGAGGAAACCTGGCACAAATCCAGGTGAAGAGCCATCTGTGAACATGAGTGAGAAGGAAAACAACAATGCAGCTTTAGACAATAAGATTTTTGTTACATACACCTGGTGCTGCTGGCCTCCTCCCAGCCCACATCTGTATGGTGGGCAATGCTGAATGCTAGGGTGGTTGTGGGGGTTAAAGGACCTGTCTCCAGCCTTCTTTTCAGGGCAGCATGCTCCATCCCTAACTCCAGGGAAATGTCTGGGTACCACAGTTTTTACTTTCATGCTTCTTAAGGCAGTCTCACTCTTTTGTGCCAATAGCTATTTCCAGAAAGTGCTGATGTTGATAGGAAATTAATTATATTGATGATACAAGAGATGTTCTGTGTTGTAGATATATATGTGAATTTTTCTGTCTATTCAAGGAAAAGTGTGTGTGTATATATATATATATACTTATACATATATATATAAAGGTATCTGTTTCTTTCTTTCTCCATAATTGCTGATAGAACCTTGTTTTTTTATATTTACAATATATATTTAAAATACATTCCTCAATAAAACTTACAGTATTGATCTCAATCAGTGAGAAAAAAGCAGTCATGTCTCCTTACAGTAAAAGGAAATTTCAACCTTGTCTTATTAGCAGTCTGCCTATGTCTAGATACTCAAAGAAAACTTTAAATTCATAAGCATGAGTACAAAAATTTGAATGACAACACATACATTTTATGTGCTGAAGAAAATGGAAATTAACTTAAAAGAACAAAAATCTTCTCTGAGAAGGAATTCTCAATGACTATTTGAACAGTAGGGGTTGCGTGTGTAACAGTAAGTGATGTAATTGCCTTGCATTTTAAAAACTGCAGTTACTTTCACAAAGATGATTTTGTTTCCTCCCTTTAACAAAAATGTTCTTTTATTCAAGTTTATTGACCTTACTTGCATTAAATCACCACAATCTCCCTTCCCTAAGTCATAGACTCATTTAGTAACCATTACATGATCTTTTTTCACACAACTGAAAGTGCCTATAATCTATTTTGGAACAGGCCTCAATCCAGAAATATGTTTTACTTTATTATTTTCTGCTCTCTCTGGGGATGCCTTCACAAAATGGTAAAGCCCAAAGACTTCCTGAAGGGTAATCCTTTTCTGGGTCATATGATTCTTTTCAGATTCCATCTTGGGAGAGTTTTCTTATAACAATAGGTTCTGCTGTCTGCGAACTGGACAAAATCCTGTTGCTTTAGCACTAACAATGAGTGGAATTTTAGTGCAGGAGGAGTGTTTGCTTAATACAATAGAAGTTGGTACAGGCTGGACTTGCAAGTGTCAAGTAAACTGTGTGGGAAAGTCTGTAGTACTGCAACTGAGTCAACAAGGTGCTGAACGCCTAAATGTGACTGAACTGTAACTGCAATAACTATCTGGTTGACTTCATCTTTTCCTCCAGGACAGGACTTGACACATATCTTATTGAGAAAGAGTTAACAAGAGAACAGGCTGCTAGCAGGGAAAAGATGAACAAAGCAAGCATTCAGTCATGCGTTAGGAACACCGCACGATGTGCAATCAGAACAACTGTGCTTCAGGATCAGATACAGGACTGATTTCCTAAATGAATATGATGGGAGAAGGCTGTTCAGACCCTACCATAACCACATAAGTTCTCTCAGAAATGTAAACCAAACAGTGCCCAGGTCACAAAAGGGCAGTTTATTGTCTTTTTTATTTTTTTTTTTAATGATTACACTCCAGTTAATATCAGTTTAAAAGAGCCAGAGAAATCTGAGTTCACTTGGCAGTAATACAAATGTCAGTACTCTGTTCATGTTTGGACTGAGAATACAGATTGACTGAACCCTTACCAGAGGCAAGACAAATGAGACAAGAAATGTCTATGTTCAACACTGCAAATAGAAAAACTGATATAACTTTATCTAGGTAAGAAACTACCGTTCAACCTAGCCTACTACCTCCTTTGAAATGCAGAAGTAGTTTTAAGTTAAGAAGAGTTCTCAAAAAAAAGTTTTATATATTCACTTTTCAAAAGCAGAGTTTTCCAGGTATTTTACCTATACTTTGCTCTCATTTACAGTCTTAATCTTATTTAAAGGTCTGTTTGTATTCAGGTTGTGCCTATAATTTCCACAGACACCTAAGACTCCATTTAACTAGCATGGTCATAAATCTCCTGTCTTAAGAATGAAAACAAAAAGTTGAAGTAGTGTCTTTCAAACTTCCTTAGATCAGACACTGAGCTAGAGAGGTGTGGCATAGGTCCTAACTTGCCTGTAAGTTTTCCCCATGCGAAAAGCACTCCTTGCAACATTACAAGTTTCCCCCACTTGGGTCACCACTGAAGCATCACCAGTGCTGATTTAACCACTAAACCCAGGATTTTTACGGGATCTAGGCTGCTGAATTTGCTTTTAGCCTGGATAAAAATGTCTGCATACTCCAATACTTCCATAGGTATTCCAAGCAAACCCAGTTCAAGGTTAGAAAACTCCAACTGCCTCGTGAGAGCTGCCTCTGGAGGAGGACTTCCTGTGACTCATAGTCAGCTCAGCCTTGGAAACTCTCTAAGAAAGTTGCTGCCCTTTGTGTCAAACCCAGGTTAGCGCTCCTGCACAGTTTTGCTGCCAGCATCATGTCATGTTTAAGTTTTTTTGATGTACAAGTATATTGATGTTGCTTTGTCCCAGGCAGACCTGCTCTACATATAGAACTGCTTCAATTTTCTGTAACTGACTTGTGTACATTTACAGTACCTTAAAAAAAATCGCTTTGTCCAGACACATGCAAAGACATATTATCTGTATTATAACACTATTATATAATCTATACACACATAAGTATTTATACCTATAAAACACATTTTATGGCTGTATATATTGACTTACATATGCATCAATCTAATGAGATATACTGCTGCTAATTAAGCCATTTCTTTTATTGCTTGCTTGAAGAGGAAGAAAAAGGGGGAAAGAGAGTGAAAGATTAGCTCTTATTTTTATTTTAGAACTAATTTATTTAGACTATATAGGAAATAGTTTATTCACAGGGGGTACAGTAGTTAGAGATAAGTGCCTTGCAACAACAGAGGTGTTCATTATATGTGCAGGTGTGTAAGTAAGAGGAAATAGGCTTAGCATTCTCTTACCTTTTGGCATCATTCTGGATATGCTTATAATTTACAATATTTCTTGAGAAAATGTCGGAAATTTCAAATGATGGGCGATTGTGCCTTTCAACAAAAACTTTTTAGGACATGACTCCTGACTGAAGGGACCTGGATATGTGTTCTCCATATACAGCCATCCATGAGCTCTTTAGTGTCCAGGGCAGCATGTGTGCCCTTCTTTTCAGCTGACCAGCTGAAAGGAAAATGCTATGGCCCATTCTTCTTCCCACCATTCTTGGTCTGGCTTAAGATGAATTTAAGACTAAGTTCTACAGCTGGTAGAGAAGAAATGGACTCAAGCATTGGGAAATTCTTTTCCTATCTTGTTATTTCCTCAGACATGTTGATATAACCAAGAAGGAACTAGAGTCAAACATTTTTAATAAATTAAAACACCATTAATAGCTAACAGATATGTTAAGTAGGTTTTTTTCTGTACATTTCGCTATGGACTCTCCTCTTCTCTTCTTAGTACATTTCGTAAGCAGCTGAGCAGCCTTGCACATTGTAAAGCTTAAAAGTAAGATAGGTATATGGAGGGTGGTTCTTTCTATGAATCCTTCAGCAGTTCAGTGACCTTGACAGGAACTGCAAACATCAGTTTATTCTGATATTACAGATTACAGGAGTTTGGTTATTGGCCAAATCAAGCAGCTGCCAACCTGCCATAAGTATTTTTAAGAACCAACACAGAGGAATTAAGTCTCACAAATCTACAGATTGCTGCAAGAGACTTATCAACCTCTCTTGAGGAATACTAACAATGTTCAGTTTCTCCTCGGTGCAAAATGAAGCACTATTTATGACATATGTTGAGATAAACTGATTCCATTTTCCACTTCATAATAAGACAAATAGCAGACAGGGGAAAAAAAAGAGAAAAAGAGTGAAGTTTTTGTACACAAAGGGATATACAAATAACTGTATTTAAAGTAAACTTTTCATAACTTGGAGGAAGTAAGGTAATGGTCAGCAACTTATGGAATATGAAATAGACAAAAATAAACAGCAGATAATCTTTAAGGGAACTTAGTTAAATTTGTTTCTCACTATTATCTGCATTCTCCCAATATATAGAATTGGCTATGAGAACACATTTTATTAAAAACATTTTTTATTTGTGTTCTCCTAAGGATGCCAGCCATCCAACTTATAGTTAAAACCTAGTTATATCTTCTCCATGCACCAAGGATCAGGCTGACATGAGACAAAAAAATGTTGTCAAACTTCGAAGGGGCCAGCTCTCCATTTTGCACAAAATAATGACCTATAGTTGCTGCAAATGAATGGAGAATTTGGCCCTATACACTTTCCTAGTTGGTCAATAGCTTAAGAAATTTCAATGACCTTTTCATGAAATGTTTTGAAACCTATTTATAAGCACAAAAATATTTGTTACTGTTGAGCTCTTGAGTGTTTTGCTATATTAATTTAATAATACCTGTATTATCCGTACTTTACACTGCATGGTTTTGTAAAGCATTGAACAGAAAAATTTACATTAAACTCTATAAGAATGCATCATAACATGTAATGTGGTTCAATCACCCTTAAGCCACTGCACTGTGGTACCTACACTGCAGTTTGCCTCATGAATGTGGGATTTGCAATCTTTTATCGAGCATTATCCTCTTCATACACAGCTTTGTCATAAGAGTAAAGTCTTAGCACAGCTATGCTGCAGTCTTATTCCCTTTATTACAGTCTTTTAGTGAAAATTTGGTCTAAGAGTTCTTTGCAGTTGGAACAAAATAGCAATTTTGAAGGCTTTTCTCTTTGAAAGGCTGCACTCTGTCCTCAGTCCTCTAATTATGTTATTTGAAGGGACCATCAAAAGGACCATCACCGTCTTGTGGTAAACATTTCAAATACTTTGAATTGGTTTTTAATATAAGCAGTTTGTAGAATGGATGTAATTCTATTTACTTTGAATACAATAATGCTCAAAGAGAGCTTTCTAAGAATTTGAATTCATTGTATTTCACCTCAATTCTAAGGACACTAGGTGTTGAACTTTGCCCACCTAAGTGCTTTAAATCTCTCCTCTGGCAGGATAGTATATGTTTGTCTCCTACAGGTTTATTCTGTTATTCTTTTCTTTTATCTCTGTGCATTTCCTGATAGGAAGACAAATGGCCAATGAGATCGCATTCTTTTTGGGTTTCAGGGTAATGATAGATAGAAACAATTATGGGATATAATGAACATTTGGGGAAAGAGAAAAAAGATCAGGAAAAGGTAGAGTCATTCTGGAGCTGTATTTTGATAATGAGTTAAATTGTGAAAGTGAAAGGTTAAACAAAGGTCTTTGTTCTCTGTGCTAGGCAAGGTGAAAAGAGGGGCTAATTAGATTATGCAAACCAGAAGAGAGTCCAATTACAGTTGATAGGCCAGATGGAGCCCAGGGGACACTTCCACCTGGAGGAAATGGGGAATGACTGCTTGGTCAGCAAACACAGCACAGGGAGCTGAAGGCTCTCTGTGCCTGCCAAGGGGTGGGATGCTGATGCTGTCCCAGCCCCCTGCATTCCAGAGCAGGGGAGATGAGCAGGTCATGACTGAGAGGCAGATGTTCTCCAGAGCTCATCCATACTGAAAAGGGCCCATCTGATGAATCTTTTTTACCTGGTCCACAGAGGGAAGGACTTGGCTGAAGTCATAGATATCATTCAGAAATCAGGGGTAACCTCCTCCTGTTTCTGGACAACCAGTGATTTTTTGTTGTAATGTAGGAAGTGTTTCTCTCTGCTCTGTGTTTGGGGAGCTTCCTGGTGACTTAAGTGTAAGCATATGTCTACACTGTCAGGCCTAGAAAAATATCCTCATGTCAAGTTTTGGTTTAACCATATTCTGACATTACATTAAGATGACAGTTATTGGCAAAAATCCAGCAGTAAATACCCAACATCTTGTTGACTTTATATAGGCAGTTACAGACCAGAGATTTCAGACTCAGCTGATAGCTTGAGGTTTTCTGTGAAAGTGAAAGAGTCTGCAAATCTTAATGTTTCACCAAATACTTTCATGATGTTTTGATTTTTGGACAGATTAAAGAATCCTGCATAGATCTTTGATATTTCAAACTCAGTTATGCTGATTTAGCAATATAAAACTATTTCCACTTTGTGAACTTATGTATAAACTCACACATCATTGCATTTTAAAATTTAGTATTTATTCAAAAAAGTAACTCAGAATTTCTGCAGACTAAAGATGAGATCATGTATTAGTGTGATGAGATCAAGTATTAGTGTGGCTACTGCTTCTTTTCCTTATGATACATAGAAGGAAGAAAGATGAAAAAAGAGCTTGCATATTTGTATATAGCACATAAGACAAATACAAAGAACTTGAAACTTTTGATTATGTATTTCTGGTATGAGCATCTCACATTTAAACTAGTTTTCTGGGGTGTTTTTTGTATTTTAGATTGTACTAAGTACTATACTTCATGTGTTTATGAGTCATCCTCAATGACTATATTGCTTGTGGAATAAGCAGGCTCAACCATATGTTTCGTTTGCATATGCTAGTTTGGATAAGTACTCCTTCCTTCTCTTTCTCCCTTCTTCCTCCCTCCCAGTTTGCTTTTTTTTAGCAGTCATCTGCATTTGTGAAACCTTGTGATTTTGCTTGGTTCATGGATGAGAGCATTATGTCTTCTCCATTTAGCAGGAATATCAGATTTAAAAAGTAAAATTTGAGCAAAATATGTCAGAAGTGGTAAGATATAAGGTAAGAAATGAATCTGAGAAGATGTAAATCTTGAAATTTTGGATTTTTTGTTCACATATATTTTTTCATGTCTGAATCCAGTCACAGTCTGAAAATCTGCCTCTGTTATTTTCTTGACACGATGAATCACTATGCACCCAGAAATTCCTACTTTTATAAAGGAATTAATTGTTTTATTGTTTGGTCTTATTTTTTCCCCTCCAGGCAACAAAACAGAGCATTCTTTTTTAAAATTTTGTTTCTGTCTGTCACATATATCAATACAACACGAAGCTACTACATTGTGGAGAGGGAGGAGGACAAAATGTACAAATTCTGAAAGAGGGTGGAGACCAGAGGGAAAACATGCATTGTCAATACTTGTCATACAGATATGCTGAATTGAAAATGGTTAATTTGCTGGGAGCTGTGTGGTACAGAGACACTTCTTCACAGTGTCTTAGATATCATTCATTCCTTTTCAGCTGGCAGCCTTATAGGGGTAACAGCTTCAGAAGAATGCCTGCTCTTGACTATTTCTTAGTTTTGGCACCAATGTGGCTTCTGTCAGCAGTCAATATGCTTGGTATTTTCCTCCCACCATCATTATTTCTTGGAAATTCACATTCCTTGCACCAGCATGCAGACACCCACATTCTCCAGCTGTGTTTGAATTCCCTTAAGATCCTATCAGGCCCTGACAGTTAGGGGTCTGTGACCCACACCTGGGCAGGAAAGATAATCCTCAGCAGACTCAAACACTGAACATTCATATGGCCAGTTACATGAAACTAGGCTGCCTCCCCTTCTTTGGCAGGACATCAAAGTGCCTGGACGTTGACAGGGCCACAGCAGCAGTGACACACCAGAATTTGAAGGGTCGAGCATTCCAGGGAAAAGTAGAGAATGAAGATCTAAATCAGAATGTAACTCACCCATGAGTAAAGTTGGGGTTAGATATTTGAGTAACTTTCCTGAACAAGTAAATGCCTGTAGAACCAGAAATTTGACTCTAATATATTCAGTAATTTCTTATTTTAGGACCACTATTATCTTTTACTCCAACAGTTGTCCAGAGGCAATGGAGCAACAATACTTGTGCTATGGATAATCAGCTTAGTAGCCCTGATGGTAGAGCAGAAAATCTCTAATTTTTGTTGCAATTTGCTTCATGCATTTTAAGAGCTGTTTCATAAATGCTATTTTATAAATGTGATCTTCTACAATGTACACCTGTACAGAAGTGTTGCACTATAAATATATGATCTGAAAACTAATTAAAGTGGAAAATTTTCCTGGGTAATGGGTTTCCATTTACATCAGCAGTAAAACGGTACTTTGAATTGTATGAAATTTATTGTAAAAGCACGCTTTGTTTAAACACCACTAAATGGAAACAACGTGAGCAGCTGTATGTATGTGGTTTTGTATTTTATGGGTTCCAAAAATATTTTGGCATCTGACAGATAGTTGTCTGCATAAAGATCAAAGTCAGTCAAGGTACAAAATATTTTTCAAAATTTTTTTTCTAAATTTCAGCTGCACATAAATTTAATTTTTAACTGATAATTTATTTTAATATTTATTCTTAAACTTTTATTGATATTTTAGAGGGATTTTTTCACTTCCAAGTTATGAGCAGTATTTAAAAAGGTTCTGTTTAAATTCCTGTGGGATGGCAGTTTTCATATGATCTTTGGTTCAATCAGAAGCAAGAAATAAATGAAGTAAACCCTTACTGTAATTTTGATTAGAGTTTATTGTGTTCAAGATGTTCAGATAAAGATAAATAGGTATCTTACTGGATGAATATTTTAATTATTATTCTTTTTTAATGCTGTCATTTGGATGGAACCCAGTGGTTTTGAACTTCTTTGTGCTAATCAGTGCACAAATCCACAATCCACTTTATCCAGTAGTTCTCCAATATTTGCCCATTATTGTGGTGCATTATTTCACAATGTTTTCACTGCATTTTACTTTTAAAATGCTGCTAAGTAATTTTCCTTTCTTTGTTTAAAATTTTAGTGGCAATAAGATTTTGTGCTCATTGTTACCTAAGGTTCATGCTGTGTTTCACACATAAGGCTTAACATCCTTCGCAAGACTACTCAAACTAATGATTGTGATATAAAACCACAGCCTCTGCCAACACAGGCATAGTTGCACATCTGCTTTCCCCTTAGTTGTGGTCCATTGTTAACAGAGACAACCAAAAGAGAACTTTATCCTGACTCCCCTTAGTAATGCAGACAAGTCTCCCCTTAGTAATGCAGACAAACAGAGGTGGCAAAAACATTTCATGCAATGTTTTTATTTATTTCCTTGAAAAGTTTATAACATGACCTGGATGAAGATAACCTGTAATTGTTCTCAAATAGTATTTCTTAGATATTTCTTTTTCAGATTTTTTCTGTGCTACTGGAAGTAGAGTTTTACTTTCATATGTCTTCATATGTTCTTTCAGAGTTAAGAAAAATATAATGACTCTTGAAGAGAGCGTTTATAATAAATTAAAGTTTTTTAATCTTAATTAAGGGTGTAAATAATAAGTAAAGCAAAGAGCTGTAAATGGAGTCCAGTGTGACATACTGCACAATATCCATCCTGTCAGTAGAGTATGGTGACTGGTTACTCACCAGTTTCTTCAGCTGATGAGAACGTGTGCTTAGCAGCATCAGGAGCATATTTAGCGCTTTGCAATAAAAGTTGAGAGATGACAAAGTGGAAGAGACATTTAAAAATATGCTCAAGCTATGAAAGTACAAACAGTGTCCGATGAAAATGCATGAGATACTATAGCACAGTGTTTGAAATGGCTTTGTGACTGGAGGCTAACTTCTAATATGCAATGCATAATTCAGTGGGAATAGGTCCTTTTTATGCCATTGCAAACACAAAAAGAAATGGTTATTGGTAAATGATAAATAAACTTGAAGAAAATAAGTAAATTATTTTATAGGCATGTGAGTACCTTACAACTCAGGGGAAAAAATTATCCTCTTGAACCATCCAATGTCTGCCTTTGAGCTTTAACCAGTAAATATTTGCAGAGGTCTGAGAAGCTTTGCTTAAAAAAAAAGTCTAAAAATAATCCTCAGCAGACCATGACATGTTATGAGGGAGGATCTCCCAGGGGGGCTCAAAATATCTGCAAGGACATGCACCTTTACTGGGAAGTAAGAAATTATAATTTTAACCTTCAAGTTGTGCATAGATTAACTCTTCATTACAGAATTCAACACAGCTAGAGGCTAAAGAAAATTCAGATTGATCTTTTGTGACATCAAACAAAAGAGGATCATGTTCCTGACACCTGGTAGAGGCAGCAGCAGGTTTTGGATAGTGTGAGAACAGAAATAAAGAAGCAAATTAAAGCTTAACACTACATTTGCATGCAGTTAACCATTTGCTTTTACCACACTGTAGTTATCTCACATTAACTTCACTGTGTTTGTCATTCTTGTAAAATGTAGAAGGGAGCTAAGGATATTACCTTCTTTCCTATGTTTAATCCAGGAGAGATGATGAAAGCTCCCCACCGATCTAACTCGGTTTACTCCCTTCATCATAACCACCCCAGGCTGAAGGCCTGTTTGCTCTTAAAGAAAAAGAAATTCAGAGCTTAAAATACTGTTACCCTGTCCCTTTCACTCAACTGTGAGGGTTATACCCTGTTAGTGTGTTAATTGGCTGATTGGAAACACACAAAGGGTTTCTTTTAAAATTTTATTAGCCACTTTCTACCTCCTTCCTTTGAATATCTCTGAAGAAATTCAAGGTGTCGTTTCCTTATTAAATGAAAAAAAAAAAAAAGGAAAAAGTCTTTGGATATCCTAGGCTGCCTTCATTATGCTGTATATATTTGACTTTGCATCCTTTGATAAAAATGTAGTAGTATGTCTCTGAAGGGAGGAACTTTGCAGTTGCAATTACAGATAATAGTGTTGTTCTCTAAACCCCAGTGTGGTGTGAACATCAAAGTGCTGTGGATTATAATAATCCAAACAAATAACCTTCTGTAAACTCATAAGAAAGAAGGAGCTGCATGTTTTCATTAAGTGAGAGGCAATTCATTTAACAGTTGTTGCCCGTTCCTATGTGGTGAAAAGTCTGTTCATTTGCATAAGGAAATAACCACCAAAGAAATGTAAATGATTGAACTAGGCTCTCATTAGCAAAGCCTCTCCAGCTACCTGAAGGACCTACCTCTGTTGGCAGTAGATCGAGTTTCAAGTACTTTCCTACCTTTTAGAAACAAATTATCTTCAGGCATGTCCATCAGCTCAGGCAGGGGGAAGGGAACATAGCAATATTCTTGGCAACAGATCTTACAATTTAATGAAAGGATTCTCCAAAATAAGAATCTGAATGATTTGTCTTTATGCAATTTCTTGAAAATCTACCCTTTAAATAACTACATGTAAAACGCCTATGCTTTTATAGAGTGTATAATTTTCTGAGGGGGAGAAAAAACAATAAATTCCAATCAAAATATTGCAGTTTGGAAGGAGAGACAGATGACATCAGAAGTTTTTCTATCAATAACATAGCAAAAATGACTAGGCACCTTGAAAAAAATGGTTACTATTTAAGTGAAGGAAGAGGAAATTATTACTCCACAGTGATGCAGGTGACAGATA
This sequence comes from Passer domesticus, assembly GCF_036417665.1. NCBI lineage: Eukaryota > Metazoa > Chordata > Aves > Passeriformes > Passeridae > Passer > Passer domesticus. The sequence goes on along the minus strand of NC_087475.1, from coordinate 36,651,657 downwards.
CAGGACCTTAACTCCCTGAAGAGATAAAAGAAATAAATTTAAATAAATAAGTAAATAAATTTATATATATTAAATAAATATTTAATAAAATATTAAATAAATAAGTAAAAATATTTTGAACTAAATTGGTTTATTTCTGCTGGAGTCAATAGGTATTTGCTTGTCTGTGTCAAGTGAGAGTACAGTTCGCAGTATTTTCTCTCAACCCAAAACCTACAGTCTGTAGATGTTTGATGTATCTAGACACACAGTGTCTAGGAAAGAGACCATTCAGTGCATAAACGCAACAGCATTTCACCTATGGAGTCCTGAGCTTAGCCTGACTGATCAGGTTAGAGGCAGCAGAAGTTTGATAATCTCTGCTTGCCTGCTAATGGAGGTCTCTAGTTTATTTAAAACAGAGATATTCCATTCTGAATTCTGTCTCAAGCAAGTGTTTTATGGTGTCTTTGAAGACATGCTGAAATATGGAATGCTCATTTGGGGGGAGATTTTTAGGCATTCAGGCCAAGATGTGCTGCCAGATTAATAAGTACTTCCAGGGCCATGGTGAAAAGCATGATTTGGAGGCCATGTAAACAAGGATAGGGATAAAAATAGGAGGAGCCTTATCTTTAGTGTATTAATCAAAAGACTGCGGAAATTTTTGAAAAAGGCTATACTAAACCTAAAGTGAATGCAATTTTCTCCTTTGTCAAGATAATTTCTCCTGAAACTTTCACATAATTTCATGGTTTAGGTCCCTTGTGCGTTTTTGCCTGGCTGAAGACAACATCCTACCCTTCTCTGTTTCTCACCATTTTGTCACTACGTACAGCTCTCAGCTAGCTCTGTTGATTGTGATGCTGATATTACTGGCTCCTGCCTCAGCACAGTCAAGATAACTGAGTTAGAAAAATCCTTCTGTGTTTTAAATGATGAGGAAACCCAGATTACTTTTACAGAATGAGTAAGAGAAGTGAGTTGTACTGTTGTAATTATTCAAATGGACATGTCATCAGGGTATGAACTAGCATGGCTCCTATACTGCATTGTTTGTTCCATCATTCCTCTCCATATTTAGGTTTTTCTCCATCATATTCATAGGAGGCAGGGTGTAGAAAGAGACCTAGACAGATATGGTCCATATCAAATACAGAATCACAGAATCACAGAATGCTTTGGGTTGGAAGAGACTTTAAAGAACATCTAGTTCCAGCACCACTGCCACGGGCAGGGACACCTTCCACTAAAGCAGGTTACTCAGAGGCTCATCTTGGAACACCTGCAGGGATGGGAAGTCCACAACTTCTCTGGGCAATCTGTTTCAGTGCTTTATGACCCTTGCTGTAAAGAATTTCTTCCTAACATCTAATTTAAACCTACCAGTTTTAGCCATTCACCCTTCTCATATCACTACATACCCTTGTGAAAAGTCCCTCTCCAGCCTTCTTTTAAGCCACCTTTAGATGGACTTACATAAAACATACAACATATTTTGTTTTCACACCTGCTTAGCCTGTGGTAAGTGGTTCCTGTGATTTTCTAGGCGATTGTTATCAAGCATATGTAAACTAACCTCTCATTAAGCAAGAAATCTTGTGGCAGACAAGTGCATGTAGGAAGACATGAACATGCAGAGTCAGTGAAGATGACTGTGGGGCAAGGAAGTGTCTGTACTCAAAATACTAGTGCTTGTTCCAAAGACAGGCTACTGTAAACATAATTATTAACTAGAACATTTACTACAAAGTAACTATGAATTCCTAGGGGAAAATATGATCTCTCAGTCATACTGTTTAAAGACCATTCAGTGAATGGTTCAATTATCTCTGAATTGCTAGAGTATTTGTCCACAAACTAGAAGTTTTGGGATGTGTTTTGGGCGCAGTTTATTTTTTCTTTTTTTTTTTTCTTTCCTTTTTTTTTGACACCACATTCAACCTTCTGCTTACAGAAGATATATCAGACATATCTTTGACCCCAGTTACATGCAACTGTTGAATATTTCCCTGTCTTTAACTGCAGAATCATGACACAGAGGTCACTGAGTAGAAATAATATGAGTATTGTACTGAAGAAGAAAATACTTGGAAGATACCAAAGTGAGATTGGGTATTTTAGTGTTGGCTGAGCTCCATCAGCTGTTCCCCATTCATCAGTGAAATTTTAATCTGCTGTAAAGTTATAAATGACTCTTGGGAAGATAAAGACCTATTTTTAGAAGTTTATCTCTTCTGAAAGAAAGATCAGTACATAACAGGTCAAAAGCATTGTAACAGAGACTGGACATAAAATGGAACATTGGTCAAAGGCCAAAATAATATTGAAAGCAAAATATTACTATTATTTAGAGGCACTTGTGTTAAATATGGTGAAATTGAACTGTTTATAGACGATGCTGGATTTCCTCCAAACAGACTCTGGCTGCACCATCCCAGTGTTGTTTTTCAGAGACAAGAGAGTCTTTTTCCTTTATAGCAGCCCTAAATGAGGAAAAAAAAGGGGAGCGTAAAGGAAAGAGTGGTTCTAGATGCTACCCAGATTACAGCACAGCTAAGCAACTGGGGGTGAGGTTTGAAAGTGTGACCAACCAGCAGCAGGACATTAAACCACACCACCATCCACATGCACTGATCTGCAGCTCACCACACATTCCATTTCCATGCTACAGCAGCACAGAGGGTTTGGGCTGAAAATGTGGGATGGCAAGCTGTTTTGTAAGGAAGTCTGGTCATCTGTATGCTCCAAATGCTGGGGGAAGGCATGTTTCAAAAATGGCACTACTGCCCACACACAGCTTTCAAAATTCCTCCAAGATGCTGCTCCAGCTCTTTGGTACAATTTGAGCTTCAGGGGAAGGGGGTGTTAATATTCTGCCAGTCTAAGTTCTTCAATCCAGCTCACTGCTGGATTTAGATGATGCCAGATCTTGTGCAAGAGCAAGGAGAGGGCAGTGGGAGGCAGCCGCCCCTCTCTTCAGCAGCAGCTGTCAAGGGCTAACAGCTGTATTGCTCATCTCCACCCTCAGATTCTCCACCAAGCACTGAATGCCTCTTCTGATCACACAAGTGAATACAGAAAGATTTCATGACTTGACTCCAGGTATTGCCCATGGCTAAATCACCAAGCAACACCTGTTCCTCTTAACAGGTTTTACTGCTGACTTCAAAATCCATGCAAACTTTTCATGTTATGAGTTGATCTACCATTTTCAGTACATTTCCTGTCATTTCCCTCTCTTTGCCCTTCTGATTTCAAGGCTCATATGATCTAAGAGACTTCAATAAGCTAGTTTAGCAAGTCAATACTTCACTATTACACTTAATTTACTTTAAATTTCTTCCTGTTCCTCCTTGCAAGTCTAGTAGGGAGGGGAAAAATAGCTCTAACATGTGGCCTTAAATACTTCCCAGCTGAAAAAATACAGTTAACCAGCATGAGGCTAATGAGTTGGTGTACAAACTGATGATCCACACCAGTTCCCCTGCAGCCAAATAACATCCTCTGGCCTGTATACACAGCAGCTGATTTTACACTGGATGTTCTAGTTTCTCTTTTGCTTGCATTTCTGATCTCTCAGTGCAGGGCTGTAATGTAACTTCAGACACTCTTAGCCCATTAACTGCATGATGCAGCAGCAGGCTCCCTAGCTTGTAGAATTCCTTTTTTTTTAAATTTCTCTGCAGCTGATAGTCAGTGCCTCATTATTTACCGTGCCCTTTCCTTAATGATGTCCTTCTCCCTGAACATCATTCTAAACAGACAAGATAATGATTTAAACTACTGCTAGGTTGAGTAGTTTGTTCATTTTGTTGTTATTCTTATCTAAATAGCCCTTTCTAAGAGAATATGCTTGAAATCCTATCTTTTAAAAGATCTTTAACTCAGAAAAGCAGCTTAAAAATGAAAGTGAATAGCCAGTATTATTTGTGTATACTAGTAATATGATGACACTAAATTTTCCTTTGGTATTGTTTTCCTCTTGTATTTTTTACTTTTTTTTTTTCCATCCGCTTTCATCTTGGTTTTAGTATTTGAGGAATTTGGATAAGAAAATTTCACTTTAAAAGAGACAATAATGTTGGAGTTTTTAAACTGGCTTTCCTGATTTATAAAGAGTTATTATGTCTTTGGATACTGAAAAAAAAAAAGTCAAGACGTGACAGAACTCTTGGGAATTAACACAGAATTTAAATTTAAGGGAAAATAATGTAAGAACTCTCTCTTACAACAGCTCATTAGATCTTTCTGTCCAAAAAGTCCATAAGAGTAAAGGTAGATGTTTAGTCTGCAATTAAAATAAAGAGAGGTTAAGGGAGTGTATGTTCTTTAAAGCACAACTGTCTTTGTGCTTTAAACATAAATATCTTCAAATTAGAAATACCTGCAATCAATGTCACTTAACTGATGTAAAAGCAAGAGTAAAAAGATTCCCTGATGATTCTTTGGGCCAATATAAGGTAAAAATGACATAGATATTTTAAAATATGTAGTTTAATTATGATGAAGAAAAATGTTTCCATAGGTTTTTTAAATGGGTGTTTAGAGAGCAGTGGTTTTCAGCTGATGTCCTACAAAACCCTCTAGGATCTGTACTGTAATTCTAAAAAGCCTCTGAAATGAAGAAGAACAAACATATTCCAGCAGCCTAAATTCTTAAGGATGTTGGCACAGCAAATGGTTGAACATCATCACAAAGTGTTAGCAATACTCTTTCCCACTTCTACCTATCAACAGGAGAAAATTTCCAGCCTCCCCTTTAGCTGAGCCACTCGATTTCAAATCAGAGCTATGTACTGAATCTTAATCAACTTGAGAAGTGGAAGACTTAAGAGGAAGTCATTTGAACTCAGAGCTGAGTCTCATAGGATTTTCCAAGCTTTTTTTTTTTTTTTTTTTTTTCAAATGGTGATGCCCTGGCTGTCAGAGTTTAAATGCTCTAGAGGCTCAATAGCTGTGATATTTATTAACCAAGTGGTTATGATCAGAACTTTGTCACTCAAACTTGCTTGGTATCAGCTGACATATGGTATCATGTTTGAAATACCACTCAGTAAATCACTGATAATGTCAATGTAATTGCTGAGAGCTAACACACGGTGTAATTCTTTTCCCACTGAAGCTGATGGCAAGAGCACTGTTGATGGCTGTGGTGAGGGACTGAACCACTAACCAGAAAAGTATTTTCTTTTTCCTAATTGTGCACAAAGAATCAATAATTTTCTGAACACCCAGTCTTTAAAATAGCTTATATTTATAAATGGTAGCACATTAAATTTTTCATTATTGACTTTTTTGGTAGATAATGCTGATGTGACTCTTTCAATATGCTTTATTTGTGAGTCAGATGCTAATATATTCATAAGTAGATGGATATATGAATGTAAGAGATCTGTACATATCTCTGTTCCATCTGTTATTTCTTTCTGTCCTAAGTTTAAATACTCTGTGTTCAGTGTTAACATTGTTATTAACATTTTATCAGTTTTTGCCACATATTAATTAGATGATGTCCATGGAACAGTTTTATTCTGCATTTTGGGGTTTAATTTTAGCTGGCCATTTTCTCATATAAATACTTACTTGCTGAAAATAAAACTTTCCTTAAAACCAGTTCCTTCCCCACTCACCACCTGCCACCCCCCAAATATTTCAACAGCAGGGATTTCTCATATTTTGGGCAAATTGTCTGGCAGAAAGATAGTGCCATCACCAAGATGTGAGATATTCAGAGTTGTCTTTCTGCATTGTAAAATTTGGAACAGATTCTTAAATGAGAGCCTGCCTAACCTGGAAGGTGCCAGGATGCAGACTCAGATTCTGGTCAGCACATGTGATGAGTCAGTTTATACCACGGATTTATTTCTCTGTCTGATGTGTTGGTACCTAAAATGCTTTGAAACATCTTAGCTTATTCCACTGCTGGGCAAAATTCCGAATACTAAGAAAGTTTAATGACATGGTAGAAGTTTCTATAATTACTGTAAGCAGGGGTTAACAGAATACTGAAGGTTTCTGCAATTATGCTTCAGAACTACCATTTTCAAGACTGCTTGTCATATTCAGATCTCTCAATAAAATGTTAATATTATAATTAATTTATACCTGAATTTTACAGTTCTGATTTATGGTAAATGTCTTTATGTTTGCCAGCTAGTTGTTTAAAAATTTCTAATGTTTTGGTACATTTCAAGACCTTCAATAAAAATTGATATTTGTCTCTTCTACTCAGTCCAGAATATGTACTGACATTTTTGACAAGTATGAAAACAAATTTCACTGGGTAAAGATTTTATAAGCTGAGAAGACAGTGCACAGATGAAGGATAGGGAAACTGAAGGAATAGCCAACAAAATAACTGTTTGATTACAAAAAAAATCTTGTCTTGTTTTGCCTGTTTCATGATTTAGTTTTTTTTTTTAGTATGGGGTTTTCTTCTTCTAATTATATGTGATCATTACTTCTGCTTTCTAAGTCAAATGAACACAGGAAAGATTTTTTATTTTTTAAGGAAGATGGCTGCTGTATGAGGGAATTATGTCAGCAAAAGTAACATTCATTAAAAATCAAGAATGCTTCCTTTACACTGTCATTGCTGTCAAAGGTTAGTGCAAACTGCTCTACAGATAAACTACAGATATAATTTTGAGTTTTATTTTTCTCTTTCTCTGAAGGCTATCTAGATAATGTGTTTGTGGACTTGTACACAGCAGGGTTATTATTATATTTGTCTGCTGCTTTTGAACTTCCATGTGACATTTGACTCTTTTGACCATCAGCTATAATTGTACTCTTTTTCTTATTCTGTAAATTTATTGCTTTGATCTCTGGTGACTTCAGTGTCATCTGGTATCCCTCAGCGATATATTCTGGGATCTATAGTATCTCTTTGTTATATGTGTGGTATCTGGAATTACTTGTGTTCACAGTCCAACTGTCAGACAAATGGCTCTTGTCTTTGTTTATCACTCCTTGAAGGCCCTGTAACAGCATCTACAGTGCTGCCTGATTGTCCTTCTATTATCAAGGTTTGCAAGGTGCTAATTTTCTTAAGTGTAATGCTGAAAGGATGGTATGTAAGTGGAATAATTTCAGCTGGAAGTAGACACTCTTAGGGGTCTTTTATCTTTCTTGTGTTTTAGCTTTTCCTCTTTCAAGCCTTACGGTGTCATGAGAGTGTCTCTGCTTTAGCTGAGATTCTAGGCCACTTTGAACAGACAATGTGCTCTAGGAGAAATGGACACCTGGCTTAAATTTCCAGCATGGTAGTCTTTTCATGCAGTGGCAGAAAATGGAAATTGCTTAATTGGGGTCATAAATTTCTGCAACCCCAGACTAAGGACCATTCCTTAGTGGAATAGTCCAGGATCTCAGGATCTGCCACTTCTAGCTAGTGTCCTTGTGGTTTCTGACCTTTAAGGGTAACTGAATCTCAGAAAAACATCAACCCCCACTAATACTCAAAACAATGCAGAATTTTGGGGAGAAGGGAAAGGAAGAATGTGTAATGCTTCCTCAGAACCCTTTCCTTAGCTAAATGCTAGCACAGGAAGAAAATTTTGAAGGCTTAGGAATTTAATCACTCAGACATCCTTGGGATAATAGGATGTCTCTCTTCTTCAGGTGACTGGTAGGAAAGCTGTGTTTAGCTTTACTCACAGTCAGTGGCTGAAATGGGCAGCTGGGCTGTCCTTGAGGCATTTCCCCTCTGAGGGAGGAGGTGAAGCAGGTTCCCCATCTGTGCTTGAGCAACAACTTCATACCCATGCTGACGATTTACACTCTTTCTACCATGTCCCTACCTGAACTCCAAACTTCTTCAGCATAGTTTTTTGTCCTGAAACTAGTAGATCCCAAAAAATTTGAGTTGATAGATTTGTGCCAATCTTCAATGCATCACAGAAACTGATATGTCTAACTTCAAACTACCAGTGCTGTGCATTTATTTTTTAGCAATAGCATGTCCTGCATGGAGCTTGGATCACACCAGGGTAATGCTGAAAGAGGAAAGAGGATGGCAGACTTTTGAGTTTTCCCATGCGCGTACTAACACTCATGCATATACGTGTGTAATTGCTCTCTCTTACCACTGATGAGAGAAAGGCATGGATATTCTTTAGCTTTACAGCAAAAATGGGTTAACACTATTTTTACACAAGTTTCTTCCCTTTCATCACAATATTTAGTGGTAAATCCTTGCTTTAAATGTGGCTGTGGGCACTTCTGTTGCCTTGATACTGAATTTCTTCCTCCTAAGCAAGCAGAATAAAATGGTTTGTTTTGTTTTGCCTTTTTTAAGAAATTTTAATTACTTTCAAAAAGAAAAAATTAAAGACTTAGTAGGTCTGGGACCTCTGTTTTCAGGAAATTGTAGCCTTGTATTTTTGGCAGGGTGGGCTTCCTTTCTTAAAAATACAATTTTATTCCTTTGTATTAGGATTTCTAAATGAATTAATGCTGATAAGTAACTCCAGACTTTGCAGAATAATTAGACTCAATTATGGCTGGAACAATAAGTTCAAATGAATGGAACAATATTGCTAAATAACTTATGCTGATAAAATTAAAATTTACTTTTAATTCACATCTGAATGTTCACAGTGGTAATGGGTACAGGACAAGCTAAAAAGCTAAAAGAAAGCCTTTCCTATCCTATGTACTTCAGCCAGTAAAGGTGAATACTAAAGGTCATTATTTTTAATTATCATCAAAAAGATGAAATTGTGGAATGTGCGAAGAAATAGTCAGTTTTATAGCATACTACTCTTGGAGTAGGGAGAGCTTTCTTCTATTCCTGTGTTACTAACTTCTTTGATGTTATTTCTTTATGCCTCTGGGTTTCCTTGTTTTCTCTGTTTATTTAGAGCGTACAAGGCTCACAGCAGAGACTTGTTCAGTTTTACTGTGTGTAGTTACCCATGCCTTACAAAAATGCAAATAAATAATTCACTTACTGCTTTGAGTTACACTTTCATGGTAAGTTTTTATTTTTCTTTTTTTGAACAATGAGATAGTCATCTTTGCCCTTACTTTTAGAGGTCCTGGTGCTATATGGTTCTGGTTCATGACAAAGGATTTCAGTTGACATAATAATAATAATAATAGTAATATTAATAATTATTTTTTCTCTTTGTTTTAATGGTTTCAGTACATAAATAAACTCACAGAAAAGTAAGTGGTCAGCCTGAGATCACTTTCATCCTGAAATTCTAGGAAAATGTTTATGTTAAACACTTTGATTGTATTTGTGCATGCTCCTGCATGTTGTGTATGGAGCATAATACAACAATAGAAGAATAGGCCTTAGGTTACAGGGCTACAGAAATAATTTTTAGAAATAATAAAATCTTAAAACCTGTGCTTTCCTCAATTTTAGAAGGGAAAGAAAATATTTTAGAAGGGAAAGAAAATATTTTAAAGAGACAGATGCAAATGACTGAAAACCAACCTGGTAGAGAGGGAAAGAATTGAAGACTGTAGGACATAGACTGTGTTCTGAGCCAAATGTATTACTGAGGATAAAACAAAAGGTAGGGGAGATGGCAGGAAGATACAGACACTGAGGTAAGATTTTTATGTGATTCCAGAGGGCCATTTTCAGATCTAGTGTCTTTAGTCTTAGTGAAAAGAGTTGAAGGAGCAGAAGGAAGAATCACATAAACAAATGCAACTGCACTAGACTGTTATTAAATAAATCTGCTTTTTTCATTCAATCCACATTTTTCCTGACCTTTTACACAAGAAAATGGATTTTCAGATTTTACCCAAATAAATTCTCCCTGAGATATTTTTGCCTAAAGATTAAGATCAGGCAGAGAGTAGGGGGGAGGGCTGGAGGTATAAAGGAAGGTGTCCTGAGAAGGTTTGAAGTACATGTGGCAATCCTTGCAGTGCAAACATCAGCTGCAATGCCAGGTAAAGTCACCTTGGAAAAGAAATATAGCACAGATTAACCATGACAGAGGCTGGGGAGACTCTTTGATGAAGGGCTGGTAACAGATTCCTGTGGTTTCAAATATTCTGAGCATCACACGTAAGAGAGATCAGCATTTAGTTTTTCAGATTGCCCTCTCCCCCTCCTACAAATCCATGGTATTTTCTGGAGCTTGTAGATCTGTAGTTACTCCTAGTCTATGCTGCCCTCTCCTGCTCATACTCACAGCCACAGAGGTTACTTCTGCATTTGCAGTCAGATGTTGTTTATACAGTGCTGTGTTTGCTTCATATAGTTTAATAGGGGGAGCATTTAGAGATGCACGAGGTATTTAGGAAAATGGTTAGCATAAAGTTTGCATGCAGCTCAACACCTTGTCTGAGTAGTTGCTAGACTAGTAACATGATTCTTTCATTATAGCAGTTTATTTATAGATTTGAACAAATGAATTTTTTTTTTATACTAAAAGAAAAAATTGTCAGAAATATTTTATTATATTAATGAATTTAATATTCATAAGGTAAGAGTGTTGTATTTAATTTATTCTGGTGTTTATATTTTGAAAGAGATAGAAAACACTAAGGCATCAAACAGATCAAGTTGCTGGCACAGAGCAACTCTTTATCATACTTCTGTTAGCATTTGTCCATTTTATCATTTGTAATCTCGATCTCAATGGAACTTTCTGTAGAACATTTCTACATATCTTGCAGTTAATCTGGTTATTTCTCTTGTTGCTAAGTTTTCGCGTTCTTTGTTGTTTAAATATTTAGGGGTTGCTATTGTCTTTTATTGCTTTAGCCAAGCTTAGACATACTTAACTGTTATTTTTAAAAAAGTCATTCCTTGCATGTTCTTAACTGGTTTTCATTCTTCCTTTAGAGTACACGACATGTATCAGTGATGAGGTACCCAGATCTGAGCACTGTACTTTGCAGTGATGAGAACAGCAGAAGGCGGCTTCTCTCTGTGAAATCAAATTCTATGCACCCTCTTGCACTATCTATGCCTACAATTTCTTAAAATTTTAAATTTTATTGGAAAGTAAATTCAACAGTATTGAATTCACACTTCAGTAAAGTATTGTATTCACACTTCCAATCATTATTTAAAGTTACTGTAGTGTTGTATGTCTTCATAGTGTTGAATTCCTTCTCACAAAAACTATTCAAGAACCAAGTCATAGTTATCTGGCATTGCTTTCTACAGTTCAGTCACTTTCCTTTGAACCAGGCAGTTCTCCTCTAGAATAAAATAAACTATTTGTTCATTATTATATGTGTCACAAGAGGTAAATCCCCAAGTGGGGTCATCAGAGAATCGTAGTGTATCCTGAGTTGGAAGGATAATCAAGTTCAGCTCCTGGCCTCGCACAGGACAACCCTAAACACTTCCTGAACTCTGTCAGGCTGGTGCTGTGACCATTCCCTTGGAGAAGCTATTCCAATGCCCAGCCACCCTCTGAGTGAAGAACCTTCTCCTAATATCCCACCTAAACCTCCCCTGACACAGCTTCAGACCGTTTCATTGGGCTTTATACTGTTCACTAGAGAAAAGAGATCAGCACCTGGCCCTCCTTTTCCTTCCTAATGAAGATGTGGACCATGGTGAGGTCTCCCTTCAGCCTCCTCCAGACTGAACAGACCGAGCGACCTCAGCTGCTCCTCATATAGATTCCCTTCAAGACCCGTCACCATCTTTGTAGTCCTCCTTTGGATGCTAACAGCTTATTATCTTATATTGTGGCACCCAAAACTGCACACAGGACTAAGGTGAGGCTGTACCAGTGCAGAGCAGAGCAGGACAATCACATGCCTCAACCAGCTGCACTGTGCTATACTAAGATCCTAGTGTACCACTTTTCTTGTGTTCTCTTCAACAATTTATTCTGAGATGCTAGAAAACAAGCAATTCAGTATATTTTGTAATATGTATATTCCATAATTTTATCTAACTCCATCTACACACCCACCTGTGCACATTATTGCATCTGTGTCATGATCTTCCAATGATGTATGATTCAGATAAAACTAATTGAAATAAATTAACTCAGGAAGAAATGAAGTGTATTTATATGCTTCTGCTAGTACATTAGTTTTTCTTTTTTTCTCCCAAATGTTGAAAGAGTAACTTTTCACTCTACACATTTTACTTGTGCCCCTCAAAGATCTTTGGTGGCGTTCTCTCAGATCTTTTGTTGCCGAAGAGCAGAAATCTCTAATGCAGGCTAAACCTTAGTGCTTTATCCCAGCTCTGCATTGTCCCTCAGAGCTTGGCCCCACATGGCCTTGAGCCTTCCAGAGACTATCTGGAGAGGGACTTCATTTTGCTTCAGGTGGGACAGCTCACTTGAGCTGCAGCTGAGCATTTTCTTGAGCTCTTTCACAGAGCCTGGATATCACAAGGGCACTGTATGAAAAGTACTTAATACTGCAGTTCCCTTGGGCTTGTATGGCTTCAGTGTCTCCTCTGAAGTACTGCACACTCTTCATTCCCACTCATTTCAGCTCTCACTGCTCACTTCTTTGAATTCACTAAGATAACCTGTGTGCACAAGATGAACAGTATTTAACCCTCAGAGTATTCCGGGTCTTCTTCACTGGACAGCAGGCTGTCTCCAGTATTTTTAAGCTCAGTTTTGTTGCTGTTTTTTATAATATTCCAGAAAGAGGGGGCCAGCTTGTTTCATCTGTGATCACTTTGTGAGGGCTGAGTAGCAGACATGGATGGATGATGCAATGGGGCTGCTAGCAGGTGGCCATTTGTTCAGACTCTGCTTGATTGTGTTCAGGGCCAAGCAAAGGAATCAGACTCTGGCGTATTGTGCAGTTTTCTAAACCACCTCTCCAGTGCTGAAAATCCTAGCCAAAGTCCTTTAACAGTGTTTATTTTTTGCATGTATTTAGTTAAAAGAAAAGGAGCCTTTCAGTGCAGATAAAACTTCCCATTCTCTCAAAAACCAATGCTTTTTGTTATATTTATTCATTTATCAATGCTGTGAAAGTTTCATATGCTCCAACCATTGATTTCAGTAGCCAATGCTATTTTTCCTGTTTATTATAATTTATTGTCTCATTGTTGCCAGTAGTTTGCACTTAGCTGAGTTTCCCACACAATATACAGGAAACATCTCTATAGCATCAGGCTTCCTCAGATTGATTCCCACAGGGGCCAGGAGGGACAAGCCACTCCCGGGTGCTTTGTGATGTGACTGCAGAGAGTCATGTTAAATCCACCATTTGGAGACTTCCTTCCTTGCACCTACGGTAGCACACACAGTAGCCAAGTCAAGTCTGCTCCCACTACATGCTCTCCCACACAGTCTTTGGGAAAATTTTACCTGTGTGTGTGCGTTCATAATTGTATCCCTTTCTTTTCAAGCACTTAACACATTTGTTACCGAGCTGTAGTGAAAATGTGAGTCTCCAAGGCTTTCTATTTGTATTAGAGCAAAGCTAATGAAATTATTCACTTAGGTTGTTTTATTTCAATTTACCTTTCCTCAGTGTTGATTAACTGATGATTTGCAAATGTTGACTGATGTATTAAGTTGTCTAAGGTGGAGGTGCTGTGGGTAGTAAAGAGAGCCAGTGCACATATGTTCCTTTGAAAACATTCCTTAAATAATACCCTCCAGAGTCTCCTGGGAAAGCTGGGAAATTAAATGAACATTGTCTGTGTCTCCCTCATGAGCAATACTTCCCTATTAACAAACAATGAGTTCAAGGGTTTAGAACAGAGACAACTTTATTGGGAGTGGGGGAGCAGAATAGGGAAAGTTGAATATGGAATTAACTTCACAAAGTCAGTGATTCATAAATCAATTCTATTAAACTATGTCATCACCCTTTCCTGCTGCCTTCCCTCTTCACTCCCTTCTCCTGTGTCTCCCCCTCCACCCCACCTCCTCACCCTCCCGGATGTGCTGCACAATAGCCCCGAGCCTACTCTCCTCCCTTGGTCTTGGTTAGTCACTGCTTACCTCAACTCACAGTGCTCATGCTTTTTTATGTGGGCTTTTTTTTTTTTTTTTAAGTCAAAGTTGTCTGAATCAGTTCCAGTTCTTGACCTTACAAGGTCACACTGTGTTTGCCGTTTACAAAGAGTGCTGATTCCATCTCGGATGCTGGAAAAGCTGCTGTTGGTAGCCCTGGCTGAAGAAACCTCATCTCTGCTGAGTGTGCTGTAGTTGTTCTTGCGCTTTCATTGGTTTGCTCAGATTTTGGCATGGAGCACTGCAAATGTTGCACAAACTGACATACAGAAAACTGTATTTAAACACAGAAAAACACTTTTTTTTTGCCATGAGGTTGTTCAATCACTTGAATAGGTTGCCCAGAGAGATTGTAGAGTCTCCATCCATGTAGATATTAAAGGTCTGACAGGAAATGGCCCTGAGCAACTCTGAGCAGGTTGTTTAGACCATGTGATATCTAGAGGTTGTTTCCCACCTCTTCCATGCTGTGATTCTGTAAAAAGAGTATTGTCTTCAGTTGTCAGCCAGGATACCTGCAATAGCAGTTCCAGAGCAACAAATACTATTTAATATGAATCAAATAAGTGTAAAAACACAGTAGTAGGTTCCTTTTAAAAGTGATTGCCAGAAGAATATATTTGGAAATATTTTGAGACCGTAAATTCTTATGTGGGTAACAAAAACTTTGGCAAAGTTCATGATCAAATGCTATAAATTAAGTGGTTAAATTGAAGTGCTCATGCCAGACTCATGACTGCTCAATACAAATTCTTTCTAAATGAAAGTTAACTGGCTTTTTTTATTTGTTAATAATTCCCTGTTGCCAAAAACCAACAGAGCACAGCTTTCCAATTTTCCCTTTTCTGCCCCTATAGAACTCAGACTATTGTTTTGTCTAATATATAAATGGCACCCATGACAAGAACACCATAATACCTACATCTCCCTTAATAAAACTCCAGGTATTTAGTTAGCTCCTGGTAAGTCTGAAGAAGAAATTGTTTTTTAAGTTCTCACTTCAAAGCACAACAAGGACTAGCTCCAGGCAGCTTCCAGTGCCAGAATTAATTTTAACTGACCATACCAGAGATATATATTTAATTGGCCAATGCTCTTTTTAATATTTTCTTGTTTATTGGCATATATTTGTATGTGTGTGTTAAACCCCAGCAAATCCAGCTAATTCTCTATTTGTCTAGCAACCTTTAGGAGTGGTTGCATTTCTTTTCTGTCAGGAAATTAAGTGAAAATGTATATCACAAGAAGATTACCATCTTGAGAAATAGAAAATGGGATGAGTTTTTCTTCCTCCTGGGACTTTCTGCAGATTTACAAATATATTGACCAAGGTGCTTGGTGCTCCATCATTGCTTTTTGTCTTGGCATGCAGTTTACTCTTTTTATTCACTGGCAATTACCTTCTGCTCAGAGGTGCAGCTAAGTATCTCTAAGAAACATGCTTCTTTTGCTGACTGTCTTCCTGTCTGTTCTTCTGGTGATATTTGTCACTTTGTTTCTTTTTTTCCCTTCTAATCTCTCTTTTAACTTGTAATTTCTCTTGTGTCTAAGGAACCTATGCACATACAAAGTGACTACTTTTCTCTGACTCTTCCTTTTCTTTTGTCTTCGTTCAAAATTTGCATATTCAGATCATTCTTCTTTTCAGGCAGAACCTTCTATAATTGCCTGACTGTCTTTAACATTATGAGACCTGCAGCAAGGTTATTACCTATTACCAATCATAAGGGCAATGACTAGAAAGCCATCCCTATAAAACTTCTGTATGTCCTGAAAATGTATAAAGGAGTCAGAATATATCTGGAATACCTGGAATCCAATGGACTTTTTTTTGCTGTAAATTCTGTTAAATTCACAAAATACTTTTCCCGGCTTTACAGGACTGAGGTGACTGGGTGAAATTGCTCAGATGCCTGAGGCAACTCACTGAGCTGTCTGGAATGATAATGATTATTCAAATGATAATCATCCAAATGACCCAGATTTCTTCCTTACTGTGTCTTGACAAATGGCTAGACATCTCTGCTGTGTGTACTTCTGTGGCCAGTCACGTTTGGATACACATGTAGGTAAACTGTATATAGCAACAATGACAATAAAGCAGATCAGGAGTTTGTTGTCTAAATGACAGTGTGTTTAGCGAAGTTTTCAACTTTACTATCTACTGCAGCTCCATCTTGTTTTTTTTCTTTCTGTTGTACTTCGTTGTCTTTATGTTCCATCTACATTGTCTTTATGTTCATCTATGTATTATGTTAATTCAGAATACGCAGGCTATTTGCAACCAGTGGTTGTCAATTAATTTTGTCTAAGTGTTTGTCCTGAACTGTGTACAGACCAGGATAACACCAATCTTTTGTTTAACTTACAGAGTTTATAGTTGCAGGCTCACAGTTTAGGTGAGATAAAATACGATTTACACTGGAAACATCCCCAGTAGCATCCACTTGCCTCCCAGATCTCTCTGCTTATGCTGTGGGAAGAATTTAATCTAAGTTAGCTTTTTATGGTGACTCTGCCAAACAGATTAGACTTCAAAAATAGCAGTCCTGTAGCAAAGGAAATTATGACCAATAGAACTCCTCCTTTGTCTATTTCTGGACCATAGTACAGTTAGCTTCCCTTTATGTCCTGTGTTTTGAGAACTCTTCTCAAGTAATCCTTTGGTCTTGGATTTTAATATTTTTCTTTATCTGTTGTTTGTTTTATAGATGACTTCTCATTGTATCCTCTTCCTCTTTGCCACCTGACCATGAATTCATGTCCCA
Organism: Passer domesticus; assembly: GCF_036417665.1. Taxonomy (NCBI): domain Eukaryota; kingdom Metazoa; phylum Chordata; class Aves; order Passeriformes; family Passeridae; genus Passer; species Passer domesticus. The sequence continues at coordinate 36,634,979 of NC_087475.1, read as the reverse complement.
CTCTTGTTCCTATAGCTATAGGATTCAGAAGTGCAGATGCTCAGGACAGCGTTTCTGACCGTAAGAATAGTGATATCCCTGGTGAAACAGCCACCTCCTGATCTCTGTTTTGTGTGTTGATAATTAATATTACCTCCCCCTCTTACACTCATCTTTAGCCCTTTAATGGAAAAGAAATATGTTAAAATTATGGAAGGAAAAACCTGAATATTGGGTAGAAACAGCAGAACAGCAAGATATAGATAAAAAGTAAACAGGAAAATCTTAAGCAAAAGGAAATGCAGATTTGTGAAATATGAGGCACCATGACCCTTCTAGCTTGCTAGTAGTTGGCCTTGGAGTGTCTCTTCCACATGATCATGGGTCAGACAGAGAAAGTCCATACCAGTTCTGTCACCTGTTAGTCAGTTCTCTGCAGTATCTTTTTCTCTCCAGACTAATACAATAAAAGAGAAATGCCCTCTTCTGTCTCTGTGACAAACCTGATGCCATTAAAATGTTAAACACTAATGGAAAGAACCCAAAAATAAATCCTCAAGACCTAGCATTTCCCTGAATACCTTCTAGTGTAGAAGAAGGCCTTAGACAGATGCTTTTGAAAATCCAAAGTTTTCCAGAGGAGCACATTTGCAACCTCCCAGAGTCACAGTGGAACAGTAGCACTCGCAGAATATATTCCTGCACTTGTGGAATTTTGAGGAAGCACCACAAGATACAGTCAGTACATTTTTATTCCAACTGTTGCACTTGCAATGAAGTGCTATAGAAATAAGGAGCATGTGCATCATTAGTCACTCAGGTTTTCAGCTTATACTGATTTTGATTCCCCACCTTTATGTCTCTAAAAACTCCTAACTAGTTAAATAACATAAAGAAAATGAGAAAGTCTGAATGGGCTATACACTTTGAAAATCTTTATTAGTTTAACCATAATACTGTGGATATAGCTGCACTCTTTTTATTTGAAACTGGCCTGTATCCAGCTGGTTAGAAGAACCAGAAAGAACTACTATTTATCTGTAAAAAAAAAAAAAAAGGTTGACTGCTTGGAGACACTTCCCTGATTTAGACTCTTACATTGCTCATCATTCTGTATGCCAGCTGTATGCCAGGTTTAGATTGGATGTTAGGAAAAATTTCTTCATTGGAACAGGTTGCCCAGGAAAGGCACCATCCATGAGAGTATTTAAAAGATGTGTAGATGGTTTAGTGGCAGACTTGGCAGTGCTGGGTAAATGGCTGGACTCCTGGTTAACAGTTAGACATAAATGATTCTGTGACTCAGTGATTCTATGAAATCTAAGTTGAAAAAGTAGAAAAACTCAGAGACTCTGCATCAAGTGGCTGTGATAATTTCTGCAGAGCACTGAGCACTTGCAAGTGGTCTGTCAACAGTGGAAGTTGACATTGGTGGCCAATTCGGATTGAATCCTAAAATTTCATGTCGTATAGAGTGTAGCACACTAAACTGGGAGAGTCCCTGAAACACAAATGAAAATAAGATGAGGTAAATTGAACTAAATTTTCAAAACTTTTCCATGCATTGGATTTATTTGGGAAATATATCCTAAGACAACATAATTCCTCTCCCTCCTCACCAATAAAGGCTTCTTGAGCCTTAGAATCTTGAAAGATTAAAAAGAAAGATGTACTTATCCCCAAAAGATAAGTTCCTAAAATAGAAGTTGTCTCAGAAGTACGGAAAGAGAAATTGCTGTAATCACTAAATCTTACTGTAAAGTCCCCTGTGCACCACATAAATGACAATATTTGTTTCAAAATCATTGCCATGTAACCTGTGATTCTGAAAATCCATATTAGATCTCTGTTTATCTTCTGTACAAATGTGTGTCTTATATGACTTAGTCTATTGCAGAGCAAACTCTTCATTTTCAATATTCAAATGAGAATGATTTTTTTCCACTTTTTCTTTTTTTAAACCCAAAAATTGCAAAAAACTTGTTCCTGTATACAAAATATTCCTTTCCTCTTTTAGTGAGTTTAAGTGGTAGATAAACTGTGCTGGAATTTCTGAAGAGCAGGAAGTCTCCAAAGAGCATATAAAATCAGTAATGACCTCAAGGAAATTAACCTGCATATACTAAGCAAAAATGTCATTCTATACTGGTATATCTGTCTTAAAACAGATGCCGCACAGATGCCGGCATTGGTTCCAGTGGAACAGGAATCCTCTAAGGTTTATATTAGGAACTAGCTGTTAGGCTTATAGTTAATTGGGAAAAATGAAAACCTTTCTCCCTGCCTGGCTGTTTGATGTAGGCCAAATTAAAGAAAAAAGAAGTATACCTATTTGTGTGAATGATATTTGTAGTTCCTTCAGTTAGGGTATCAAAGAGACTCAAGCACATTGGGCACATTATGCTACAACAAAATTAGACAAAAGTCTTGGTCATCAGCTGGCCAGGTACTGGTCCATCTTTAGACATGGTCAGGGCAGGGAAGCGTGGGGTTTGTGAAGATGGATTTGTGATAATGGGAGTAATAAGGATCTTGGGGCTGAAAGATCAGCCTTCAGCCTTGAGGTTGTTTTGAAGTGTCATGAGGAAAGGCTCAGCAGTTTCCATTTACAGTTAAGACCAATAAAGGATTCTGTCTCCAAATACCACTGGTGGCCCTACTTTCTGCAAGGCAGTGAAGGCATTATTTTTCCACAAAAACATGGAGTTGTGATGAAAACTGAGTGCTGTAGATGAAACATCCCAGATACCTGTTGAAAATTCCTCTCCACAAGGAACAGATGGTTGTATGAGAGAATTTGTATTTGTGCCAACAGAATCATTCCAAACACCCACATCGTGAAGGTCACTAAGTGCAGAATTAGCACAGACATCAGCTTCAGGATGATAGTTGCCAAGTCCTGAGTGCACCTGGCTGAAACCGAAACATAATCATCCTGGGGTGAGTCATGTTTGGTAACTGTATCCCGAGTAAACCAACCAAATGCATATCAAGCTGAAATAAAACATTATTAGTTCATTAAATTACTTTTAAAAAGCAATTTAAAGTCATTGGATCAGTAGCACAAAAAAAGAGGATAAAGAGCCAAAGACCGGATTCCTGGAACAAACTTGCATGCAGAACTACAGTTTCTAAGACTTAGGCTTCATGCCAACCAGCAGAATATCTTACATGAGAAGCTACAAGAAGCAGCTCACTTCTAGCAAGAAACACTAAACACTAGATAACTCTTTCTAGAAAGCACTAGCAAGGAAATACTATTCTGAAAACAGCAGTACAGCTGAAAGTAAATTTACAAGGAATTTAAGATTTTTGTGAAAGGAGGAATTAATATTTATTATTAATGATTAATTTTTAATTTAAATGCTTAAAAAGATGATTGTGTCCTCCACATAGTCATAATCTTCTCCAAATGCCATCTGCTTTGCTCTGTCCAAGAGAAATGGCCAATGTTCTATGTTTTGACACAAAATGTTTCAGTACCTTGGAGTGGACACTTTGAGCAGAATTCCTCTATTTTGTTTTTGTTTTCTTTTTTTTTTTTTTTTAATATTTCTTGGTCCTTGTGCCTGGTTCCAGTTGAGAATTAACAGAACTCAATAATAGCCTTTTAACAAGAACTTGGTTTGTTAAGAGAATGAACTTTTGATAACCTTCTTGGTACACTAAGTCTGAGTAGGAGGCTCTTTTCCAAATAACTGTGCAGGTAATTACCAGATGTTTTTTGTACACTTTCATCTTTCTTCTGCCCATGCTATTTTTTTGTCATTCTTTGTTTTCATGTTGTCCTCAGTCTGCAGATTTGCCTGCAGTAGTATTGATTTTTTTTTCCTTTCTCTTCATGAGCAATGTTTACTTGGCCTCACTTAATCAAATCTGTTTCTTATTTTCTGACACTAGACCTTTAAAGTGGTTCTGAGTAGTCTGTTTCCTACCCATTCTGTTCTAATTCCAAAATAATTCCTTTGTCCCTTCCAGATGAAGCTTTTATCCTACTCAGCTGCTCTCTTCTATTCATGCTCCTCCTGCCTAGCTCTGAACCAGCCTCTCCCAGCCTAGCCAGTTTTTCCATGGGGGGCACTTTGTTTCAGATTTGGGTTCAGTGTTATTTTTACAAATTTCTCTGGCAACATTCACTGTTGCCATCATCTGCAAAGAAGGAAAACAAGTGTGAAGAGCATTTTTCTCCTAAAAAGGTTTTGCTCTCAGCCTAATCAGCATGTCCATTCTGGTGAAAGAAGTATTCATGTCTACATTAAAAATAAGATTGACACCTAAATATTTAGAGTCCTCTCCCCTCTTCACCTTCCCAATGAAAATTGTTATAAACCTTCTTTATTTTTTAAATGCCCCAACTTCCTAAAATCTCCCAAATGAGCTTTGTTCTTCACAAGTCATCAGGAGATAGTCCTTTACAGAGAAAGAAATTATAAACATTATTCTCATATTCCAGTAATCTTCCTCACACAAATGATTACATTTAGCTAATGGTGTAATTTAATCACTAAACAATTATATATAGAGAATAACTTTCAGGGATTCCTGAAAGTCCTGGTCTCCACAAAGGTACTATCTACTTAATTCTCTGTTTCCCAGCATCCTATTGCCTGGACCATTTTGTTTAACTATACCTTCAGGCTGCTATTCTTATAACTTCAGTTTCATTTTCTTCTCTCTTAAATTAAGTCCTGGTCCTGAAAGGTGCTCAGTACTTGTGGTGCAGTCACCTCCATTTGAAATCAATGGGAAAGAATGATGCTCACCCTTTTGTGTTACTGATTCTTCCTGAGAGAGAGCAGTCAAAGGTTTGCAATATTGCTCTTTCAGATGATTGAATGTCAACCTCATCAAATTGAAATTCAGACTTTCTTGACCTCTGGCTAATGTTGTTGACTTCATTTAACATTCCATGTTAAATTAAAAAAAAATAACATTCAATGCTGTGTCCTTAGATCTTCCTGTCAGCCAACCCAGAATGAACTGGGGAATATGAATATATTTTGCTTTGTTTAAGCAATCTCAAAAAACTTTCTTTTGGTGATCTTTTTATAGAATAATCTAATCTTTCTTCAGTATGCTATATTGCAAGTATTGTAGTTCATTCCAATTTCTGACACTGACTTGAATGAGGAAATCCAGGAAGACACATTCCATCATTGACCCTGAAACCAGATATCTTTTCATGCTAGTAAGAGCTTGGCATGAGCTAGACAAAAAATTAAATTTTCCCTCTTAAATTTGAAATGAAATGAGTATAGCAATAATCAGGGCAGTTTCAGGCATTCAGGAAACACAGAGAAGAAAGTAATACCCATGACTAGAAGGATGTGTCACTGAACGCAGGATGCACTGCACTAACTTGACCTCTCTGGAAGTGAAATGAGTAGGTTCCCTACTGGTCAATGAATAGAAATAGTGCATCTCTGGAAAGTAATGCTTGTTTTGAACACTTGTTCTGGACTATAGAGGGAACCTAAAACCAGACTTATACTGGACATGGGATCATTCAGGTGCCTAAGTGTAGATACCTGTAATGCCACTTGTGGTACTCAAAGAAGTCATAGGCCTTTCAGAGATACTGCAGAAGTTCTGTCATGTTTCAGACCTTTGAAAGGAGCAAAAATGTTATAGCGTGATGAATTCTACGTAGATAAAAATTTCTGAGATTAACTCTACAAGGACAAGGATACAAAACTGCTGGAGCGGATGATGGATGAACAAAGTGAACATTAATAAGAGAGAAAATAAAAATTTCCTAGAGAACTTATCACTTTAGAAGACTATTTGTAGTACAGCACAGATATTGGTAAGAATGGCAGTTTATTTTCACAGACTAATATGAACTAGTTTGGGTTTAAAATTCAATACCCAAGTGAGACAACAAGTTGGGAAAATTATGAATAAATCAACAGGAAAACTGGAAGAAAACTAAGACAAAAAGAAACCTTTCAAGTGTAATTAAAAAAAAAGCAACGATAAATCCCAGTGTTGATTCATAGCTGTACAGCACATCAGCAGACAGGAAAGATATGGCATGGGGGAAGAAATTATTATGTGCATTAAGACTATAACAAGTTCTCAAGTAAAGGAAGTAACAACTGCAAGTGATAATACAAAGGTATATTCTGAAAGAAGGAAGATTTTATGACCTTGCACTGGAATATTTAGCAGAAATTCAGTCAAAACTGATCGGACGATATCAAGAAAACACAAGGAAAATGATGGGACATTGAGGGATCTTTTGAAAGACTGTGAGACTGAAGAAAGGACAGAATTTAACATATAACGGGTTTGTTTTTATTTTACTGATCTGTCCTGAGAGCAAAGACAAAAGTTGGACAAATGAAATGCGTCCATGTCAGTGGAAGAACAATGGAAACAGCAGATGGCAAAGGTAAGTTTGAAGGATACATAGAGAAGAGGTTTCTGTCAGGGAAGTAAAGACTGTTCAAGACACTGTGTTAAACAGATAAGAATTGAAGATTTGAGAAGAATCACTTTAAATATTAAAATAGCTGCTCTGGAACTCTGACAAACTGATTGCAAAACACTGATGCCAAACTATGAAGGTTTCTATTTTTTTTTCTTTCTTTTTTTGGCAGGAGAGTATGGTTGTTTGGCTGACTTCAAAGACAGCTGTACTGGCAACAACTAAATCGTTTCTGGGTCAGTCACATGGGTGTATGTAGCTTGTTTCAGCATGAGTGTTCTCCCAGTTCCCCGTTTCTCTCTCACAGGTTTTCCCCAGTGTCTACTCTTTGATTCAGATGGATATTAACAATAACGTATTTAATGAAAACATTATGTAAATATTTTATGAAACCTCTGTAAATAATTTTTGTGGCTGAAATGAAGAAGTTGTAATGGATATACTGTGTAAAAACTCTGCTGCTTATTTTAAGAAATCGCATGTTCTCTCAATTCCATTTAGCTGCAATGATGTTTAGTGAAGGAAGCACATTGAAAATATGTTTTTAATGTTATGGGACTTTCTTATTTTGCTATATCAGCACACAACTGTACATCCAAATATGTTCTGCTGAAGGGCATAATGGAATCTGGAAATATGGACAGAATTTCAGAGTCATAGAGGATGGTAAAGGGAAGTCTTAATAGTAGATGTGTTGGCCTCTGAAATAAATAATGTCTGTTATAACATTAGCCTAGATTTATACAGAAGACTATATAGTTTAATGGTCCAAACTCTACACTGCTAGGAAACAGAAAAAGCTCTAGGGAAATAATTTGGAAACTACCTGATAATCCCTGCATGTAATGTCTGCCTGAGCAGGTGAGGAGCTAGGCAGAGCCACATCCTGCAAATTCTATGGAGCTCAAGGAATACCATGTCCTTAATTCAACCTTTGTGCATGAGGAGCACTGACCCTAGCTCCCTACACTGGGTCAGAAGCCTCATTTTGTGGTTACAGGGCATGTGGAGAAGATCAGCTGTGATTCCAGAAGGATTAGTAAGTGTGCAGATATTTTTAAAGTGCTAATTCTAATCAAATATATACTTGTTTCCAAAAGGAATAAGATTTATGCAATTAGGGTGCCTCTCCTCCCAAATTACTCTCCTTTTGCACCTATTAGGTGATTTTCACTGGATTTAATATAATGACAGACCAAAATTTGTGTGGATTTTGTTGGTTATATGTGGGATTTTTGTTGAGGTTTTTTGTTAAAATTAATTTTTGTGAAGATTTTGGAGTGGTTAAGAGAAAGAGTTGCATATTTTGACAAGGGGAAAAACAAATACTTTTATCATTGATGTAGGAACAAGAAACATAAGAAGTAACACAATATCAGGAACTAATATATCTACTGTTTCTGATATGATTTCTTCCAAATTTGAGATTATGAAGATTCAGTCTTCTCAACAATTTTTCCCCCACTGAAAGGGGAGATTTCTGCCCAAGTATAAACAAAAGTTCAGTTGCTGTAAAAAAACTCTACAACAAAGATCCATGTTTTCCTCATTTTGTAGTACAACATTCTACAGGGCTATGCTTTCTAAATTGACAATTCATGTATTAATCATCGCTATTTATATTCATTTGTATAATGACTGTAAAAACCCCATTCTAGTCATTACTGCAATCCCTGTCTTCTGCTCCCAGACTTTTTCTCTTTTTCAGGCATGATTATAGGGTAGGGAACAATTTGTTAAAAAAGCAGAAAACTGAATGGAGTTTGGATAAAGATATTTGGTTGCAAACATTAGTGACAAACACTAATGTGCAGATCTATGGAAATCAAATCACCATCGAATTAAATTTCTACTTGTTGGCTTTTCAAGCAAAAAAGATGAACTTTGCTTTCAGTTTCAGAGAGGAAATAAATAGGATTTTTGTTGTTTGATTTTTTCTTAAAGAAAAAAAAGCTTGAAGTCTGATCCAACTGACTTTAAAAGCCATTAGAAGCTGTCTAGTGCTCTATTAGATTTTGTGCTCAAATAAATGTTTAATGATTTGTGGTATATCAGCACCACAAATGCTGGACATATTTTATGGACTCCAATGCATGGATTTACATATGACTTGTGATATTGAATCGTGGTATATCATGCATAACTCAAAACAATTTTGTATTTGCTTTTGCTGATTGTGCTTCCTAACAAGAATTGCTGTCCTAACAGGTAGACAATGCTTTGTAAGGGTGATTTTAATTTTAAAGTCATTATTTCTATGTTAGTGGCAGATTTTTCATAGTCTGTGGCCCTTAGAAAGATTAGTAGGAAGAAGAAATAGCTTTTATGAGATTAATAAATACATCAGAAATACTCAGTGTCCTCCCCCCCTTAAAACCAACCCCAGAACAAAACCTCCCACTCTGCAGCTCTTGATACCTAAACTCTTATTGTACTGATGTTATTTTTCATGCATGGTAAAGTGGGTCATTTTGAACACAAAATCCGAAGTTTAAAATAATCATAAGTATTTTGGAATTCATTCAGTGAACAAGTATGTTTGGAACAACAGATATCTGACACAGCCTGAACTGAAGGTGACCTGGCAGTGCCAAACTGCAGATAGTATTTAGTTATATAATTTAATGGCCTTCACATTTTTCTATCTAGGTGTCTGGGGCAGGTTTCCTCTTTCGTACAAATCTTGTGGTAACCTTTGCTCCCCAATGGTTTAAATCACATTCTTAAGGGATTAAACTGTTATGACAAAAGAGGAATGTTTAGATATTCTGCTTTGCAGCTAAAAATTTGTCAGATTAGAAATTGTGTATTTTATAATCTCAAGATCAAAGAAGCTTTCCATCAAAGCTTTACGTCCGCTATAATATTTTCCCAACCTTTGTTGAACCTGAATTGTTTTGGATTATCTCACATTGGGTTCACTGAGTATGCCTAGCCAAATGTGGGAAAAAGCTTCCTGCCAAACATTTTAAACATTTCACATATGTAGGGCAGAGGAGGTAAGCCACAGGTATTAGTTTACTGCAGTAGCGAAGCTTGCTTTAAGTCTTTTAACTCTACTTTTATATGAAATGCTTTTTGAGATTAGTATGACAGATAAAACCCCACAGGGCAACCGTTTATCTTCCATTAGGAATACCATTCACTTTCTTTAACCTAGTGACCTAAGTGCTCCTGTAAAGAGTCTCTTTTATAGAGTTTTTACATCTCAATGGATTAAGTATCATTTCTCTGCTGAGGAGAAAAAAACCAAAACACAGTTCAATTTCTTTAGAAGAATGGTTTGTCAGAGGAGAATAGTTTTTGTCTTTATCCATTTTTTATTCCAGCAGTCGTGTTCCCCAGTCACAAAACAGTGATCATTCAAAGCTCAAATTGTCAGTTCATTTAAAATCCACTCACCGAGCCTCTTTATTAAATTTTCACTACATATTTGGCAAGGCAAATAGCAAACCAAGAGGACAGAGAATTCAGCTGTTCTCTGTGCTGTGTACTACCTTAATATACTTTAAGGTTATTCAGCATAATCTTAGTGAAAAATGCATATTTACAATAACATCTTTTTATTCTGCTAAAAAACATAGCATTATTTAGAAGTATATATACATATATATAAAACCCACACATAATCAAAGTAAATCTGCACAACTTCCATAAAGAAATAAACAAAGAAATTGTTTAGACATTTCCAAATGTAATTGGAATTTAACAATCAGGGTGAGGTTCATTCCCCAGGTTCCAAGCAGTACCTTTTGGGAAAGGGAGACGGCTTCACTTTTTAATGAATATAATGAAAAATAGTATGCCCAAATGTACAAAAATGTTAACTGTCTCTTTTGCATTTGCTCTGCTTTATAAAAAATTAACAATTCTTTTTATGAGCTGTTTAGTGCTCTCACCTCTGTTTGTTTTAGAAATACCCATCTATGACCAGAGATCTGGCCTGTGCTCAGATGCTATGCTGTACCACGTTTTAGGCTGAGACTCAAAAACAATTTATTTTTGGTGGCACTTGTCTGAAACAAACCTTTACCCCTACTTTTAATATATAGAATATAAATTGTTGTCTCCTGATTTTTTCCTGCATTCTTCTTTTCTAACTACTGCACTGTTGCAAAGAGCTATTCTCTGTCAGGTGCTTATTTAATTTTCTTTTTTGAGGTCAGTGGCCTGTTTTCTTCAGTGATTCAGGTACTCTGCATGTATTTGCAGGAGTTAAAAGTAATTTCAGATTCCCTGTTTCACCTGCACTATTTTAGGCCCTGATCTTTTCAATTGCAACACGAAATGTCCCAGTTACTTCACTGGAGCTTTGAAAAGAAGGAGTAACTCACAAACTGTAATTTGTATAATGGTTTCTGTCCATGCTCAAATTGTTTCACTTTAGTCAGAGTTTATGAAAAGCACTGGATGTATCCCATATTGTAAAGGTTTTGTTTTTTAACTCTTTTTGTTTTTTAACTATTATTTAATAGCATCTATATCAATGTACTCAAAGCACCTCATAGGTAGGACTCTTCATAGGGCTTTAGCTCTGAATTTGAATCTAAGCCTACTATTTATGGGCTGCTTGTAGTAAACATGAATCCTCAATACCTAGTGTTTGCGTTCTATTCTCCTGTGCTTATGGAGTCAGGATGAGACAGACATCCAGTCCTGTAACAGCATCATCCTAGTGTGTGTCTTCACTTACTGGGCCTATAATTATGAGCTACAATATTAACATTAACTAATTAGTTTATTTCTAAGTGCCAGAATCTTGTGATTTTGTAATATATGAAAAAATCTCTTGATCATGGTGTGGAAAAATATAATAAAAGACTCTACAAATTTGCTAATTAGTAGGAAAAAAAATTCCAAGAAAGGTAAATTGTGCCAAAAACAATGCCATTGCAGTAAATACAGTCTTCCCATGTTCATTTAGCTACAGAATCTCTGGATCCATTTTTCGCTGTGCTTCATTTTCTTCATATGCGATTTCCCCAAAATTAAAGGAATATTTTGATTGAAGAAATTAGATGAATGAATGTCTTATGGACATGCTTAAATATTATTGAAATTGTGATCTGGTAAATATGGCTGCAAAAAGTGAAACCTTGCTGACAGAAAAAAAAAATCTGAAAAAAAACGAAGAAAACACAACTTACGCCTGCTGGGATACTTCATCAAACTGTTTTAAAAGACTGAGAAATGAGATTGTACTTACCCATGGTCAAGGGATTTCTGAACTAGAATATTAAACGTTTGTTAGAATTGGTTTTCAAACAATGTTGGGCGTTTCATGCTTGAGTGACGAAAAGACAATTATTTCCCAGTGTCTTTGCTGCCTCTGGGCATGATTAAATAATGGAATTGTATTCTCAGAAAGATGTGGTTTATTACTTTTAACAGCTTTTCAAGCTGAAGTCTTTATAAATAAAAAGAGCTATAATTTAAAAAATATAAAAGACGTGTGCCATTTCATCCCTTTGAAACATGGAAGAGAAAGAATTGTGTGCAGTAATACCTATAACGTTCAACATGTAGCTTCCTGTGGGGGGGGGGGATGTATTTTTGAGGGAAAGAAAATTTGATGCTCCCAGAGCCAGGGGCTCTGCTCATACTTGCTTTGTTGTTTTATGCCTCTCATAGCAATGGATTATGCAAAAAACATGAGTGAATTTGTTGAGACTTGATAAATTTTGATGGTGATTTCACAGGTGCAGAATGAATTGGAAATCCATCTCCCTCCACCACCATGCCCTCCTTGTGTCCAGGTGCTTTAGACAACTTTGCTGTTCCTGCAAGTCTCTAAACCAGTCTGCAGCTATTGCAGCCAACTGCTGCTCAGCAGGGTCAGTCCCAGAGCACTAGCACTTCCTGTGTCTGGAACTGCTCATGCCAGGTAAGCTGGTGTAAGAGCTCTTTTAGTTCGGCCCATCTGTGACCTTTCCTGTCCCTACTAGACCTGTCAGACTGACTGGTCTCACACACAAAATGTGCTGTGTTGCATATGCACTCAACCACAGCTGAGCCCATCCACCAGAAATCAGCAGCTTTCAATCTACTCTGTCTAATGGAATTTCCATTTAGCATTCCCAGTGAAGGTGGACTCTCATATGAAAAACCTGTATAAATAGGACTCCCTTTTTTTTGTTTTGTTTTAAATTAATTGTATTTCTGTCCTTCAGGAAGAGATGCTCTGCAGACTATTGTTTTAAATCATTTTGGTTATGGTTATCTGGTATGTTTAATGTGGAAAGAAAGTAGGAATCTACCAAAAGGGAATGTTCTGCCCATCTACATGGCTGGTCATTAATGCTTGTCCTCATCTCCTCTCTAGTGGCAGATCTAGCCTGTGAGCCATCATATAATGAAATCTGTTAAGAACAGTTTTCTATCAGAATAAGTGTCTGCTACCCTCTCACCTCCTCAAGAGTATTTTAGCTGGATCAGTTCTCTGAGCTACTGTGCATCTTCAGAGACTCTGGAGATAGCAAAAATGGAAAGGAAAGAGCAGCTGAACAAAAAAAAAAAAAAAAAAGGCAGAAAAATAACAATATTCTTGGCGCTGGAATGGATTTGTGTATAATATCAGCCAAATTAAAATGACTGATCTGTTCTGTTGTGTTATTGCACCAAGTTAGAACAGCCATGAGATATGGCTCCATTTGCATCATATCTTAAAGATTCTGTATGGCTGTATGGTTGTCTTGTTCTTAGGAGTTTGAATCTCTCTCAAAAGGCCACAAAACCTTCATAGACAACCACTTTTCCTTTATAGTAAATGAGGTTAAGCTTTATGACAGAAGCTCAAAAAGCAATACTTGTGTGTCCATTCTCTGACACATCATTATTCTGTGATATGTATCAAAGCTCCCCTCTTTTTATCAGATTGCAGAATTGTCCCATTTGTACAACTGCTCAAAGTAAATAAATAATCTAGACAATGCTAAGTGCACATGCAATTGAAGCTATTCATTGTTTGGTCTCACATCAAGGAGAAAGCATGTCAAAGGATTTGTCCAACCAGACCAAGGTGCCAAAATCCCTAGATCTTGCCTTGGCATATGGTATCAAGCAGATGTACTGGATATGAAAAATCACAGCTGCCAGCTAGCTGATAGCTACCTAAGAATCAGTCAGTGCTAATTTGGTATTTCTGTGTTAGATAAGATCTATGTGGTGTGCCTGTGGGTAACTAAATCTCTGTTTACATTAGGTTGATAAGAATGGATACCGTACAGAGTGTCTTAGGAAAGATGTATCCATTTGTGACTGCAATCCACATGACAGCTAATTATTTAAAATGAACTCTGCATCAGAAAATTACATCTGTAAAACCAGGACTGAAGTGGCATCTTCTTCATGAGATCTTCCGAGGCTTCAAAAAAGCAATTGTACTTGGAGTTTGAATCTTATTTTGATAAGGCTCTAGAGTCTGCTGTGGAGTGGAAATGATCTTTAAAGTGAGTTAAGTTGATAAAAGTAGCAGAATATTTTATTCAAATAGAAAATAGCATCTGTGGGGACTAGGCTCAGTAGGAACGTCTGTGGTGATATGCCCCTTAGCTGTATTTTTCCTTCATCTCTTTTCTCTTTCAGTGAAATTGCTCAGGTGTCAGCAACAGTGGAATTTTGTCACATTTATTGCATTACAAAAACATTGATTTTACACTTTAAGTGATGCCAGTAAATATTTTTTCCATTGTGGCCAAACCCCTCTTTTTTTAAGCACCTGTGAGTGGAATTAGCACTGTCTTCTCATCCATTAAAAAAAAAAAAAAAAAAAGAAAAAAAAAAAGAAAAAAAGAGAGAGAGAGAGAGGAAAGCTATCCACCTCCAATATAACGACTTTGAGTGCAATAAGCCTGATAATTTCCTTGGTTCCTCCTCTCTATTAATTTGTAACATTTCCGTTCCTCCCTTTCCTATATCTTACACTTGCAAAAAAAGCAACATTTCCCAGATGTCTTAAAAAAAGATGAAGACAGTCTATCAGATTCAGTCTTCCTTTTTAAACTAGTGTTCTCTCTAATGTCTACATTAATTAAATAAATGCATTTTTAATTGAAACACATGAAGCTTTCAAGTCAAACTGAGTTCATGTCCTCAGGCACCCTATTAATGGAATTTTGGAGTGACAGTGCACACCAACCAGCTGGGTCAGGACCATGTCAATGCATCATCAAAGTTTTTTTCTCTGATGGCACAAGCCATTGCAGATCCATTGCAAAAGGGGAAGTCTATGTCTTCACAATTCTTGTAGAAATAACATCTCTTAAGGTCTCAACATATTCCACATGCAGTTCAGAAGATAATTGAAACAGGTTTGTCCATTTAAAATATTTTATTTTTCAGGCTGTCAAATTTTAACAGCAGTTAATGATGTTCATCTACAGGTTTTGTCTTCCCCTTCAAGGGCAGGAGAATAATTTATTCTTGTTTTACTCTAAAAGAGCTATGCAAAAGTGCATTATGTACGTAGAACAAGAAATAGTTTCTGGGATTCATTGATGTTATTCTCAGAGGGCCAAAGCATTTTTCTTTCTTTATAAATGAGAATAAGAAGAAAGCATCACAAGTAAACCTGAATAGATACACATTACAATAGGTTATCCTTATGCAAATGCAAAGCACAGTCGCCATCAGCAACGTCTATACCAAAAAGATAAAAAAAAAAAACAAGCAAAAGGGTGGTTAATTCCCTTGCATTGTTGACTAATGAAGCTTTCCAAGTTATGCACATGCTGCAGCTGCACATCCTTTGTGTTCCACATTGGCCAGGGTTGCTGGAGGCTGCTCGGTACCTTGTCTGCATGAGACTTCCTGGAGCTCCCAGGGGGACTTAGCTATCAGTGCAGGCTGTATTCCCAAGAGTTATCTGCTCTTAATAAACAAAAAAAAAAAGGTGGAAGAGTCTTATCTGGTCAGAGGCAAACTGATGTAAGCCTATACATTTATGTCCTCATTATTTTTTCCCTCAGATTGGAATGACTTTACAACTACACTGTCTGTAGGAAACTCTGGGATATGCTGTATCCTGAATTTTCACCTGTGTAGCTTTCCCAGTGGGCATTGTTGTACCAGAAAATACTTGAGGGACAAATTGTCCTTGAATTACATGGCATGCAGACCTTAGTGAAAGCTCAGAAGCCTAAGTTCCAAATGTTATTAGAAAAGGAAGTAAGATGCTGCTTTTATGCAAAACCTATGCCATTTAATTAATGCAAAAAAAAGAAAAAAAAAAGAAAAATTTCCCCAAGGTAAAGGCTAGCAACTTTTAAATCACTTTTTAGATTATTTCGGATGGAAATAATTAAATCTGGTCACTTAATTTTTAATACAGTCCTTTTTGAAGAAGACATTTTCAGCCATGTTTACTGAGTCTGGATGCATATTTATTCACTGAATTCAGAGAGAAGTAGTTTAACAACTTGGTGCAAATTTCTGACTCCAGATTTTAGAGAAACTTCACCTTCTAGCTCTGCAGCCTATTGAATATTAATGCAGGGGAGAAGAAAAGACTTTTGCACAAACTGAGAAAGACATATTTGCTTGAGAACTCTGTATTATACATCAAATAAGAAGGTGTGTTTCTTGAATGTTGGCCATGTACAAGAAAAGGAGAAAAGGGAGCTTTTTTTTTTTTTTGACAAAGGAAAAAGCACCTTTGGCTTTGAAGAGTTGTGCCCACAAAACCCCCTGTTGAAGATGGCACACTTCCAGAGTAATAGCACTTTGTGGAGCAGTGCGCAGGACATCCCTATTTCCTACTGCTACTGCCAGTGGTCCCTCTCTACTTAGCTTACTCATCTCTCTGAATTCTTCATTTAGGCTTCTTCGTTCCATCTCAAAGGATCAAGCAGTAGATTGAGTTCCAAAATGTTCTCTTCTGTCTCCAAAACTTTCCTCATGCATCTTTTCTAATAATCTGCTAAGATACAATTACCTTTATTAATGCTTGTGAATATAAATTTTAGTTTTCTTGCTTGGCAATTGGTCAGGCAGCCATGATACATACAAAATACACAGAGGTTTGTGGTAGGAATGAAAGAGCAGTCACACAGTTCAGATTAATCTAGTTTGCCAACACTGGCCTGTAAGTGGACATGCAAGCAGAAGGAGAAAAAGAACAACAGTGTGTCATACTTCTTTCTAATGCTTTCCTAGTCTTCAGTTATTTTCAGCTCAGGTATTTCCCTCAACATCTGCGGTTTGTCTGTTTAGTAACCTTCTGTGAACCCTCCTTTCTACTAATACCACACATACCTCTCGTATTCAGTAGGCCCTTTTGTGGGTTGTTACAAAGGTTAACTCATGTTACATGAAAAAACTACCTTTTTGTTTCTTCTTTGAATCAAATTCTACTAGTTTGTTTTTTTTTTTTTTTCTGCCAGCAACCACCTTCAACATTAGAAGAGCAGTGAGTCTCTGGCCAACACTGATTCTGTGGACCTTTGTGTTATGATCTGAAACCATCTCTTTTCTGAGCTGAAGTTTTGAGCCTCTTAAGTCATCCATACAGCCATCCTAGTAGTGTTCGAACCTTGTTGATACATATGTTTTCTGAGATTGGATGACTAGAGTACAAAATTAAAAGTCAGAGTGAATGATAGATCTATATTCTAGAATAATATTTTCTGGTTTATTCTGTTTCTTTCACAATAATTCCTAGTATATGAATTTCTTTTTTTGAGTGCCTCTGAATACTAAGTTGATGTTTTTGTGGAACTACTTATCATGCCTTCGAGGCCTTGTTCCTGCAGAGTGATGAACAGATCAGTGATCACCTTGTATATCTGAAGGTAGAAAGGTTTTTTCCTCATGCTGCGAATTTCATAGAATCATGGAATCTTAGAGTAGTTTGGGTTAGAAGAGACCTTAAAAGGTCATCCAGTTTCACCCCCTGCCATGGGCAGGGACACCTTTCACTGGACTGAATATTTCAAAGCCCCATCCAACCTGGCTTTAAGCACTTTCAGGGGTAGGGCATCCACAGCATCTCTGGGCAACCTGTTCCAGTGCCTCGCCACTCTCACAGTAAAAAACTTCTTAACACCTACTCTAAACCTACCATCTTTCAGTTTAAAGCCATTATACTTTGTGCTATCACAACAGACCTTGGTAAAAATACCTCTCTCCATCTTGCTTATAAGCCCCCTTAGAAGTCACAATAAGGTCTCCCAGAGCCTTTTCTTCTCTATGCTGCACAAACCTAACATACTCAGCCTTTCTGCATAGGAGGGATTTTTCCATATTCCTATTCTTTCTAACAATTTTTATCCAGTTATCAGGCCTGTTAATATGAAATTCCTCATACTCCAGCCTTATACTCACCATCTGATATAACTGATAGCGTTATCAGGAAATTTCACAGGAAACTTTTTGTACAAATGGCTTGACATAATATGATAACAAAACTGTTTACAAAAATTTTCAAATAATTAATAAATAGCTAAATTTAAAATTTATCTCTATGAAGTCAAATATTTCTAGTAAGTCATCCCATTAAAGTGAGTATAGTGACTTTTGGCTCCTGTGAAAATAATAGTAAATTATGATTCAAACCCCACTAGCAGAAATGTGAGGCTTTTTGCTGTGTGCAGAGGACTTTGCTTTTGACTTTGATTCCAACAACAATGGGGTCTTTTTTTGATTTCTTTTAAAAAACTATTTGTTGTCAACACCCAGAGGAGTGTCAGAGTGAGTTTTCCAAAACATAACTACCAAACAGATATGTTTTTTTTTCCACAAAACCACACTTCAACCTACTTTGTATATTTACTGTGCATTAGAGAAGAACCACCTATCCTGTATGGTATTCATGTATTTTGTACCATAAAAGATTCCAGAGTGCCAAGTCAAGACCTAAATCTTACATTAGCACACCTTTTAAATGAAGGGCTTGCACATGGAGAAAGTTGCTGCCTGGGATATTGCAGTTGTCATGGGTGAATTCAGTCTCTGTGCTGTAAGCAAGGACCAGCCAGCTATAATTCCCTCACTGTCCTCACCTCCCTTGACCTCATGCTTTGTACAACAGCTGTGGAAAATCAAATTGTCCTGCAAACCTGCTTTCTGCTTTCTGCTGGCCAGCTGGCAGCGTGGGCCAGTACCAGGAGTGCCAGAACCTTACAGCTGTATGTGTATTGCTGCCTATCCATCTGTAGCATATGCCATATGCCAGTCCCCAAAGTTAGCTGAAGAGAGGATCCATCTGAAGTGAAACTCTCATCAACAAGAAAGTGTTCCTTCTCACTTTCTCACCTTGCTCCTCTGAACTTTTCTGCTAGTCATTTACTCTCTTCTCCCTTCCTCTATGCTCTAGGAATCATATGAAGAGAATGTATTCAAACCAACGTAGCCCACTGCTGTATGTTTTTTAGAGAGTATAAAAAATTCTGTTTGACCTTTTGAGTAGCAGGTGTGGCAAGTACCACTTGTCTTCAGTGGATAATGTAAATATAAGATTTGCTGCTCCATGGGTTCAGAAAAATCTGTTCAGACAATTTACAGTTTATTTGATTTTCTTTCCCATGAGGTCAACATAGTGCATACAAGTGGGTTACAAGGAACAAGAGGTTAATTCAAAGATATGGTCAGTTCTGTCTAACTAAAAGAAGTGTGTCCATCTAAGAACACATGCATTTTCTAGCCTAAGTTATTTAAAATGTTTGCTTACTTAAATAATGGTTTTCCACTTAAAAAGCAAAGGCAGATATTCCTTCACTTCCCAGATTTCTCAACAGCTTAAAATAGAGGTGGCGAGAAGCCAACATGCTTAGTAATGTGCAGTGGCACTCTGAAGGCAAACACGAACAATAAAAATATCTTTGTTCACTGGCAGGGCTGATCACATTTGACTGGAATGTGGATTTCATTATATGTTAAAGGATGAAACCTTCTACCATTCCAAAAGCACACCCCTCACCACAGGCGGAAGGAAACTGTATGGAGAGTGAATTCAGGGCAGATGTGCTTTATTATTTTTTATTTCAATGCTAGATGCAGTTGAGAAAAGAACTGTGATAATGGAGTAAAGGCCCTAGAGCTCACTTATTCTGACCTGTATACAAGCCTCTTCCTCTTTAGCCTTTTTACTGAATAGGGGAAGAGTCAAGTCTTCTGAATTCAACAGTACTATTTTTTTTATTGCTCATAAGTAATTTTTCTAAGTAGATCCAAAGGTAATTTTCAAGGACAACCAGAATCTAACTTTTGTTTGTTTTATATTCACTTTCTGTATTTTCTAAGCGTTACTTGACTTAAACCAGACCAGAGTGTAGTAGACCCAAAAGTCCAACAACCAAACTCTTCTGGTATTCTTCATCTGCCTCTTTCTCTTGGTTGTTACCTGATGAGTGGATCTGGGTGGTTAGCCATATGTTGCAAATTTCACTTGTAAGTTATGGGGCTACTCATAGTGCCTAACCTCAAGGATCTAACTTAAAAGCCCAAAATGCCTTCTCAAGATGTTTCACTCTCTCTTTGGGTAGTGAAGAAAACATGTTCTCCTCAACTTGATGTCAACCAACTGCTCCTAAACTGCCTTCTCCCAGCATCAGTGTGAATTTCTGCCTTCCCCAATACTCCTCTTTTTCTTCACCTACCCCAAACTATATCTGAAGCAGTACAAATTGTCATGGAAAGCCAGACTCAGGTGCTTTCTAGAGCAATAACAATGTTGGTAAAGATTCTATTTTTCTTGGAACCAAATTAAAATTTAGAAGTTTCCAATCTGACACTTTGGTAAATGAGAATAATACCCTTCATTTTTTTTCCCTTCAAATATTGAATAAACCAAATTTGTTTGCATAACTCTGAAAAGTTGCCATCTGGCAACCTGCTGCCTCAATTCATGGCAGAGGGTTTTATTCCTGCCAATTTCAAGCCTTTGTTTTAAAATCTGTGCTGAAAACAATCCAATTCTCTTTCCCCTGAAGTCAGTGGCAGAACTCCCACTAGTTTCTGGGGGAGAAGGATCAAGCCCAGACAATAATGGAAGGTAATTTAAAAAAAAATTCAAAGTATCATCAAAGGAGTTGCACTCCTAATTCTATTTGTCACTGCTTTGAAAACATAATGGAAAGGTTTTGCATATATCAGTCAATAGCTCTAGGCAACTTGAAACTGTCTGAATTAACTACTATACTTCTCAGTGAGGTCTTTTTTTTTTTTTAAAGAATAAATCCCCATGGGAAAATAAAGGAAAACTTTTGAAACAGTGCATACAATACTGTGTTTTCCTTTCTGAAAGCTAAAAGAAGCAGCTAAGTAATTCTATTATTCATCACTCAATAAATAGAACTTTTCTGGAGCAGGTTGAATTATAGGACATAAGATCATAGCCACAGAACTTAGGCTGAAATCCCATCAGATATATAACTAAAAAGAAGGTGATTTGAGCCCCAAGGATAAAATAGGGTGTTTAAGAAACAAGTGGTGATTCACTGTGCTCTAACTCCTACAGAAATCTTTCTATTTATTTTAGGGAGAGCTGGATCACTCTTCCCTGCCTTTTTCTTCAGTGCCTAATTTGAACTATGCCACAGCTGTAGGCCCCTATGGCTAGTTACAAGGCTAAAACCCTGATGACCTCTGGTCACAGAAAAGTGCACATAACTCCTTTCTCAGGGTGAAAATCTGGCCTTCATGTTCTGGCCCATTTCCAGGTGAATTCCATTCTGCATCCTTGGAATTGTCCTGTATTTTAGCCATGAATAAATGCATATTTCATTTCCTTTGTTTAAAACTGTTGTGCAGCGTTACTGGTGAAAAATGGCTGTGGTATTCTGATCTGAGATAGCTGTGTGTCACTGGGAAAGAAAGTGATACCTGCTGAGGTCCCTGGGCTTGCAAATAGCTGTTGTTATTAGAAACGGTACTGATCTTTCCTTCCCTCCTGCAGACTGACAGTTTCAGCCTAACCCCAATATTACAAAAAAAATCCCCACACATATAGATATTATCTGAAAAGTAAATTCAGAGCAGATGTCCAGAGTACTTGCTACCAGCAATGAAGGTTCACAGAACATCAAGTAATGCAGGACACAATCTATGAAGAAAAAACAGAACAAAAACACAGACTGAGATGAGAGGTGGGAAAGTCACCTGCCCCAAGCTGAGTGCAAGCCCCAAGGTATGGTTGGTACATAGGCCTTTTTTAAACTCTCACCCTTGCTGTGCCAGCAGGACATCAGGCGTTTAGGCATCACTATTATTTTAACTAATGGACTAGTTCTGCATTTAAATGACGGAATGTGAACCATATTGGCTCCCCACAGGTAGAAGGAAAATACTACTGGTCCTGCTTATATGCCAGTTAAACATCTGGAATCACTGTGAATGAAGCAAAGAAAACTTAAGCACGAGGATTGGAGTTGGTATTTTGAAAAGTGAAAAGCTAAATATTTAAAATGTTGCTTTCAATTGTGATTTTGGTTTCATCCTCTCCCTTCTTCTTGCATATTTAATTTGTTTTTCATTTTAAGTACACATAAACTGATGCAACAATCAGATCCTGCCATTTTATTCAGGTAGGTAGTTTAACCCACTTTTTTTTGTGTCTACCTGCTGGGCTGTAACTGCATGGTATTTACCCCAAACTTTTTGTGTGAATTGTGGGTAGCAAATGCAGGACATTGCAGGTAACTCCAGGCTGGCTTTTATGTGTGAAATCTTTGTAGGATTCCTCTGATTCTCACAAACACAGTGATGTCTTCTCTTTGAAAGAAAAGTGTCTCAAACTGTCTTGGTGATGGAAAAACCTAAACCAAAACTGTTAAATTTAATCCCGTCAAAGTAAAGACAAACATCTAAGAACGACAAAGCTGGGATTTTGACTCATGGTGTGAAGCTAGATGTACTTGGACACGGGTTTGTATTCTTTCCCATTTTTTCTCAGGATGTAAGGATATCCTGAAGTATATGAATGGAAGTAATGTTATTGATATAACAGTAAAAAAAGGGTTTTGTTCCCACTGCATGCTAGCTCTTACAACAGCTTGGATGTAAGCTTTCATTTCCTGTGACACTAGGAAATGTGTATGTTCAGTGGGGATCAACAGGCAGGATTATTCAAGTGAGACAGTGTGCTTCAGTAGTTGCAGCAGGGAACTTTGAAAGGTCCTAGCCTGGTTTCAGCATCTTTCTGGGTCATTCTTTCCCTCTGTGACCTCAGATGACTCACTTGACCTTAGTCAAACAGCTGCAAAGGCAGGTAAAGGAGCCTTGCACTGCAGAGGAGGTATGGGATCTAAATTGAGACTCCCTGGGGAAACAACTGTTGTATTTTGAACTGACAGCATTTGAGATTTATGGACAGAAAAAGTATTGAAAGGTAATTCACTTCTAGTATCCGATTATGAAGCAGTGGCCCTATACTCTATCTCCTTCATAGATCATTTCAAAGTCCACGCTGACAGCATTAGCTGTTGTGCCCTTCATGTGTATGGACTTAAGCTGCCTAAATGATGATGAGTTAGCTAACAAAGATAACGAGTATTTAAGGAAGATAAATTCTCTCCCAGCTGAACTCTGATGGTCAACAAATACAGAGCCTGCAACACTTCAGTACAGCTTTGCTCGAGCCAGGCGACGTGACAGACTGAGCAGTGTCAGGCTCTGCAGGCCTCCGGTGCAGTGCCAGACAGAAGGTGCAGCGAGCCAAGCACATTCTGCTACCTGGGAAGAGGCCATATCCACCAGAGGACAGGCTCAGCAGTGTCCCAGGGCAAATTACCCAGCAAAAGTCACTGCTGGCATGAATGAGCATGACTATTTGGAGGTTAATGCTGTTGTGTGTTCACTTTCCCCAACATGATTCCCCCCTTATTATTTAGTTTTGTTCGTTAAAAGATTATGATATAGCTGAATATTCAATAAATATTAATTCTTCATTAAAAAAAAGATCCTATTTTCCAATATTTAGTGCTGCCTCATGTCCTATGAAGCAAAACTGCAAACTGCTAGTCTGATATGTGAAATACTAAAAATAATTTTAAATTGACCTGAATTAAGCCTTAATTTGGATACTATGATAATCTTTATCTCAGCTGACACAGGGTGTTGCTAGGAAAAGAGATTGTATAACATTTATCTGGTGTCTTGAGTATAAACTCCCACGGATAGTGCTGAAATGATCACCTCTGGTGAGATTTAATATGTAAATTATATTTCTAAAATGTAGCCTCATTACTCTATACTTAGTTCAGGTAGGCAGAGAATTTCATAAGGTTTGCTGTGCATCTAAAAATTCTGGGAAGTTCCAGGTATGATTACTGAACAAATACAACTTTTTGTCAGATTTTAACCCCATGTACTTTAGGCCTCTGTTGTTTATCTTATCTTTAGAATTATTCCCACACACAGAATTAACTTCTCAGTGCTTTAAG
This sequence comes from Passer domesticus, assembly GCF_036417665.1. Classification (NCBI taxonomy): domain Eukaryota; kingdom Metazoa; phylum Chordata; class Aves; order Passeriformes; family Passeridae; genus Passer; species Passer domesticus. The sequence continues at coordinate 36,611,195 of NC_087475.1, read as the reverse complement.
TGGGGAAAACCTTAAGCTGGTGTACTTTATCTTGTTTCTTGTTTGTTCATTTTATGGTTATTTCTTGTTGAATTAATTTTTTTTTTTTTCTGACCACAGGGGACAAGCTGATTGATAGAAATTACTTTCTGTGAAATCAAACAATGGTTTTGTCCTGGATGGGAAGTCTGTGATGTATTATGACACATCTTAACTCAAACACCTTTTTATTATACAGTGAAATATTTTCATGGTTGCTGTACCAAATTTTACAAAATGTGCAGGGGTGTATTTTTCTGGAGGAGCTGCATAAAAACACCGTAGAATTTGCACAGCAGTGCAAGAATGTGGCTTGTTACATACAAAATCACTGGAAGGGGTGAGTATATGCTCATTTGAAATTGGATTCATTGGGCCAAACAGAAATATATGTACATATGTGCATACACACATACACACACATACACACACAGATATACACAAATACATAATTTGCTCAGATAATCTGCATTTGCTTGAGTTAGCATAAAACAGATGATAACTTTCCAGATGCATCCTGGACTGGAGTAGTCAGGATCAGCAGTCATTTTCAAGGACAGGAGAGGACAAAAAGTAATGCACTTTGGTCTTTGATTATGGTCATTGGACATAGCTGCAGTGACCTTATTAAAAAGGAACAAATCCACTGACAGTGAACTGACCAAAGGTATATTCCAGACTCTATGACATTCCCTGTGTATAAAGTGGAGGGAAGGAGGAGGAAGGGGAAATATTTGATCATTAAGACTTTTGAGAGACATAGGATTTTCTAAAACCTAGTAAAAGCTTGTTTCTTGGGAAGGACCCAGATAATAATCACACAGCTTATGAGGCAATAAACATGCAGACAGACTGGCAACACCTGAGAGTTAAGATTTTCTCTATACTCCAGTTTTATGAGAAAAAGTTTTATTGATTAAGTAACAAGTTCTATACAACACTAAGCATAACTGGGCAAGACACTTTGGCTTGTTTTTGTCTCTAATTTTTAGTGGAAATATTGGCATTTCTGAGTTGCAAGGAGACTTAAGCAGTCTATATAGCTTGTGATTGCAGTTCAGTGCAATTTGCTGTACAATGGTTGCAGTAGTTAGGGAGGGCAGCAGTCCATAGCAGCCTCAAGCTGAGCCCAGCTGAACATGAGTGTTGATCAAATGAAAAAATGGCTCACATTTTATGGGCAGCCTGCCCACATGGGAGGTGTCCAGCTGAAAGGTGTAAAAGGCATCTGGTTTTCTTCTAGTTGCTCTGTGGAGATTGAGCCCTTACAAGATTTGCCTAACAAAGTGATTTTCAAATTCTTCCTCGATGGTGGCATCTCATGATTTCTCATCATGTCTCATCTCCTCTCATTTCATCTGGCCTCATCTTACGCTTTTGAATGAGATACTTGCTTTCCAATCCTTGCAGCTGATTTATATATATAAAAAAGGTAATTAAAATATTGAAATGCTACTCACTAGCAAATAGGTATGCCTGAGGAAGAACCATATGCTTCATATTTTGTATATTACTCTGTGGAGAGTTAAAGGCACATCTTGAGGATATGTTGTAATATATGTCCAGAATATCTCTTTTCCCAGGATATCACTCCCATGGAAAAAGTGCCTCCAGTCTCATGGCAGTGCCATATCTCTGTGTCTAATGGGAGCTACAAATGTAATTGCCCTCAACTGAACCAAAAATAGTACCAAAATATTTGTGTCATAAGGCTTTCATTTACATATGTGTAGGACTACTATTTTTGTAATAAGTTATTTCCAAAATTAATAGTTAATCCTGGATTTGTGTTTATTGATACAACAAAACCAGAGGCAAAATTAATTCTCATAATTCACAAGAATAATATTTATATAAAATATTCCTTAAAGAATTACATTAAGGAATATCTTACAGAATTTCTACAAGGCCTTTATGATGGAATGAGTCAGAATAACAGGATCAGAGGCTTGCTTTAAGTTTCCATCACTGATGTAGTTTGAAATTTGGAAGCTACTTTGACCATTAATCAACACTTGAAATGAAACATGTGAAAAATACTTTTGTTTGTGAAAGCTGTGAGAGCATCAGAAAGATTTTCTTTTGTATTTATCTCCATTGTTTTGTTGCTTTTGGTTTCAGCTATAAGCAGAAATAGCTTGCCAAACATATGTAGAGATATAAATATGTGTGTATGCATATGCATGTACACACATGTACATGTATATATGTGTTTTATTTTGAGCTATTTTGTATAAAAGTCCTCTGTAAGTAAATGTCCCTACTGGTGACTCAGGAATTTGAATGGTGTGAAGTTTTAACATGAGTTTCAGTTTTGCCCTGAAACATGTTCTTAAGAGGATCATCAGAGGCATAACACCACACTTTTCATTGTCCATGTCAGCAAACCAAAGTCTGAGGTTCCAACAGGTTTATATTTTTGAAGTTCTGAATTATATTGTTGTAGCTGCTGCTAATAGTTTCTGCTTTTCTAGTACTTTTATTCTTCATCTCCTCTGGGACAAGAAGTATAAATTGCAGCTAATATAAACCACAGCAATCCAATTCTCACTGTGCCCTGCAAAGTCAATTAGGTTCTGTAAGTAGGGGATGTATCACTATTTCATATATTTATAGTAAAATTATTTCAATAATATAAGTTCACTACTGAATCTTTTAGCATTTTTTTAAAAAGGCCTAATATCTCCAGTCAACTCCCTATATCCATGAATTCTTTTTCTTAAATATTAGAATGGCATTATAAATCACAAAAAAGCTTTTATAATTGCATGGCAAATTGTTAGGAAGGTCGTTTGCAATTTTTAGGTGTTTAAAAAAATAACATTATTTTGTTGACTTGATATGAAGGCATTTTGACACAAAAAAATAATTTAGTGACAAAAATGTAATTTTTATCAAAATCAAGTTTTATCAGAAGTTGCAAGAGGCGATTTCCTGAGTATACCAGAAATATTTTGTTTTTAAAAAGTTGCAAGCATACTCTAATTGAATATTTGTTTAACCTTTTCTACTCCTTTCAAATCTCTTGTTTTCAGTGGAGGACAAGGAGAAAATGGTAGAATGTAAGATATGGTTCTTCCAAGCTAGACCTCCAGCACATACTTTGGCAGGAATGTTGAGGGCCTCATATTGTAGATTGCACCTCTCTACACTAAATGTTTTTTTTAATTCTGTGGCACAAAATTGTCTGATGTTGCATATTTTTAATAAATCAAAACCAGAAAGTAACTTATTTGCTCTCTGCTAGGTCCTGGGAAAGTCGAGAAAGAAGTGGAATGTCTAGCCACTAACAAATGATGTTTAAAGGAAAATAGATTTCTACTGACATCATTAAGTCCACAGAATTGTTTTTATAAGGGTACATACCTATGTCCTACCAATTTTTCTCAAGAAATATTTATATGCAGAGAACCATGAAGTGTTAGAGCCTGAGGAAATGACCAGCTTTTTAAACATGCCACTGCATTTTCAGCATAAAATGCTAAATTAACAAATCTAAATGTGTATGCGATAATTTACTGAAACTACTAGTTATCAGCTTCTAAGGGAAAGTTCATTATAAAATCAGTAAGAAAATTTACATGCATTGTGGAAAAGAAGAAAAATTGTGATCTGAAAAGTGCATTTGTCTAGTTAATTAAGGTTTGATTTAACTCTTAATGGAAAATTATTTCACAGCCATAGGATTTGGTAAAGTAGTATTTTGAATAATTGATTAAAAAAGTTATTAGAATGGTCAAAATATATAGAAATACAAACAAAACAAACTGCTATTGTTTTGTTTATATTTCTAAAAAAATTCTGCTCTCAAACAAATTCAAGAATGTGAGTATATATAAATAATGCAGGTGTTCATGAAAATATATTTTAAAATGGAATATATATAAAGAGAATACAGTATTCATGGAAATAAAGTAGCAGAAAATGAAGGAATATTATTCTGAGCATAGAAATAAATTTTACTGATTCTCCAGTCCAAATTTATGTGTATCTATTCCTCATTTTCCACTTCCATGATTTAGCTGTTATTTCTTTATTGTGAAATTAAGTCAGATCCACTCTGATATTAACTGATACTGTGTAAACTGTGAGCCCAGTGTTCTATAAAAATATTGAAGGGGCTTTTAAAGAAAGCCATAAGCACTTAAAAATCTGTTTACTATAAGGCTGGATATTTGTTTCATTTTTTAAACATTGCAGATTTCTTTTTTAAAAGACAATGCAAATAATGAATGTAAAACACTCCTCAACATATACTGGACACTCAGCAGCTAAATTTAATGGTTGATGAAGAAAATGGTTGTTGAGACACAGAACCAAATTGGGATGGGTGCAGTCTTTAATATTCTTGTAATAAGACAGTCATTATAATCTTGTTGCTGATCATATTTTGAAGGGGTTTGTCCAAGAACATTAGAAACAGGAACTGGTTGGAAACTTCCTGAGACATTTCCCTAATCAGAATAGCTATGAGTTGTGAAAACTAAGATTCTTCCCTTTGGATGCCTTCACAGGTGAAGGGGAGCATTCATGGTGACAGGAGCCACTTATTACAGGGCAGCCAAATGGCCCAGACACACTCTTGGAATGTTCACTCCCTATTTTGCCTCTGTTTGCAACACATTTCATTGGAGGACAGCAACCATATCTCTGTGGGCTACTCTAATCCCCCTCCAAAACATCCATTGGTGTTTTTCGTAAGTGATAATAACCCAGAAAAAACACACTTCTTCAAGCAGGTGGTTTACACTGGAAATGGGGACACAAGGTAATTCCAGATATTAAATTAATATCCCAGCCACTGGGCCACTGATTTTATCTCGGAGTATCTCTCTTTCTTGCCTGTCTCTGGGATTGAACACGGAAAACTAATAAAAAATAAAAAATGTAAAATCAAATTCTAGATTCCTTGCCAGCCCAAATAGGAACTTACATTTCCACAGAAGTTTTGAAGCCCTTAAACACAAGGGAAACTAACAAGATCAGCAGGAAACACTCAACTTCTTGAAATGTGTTCATTTTTCAGCAACACACATTTCCAGCTGGAGTGTCCCTGATAATAATTAATTTCCCTCTACAGCCCTGTTTTCATTCCCTTGCTGGGAAGAGCACTACAAAGCCTGGCTCTGCTGTAGCATCTGGGAACAAAAACATGACCCTACCACTTCTCATTGCCTCTTTCTCAAAACTAAACTCAGGAGGAAATTTCACTCCCTGTGTATTGCTTTGATTAATGAGATGATATCAGATCCAGGGCTAAATACACAGTAGTGTTCATAAAGTGTTTGATTTCCTGGAACTCTTTTTCTCCTGATGATTAATACGAGTGCAATGGACTGCCATTCCCAATTGTTTTGTCACATCTTTGCTGCAGAACCCGAGTCTGTGTTGGAACTGAGACTCACTTTAATTATTGAATTAATACAATTTCATGGTTGATATGCTTCTTTCTCACCTCTGGGCTTTATATTTACTGGTCTGCTGTGACCTTTTTCCCTATTGGTGCAAGGAGAAATTAATGTATTTGCTTGTTGCTCATGCATTACTATCCATAACAATCCCAAATTAAATTTTACCCAAATAAAGAGTCTTGCATCAAAACTTTCCCCTACAGTTCCTTATACAATAAAAAATAAGCAAGACATTTTTCTTTTCACTGTTACAGGCATACATTTCTATAGCAGAATAATCACATCAAAACTGTTATCTCTTTGACTTTTATATTAATTCTTTAAAAATGACGGTCCAGATTACTGAGGCATAGGAAATGCCCTGGCCTGTCCCTGAGCATTACTGTGCTATAACCTGTTCAACCAAAATAGCAGCCACAGTTTGGATTGCAGAGTATTAAATTATTCAGAATGTTTAGATATCCAGAATATGTAAGCCTTCATCTAACACAATTTCTTTATCATTAGGCCTGCATTCAGATATGTCTGTTCAGCATTAAAGAACATTGTCACCTGTGGTGGCAGAGTTCCCCATCAGCTGCAGTGAAAGAAATTTGAGCAGAGGGGCGATTGTTCTTGTCTTTTGAAATGATGCCCACTCTTTTCAAAAGCCTCACAGTGGGACAGGCTGAGACTTAGCAGAGAGAAACTTATGTTGGATATGTGACAGCTTATCACCTCCTTGCATCCTGTCATCTTTAAGCCATCTGAAGTAATCTCCTATCACGGTGATAAGCTTGGCTAAGAAGGCAATACATTACAGAAAAGATAAAGTCATACTTATGGAAAACTGAAAATGTGTGATTATAAAATCATGCAAATTAGCCATAAAAATAAAACATTGAATCAGAACCTTCCTCACTAGTAGTTCTTCTTTTGTTCTCATCTACTTTCTTGTTCCCTATTGCACTGTAATTGTTCTTTCATTCTTATGATTTTTTTTCTCTTCAAATTTAAGAGATATGACTGCTGCTTCATCAGCTGACCTGGAAGAACATGCAAGTAACACAACAATTAACCTATGGAGAAATTAAGAGTTATTCAATAACACAATGGTACAGGGGGAAGTGGGATATGCTCCTTTTGGTAACTGGTTATCTTAATATCTAAGCATTTTTTAGAAAGACCATCATCATCATCAACAAACTCTTTAGCTAATTTTCACGTGTAGGCTATTTAGGGTAGTAGGTGTAGTGAAGGAATGAGGATTTTTCCCCACTCGAAACTGCTCGGTATGGAATGACCCCATTCTGTTAGTAATTTCAGTGAAACTACAAGTACCTTTTTAGCAAGTAAACTGTTAAGTGTGTGAATAACTTCATGGCCATCTGTCACCTGAAGGAAACAAAGGAAAGGGATTTACTATGGTAGGTGCTTTCTTAAATAATTGATTCCCTCATAATCCTTTACTCCCTGAAATTCCAAATTCAGACATATTAAGTTGTGACTATGAGAGCTTTATGCTCATTTACTTACTATTAGAATTGTTTTGCAGATGGAGATGTTCAGGGCTAGATGGCCTCCTCTACAGTGCTTGCTCAGGGGAATATTTAATTTTTCATGGGAGTTATCCATTGGAGTTATATGTCATTGAACTTCCTCCAGGAAGAGGGATTTCACTTTTGAGTAACAGTTGCCAAGTTTGATTCTGTGTTCGTCTTGAACTTTTTGAGCTTAATACGAGGAAGACACGGCACACTGTGTCAGTACAACTGAACTTCAGGTAGCCTTGTTGATGCAGGAAATCCACATTTTGTACATTCTTTCTTTCAGAATACATATTGTATAAGATCCATTATAAATGGATCTTATACAATAGGATATGTTTTCAGAGCTAACAAAGACCTTGGGAAAGTTAATGTTTTGCCATTATTAACGAATCAAGAAACTGTACTCCCTGCTCATTTTTCTATGCAATGAACCATGATCATTTTGTTGTTGGGTAATGTTTAATTTTTATGGTACATTACCTGATCATGAATTAAAAGGAATTTCAGTGGAATCTAAAGGCATAGTATTTCAAGATTTTTTAATTGAAAGAATTTATTAAGTTATCTAGGTTGTTTTTTAAAAAAATATATATATCAAACCAATCATATTCTAAACACTGAGATTAATGACAAAAATATTATCAAAATTATATGAGGCTACGATATTATACATTTGCTTGTATATCAACCACTGCTGCATTTCCAATGCATGAATTTTCTAGAAAATATCAAAAGCAACCCTGAGCATATATGAAATTAACCCAAGAAAATTCAGATCCAGCTGGAAAAATATTGCAGGAAGGATGATGGTGAAGAAAAGTGTCTGGGGACAAAACTATTACACCAATTGCCTCTAATTTAACTAAGAAAGCAAGAATTTCTCTCCTGTCCCAGTTTAAAATTTTTAGTTGTGCAATTTTATAAAACTGTATGAAATAGCCAAGAATTTTTTCAACTGTCTTCTATTGCCTTTTGTCTTGTGTTAGCCTAGTCGGATAAAACACCCTCTCAAATCATCACTTTAAGGTCCTGTGTATTTAATAGGAAGTTGTAAAGTCTACCTACATAGTGGCTGCATTCAGACGAACCAGGAAAGAGCTAGTTAACCTCCCCTTGGCATCTCTGCAATTTTCTGTCCAGTTCTGGGAGAGAACAAATACCAACAATCTGGATAGAGTCTGGTGAAGGGACGTTTATGGACAGTTTGGGTGCTAAAACATAACTTACAGGCGAGACTGAAGGAAAAAGACTTGCTTACCCTGGAGTACAGAAGCAAAAGGAGACATTACATTGAGTCTTCCACTCGGTAAAAGAGGACCACAGAGGAGAAGCCAAGCTCTTTTCAAAGGTACACATAGAAAAGACAGGAGGCAAGAGTCACAAACTGCAGCAAGTGAAACTGATAATGCATAACTTCTGCCCAGAGGCCAACCTCTGGAGATGAATCTCCAAAGAAAGAAATGCATCTCAACTATGCCTTTGCAACTATTTTTTGTGCAACAGAAGAACCATTTGTCTTACACACTCCTCTATAGCAAAGCTGGGCACAAAGGACTTCTTTTGCCCACTCATTTTAGTGGAGTTAGATGGCCTTTTTCCTGTTAATATAAACAAAATATTAAATTTGTTGTCTTAGAATGACTAGAAACCCTTTACTAGACATTGCTCACCTGCAAACAGCTCCTCTCAAACACAAAGTTTGCTCTACTTTTAGCTTTTCATGGTAACCCCAGACAACACAATAAAACTTCAGAGGTTAGACATGACATAGAGGGCTTTGACTCTCACTCACACCACGCGGAGTCGCACATGCACATCCTTTGTGAGATTCTGATGGCGCATTTTCATACTTCAGAACTGCATGACAGGGAATTAGAGGGTAGGGGAAGTGAGAAAAAGCTGACATGGATGACCTTATCAATGTTGGGACCCTCATGAATATAACCCTGCTTTTTCACAATAATTTGTGGAGGTAGCTTGACTTATTTTGGCAGAAACACCTAAAGGAATAAGTTGTTGGTATGGCATATTTTCATAAGCTATTTAGATGTTAATGTGGAACTTCAGCTATATAAAATTAATACTTTTAAACTAGATTGAGGGATAATTATAATCCTCAATAGTTTGGCAGACTGTCAGATCTATATCATTATACAAGGCATATTCTTATTTTCATCAACATTTTATCATTCATTAAAAATAATAATGAACAACCTGTGTTTTTTTATCTCTTGATTTTAAGATAACATTCTTTTGTGTGTGTTTCTGAGCCAGGATCTCAAGTTACTGCACAGTGAGTAGGTAAGCTTATTTTTTTTCTCTGAATTGTTTTCAAGAATTCTCTACTTGATTTTACAAGACTGTATTTGTATCGTTATTGTGCAACCCAAAAACTGGAAAGAAAATACGTTAAAGAGGATGTAGGAACTGATTCAGTTTGATCATTTATGAAGTGCCAACACATCTGAATCTAAATGAACGAGCCCATAATTCAGTTCTCTTGCTCTCTAGCCACAGTAGATAAGTATCTATGGGCCTTAAATCTTCCAGACACATGCAATCTTGTACT